>NW_026088185.1:35384559-35984559 GCF_022539395.1 Myiozetetes cayanensis
CACCTCCCCACAGCAGAAAGCAGGGGGATTTTCACCTGCAGGCACAGGACCCGTGCAAGAGCCACCACCCCGGCGTGGCAACACCTCCGCCTCCCGTGTGGGGTTAAGTGATGCAGAAGGCGTTGTGTGAAGGGTGAGGGGTTTTTTTTTTTTTCCCCTCTTAATGAGTCTAATCTGATTAACATCACCATTCGCTCCCTTGTGTGGAAACAATGTGGAGCCAAATTTAGTAACTGTAGTTTATGCCACATCACCCTGGGTACCTTTGTTCATAGTGCACATCTGGCACCGCCAGCTTTAACTTTACCCTCAACACCCTCCATCCACGCTGGCACTTGGCATCAGTGGAGCACAGGCTTGACTGGGATGCTAAAAACAATGAAATCCGTCAAATCATCAATATATAGATGTGTGTTTGGTAAACTTGCCTGTAGTTAACCAAAAAGCACAATTTTTACCCCAACGGGAAGATTTCATTTGGTCTGCATGTGACCGGGGAGCTGATTTCATTTCCTGTAAAACCCCCTCAAATACCGCAAAGTTACCTGACTCAGCTGCTTGTAGAAATCAAATTCAGTCCGAGATAACAGCTAATCATTTGTCACAGTAAGAAGCAATTCCCTGAAATCGGAAGGGAAAACCTGCCGCTTCAATCCGCAGGTCTGTCAGATTGCTAGAAATTACATTCTGCTCTGACTAACCTCTGCACTTGGATTGCTAACAACAAGCAGCCCGGTCTATCAAAAGAGAATATCATACAACCAGGAACAGCTTTTGATTTGTTCTATTCCAATAACCTGAGAAAAGTTTATGGACATGCATTGCTGCCTAGACCTCAATTTTCACCAACCTGCATGCTGGTTGGAATTTATAGCTCCGCATCCCCACAGTAATGTAAGTAAAATTTACAGGCTGATTATCTGCTACTTCATAGGGAGAAAATTAGAGTTGATTTTATAACCTTACAACAGATATTTGGTCTTTGATACTTTGAGTAAGGGTGCGTGGTTTGGACGCTCCAATTAAAATGCAAAAAAAAAAAAAAAAAAAAAAAGAGGGTGAAAAAAATTGATGAACTTTATGGAGAAGGAAGCTTTCAAAATGCAATTTATATTCTTTAGAAATGTTCCCTGAGAGTAAATTAAATGTATACCCTTCTATGTAAACACTATTTGTGCAGCAGTCATGTTATAAGTTTAATAAAAAATGATGTATCACCCCTGTTTGTAAGATTTATAATTCACATGGCAGTAGTGAATCTGGGAGCCTGGCCACAATGCATTTTCTATACTTAACTCTGTTATCTACAGTATGGGGACACTTACAACATTGGCAAAAAGGGGCACTAATAGTTCAGTATCTTTGCTTGACTACTTTTATTTTTCTCTTTTAAGGAGACGTCATTAAAATTGAAAGCTTGTGTCTCAAAAGGCCAGAGTTACCCATGGGGTTAATGTTCTTAGCGAGACATGTTTAGGCAAATCTATCCACTGTACTTTTATTAGCAGGTAATGAAAAGGTGTAACCTAAAGTGTGAAAGGACTCTGTGTTTTTTGAAAACAGTACTTCAGCAAATAGCTTTATCTGGCAGAGCCTCTTTGTATTGTAATTACATATAATACAAATCTTCACAATAATTCAGAGAGAGAAAATGCTAATGTGCAGGTTGTGGCAGAAACTAAACCAAAGCAATGAGATTTGCAGCTACAGCTGATTCCCCATCTCACACTGTGATTTTTAACAATTTATTTCCCCACTCCTGTCTCCCACTCTCTTGCTGAACCACAGCCACAAAAGTTATTTCCCTTCTTTTTTTCTGGTGTGCTCCTTTCCCCCTTAAAGCACAAAAGAGATGAAGCCCCCCCCAACTGTTGATTAAAGTAGATGGGAGTTGGTAGGAGAAACTAGGAAGAGTTTCTAGCAGTTAAGCAGGATTTATATTAGGAACCAGCTCCTAACATCCTTTCCAGCTTTCTGCCCGTCGCTGCTCCAGTTTTGAAAACATGCAAAATTTATCTGACTTACCACAACAGCTTGAAGGGCCAGCTTGGATAAATATGTATTTCTGTGATCTCTATTGGTTTTGCACATATGGTATCATCTACCTGATTGATTGTAAGGGCTCCATTGACTGAAAACTGAAGGGATTTTGGTGTATACATTCATCCTGAAAATACATATTCATGGCAGGGCTTGCCACAATCCCCTAAACGTGGAGTCACTGCCACGCTGGGTGTCGGTGTCTCTCTCGTAATGAATCACCGGCTGATGGACCCGGTTGGAGCCCTGACACTTCACCCTCCCGCCGTGGCTGCTGTCACCCTCCAGCCCCCAGCAGCGTCCCTGACTCCAAGGAAAGGGCAAGGGGCTGGCTGCCCTCCCCACCAGCCACCTCCTCCAAATCACTGCCCTTTCGTTCAGATAATCTCTCCTTTTTTTTTTTTTTTTTTTTTTGTTATTTTTAATTTCGATTTTGACAAGGCCAGATTAATTGTTTGCAAAATGAAGAAACAGATCCTGCAGCAATCTTATCCCTCTGATAACTCCTCACAATTTGCAGTGGAGTTCCCTCTAGCCTCGGCCATGGAGCAGGGGCTGTACTTCTTCTAGGAGTATTTTTTACTCCTTCCTTTCCCACTGCCACACACAACCTGGGAGACAGACTATATGAAAAAAACCACTGTAAAATAAATAACTGCCTTCACGGGGAAATATGTTGGGTTTTTTCCCCTCTCTTTTACATCCTTATATCTGACCCTAATCTAGATCCCACAGTCAGTGACAGAAATATTGACATCAGCTGGGGAAAGATCAGATTTCTTTACACAGGGGACGAGTCCTGTAAACTCTGCCGTGTTGACAGAACCAGGTCCCGTGCTGGTGGGTCCTTCTGCTGGCCTGGAGAAGGTTTAAACACTGTTCCTGCTTCCCTGTAGCTAAGGGAGCTTTCTCATTAACTTTAATACTATCATCACTGCACCTTAAAAACAGATAGGGATGGATTCTGCTGCAGGAGGAGCACGACCTGACTTTTCTGGTAGCATTAATGCCCACAAGAAGACCTCTCTGTATTGCAGAGTTCCAAGAATACCACCATCTGACCCAAAATTAAATAAAAAACCCCTAGAAGTCAGTCTAAAAAATCACCAAAATTACTGTTCTGTATTTTTACAGTTGACTTAAAACTTCTGATAACCAGATGCCACGGTGGAAATGTTGACACAAACCTCTGCTTGGCATCAGGAGCAGAACAACCGCCTGTTACCTGCGCTAGTGAGAGAATTCATAGGTTCGTGATGAAGTAGGGGCACTTAGGATTTCTACAGCATTTTCCTTTCTATTCTGAACCTTGCTCAAAACCCAGCCCTCCAATTTTTGGTCACAGCTTTATCTCAGAAAGGACTGAATAGGTACTTAAAATATTTTTCAAGAGAAAGAAAGAGGGAGAGAGAGAAAAACCCCTGCCCATTCTTCTGAAATTTAAGTAGGCAGCCCTTGAAAGATCACTGAGAAAAGTCTGTATTTTCTCAGGTTTAACTAAATAATTTATGCATACTTTCACTTTGGCATGATGAAGCAATTTTAGCCTTTAAAACCCACAACTACTCAGGAGGGAAAAGGTCTGGTTCCTGCAACTTAAATAATTTAAACATCCAGGTGGAAATGCTTTCAGCACTGCTCCTTTCTGAGACAAAGGAGGAAGACCCCGAAATTCTGGGACACTGAGAGGAAAAGGAGTGATGAAGGAGCCAACCTCTGATACATTCAATGTTGAGGGGAAATCCAGCATTGTTTGCTGGAAGAAGATGACATGGTCGGAGTACATAAATCCTCTAGGTAAAAACACTTAGAAAAAAAAAAAAATTATTGGCCTAGAGCTACAACAAACATGCTTTGCAAAAGAGCACAGCAAAAATATCCCTCTGCCCTCTAACCCAAGTCAGAAATGGTTTGTGTACGCTTAAGGGTTAGGCAGATGTTAGGGGTCACTGAAGAAGCTGTGTGAAAAACTGCACCACCAGCACCAGCTTCTGAATTTACAGAAATGAGTGCGTCACCTAACTCGGAGCCGAGCAGCTCCGTGCCGACGAGAAATGAAAAAGTACCCGGGCTAGTTCACCCTTTCTCACATTAGATGGTAGATGTGAAACTCTTGAGATACATGCAAAAATTGGTCAGCTTTAAAGACAGGTAAGAACAGCCCTCTGAGTCAGTGTCTGTCACCCCCACGCTGGGTTTTGCCGCGACCGGTGAGTCGGCGGTGACATGATGTCCCGAGGAAGGGTGGGATGCCCGATGGGAGATGATGGTTAAGGGGAGAAATGCTTTTAAAAAATAAAAAAAAAATTTAAAAATCAGAAATACAGGGGCCAACAGCATAGGTATTACTAGAACTAGATAACTGGTAGTGATTTCACATAGTATTAAGCTCTGTTAATCAAGATGTCTCCCAGTAAATAGCATTACTGAAATGAACATTTGGCTCTGTCCCAAGGACAGACATGCCTCGGACTGCTCTCCCCTTTGGTATGTATCGAGCAGAAAGTATTAGAGGGAGAGCTAGCAGTGACCCATATATCTAAACCACCAGCATTTTCTGTTAGGGAAAAATTATCTGATTGTCCTCTGTAACCAGCTCTAAAGCCTCCATTGTTCGGCGCGAGCCTTCAAAACATGGCACGGACGATGTCCCGGGGCTGGTGAGATGCCTTCTGCATGCCCGTGGTGTTCTCCATGGGCTTTGCAGAGGCGGGGACTCCTAAATGCCCGGGAGCCTTCCGTTGCTCGCGTTCCTCAAGAGGACGGTGGTAACACACCGAATTAATAACCGCGCGCGTCCCTCCCACGGCCCAGCCGGCCCCGGTGCCAGCGCTCACATCTGCAGCGCAGCCACGCGCTGGCAGCAGGACCAAACGGGGGGTGCCCTGGGGAGGAGAAGGAGGAGGACGAAGAAGAAGAAGAAGAGGGGAGGTCAAACCCATCATGTGGGGGTTTTTTTGCCCCGCAGCTCTTCACCTGTGATTTCCTACTCCTCTGCAAGTCACCTGAGGAGAGAAGTGAGAAATAACCCCTCCATCGAGCACAGGGTGCTGTATTTTCCATGGCCTATTTCCCTTTTTCATTTTTTCCTACCAGGTGTCTCACTCAATATATCCTGATCAATGCAAAAAAGGGCAAAATTCACGCCTTGCAGCGCTAAAAACGCTCCAGTTGCTGTTGAAACTGATGCTCTTTCGGCATAGATTTTTGTTGCTGTGCACGTGAGAAACTACTGGCTGCTAGTGTGTGTGTGTATGTGGAGTAACACCACCTCCAGAGCCTGCTTCCCACCAGACTTTGAGCTTAAAATGGCCCCGAGTTTCTCCTATCTGCATGTGCCTCATGGTCAGCTGAAATGTTCTTATTAGGCTGGTCCCCAACCTTATCCTTGCAGCCAAAAGGAAATGCGGAGCTGAGCATAAGAGGCTGTTGAAACCACACATCATGTTTGGGTTTGCTGTGTCATAATGATTTTATTCTGGTTGGGATAAGGCTTTCTGCAGCTGTTTTCCTATGGAGCTGATGGCAAAGGGCAAGGACGTGGCTGATACTGAGCAAAAGGGAACAGCAGCAAGAGGGGGGATGTCCCAACAGGGAAAACAGCTCTGTTAAAAGTGCATTATTTTTGTTGGTTTAAATGTGTAAACTTCAGAGGGATTGACTGTGGTTTAGAGGTAAAAGAAGGGATGTGGAATGAGGCTTCAGACCTCAAGCCTTGAAGTGTTTTCCCTTTCTTTTTACCTTCTTTTACTCTTCTTTCCCCAGTTCCCTCACTGGCAGGAGTCCTACCTGGCCAGGCAGGATGGCCTCATCCTCTAATTAATATGCCAAACTGGACATAAGTTATCCCTGAGGATGTGCTGCCTCCTGCACCAGGTATCTGCCCAAAACCCTCATCTTGTTGCTTGGGGATATGAATATCCTTTGGGTGCTGCTGAGTGAGTTCAGGTTTCAGCCAGTGCCTACCTCGAGGTGAAAATAGAATATGAATTTTTAACAAAAAAGATCCAACTTTAAATTTAAAGATATTCACTGTTTTAATGCAATAGCAAAGTACAGCCTGTGTCAGGATCGTATTTCATGGGAGGAAGTTAAACTTTCAAGGTTAATATTGTCTCTGAACAAAGTATATATCAGATTTTTTAGAGGCCTTTCTGCTGACTTATGTCTCACACCCGTGAGTTTTGATGGGGACTAGAGACCTTGTGTTTGCAAACCTGTGCAATTTTGGGCACTAGAATAACCATTATATCAACACCAGGAACAAAGCAAGCTCAGGGACTGTGTGAAACTCCTCTCACAACAACCCAAAAAATAAAGAGGCAGCCCATTTGGCACAGAGCTCCCCGAGGAAACTGCATGAACCCGAGGTGAAAGGCCTTTTCTTCTATTCCCAGGCTGCTAAACCATCTAGCTCTCCTCATTCATTACCCCGAGTTAAGCTTTGCAAGCTTACAGTAAACCTGGGAGAGCTCAGGTTTTGTACAGAGGAATTTCACATTAAGGATTCTCTTCCCCCGCCTCCAGCCTGTTCCCCTGAATCTTCAAACAGAACACCTGATATAAACCTAAAATCCTAATCTAGCCTGAAGTGCATTAATAGGAGCTTTGATTTTTCTGTTTAAAAAAGAAGAGAATTAGCTCCATAATCCTACTAGTTATACTTCTAACAATATTATTTTAAGACAATTAATTCATATTTAAAAATAATGAAATTACTAGCACAAGACACTAAACTTCTTTTAGTATATTAAATTGGGCAGATTGCTTCTCTCCTTCTAATTATGAATGTAGCAGTTACAAAAGAAACTGTCATTTTGATAGAGTAAAAGACAATCTGTCTGCCAAAAGTGTCCAACCATAATTCTAAAAAAAAAGTCATCTGCATCAAGAACATGCTACTTTGTTTGATGTACTGTCTTATTGGAAACCTAATTTGCTTTCAACCTCTGAGACAACACATAACATAAGTTTGTGTGACTAATTTTCTTGGAAATGTGAGTAATTAGAATAAGGGACCATTTCCCATCGCAGGAACGGGGAGTTTTCAAAATCCGAAATAAACGCTTCAAGTCGCTCTCTCTTCCCTTTCAGCCGAGCATTCCAAAGGGGAGAGTGATGGCTTTTGTACAGCGGAACGTAAACTCACATGTAAATTGTGAACTACTGCAAAGTACGGAGAGGTTTATTACCTGAGGTGAGCACTCCCAGAGCTCCTGGAGTATGAAAGCATTAGCCGTATGTTCTAACCGAGCCATAAAAATCAATAAACAGGAACCCCCCACCTGTGCTATGGCCCCAGTGTTAAGTTTTATACACGTAGTAATAGTGCATATCAATTTTCACCACCCTTCCTACGCTAGCTATTACAAGGCGTGCAACCACCGGAGGGACTGCGAGAGCAGTGCCATTCATCCCACGGAGTTGTCCAGATGCCAGCTCCATTGCATCATTGTCAATTTTATTCCATCTACGACTGGACAAGGCTGCAGCCCCGGCTCCTATCCACCCACTCAGCCCCGCAACAATTGCAAACTCTGTTCGGCTGGTTAAAGAGTTTACAAGCCAGCTGAAAGAAAACAGAACAGTTGCATATTAATGCACCCAGCCCCTGAAAGATCACATAATGGAGCGGGAGGAACGTGTAACTGCAACCAATATGGGATCCCGTCCAGCTGCCGCAGCCTGTGGATCAGTGACCGGGTTTTTAAATAAATTAATGATAAGCATCCATATGCAGCTGCGCCAGGTTCCGACTGCAACTGGTTGTGTTGCTGGAGGCTCCTTGGTTGCCCGGAGGTATGGGAAGCGTGGATCATCAAAAGGCTAGTGGACGCTAAAAATCAAGCAGCCCTACAGATGTGGCAGCTCTGCCAGGTTGCAAAAATAGCTACTAAATCACACTTATCTTATAATTAAAAAGAATGCCCCTGATAAGGCAGGGAGGAGTGTGAGGATAAACCTTTGCCACGTATTTTCCGCTATTCATTAATCTATGGAAATAAGGGTGGCAGGTTTATTTAAGTATCAAGGAGACCAGGAAAGTTGGTTGCTTTCCATTTTCAAATCAGGACTGGGGGGAAAAAAAAAAAAAAGCTACCCAAAAAAACTTTGAGGAATATTTCATTCTACAAGCATCCTTTAAAAGTATCAGGCTTTCTAATTACAGCCCAAAGATGACCACTGCAGCCTTCAGCAAGTAATGAAAAGCATTTGAGGATGAAGGCTTTGATTCTGAAATAAGCATGACCCAAGTGTAGTCTCCCTTTACAAAAAAAAAAAGCTGCCGTAACTTCAGTTTTAATAGACAAGAAGGAAAGAATAAAATAGAAAAAAAAACCCCAGCACTTGATGATGACCCTTTCTCCCCTCCCCAACAAAAAGACAAGGAGTTTTATCTGCCTCTGATAGTGCTTATGGTCCGGAAGTACCACTCATGGGTACTTAAAGTAGCATCACTCAGAAGCATAAAAATAGAATAAAGTTGTGCAGCAAATGAGAAATTATGATATAACTCAAGTGTTGTGACACGAAACAAGCAAAATGAACGCTCCCAACATTCCCTGGAACTGATGAAGATCTATCTGAAATTAGTAGTGCCATCAAGGTATTGCTTAGGGTGAAGTGGAGCCTTTAAAAGCTCTCTGCAGTAAGAGTCATGACAGCTTTGTGGTGAAGTTAACCATTTTGGGCAATGGGAAGAAAGTAAGACCCTTGTAGCTGACGATTCACGTGGTGCAGGCAGCAGAAGACGAGAGAGACAGAGAGAAAAGGAAAAATGGTTACCCACAAAACCTGATGGTTCACATGGTTCAGGTTGTAGGAGAGGAGAGAGAGCTCATGAGGAGTCTCGTGTATTTATGTAGTTCAGTTTTCCCTCCCAGGCAGGATATTTGGTCAGTGCCTTCCAGGCCAGAGTCAGGTGTGCTGTAGCCAGTCACAGGTTCCAAGGGCATGGCATGGGTGGGTTACCAGGCAGGTCTGCCTTGACTGACAGCCCAGCTACACAGCCTTCAGTGATGCCATGTGCTCTGCATTGGCTCAAATGTGTTGGCTCTACCATATACAGGCCTTACCATGTGCCAGCAGGTCTAGACCCAGCCCTTCCCTGCACACACACACACACAGAATCAGTTTGTTCCGACCCATATCAAAAATTCAGTGAGATTCAGATCCAGTATCTCACATCCCACCCCTGGGTTGGGACAACCACTGGAATTATATTTAATTGTATTTTCTTCCTGTAGCAGCAGAACCTAGCTGACAGAAGAAGGAAAAGTACAGAAGAAAGAGGAAGGAGGAAGTTGTGAACAGCTGGCATACAATAGATAATTTAAGGGAAAGTGACCCTCATGTATAATTTTTAACTGAAGAACTGTCAAGCCCCATTAGTTCCAATAGGGCCTGGTGGCACCGAGGTGGGTTTATAGGAACATTGTATGAGAAGAGTTTCCAACAGAGCAGCAAGAAAAAATCCCAACATTTTGAGGGAACTTTTGTGTATTCAGAATTGGGGGGAGAGTGTGTTGTTTGTTTGTTTTTGTTGTTGGATTTTTTTTTGGTTTTGTGGGTTTAGTTTTTTGTTTTGTTTGTTTGTTTTTTTAATCTTAACTGCTTTTCTTTTCAGAAGAGAACCAACAAATGGTAAAAACATATTTTGGAGACAGTTTAGCCACGTTCTGAGCCAGATGTGCTGATAATACTGAGGAATTCTGAAAGACACCCATTAAATGTGGAAACTGTGCTGTTAAATCTACGTCACCACCTTGGCTAGTGAGTAAAAAGGCAAGTAAAAGAGCAAAGGAAGAAAGCAGAACTCCTTAAATAAGTGCAAATAATGAAGGGTAGAACCCGGGTAGAACATAAAAAGTGAGCAAGTTAGGTAAAATAAAGCTCCAGCACCATTTCTGCAGACATATTTTAGAGGCCAGTCCAACATTATAAACAATTGCTATAAAACCTGAAAGGTCCAGGTGTCGCTAAGTCATGTTTACTTTATGGCTTTCACTTTGCTATTTGGCAGGACTTCTAAGACCGTACTGAGTGATATTGCCCTTAACTTAAAGCACTATAACTTTCTTGCCCAAACTTAAAAGAGATACTGTGAAATTATTTAGCAACTTCTTGGGCCGTAAACCCAGAGTCCTCTCCCGTGTGTCAGTCAGCCCCCCATTAAATGCTGTGTTTGGATGGTGGGTGTGTGGTGGGTCCTGGGTGCATCCCTTGGAATTGGGGCCAAGAGGGGGAAGGCTAAGGATATGCCTCTCCCCCTCCAAAGGGCTCAAACTGCTGGCAAACTCCTGGACACTTGAGAGGACAGTGGAAATGGGAACAAAACCAGTAAATACAGGCAAAGTCTGGGGCTTGTCTTGTCTCCCTGTGGAGTTCTCCTTCCCTGGGTAAAGCAGGAAGGTGGTGGGTTTGGAGCAACATGTTTCCCTGCACTGTTGGGGCCCCACCATGCTTTCCACCTGGGCCAAGAGTGGGTGGGTGACACAAAAGCAGAAGACTCTCATAGAGCTGAGATAAATATTTGGTTTAAAGTAAACGAGATTAGCTGATTCTGGCCTTAATGAGTTGACTTAAGGCCTATATATCTAAAAAAAAATAAATATAAACTGTCATTTAAAGAAATGATAAGAGAGCCATCCTTTTAAACTCAAGTCAAATAATATGACAATAAAGTCAGGAGTTATAGGTACTGTAGATTGTCCTTTACTAGACACTCTATTACGTGTAGTCATTAGACCAGCTATAAAAAGAAGGTTTAAATACTAATGTATTTTTTAATTTGTTTTATACCCTAAACAAGCAATCAATGTACATTAATAAACATAATTGTTTTTTTGGCATTTGTCCATTCATTTGGTCTACCTTGTCAGCTCCGGCAAACACATCAGCAAAATTCAGTAACCACAATACACAAGAAGGAAACACCAGTGAGGCCATCTCAAATATGCATAATGTATTGAATTACTTTGCTGCTCCGCTATTGACAGGCCGAAACCTCCAAGTTTGGCCATAACTGTCCTCCTGTCCGTCTTAAACAATGACTCTGACAGGTTTTTGTCCACAAATGCAGCTTTTGAGTGCTAGTGCAAAGAACCTTTAACGAGGTGGTAAATATGTTTACCTTTGATAAGGTGACCTGCCTGATAAGATAAGGTGGATGGCCACTTTTCAAAAGCAAACATGTACAGAGCCGGGAGCTTTCACCCAGGAGCTGTGCTGGATTTGATCAGCGTAGGGAAACGTCTACACGCTCTGGAATAGCTTCCTGAAATCAATTTGTTCCTTTTCAGTTTTAATTATAAAATACCACTCGCTAGAGAGAGATTTATTCACTCAAGAGTGTGCAGTGTTGGAGATGGATGTGCAAAAGGTGCTCATCTCTGTAGTCTCAGCAATTAGGGTACAGCTCTCAGATTAACTAGGACACTGTGGGTATCTACCTCCTGGTGTGTCACCTCCAAGCTATCCCCATCCCAGGGACATCCTGTAAACGGGAAAGATCAGGAAATATCTCAGAGAAGGAGATTCTCATTGGTCTCGTGTGATTACCCTGCGTGCTAGTGACCACAGAAGCACACACCAAGAAAAAGCTCCACTGGGGGCAAAAATCTGTCTTGCGACCCTCTAATGCCTCCTGACATCTCTACCAGGCCCTCTCTGTAGGTGACCCTACCAAAACAATTCTGGTTGGCCCGCCAGAATTGTAGGCGAGAAGATGGGAGGTAACGTGGGCAGCGTCTGCGCCACAGAAATTTCTTGAAATGTCATTTGTCAGAGGGAAGGAAAGCGAGATTGCTGCAAGAAGAGCTGAAACTGAAAAAGTCCAAAATGGGAGCTCCACTAAAGGCTTTAACGCGCTAGAAAATTTATGAAAACATGAATAAAAGGTAACTTATTCAGTGTCAGCCTTACATATTTATAGTTTAAAAATTAGTCAAAGTTTATGTCCCGAGGTTGCACCTACAGGAAGCCAGATGTGTGCCTTCTGCATGTGACCTAAGACAGGCCTGAAGCAACAACTAGATAATTTCTCGCTCATACTCCACACCGTCGATCGCGGCGGCTTTCTGAGGTGAGAGAATCTGACAGCACTAACTCTCCAGGGCAGAACTTTCCAGTCAAGTGGATCAACGGACTGAAAATCTCTTATGAATAGTCATTAGGCCTTCATTACAAACCCCTCACAACCCAGTTCTCTTTTCGCAACCAAATGCCTTTTGTCATCTTCACAAGGTGCATCATTTAATTACCAATTGATTTCTTTATATATGACAACATGTCAGATAGCAAAATACAGTGTATCTCCCTTAGGGGGAGAAGTCTGTTAACTATCAGCGTGCCAGATTACTGAATTTAGCTGGAAGACAGCTATTCCCTCCACTGCGCCTTTATTTTAACTCGCTTTCCAGTTTTCCAGAGGAGCAACGCGGAGAAGAGGCAAAGGCAAGGAGCAGTGCAAAGAGGGATTATTTCCCCCCACCCTTCCCCCCCATTCTGTCAAAAAATTGAAGCTGACTTCCAACGTTTCTCACTCTGTTTTTAGGCCCGGGCACCCCATGCACTCACACATGTACGTTGGCATCGTCGGTTGTGTGCACACAGAGCCGGCCTCAAACACGTCAAACAATTGTTCTCGTTATCCCAGGAATTTACCCAGTTTCTGACTTTGCTAGCACCCTGAATCTTCCCCTTCACAACTGCAGCCTGATAATCAAGCCAGTACTGTATTAATAAGCTGAATAATAAGGGAATTTCAGAAATGTACAGGACTATTATACCGTAACAATAAAACCTCAAACTGAGTAAACCAGAGCAGCGCTGAAGGTAGGCGTCGGGAAAGAATGAAACCAGTGTTGCAGTAATGCACTCCATTGTATGGCAGTGTAAATGCCTGCTTCTTTCATACACAGAAGCTACATTACACGAGTCCGAAATGTTCTCAGAGCATCACTGTGCCTGGTTGTGATAGAACCTGGCACCAGCAAGCACTGAAAGCTGACATTATACTGTAGGATGTGCTGCAGGTGTGCAGGCCTGCGAACGTGCTCTAATTACATATTTTCCTGCAGAGCAACAATTAAGGTCGCCAAAATAATTGCCAGTTTCTTAATCCCTCTCTAACAAGACTGACATAAGGAATGGTTTATTTTTCTCTGGTTATTTTGAAAGTGTTCTCAAGATTTTGGTGGGGTTTTTTTCTAGCGCGCCACATAAAACTAATTCTTACGTTCAAATGTGTGATTATAGCCATTGTTGCTGCTGGGATGGTTTTTTCAAACCCAAACCTTTTCTGAATTCTAGAGTACAACTAAAATAATGAAGAAATGCTGATTGTATAACCTGGCGTGCTGTTTCACCATTTTCCCTGCATGAAGGTGCCTATTTTCCCTTCCTGCATGCATTAGCTCTGTGTTTTGGGGCTCTTTTTTAAGACTACAAGCTTGAAGCCAATGCTCAGAGCCCTCTACAGTGGCATTAGGACTGCACTATTCCAGTCAGGCAGCCAGAGAACTACAGAGTCCTGTCTGTGTCCAGGGTTCAATAAAGAATCACCTTTATTTTCATTACAACTGGCCTTATCTACTGTGGGAGACATTACAGAGGCTTCTTTCTCAGCGGCGTCAAGCACTTGACTTCAAACAATTGAAACAATTGTAGTACATGAGACAGAAAAGAGATGTCTAGTGCATCCATTTGCAAAGCTGAGGCATTTAACAGCAACCATTATATATTGTGGTTATATATAGCTCTCTTGCAGACCTTGGGAATAGGGGCCAATGTGAGTCAAACTCGGAGATGGCATCAACAGCCACAAAGTCAATGGACTTTCATCATGAAACTACAAATGATAGGAGCCATCCCTCCATCCCTCCCATCCAATTCTTACAGAAAAGAAAATCTGTCTGAGAAACCTGTGGTCTCAGCCTCCCCACGGAGACTTTCTCTTCTTACGCCTTGGAGTTTTAGGCTCACCTCAAGCCTTGGCTCAAATTTTGAGTGAAGAGGTAGCTTGGGACACCTCAGCTTTGAGGTGACTTCTGCAGAAGCTGGGTCAGACCCATTCAGTGTCTCTGAATGAATACTCTGAAAGGTATTTTATACAGAAATACAAGGGCATTTGTATTCAGTCATGTTAAGACAAACCTCCACTTCTCGGTTAAGCCAAAGGTTAATAGTCTGCTCCTGATTATATATTTAAATAGTAGAACTTCTTTCCAACATTCTGATAGAGCCTGCTGACCCCGCTCTACCTGCAGATCCTACTGATGTCAGAATGAGAATTGCTTATGCCAGGATTAAATTTATCTGAGCAATCCCAAAGATCAAACAGAAAATGCCACACAGCCCCATGTCCAGCAGTATGCCAGACAGATTGGCTTGACATGCAAAATCACATTCAAACATCTAAGAATATTAGCACTAATAAACCAGGCAAGACACCCTTTGATAATTGCTGGCAATCTGAAAACTTCGCTCTGAGGATATTAAAAGTAAACTGTTATCGTCTGATTGCCAGTTTTAATCCCACTGATATAAGCTGGCACAACCTGTCAGCATTAAATATATTACAAGGGGGTATGAATATAAACTTCTGCTGGGGAGTGTAGGTAGATGTCCACCTTTGCAAAGGGCATCACAAGTACACAGACTTCAGAAGTGATACTAATATCACAGACTCCTACTAAGTTACTAGTTTTACTGCTAACTCCACTACTCACTTTCTAAATTTGTCCCTCTTTCCTACACTTCTCTTGAAGTCTTCCTTCAACAGAGATGAGCTAATCAGTTGCTTAGACACCCGTCCTCATAAAGCTGTTCACATCTTTTTATGCTTCACCTGCAAAAGCCACAACAGTTGCACTGTGATACAGGAAAATGTATTTTCCCTCAACATACTTGTTACTTTGCAATGGTCATTGATTTACTCTGCAAGTGAGTAAACAAAGGAAATTTAAACTTTAATGGATATTAAATTATTTGCAAAATGAATCATTTCCACTTCTCAAAAGTGGCAAATGTATTTTGTTCCCTTGAAACCTGCCTAGAAAGGCTGCGTGGGAATGATAAAACTCAAAGCTGAGGGTCATCTACAACCAGCTTAAAATTTTCAAACCTGGTGGTTTCATTAAGGCTGTGTACAGAAACATATGGTATGGTTCTCCGAGGAGTGAACGCCACATAACTTAAACCATGTCACTTTTAGGCACTGAATCTTCAGTCTCCAGCACATTCACCACTCTGGGAGGTGTTGGTGTAGGCACCTGACCGGGAATCCAGGCTGGAAAATATAGGGCTTAGTGGGCCCATGGCCTACAGGGACTACAGGCACTGGGAAAGGTCACTGCAGAAGGCAGATCAGAGCCAAACCATGATCCTAAGAAAGGGTCAAGTCTCACTGGTTTTATTCACGTGAGAACTGCAGTGATTTCAGTGAGGAAGACATGGCCCTGTTTACATGAAAATGCTTTGAAGGGAAATATTTTAAGTTTTGATCAAAACCTCATTTACATTCTTACAAAGAAACTGCGAAGAGTTATAAATGAGCTGCAGAGTATATTATAAAACACATTTTAAAAGTAACACGTGCTCAGAGATGGATAACATTAAAATGAGAGTAGGTGCAATATCCAAGACGAACATTTCTGCTGAGCACAGATCACGCGAGAAAGCATTCCACAGGCATAACTTTGCAGATAATCAAAGCCAAGTATTAATACATTTTTATCAGTCCACCTTCTAAACAATATTTCAGTAGATTTCCTTTCACACAGTGATATTTGTAATAAATGTTCTGCCTTTGTTTTAAAGTCAGTCCGTAGAAAGATGACATCAGCTTAGCAAACAATAAAGTGCCTGTAATATTGTCTCCAGAGGGCTGTTACATTTACTTTGTAGCAGTAAAATTCAATTTTCAAAAAACACTACATGAATGATGTTAGGTTATTAACCCTATCACCACCGTAAAACATCATCATTGTGTGCAGAATGTAGGTCACTATCTAGGAGCTAGAAGTTGCTTTTTGTTAAATAATCCATTTAAGCTGCTTTTCTTTCCTATAGCTTGGGTTGTGTCCCTTCCCTTTGAAAAAACAAACCAAAAAACAGTCTCATTTTTAATCTCAAGGCTCTGAGAGAGCGTCCTTATTACACATCTCATTTTAAGGTGTTCTTCCTTTGTTACTTTCAGATTTGGCCGCACACTTTTGAAGAGCGACTCTCTGTGAATTCTTGTTATTCAGAGTTGCTCTCAAAGAGAGAGAGAGAGAGAGAGAGAGGGGAAAAAAAAAAGTGTATCAGATCAGCCTACGCCTGTGGTGACTCTCACAAGTTTCAGTTCAAGGAAAGAGAAGAAAATCAGCAGCTACAAATTCTGACTCATTTTGAAATTTCAGCGCGATTGAGCAGCCACCGTCCTGATTTGGGGACCGACTCCTCAGCCCCTGCTCATGCTCAGAGCTCCTGGCTGAACCTGGTTTTCCCAAGCAAGCTCCACAGAGCCAGGGGAAAGAAAGATCAGCGAGCACACTGTCCGCAAGCCAACCCGTCACATGGCTCCCTATAAAGAGGATTTGCATACCTGACACAGCTATGGAAATATTCCCCGTCCGGGAAGGGGCGAGAAAGAAGTACTAATAGCGACCCGCTATCAGGATGCAAGGGGTTAACTGGTTAAACTTCTACAACCCCCCACAGTAACTTTCCAAAAGCTGACAATAAGTAAAAGAAGTGCTGGTTATCCATTTTTTAAAGGGATGGGATTGGTTTTAGAAGAAAGGGAAAGAGGATCAAACACCTCAGAGCAACAAAAGGTTGTGTCAGAGGGCCCTCAATCACAAACCTCCTTCAACAAGAGATATTCCAACCTTCCAGAGCAGTTACCCGGGCAGCACGGCTAAAAAGTTCCCTGACATGAAAAGAACAAAAACAGAAGGGACAGAGGTAGTTATTGTTATGCGCACTCTTCTTTTTTTTTTTTTTTTTTTTTTTTTTCTGGGGCTTTTTTTCTCCCCCACAAAACTTTTTGCATAAGCTGTTCGGGGGAGAAGTAATAGCGCTGCTTATTGAAAAGAAATCCCCCCTCTTTGCATCTCCTACCTCCTAGGTTGGGAGGTATGGCCCAGCAGATTCTCAGCCAGGAACACCTGATGAATGGGGAAGGTCAGCTCCATGAACGCTTCAAAAGAGGCATCAGAAATTAATAAATGTAATTATGAGAGTGTGAATGTCTCCTGTTTTTCATTGCCCCCTGAACACACAGCTGAATTTTTTTTTTTTCCTTCTTCCAGACAAGCAAAGTTGTGTGCGCACAAAGAATGTAAATTATTTGCATTTGCAGTGTCAGGTCTTGGAGGTATCTTAACAGCATGTAAGAATTTTCCACTTAAATGTAAATTATTAACAAGTCAGAGTTTTCATTTGTTTTATCTCCTGATGTGCAATCTAAATAAATAAATGGCACACTTTACAGTGTTCACCACCCACTTCCCTGCTCCTTCAGAAACATATTTTATATATGCTACCTCTGCTTGAATAGGATGGTGGATTATTCGCTCTTTCATCATTTATCTTTGTCTCAGAGCTTCTGAGGGGCTGAGGTTGTTGTTTTTTTGCTAAAACAAATTTACCTCTAGTACTTCATCAAGTTTTCCTGTGTAATATCGCTAAGTAAACAACGCAGTGGTTTATTCATAAAATATTCATATTTCAAAATGTTCCTTCCCATCCACCCCTCCTGGGTTTACCTATGTTTACAAATATGTAAGCCTTGTTAATATGCCTTGTCTGGGGAATGGTGAGTAGTGACCCTCCTTGAGGCACAGCTCTTGCTGAAGAAGTGTATTATTTCAGCTGGGAGAACAGCAAAGCTCCGGGATGAGACTGATTGATTAAGACCAGATGGATGGCCACACATAGGTGTGACAAAAATAGAAACACATTGCAAACATTCCTGGCATTGTCCTCCTGTGGTCTGGGAGGTGGATGGACCCGGTGGTACCTTATCTACCTCCTGATGGGTTCCAGAATTGAAGAATGTTAATGAAAGCTAACTCTGCTTCTCCTGCCTTACAGTGACACTTATTACAATGAATCAAGCTTAAAATTGTGACTTGTAAATAAAGTCTGGCTTCACTCCCCCCCCACCCTGCACCCTGATCGAAAAATGACAGCTGGCATGCCACTGGAAAGCATTCATACGCATTTCCCTGAAGTTAATTCGAAGTAAAGAGCTCAGAAAGAAAGAAAAAGAAGAAAAGAGAAAGAAAACAAACAGAGCGTACCCACATCCTCTCCTTAAAATTAAACTTTCAGAAACCACATAAAGGAGTAAGTGCAAAATGAATGACCTCTGGTTTGGAGAAGAATGTTTCATTGAAACCCTCTCAGCTTTTATGTTTATTGGCCATAAACTGACCAACTCTCTCCGCAAGGCTGTGGTTGTTCTTCACAGCAACACCAAGCCAAGGGCCGGAATCCTGCTCACCTTACTGGAGTGAGGGGTGCCAAGGAAAAGGGGGAGGTGGTGAGCAGGGTTTGGCCCACTGTGACCAGGCACTCCTCAGAGATGCTGCCTCTACCTGGCCAGACACACCCTTTACCTTTCATCATGGCACACGATGTGTTTCTCACACTAGGAGAAATGCCATTAACTAAACCTTCCCTTTCACATGGAGAGAGTCAGGAGCCATGGCAGAGAGTGCAAGACCAGGCTCTCAGGGCCACCTCATTTCACTCCCTCCACCTATTGCACACCACAAACCAGCCGCTTCGAAAGCTTGAGGGATCAGCCCCGACACCAAGACACGCTTCAAAATCCCAGGAAGACCTCAAGCCTACTCCTGGCACGACCCTTTTCCCACGGCACAGCACGGTGCCTCATGACAGCCGTGGGGGAAGATGGGAGAAACCAGACCCTCGAGTTTCCTCTCTCTCTCTCCCCCTAAAACTCCTGTTCAGCCCCAGCGTGAGCTTTTCGCTGCCGCTCCCCTCACATGGGCCTGAAACGATTACCTACTTGTTATAAATCTTCTCAGGTTTCACAGGCACACATTTGCCGGTAGGTTCCCGACCAGCATTTCGGGACGTTGCGCTCACAGAGACACATTCTCACACATGCAAAAGCCCTATGATGGATCAGGGGCTCCTCCATTCACCCCTCCACTTTAAGCAAAACCGTTCCTAATATACCTTTTCATACGTGAAGCATAATGAATGTACCTTTTCTTATGCATGTACAATACTGTACTTTCACCCACTGGCAAAGAAGTTCGCTAAATTACTAAGAGCGTTTAAAGAGGTGGCATTCATTGTAATATACAAAGGAATTTAAAGCACATTTACAAATGAATCGGCAGGCACGCCAACAGGAAAAACAAGTTCAAATGTAAAATTCAAAAAAAAGAAAAAAAATTAAATTGAGGATTGCTTGAAATTATTATTATGATATGAAAATGTTTGTCCATTTTACAGGCTGAAAACTACTTAATTTCTCTTCATCTGCAATTCAGGTGATGGTGGTTTTAAAGAAATATTCTTTTCCTTGGTTTCCTTCTCCCCTCCCCAACTGAGTAATAAAACATAGACTGATTTAAATGAGAATCATTATGCTCAGAAGGCCTCCTCTGGCTGGAAGACTTTTGTTCCACATGTCCCATAATCTCACTCCCACATGGCTGCCATAAGGTTGATGGTGAAATCAAACTCTACTATAGAATTTGCTTTTAGACACAGTAAAAATATGTATATCAGTTTGTGGAAAGGAGTCCCATAATTTAGGTAATGGGAGAAATATACTTGGGAAAGAAACCTCTTGACTTTACTGCTCCCTTCCCTGTGTTTTTCCCTCGTCCAGGTTGCTATTAGCATATGAAAAATGCCTTTAATTTTATCCGTTTCTGGCCATATCTGTCACACACACAAGCGAGATAGCAGTTAGGTTTCAACTTATCTCTGCTTTACCACCTCAGCAGCAGGTTTAAAATAGACCATGCTCTTTTAGTTATTTGCAGCCAAGGTGTGTGTAACTCCCTTCCTGAGCAAAACCTGATAAAGGAGGAGCAAGACAGACCACTGGGGGCAGTTTGCGCCCAACTCAACCCCAACTGTCCCTCTTGCAGCGTCTCACAGCGTAAGTTTCACTTGAGAAGTCAGAGGAGTTCTCACCCATAAGTCGGGTCACAGCCTAGCAAGGCTGGAAGTTATGCCCCTATTTTTAAGCCCTTTCTATTTGTTGTTTATCTGTTTCCTTAAAACTCCCACTCCCACCCCTGCCCTATGGACGGAGCGCACGCGGCACGGCGGCTCCCACGCGCCCTTTGCCAAGACAAGGCGACTTTGTTTTTACACCCAGCGACATCTTCCAGCCAAGCCCCATCCCCAAATTCTTCACGGGCGCACGTGACACCAGGCAATCCCCGGCAGAGCCCAGGGAAAGCTCTCAGCAATATGCAATCCATTTTCACACATGCTATGGATCTCGTGGCGTCAGTCATACGGTCATTGCACACACAAAATATTTAAAGCCCGTTTCTGCTACTTTTTAAGTAAATTAAAAACTCCCATTGCCTCCCAGGCAATTAGGTTGAGGCCCTAGGACCGGCTTAAAGTGGTGAGGCGCTGAGAGTTTGCGTTTAGTGGTATTTGGCCTGGAAATATTTGTGGCTTGGTAAAATTTTGCACACACACTCTCCAGCTTGGCTTTTTGGGACATGTTGGGGAAATGGCTATTTTTGCATGAACATAAAAAACAAACCAAAAAACAAGAAACCCATGAAATTATGTTCTGTTTTAATGAAAGGGTGGTTTTGCTTGACAAAACATATGTCTTTTATTAACAGTATTAATAGAAATAGGCCTGCTTTCAAACTTGCAATGAAACGTGACAAAACCCAGGGCTGGGTTCTCAGCTGAGCTTCAGGCACCTTTGCAACCCACTGCAGCCCTGCCCCAACAAAACCCATCTCCTGGGAAAAAGCCCACACACCTGAGCATCCCACTAAATACCTCCAAGGCTGGGAGCTACACCAGGAGCTCATTTTTCAGGATGCTTTCTTTATCTGGGAAATTCAGGAAATCCTCCTTGCATCATGCAGCTGCCAAAATGGGAGTGTATGATCAGCCTGCATGTTATTTTATTAATTCTTTTTTCCTTGGATCAACCCAAAGGAGCCATGGGAATGGCTTTTGCCAGTGGTGCCCACTCATCTGCAGTAGTTAATAATAGCCAGGCAAGCTCCAACCATCTGGCTTCAGTAGGACCCATGGATGTAAGAGGATGCAGGACAAAGCCCTGGAAGAGTCCAAATCAGTTCAGAGAACTTCTAGCCCGCTTTGCTAGAAGTTATAACATGTGGGAGAAAGGGCACCTTGCAATAATCAGAGGGATTAAGCTGATGAACAAAGCACCTGAAACAACTTTTTCTCCCCACCTCACTGAAAGAGGAAGAGGGCTCTCCTAAGTAAATAAACCACCACAGTCCTTTCTCATTTTGACCATTTCTCACCATTTTACTCAACTGCCAGGCAGACAGAAGCCTTAACCCTGACAATACTCATGTGAAAACTCCCGGTCTGATTTTTTTTAACTGGTCTGACTTCTTTATTAAAGGCTCTCTGGCTGTAAGTGAGTGGGTGTCAGAGGTGCAGTATTTCACAGATTTGTGGGTCACTGCCTCATTTTGCTCTGCATCGAGATATTAAAAGTTCCTCTTCATACAGAAAGCATGAAGAAAAATGAACAACTCAAACTAAACCGATAGTCTCTTGTTATATTTATTTCATGATGATGGCTATGAGGTAGCCCCTTACATGTTTTCTACTGTCTTCAGTAAAGACACACTTTAATCACCACCCACCGTATGAAACCCGCCTATTGGTCTATTGATATTTCTTTTGCATGGAGCAAGAAGCCAATATCTTATCTTAAATATAACTTTTAAAAATGACATTACCTAAGAAAAAGCTAGCAGTATTCCTGGTAAAATATACTGTGGTGGGGCTGAAAAGTGCATGCAAAGCAAGCTGCATTATTAGAATGTTTAAATATTAATTATACCGCTGTGTAGTAAAGATGATCAACTGTGAGTGTCAACTAATTTTCTAAAAGCTGCAATGTTGGATTTCGTCTAAACTTCTATTGTTAAGCTAAAACTAAAAGCCCAGCAAGTTTAGTCTACTGGAGTGTGTTTATTTTTATTGGTTTCTGCATAATTTTTTTTAACATAAACCAACTTTAACCCCTTTACTGTAATCTCTGCCAGTGGAACTCCAATAGCACATCATAAAATTCCTATAATTCTTCAAAGCAATGTAGCTGGGAAAAAAAAAAAAACAACTATGGGCACTTTGCAACAAACGCCAACTATGAGATTCAGCCAATTAAATTTAACTCTTGAGAGCTCGTTTTGCTGGCAATACATGTGTAGATGTAGGTTTAGCTCGCCCTCCCATAGCCAATTTTGTCTGGGGAAGCTCCCAGCCACGATGCTGGGCACCGGGCTGGCTCTATTGTGTGAAAAATCCCGCTCAGGTGGTACCTAGTGCTGGTAGGGGAGGGAGGCTGAGCGGACAGATGGGGAGGCAGATGTACAATGCTGCATAAAAGTAGAAAGACTTATATTATCTTCTGCAAATGCCTTAAGTGGCTGAGCGCAGGCGGCAGGCGGAGGGGGACCAGGGTGGGGACTGAAGGGTTAAGCGAAAAATGACTGTCATCTCTTTCCCTGCGAGCAGCTATTGCTCCCTCAGACTTTTGAGAGGAGCCACAAGACTCGAGCGAGAGAATCACTTTGAGATTCTTCTGCGAAGACAAAGAAAATAGTGTGCACCGAGGCTGGTAGGCTTCCTTCCGTCACTCATGGATGCTCTGCCAGGATTTCCCACCTGAGACAGATTGCGACGCATGTTCGAATCACTCATGCAGGAGAAGCAATACACAAGTTCAGTGTAAAGCCACTTTAAAAGCTCATCGGGTGCATACTTTACTTGTACAAAATACCTTATTCATGATGGAGCAGTGAGGGCCTAGGTAATTACTTGAATCAAGGTGGCCTCAGAAGTGTTTAAATCTACAAGGACACTTAGAGCATGAATAATGCAAAATAATTTGCATCTAAATTTTTTAAGTGTTCTTTATTCAAAAACTAAAATGCAGTTCCGATTAAAGTTTGATGAGTGAAAGCTGAGCACTTCATACCCACTGTGAAACGTCTCCTATTTGTGGAAATTATTTCAGACAGTGGTAAAGGGACAAAAGAGATAAAAAAAAAAAAAAAAAAAAGTTGGTGATTAATCTGCATTACTTTTAAGCCATCCTTATTTCTTGATGTTTGGTGAGTAGGAAGTTAATTTCCGAACTTGCTGGTCTGATACCATCTACATTTCACCCCTTTAAAGCAGCCCCATCTGAAAGCACAGCTCTAATTATTAACCAAACAAAATAACTATTCTTTTGCCTTCGATGATAGCGCGAAGCCGCTCGTGGCTCTGAAATTTGTCCAGTATCTCTTAGTGCAATTAATCTCGTCTCTGTCCCCCGTCAACCTCTTTGGAAAAGCCTTACGTGCAAAAATACCCTGGCTGCCTCTCACTCTCTGTGCTTATAGGGCACGGGCTTGCATTTCTTCACTTGGAGCGTGTTGCATCCCTTTCTTTTGAATTTGCCATTGACAGCATAAACTGCCGAGTATATCATCGGTTCAGCACTTTATTATATCGTCTCCATTCCTATTTTAGAACGTGTTGAGCAACCCCCATAAAAATTGTTAAAGAGGAAGGAGTGAACAAGACAAATGTTGTGTAATGTGCTCGCTGAAAATTATGCTTTCCTCTGCCTTGAGCTGGAGGCAGAGGAGGAAAAGGGAGAGGGAAAGCATGTCAGAAACAGCCGTTTTCGCATGCAAACGTCAATGATCCTGTTCTTAAATGTGCTTAATTCACAATTATGTTTCCAACACTCGAACCTGCCTGTCTCACTGCCGGGAAGGCACCGAGAGAAGAGACATTCAAAGTTGGAGACTTCGCAGATCCCCGGAGATTTTTATGGGAGAATCTCCACGGAGCTGCTCCCTGTTTGTTCCCGCCCTCCAAACCCGATGTCTCGCTGCGGTACGAGAGCCAGAACTTCCAGAAAGCAGCCCCAGCAGCCAGAGGGATGTCTTTTTCCAGCTGCTAAAACCTCAGGTCGGGAAATCTACTGGGATCCAACAGGTTAGGCAGGCGAAAACTTCGACAGGCAGCAAAGTTTTAAGCACTGTCTCACTGCGAGCAGCTAAACTTTAAAGGCCCCTTTGCAAAGGAAAATCATTTTCCTGCTGCAGCCCTTATAAAGAATAAAGACTTCCAATTTATTACCGGCTCGAAAGCTGGCTGCCACTTTATTGGACTTTCAGATGAGTGTGCTCGCCACGCTTTCTTAGGGAGAGGATCTGCTACGTTTTTCTTGGATTTGGAACAATGCGAACATTTTTTTAACTCATTGAACAAAGATTTCCCCAGCAACAGACCCCCTGCTCAGCAGGTCACCTATCTTTGCGACAGTTTTTCTTTTCCCACGCTAACCCTAGGGCTCATTTGCATAAGGTCTCTGTTGTGACAATTAGTTTCAGGTGAGCTGATTTCTATGAGGTTTGCCCAAGACGATACACAAGCTCTGGGCCTCCCTGATCCTGGCCCTAATTGCGACTGACTGGCACCAGACACAATCACCCTCTTGATTCAGCAAATTGTCCTGCAAGTAGCTTGTTGTGACCCCGCAATGCACAAATCATATCATGTCAGCCCGGCATAGTAAACAGTGAATAAAGCAAATTTAAAAAAAAAAAAAAAAAAAAAAGAAAAAAAAAAAAAAAAAGGTTTCATAATAGCTCCTCCATCTTCTAGCCCCAGTGGACAAGATGAATACAAATTAAAGCTATATCATATCTGTGTGCTGGTGGAAGAGGTGTCTCTGCCCTGACTAACAACTTTGGTTTACTGGGGAGGTTTTTTGGGGGTTATCTTTAATTTGCTTTGGGGGGGGGGGAAAAAAAATCAGATGTTTCTTCGTTCTGTCACCTGGGGAGAAATTCCCCAGGTAGAGTAGCGGGGTCACTGTAAATATTTCCTAGCTCATTGTTGTGGAAATAAGCAATATGCTCTTTCATCATCTCAGAAGCTACAGGGTACATCAATATGCACATTAGCTGGGCTCCCAGTAGTCCCTGTTCAGCTTAAAAAGCTGTAGAGGTTGGACAGACCCCCCACTCAAGGTAATTATAGATGCAAAAGAGCATCTGACTTCTGCAAAGTTGGGACAGAACTTTTCCCAAAGAGCCCAAGGGGGACCTGGGGTTGCAGGGAGACCTCACCCCGCTCCCCCATGCCCAGCAGTCCCACATCCCACTGCAGCCCCGTTTTGGGCTCAGTCCTGCCTGTTTTAGACCAGTGATAACCCCATGGAGATCAGCCTGGAGTGGGATCTGGTATTGACCTGTCAGTCAGGGGAAATACACAGCCTCTGAGATGGGCAGAAAAAGGGAGCAAACAATAAATCCAAGTTAAGGAGGCTGGAGGAACGTCTTTAACTGCCACACTAACAACAACTTTGGGCCAGGAAGAAGAACTGTCCTTATCTGGGAATAACTCCCTTTTCCTCAGTTTGACTCACAGATTTCATGTTATTTTTTGGTACAACTCTCAGTTCTTTCCTACCAGAGCAGCTCCGGCTGTGACCTCCGCCCCATGAGCGTGAGTCAGGAGAGATTCCCTCCCCACCTTATATATTGCCTTTTCTTTTTTTTTTTTAAGTGAGGGCTAATTTGCAAAATATTATTCACCATAGAGACAAAAACTGCTCCCCTGCTGTAACTGGGACATGAAGGGTAAAGTCAAATCCAGACAGGTATATCAAGTCCCTGACTTCAGAGAGAGCCCACAGGGGCAGGATTAGACCCCTTGAATATATTTCATGATGATCATTATGTGAATTAGATTAGGCTATTAGTTTTGGACTATTTTTAATCTTCTGGGGAAATCTGTATTTACATTTGGTTTGGTTTTTTTTTTTTCTTCCTCTGATGCAAATTGCTTCCCCAAATAAATAGTTATGTTAAAAATCCTAGTAAAAAAACTGTTTCAAAATCCCTCACTGACCATGGCCCGTAGCCAGTGTGAGAGGTCACCCTGCCAGTCCCAACAGTTTGCAGCTGCAGTTGAGGTAAATATGTAGGCAAAAGAGCATCTGACACAGTGAATTTCTGTTAATCTACAATCTTATCAACTGGGGTACAGGCAAAGAAATATTAATTGTTTATGTGCATAGAGGGATAAAGGTAAGAATGAATGAAAAATCACCTCTCCTTTGAGGACACCAAGTTTTACCCTGGGAAAAAACTTAGTTTTAGGGTGGGGCGCCCAATTCTTCTTGACTGATATAATTACATTGATTTAAAAGTCATCAAATCTTCTCATATTTGTGTGATCCCAGGATCTGGTTATGATCTGGGGTTCTGTCCCAAGCCCATCTGTATGTTGCCTAGTTTAATGTCAGTGAAGTGAAGGGTAGACCCCAATACCTGTGGGCAGGGCAGGCAGGAGAGGAGGGATACCATCCCACCCCGGGCTCCCCCAGCCTCACACTCTGCACATTTTCAGGACATTTAGGTTGCATTTTGCCACAGAAATGGGATAGGCAGCACTCTCAAAGTAGGACACAATAGAGTCAGCCTTGGGTTACCCCTTCCAGCTCCATGCACTGTCCTGGGTGCAGTGGTGGGAAGCCACTTGTGTCCCTCTTGATTCCTCCTGCCCAGCAAAGCATAGGTGAGGAAGGACACTCAAAGTCCTGCCTTCCATGAACATCTCCATGGAACAATTGCAAGGCTCCCAACACTGGTGCTGCCATATCAACCCTACCAGGCTTTGACTTACGTGGATGAGCTCATTGTGTCCAGCCTGAACCATTGCTACCGAGTTTAGCCCTGTTGGTGGCAGATCCAAGGTGGTCACAATCATCACTCACACTCAGGTCAGGGCTGGGCTGTGGATGCATAACAAGGGACCTCACGAACCTCAGCTGCCCCATTTTTAATAAAAGTTCCATTTTTATTTTGCCCTGTGTCCGTGTTAATGCTTTTATCCCTCTCTCATGACACAAACCATGCTTTTACACCGAAGGCAACACAACGAGCTGATTTTGAACTTTAACCTTCAGCAACTCTGTCTCTAATGCAAGGCAAAACTTTTAGATTTTTAAGTAAATAAACAGTTGATTCTGACAAAAAATGACTATTCCCTGAGGGGACATTTTTGTGAAACTGCGCCAGGTACAAAAAAAAAAAATGTATATTTTTTGGCTTGGTCATGAAACTGTCAAAACACAATTCTAACATGTTTTGCTGCATATGTAATTTTTTTCCCACAGCTCTTTCCGAGCAATGCTTAATTCTGAATTCTTTCTGCACCCAGCACTTGCAAGGAAACTGATAGATGCACAAGAAATTCAGGCTAAGTTTCTAGGTGAGGGAAATAGAACAGCCAGGAGAAAGAAAGAGGATTGAAAACAAGACAAAGCCAGGGAAACTTTGTCAAACTTTCCAATAAATTATGCTTTTAGGGTAAAATTTACCCTCAAGATACAGCTTTGGTGGGATTTAAGCAGGGAGAAGGCTTTTGCTGGCCTGGGTACATGAGCTAAGTTTCATCCTCTGTGTTGAGGTACCTTTGTTTCATTTTATTTTTAACAGTTCTCTTTCTCACATACATATATATTTGTGTGTATGTAAATATCAAAGTATCTTGATCATAGTTGTGATTACAAACTTCACTTTTACTAAAAACAGCTATGGCACTGATCTTTAAAATAATAATATATTTTCCTGAGTGCCTTCACTGTTTCATCCCAGCAACTGAAACAGAGACAATCCCTTGTATGTTGAAATGTGTAATTATCATGTAGCCAAAAGGGAGGGTGTAATTTTCACATCTGATTACAAGGGAAGAGTGTAAGTGAAGCTGCCTCGGTAAACTTACACTTGTTTACAGAGAGCAATACCTTTGATATTAAAAACTCCAAACATGTAAAACACTGGAAAAAAATCAAGATTGTCATGCACCAAATCTAAACAACAACAACAACAGCAAAAAACCCTAAGCAACTTTTTTTGGCATAGCTACAAGTGAAAAGTCAGTTCTTCTGCACTTGGGCTGGAGTCCTCGCTTGAGATGTTAGTTAAGAGACTTACAAATTGTTTTTGCACAGTGTGCTCTACTTCTCCTGTTGAAGTTTAAGAAGCTAAAGCTCCAGCTTTAATTTAGAGAGAGAAAAAAAAGTTTCTGCTGTTTATAGCTCTATTTGGACAGTTCAGACTAGAGAAATGCTTTTCATATTTGACTTCATCTTCACAAAATTTACTTTTCCTAATTGTGTCTGCGTTTGCTTTCAAACCGTTCTTTTTTTTTTTTGACACATGAACTCCCTCCAGTTTATTTCTCTCTATCTTTCTTTCTCCTTTTTTTTGCTGATTTACCTTCCATGAAAAGAGCTTCTGCTCACGTGAAATTATTTTTTGGCCACGTAGAAAAGATGGTATCAAGGAGAGGAAGAACTGTTACAGCAAGTATCTCTTACCAAGGAGATTAAAGATAAGCAGAGAGATCACACTTCAGGTAAGGGGAAAAACTACTGAAAAACTGAGAAAGATATCAGAAACTGTTAAAAATTAGATAAAAGCATAGTTGTTGAAGAGTTATTGTAGTATATTTAGAAATCGTTAAAAACTGTCTGTGCAAGCATTGGATGTCAAAGTATGAGAATATCAGGCTTTTGCTAACCAAGAAAAAGGAAGGGAATGAGAAAGAAAAACAAATTATTTTTGGTATGTGGAAAAGTCCGCTTTTTGTTGGAGTATGAAAAAAAGGACATACGATTAACATCTATCAACATACGATTAGCCTCTATCAACAAGACTATGAGAAGACCTATTTTCTAAGGTATACCTTTTTTGCTGCCCTAAAATTAAGTTCCTGATCCCATATTGTTATTTAGAACATCATATCCATTGGAAAAAATACCTACCACGGCAACTAAGGCATTTGAAAAATAAAATGTAACCCAGTAATAGCAGTAATTTCACTTTAGGATGCAAGTAGTTACTTTAAAAGTGGTTTTGCCTTGTGTGGAAAGACACGAATGCAAGGGCTACTGAAAGCAATTTAATACAGGTGGGGGGTGACATTAATCTTTTATGACAATAATATTGTGGTGTTACAGGAGGGCAAAACCAAGTATCTTCTTGCACACAGAGCCACTTCCCTAAGAGTCTGTGCCTGTCTTAAAAATACACATATAGAATTGATGTATAGCCCCAAATTCATAATGAATATGATTATTAAATAGTCTCCACTCATGCAAATAATCGGACCTGTCCCCCTTCTGTTTCCCTTAGGTGTGATCCAGGCTTACTCTGAGAGTGGTATAGGGATGCTGTTCCTCCTGGAATGGGCTGGGTTTGGTGAGCCCAGGGTGTGCAGAACCGGCTCTGCACAGCACAGAGACAAATTCTGCCTTTAGCTGAGAGCAGTGCCCTGAAAGCCAGTGGGGCTGTGCAGGGGTAGATGGTGTGCCTGAGGTAGACTCAGTTTCTGGGCAGCATTAGTGTACTTAAAGCAACAAATTAATGTCTGTGGAGCACTAATCAATGTTTGGTGCACTCCACATTTTTCACTGAGTTGTTAGAGTACATTTGCTTATATTTTGCACTATTTTAATTTAGCCATATTGATCAAACTGAACACTCAATAAGACCCTAGGCACCTTAGCCTTATTAAAATTAGTCAACTTGAAGTAAGTGAGCTGAGGAAGTAATGGAAACTATTCAGAGATTTAAATACAGTGCAGCCCACTTAAATAAATACCTGTTAATGAAATAAATCTGTATATGCACATATTTCCTTAGAAACAAATTATTAAGGGGGCCCTTTAGAAGAATACGGCTCAAACATATCCCTTAGTTTACAAGAGAAATACTTCTGTGTAAGTTTGTGTTTGCTGGGTTAAACTTGGGGAATCCGTGCTGACCTTTTCCATCAAAGCGGTTATCATTCTTTAGAGTTTTACAGTGTCAAAATTTATAAAAATGTCCCTAATTAACCTGTAAGTAAACACTGTTGTGGGGTTTTGGTATCTCTCTCATCCAAGTTTATCCCAGTAAAAGTAGAAATCAGCTGGGCCATCACCCAGACAAGTACAGAAGAAAAATAAAAGGCGTTTAACATGCAGTGGAAAAAAATAAAAGTCATACAGCCTAGTCTTTACAAATAATACTTTGTCTTTGTCTTCAGAAAGTTGTATCTTTTTCTAAGCAGGCTTGAGAGGCATGATTAGAGCACCAAGTCCCAGGCTTGACTTGAGTAAGGATTTGCAGTACAGTGCCTCTTGGAACATCTCTGGAGCTCAAAATATTGGTTTTGAAAACATCACTGTTTTTCAACAAAAATAGGAGATTAGACAACATCTTTAGCTGATTAATCCTCTCTCCTCTCCGAGGGGGTGACCTATGATACTGTATTATTTTAGTCAGAGAAAAAAAATTGCACCATGCAGCAAAGTCTTCCTGCAATACCTACAAGTGAATTAAGCTAAAAAGTGGGTAGAGGATCTGTGGAGGCTTCCTGGCCTCTCTGCATCAGGGGCTGCCTTTAGAGGGCTTTATATACTCATTTTTTTCCCCTAGTCCAATAAAAGATATTAGCTCTTTTCCCTAAGCAAAATCCCTCTCATGAATCAGGCCCTACGCTTGCAACTAGTGTGATATTGCTGGCCAGGTTTCACCCCAGTAAAATTCTAATCTATACTTTGTCTTGTAGAATTAAGAAGAAAATGCATATCAGCAGAATCTCCTCTCTACTTTATTTCATTTATAAATTACGAGAATGATGCTATTATATATTATTAATTTCTGCTGTTCTCTAACTCGGCTGCAGCAGTGAGCTGCGGATGTTGGAACGGTGTAATTATGTTCTAGTAGGGCAGCCATCCGTTTCCTTTCAAAAATTTACAGGATTCTTAATCATGCTGCTCATTTGGGTGCGCAGTAGCGAGGATGGCGAAACACAAACAGGGCACGTTCGTTTACACAGGAACACCTGCTTAGCATGATAGCAGATGTCAGTCAGTAAGCAGAACACAAAAGAAAAATATCAACAACAGCAAACTAGAAGCGTTTTTAACTCGGTACGGGGATATCTTGTCTGGGGGAAGCCAAGGGAAGGGGATGCGCCTTTGCGGGTTGAAGCAGAGGCGCGGTGATGATTTGGAAAGTCTCAGCTGATGCTCCCCAGGGACCAGGTCAACAAATCCAGACAAACTCCTCGCCGGATGATGGGGTATTTAACAATTTCTCCTTCAGACGGGTCATTTTTGCAAGCATCTTTCAAGGATCTTCGTAACCATACGGAATGTGTGATAACTACAGCAAAGTAGTTGAGAGGGGTAAAATACATAGAACTATTGCTCCGTGCGCAAGGGTCTGCCAGCATTCCCAGTGCAACCACTAATTCCCCAGGCTTTAACCTTAAATGCTTCATCCCGGGCTGCCTCTTGGCTCTCCAGTCTCAAATTGAGAGCGTTTCTGCTCTTTACATATTTTATGAAGCAAAAAGATGTCAGCGGAGGAGGGAAAGAAAGTTCAGGGGCTCCGGGCTCGGGAGCAGCCGCGCCTCTCCCGCGAAGAGTTGGGAGCGCGGCGCGCGAGCCGGGCTCTCGCAGGCGGGTGTTAACAACCTCCCCTCGGCGCCATGCGCAGTAACTACTCTTCCTGCAGGATTGTTAGTATTCAGAGCAAGTCAACTTGCGTGGGTCCGCGCATTAAGGGCTCCCTAAGTATGCATTGACTTGATACCCAGTAATGGCTTCTAAGGAGCCGTTATGCAGTGCCGTGTCAATGATCCATGCATTGAGGACTCCCCGAGTACGCATTGACACGATAGACCGGAACGGCTCTGAAGAAGCCGTTACGGTCTATCATGCCAATGATCTGCGGATATTGGCAGTGCCTCCCGCACTTCTACAGAGGCTGCAAAAGTCTCCGAAGAAGCTGTTATGATCTCGGTGGAAGAGCCATCAATCAGGTCGATGGCGGGGTTTCGCTTTGCTGTTTTTTCCACCTTGTCGTTGGGGAGCCTTGTTTTGCTTCCAGAGTTTGATCCAGAGAACGGACAAAATATAAAGGCTGCCCACGGATTGTGCAGAGGTAACCGGGATCGTAACGTGACCTCTGGTTTTATTAGTTCTAGATTCCTGGTTCCAGCTGACTCCAGCTGGGAGGCCTTGACCAAGCCCCTTCAACTCTTCTTACCACCCTTTACTCTCCTCTAGCAAGCATGGAAAGGGATAACCTTTTGAGTGGAGATTACAGTGGAGCTTAAAAAATGTTAATTTAGTTATAACTAAGGCTTGTCTCAGTATCTCATCTCTAGTGAAAGATGCTGAGATGAACAAGGTGTGTACGCAGAATCACAGAATGGTTTGGTTTGAAACGGACCTTAAAGATCATCCAGTTCCAACCCCCCGCCATGGACAGGGACACCTTCCACCACACCAGGTTTCTCCAAGCCCCGTCCAACATTATACCTTTCACACCCAAGCACACAGCCAAAGCTACACTGAAAGGAAGCCTTACCTCTAAAGTTTTGTAAGCTTCTATCTATTGAGTTTATGTAGTTTCTCTCTACTCCATTTATGTGTATTCACATGAGTTATGAGCAGGTCATCTGTACTGTCTACAATGCCAAAAATTTCTGTGAAAACACCTTCAACCTCTTTTTCCATGTCTTCCTTCGTACTTGAATATTTTTTTTAAATGCTTTGAAAGTACATGATTGCATAATATAGTCGTAATTCATGGTAAGTCTGTGACCACAAAACACTGTTTGACTATCTGGTATTGTTTGTGTCTGCTTTTCCATGCTCTTGCAGGGAAAACTTGACCCTTTATTCTTTTGTATTCACTTCATGCTTCTGTTGAGGAGAGATGGATCTATAGCAGAATATTAGTATATATAAAGTACTCTACCTATTTTATACACTGGTTAGAACTAGATGATCTTTAAGGTCCCTTCCAACCCAAACCTGGGTTCTATGATTCCATGATGATAATAAGCCCATTTGTGATGGGGACCCACATAACCTAATTTACATTTAGATGGTTAAATGTTAGCAGACCCCTGGAGAAACACTGCAACCATACCTTATGGAAAGTAGAGATCCTCAAGCAAGAAAAAGTAGAATTACTGAGCAGGTTGGGGTACCATACAGAGACCTTGTCTGTAGCCAGGCTGGCCTGAGACGTGTGAGTTCAAAAACAAAGGAACTGTGCAAAAGGAAAGAAACTGTTCACAAGGAGATGGAGGAACATTATAGAAGATCAGGAGGAGGCAGAGAAGTCTCAGGGAGCAGTGCCCATCAATCCTCAAAAACTCAAACATTTTTAAGTGTACTTTCAGATGTGTTGAACCTCTAGATCTGTCCAGAGTCAGGTACCCCAAATCAGTGATTGCTTTGGCAATGTTCATAATCAGTTTGGAGCTGCAGAGTAGGCTGAAGCCATCAGGTCCACAGCAACATCGTCAGCAAGCAGAGGAGAGAAGACAACATGGTATCTACTGAGAGCTTTAGGCATGCATGGATTTTACTGGCACAGTCCCTCAATAAAATGCCTTTCAGGTAGAGGAGTGTGCAACATATTCTGGAAAGCCACAATTGCTCCTTGGCTAACCTACTCTCCAAAAGAAAAACTATTAATTCCCTGAGAATGCATCTTTGGGCTTTAGAGCCTCTTTGGGGTGGCCTTGAGAGTTCACAGGCAGCAACCACCACTGCAACCCAAATTCCATTCAACATCTCCCTCCACCCTGCATGTTGCAAATTTGTGCGAAAAGTTATGTTTCCAAATCTGGACAGCTGAAGACTGCTGTCTCTTGGAAAAAAAAAACAACAAACAAACAAAACCAAACCTAAGCTTTACACTAGATTTAATAATCTCAGGGTTTAAACTCCAAGTGAGAGAGAAAGAGAAGATCTCAGGTGTCTCATGTTATGATGCTGCCTCTGCAACATGTGCTGAGCCCTCGATGTTAAAACCTCAAATATATGGGGGTTTTTTTGACCTCTGGGATGGGAACAGGCATTCTCCTCCTTCCATGTGTATACTTACTAGTAAGATTTTTGCATGGTATATAATTGAAGCCTGGTAGTTTTTACCAACCGAGGCTTAAGAGGAAAACTTAACACAATGTAATGTTTTGTGTCTTTTTTTTTTTTTTTTTGGTCCGTGCAAACTGGTCGCTGAAAAGGTGCAAAGAGCTGCTAAAAGTACGTTTTCTGAGATTCAAAGCCTTTTAAGAAAGGTACACAATGCAAGAATACGCAGCTGCAATTTTAAAAAGGCTACTGTTCCTTTAATGCCCAGCTGGTCCTGAGATGTAATAAAATTGACATATTGATTCCTTTGAATTTACAAATGCCTGTTTCATAAACTCCATCTCCAAAGCCTAGGCATCTTTAGAGCACTGTCATTTTTTTCTCCAAATGGATCAATTATGTGCCCACGTAATCCTGTTACCTGTGAAATCCATGCATACTTCTCCCATTTGCTGCAGTTCCCAGGCGGACAAACTTGCATTATGTACGCATAAACAAACAGAGCATTTTCCTGATATTAGGGATTGTTTTCAAAGTGAAAAGCAATCTCCTGGGTCCTTTACTCAAAAAAAAAAAAAAAAAAAACCAAAACCAAACAACAACAAAAAACCAAAACCAAAAACATACATAGTGCGGTGTTCCTCCAAGTAACCTCACTGGACTATATGTATAATTATTACACAACACAGCAAATCATTAAAAAAACATTGAGTCTCGCTATCTCAAATGCTTCAACTGCAAAAAGGCACCAAGACTTAGCAGCCAGCCCTCATTTTCCTGGTGAATCAAACTTTCTTATTTCTTTCCCAGCTTGTTTATTTGATAATTATCACTGTATCTGGAAGGAAATCATGTTCATCAGAAATGCTTCTGTGTGACTTAAATATCGGAAAAGCGCCTAAAGCTGCAAACTTTCCTGTGGAAGTTTGGGGATTTTTTATTTTATTTCTAGGATAATTCATTTTTTCATCGTGCTGAGCACCTTTCCCTCATTTACTCACACACACAGAGAGTCAAGGAGGCATTAACCTGCAAACCTACCACTTATGCATATAAATGCATCACACATACAACTATTCCCATATCCTGTGGCATATTATTTGTATGAATATATACCATGCACATAAACACATTTATACACACACACCACGCACAATCCTCAAATATAAGCAGAGAAAAAGGGAATAAATGTGTTTTTCTCTGTATATGAATTGTTTATAAAGTACCGTGTATATACATAGATATGAATTCTCGTTTCATTCTTTCAGGCTGTGCTGTATCTGATTTTCTACACTTCACTGGGCAACCAGCAGTTCAGTTACACTACACTTGCCCTGTACAATTTGTCTCTAAAAGGTTCCCAAAATTATGAAACATCTTGTCTGCTGCATGACCTGCTCACCGCAGTGCCTCAGCCTAAGGTGCATCCACACATATAGAGAGGATGACACTGAAAAAAATTAATATATATATATATGTGTGATGCTTGGAGCCCATACAAGTGGCCCAATACACCCCTGCCATTGTGCAGGAGTGGGTTTTAAAGATAAATGGCTGCATGTTAACCAGATTTGACATGCTGCACAAAAGCAGCCACCTTTGGTCCCATGACACAGCCAAACAGAAAAAACAACAAGCAATCCTGGCAAAAGATGTCCGACGTGAATAAAAGCCCAACAATTTGTCACATAGTCGTTACAAAATGTTCCAGGCTTTGGGGCTTGCCATGGGACAGCAGCGATAAGACGAGCATAGAAAAAGGAAGGCTGAGGGTGCTGGGGTAGAGGAAGAGTTAAAACTCGAGGAAAGCTCCAGTAGTTCCAAAGGGGAAACAAAGAGGAAATTTTCATTTGGCTCTTTCCGAAGACACACACACACACCAAAAAAAAAAAAAGAACAAAACCACCAAAAACCAAAAACAAAAAAGCCGAGCAGTAATTAATTAAATCAAGAAGCTCAGTTGTTTTGAGAGGTGATTGAAATCTGACATGCAAAGCAGAAATATTTATGCTTACTTTCTATTTTAGGAATCCGCGAAGCTACTTTTCCTTCACTGCACTTCCCCACCACTACAATGGCCATGGCTCAGTTTATCCAGTAGTAAGCACTGCCTGTTCGGGGCCAAATCCTGCTCATGTTTCTCATGGCATTTGGTCTTTCCTTGTGGGAACAGGTCCAGAAAAATCCAAAGATGTAGCTGGTGTTGAGGACTAGCCTGTGGCAGCGCAGCAGTACCTAAGCTCCTGCTTTCCTTTGAGTTCACACAATACAGAAAAGAAAAAGCCCAAACTTAGGCTTGGTTTGATGGGACTGATTCTACAGTTTTCCACTAAAACCAACCACAGGCATCAAACCTGACTTTGCTGATCTGTGTCCCCCAAAGTCACCTAGCTACCCCCATGGACTGCAGTCGGGTTAGGATTTGCACCTATGCCAGTTCACTGGTATTTTGATGTATTTTTAGAGCCCCTATACCAAAATAAGGAGCTCAAATGCACCAGTGCAGCTGCTTGTTAAGCTCCACATAACGGAGCTCACATTGTAAAATACCTTTCAGTCAATAATCATCATTGCTTCAGTGATTACCATTCCCTTCTTTATATTCAGTGGCAGAAAACTGGGGAGGGGGGGCAGTTAAAAGCAATATCATCTTCTAAATTAGAATAACCAGTTGTATAATAAACTCTGAGAATCTGGTTATTAGGAACATACATTTGTAATTTTCTCAGACAAATTCCTTGGCATCCGCTCGCCCTCTGACAAAACAACGAATGATCCTTGCTCTTCCTCAGTTCCAGGGAATGGCAGGGCGCTTTTGAGATATCAAGCTCTGCAAAAGCCCTGTGAATGAGTTTGGTGGTATTTCCCCATCTCATGGACATAGAAAATGAGCACAGTGAGGTTAATTGACTTGCCAGAGAGCGCACGTGGCACTTGGTGCTGCACTCACCTTCCCCGGTTCAACCATCACAGAGCCAGGGCCGGGACAACATCCCACCACAGGACCCACCCCTGTCCTCTGCCTGGATGGGCTGCAGCCTCCTCACAACATCCCAGTGGTCCAACACGGACCAGCACGACGTGGCCTTACCCTTGTCCCTTCATGGGCCTAATCCCTTTGCAGGGGTTTTTGTATGAGTAAATTAAATAGCACCGAAATCGCCTCTGAAGTGCACAGGGCTTATCAAAAGGGAAAAAAAAAAAAAAAAAGAAAAAAACAGCCAGCCAAGTGTCAGCCAGAAGAAAAGTTCATTATTATATGTCAAGGAAAAATTAATAGAAAGGGCTTCAATAGTTAAATTACATGGGTAGATCAGGCTTCCTGCAGGAAGACCAGCTTGCTTTAATTAAAGCATGTTCTGTTCAAAAGCCACCGTGCACGTGTTTTACGGCAACCTGATACCAACACCTGTACGTTCCTGCTCCAGAACTCCAACTGTTTCCACATATTCCAGCCCAGCGATCAACGTTGTCATAAGTCTGAGTTATTTTTAAGTGTATGGGGGGATAACTAAGCAGGGGCTCTCTGTGGAGTCGAGCAGGGGGACAAGGACTGTTCAAGTCATGGAAATGTCAGTTCCAGCAATGTGTGCCTTGGATTACTTTTTTTTTTTTTTTTGACTGTCAAGAAGATTTTAAATCTTTAATATCTGTTTGTTGTCAGGTTTGCCTCCAGCTTTTTGTATCTGCAGGTCGTATTTTTTTGTTGTTGTTGGGAATTAGCATTTCTCATTTGCTAGCTGAAAGTTTAGAGGAAGCACCAAAACACCGATAAACAAAGTTCATCTCGGGGAAAATCTCTGTATGCATAACCTAGTTAACAATTCTTTCATGGTTGGGGGTTGAAATTTGAAATGCATGTTGAAAAAGAGAGTTTCTACCGAAAGCAACAGTACTACTGAGGCTTTTCGAGTGTGCTGTACTAATTTTAAACAAGAAATCATTATGATTTCCATGCCATATTAGCATCTCTTTTATTTCGCAGTATCTCTGCTGCACTATTTCAACTCACTGCAGGTTGCTGTTACTTTTTTTTTTTTGATACCACATCATTTAAACACACACTGTAGCTGAAGACATTCGGGATTACCGGGGACTTCGGTCGACATTTTTGGTCTTTGTAAAGGATCTTAGCCAAACATTTTGTTTAGTTAAACTCTAGCTGATGCCACGACACACGGAATATCACTCCCCAAAAAGTGCAGAACTGATGCATTGTGCCATCTCTGGTAGCATTCATTCAGCGTTTGCTGCGACTGGGGAGGAAGAAAGATACGGAATGCACGGATTGATTTTCAAATTACCTCAATATTTTGAAAACATTTTCACCTGCATGCTGAGAATGCTAAGAATAGGCAGGAAGGCAATTGTGCATTTGCACAGCCTCCACTGCATTCATTTATAAATTACCTCATCACTGACTGAAATTAACACTGATTCTTACAGGCAATTTCTCAATTTCCAATGCTAATTACATTTTTTTTACTTTTAAATTCTGTACCACCTGTTTTGGGCAAGACATCTTAGGCAGCGCGACCGCATTTAATCACAATTTTAATTAACCGCCCTGTAGATGTGAAAAAGAAGCAATTATAATGTAGATGAATGATGATTTTTCTGCATTAAATTGTTTTGTTTCCCTGGTATGTTGATTGTAACACAGCACACAAATACAGTAACTGTACAATTTTTTTCTATTGTAATTTAGTAATTGTTTTTGGAAAACCAGTTTGGGAATGAGTGACTTCATCTGTTTACAAATTGATTGATACTGTTAACTCACTGATTGCTGCAGCATACATTTTGTATTGCACAGCCTAGCATAAAATATAATTAGGCATGCACAGACTTTGCAGCACCATTTTGGAATCTGAAAATCAACTGTAACCGAAGTGTGTTTTCCTTGAGCATCCTCATATCAGCCGGGGCTGATGATACGATAATCAACAAACAATGGGCTTTTCCCATCCCGACGCCGGTAGAAACCCTTGGATTTAATCTGATAGTCTCACGGCGCAAGGGTTGGAGGGGTTTTTATTTTTTTTCAGAATGTGCTTTGCCAGTCCTGGGAGCTGAGGGCTGGCAAGTCTGCAGCTTGCCCAACTCCCTCAGATCGCTATCGGGAAGGAGCAGGCGAGTGATGGAAAGGAACAATGATGGCAAAAAGAGCCGCGGTTCATAAAACCCGGGGATCATTCCTGACACGCGTGTGCTGTGGCACCGGCTATCTCCAGCTACACGTTACGGGGGAAAAAGATCTCGATCTGACTCATGGCTGGCAGATACAGATCGTCCAAGTTATATATATATATCCCCACGGAGAAGCGCGAGACCGAACCCATCGGAGGCAAAGCCTGCTTGCTTTCCCGGGGAGGGAGGTCGCACCGGAGCGGGAAGGGAGCAGATGTGCAGCACTAGCAGCACCTGGGCTTTGGGAGACAGTGCCACCACCACCACGCTCTACCAGCGCCCTGGGACAGTCCTGCTGGGGGTCTCCCACCTTGGGGCTGTGAATCTCCCAGTACAGGTGAGATGAGGTGAAGGGATGCAGGAAAGGTGCACCCTGACAGTCATCCCAGCGGAGGACACTCCCAGAAGAGAGGTGGCAGCTCTCCCCCTCCTAATCTCCTCTACAATCCACAGAACAAGAAGCCTCCAACAACTGGGACTTGCCAGGAGGTGAGACATCACAACAGACTCTGTGAGACCCTGTTGCCACCAGACCTGTGCTATCACCCACAGTGGACCGAAAACAGGACACAGAACCAAAGGGACAAGGCAGACCTGGGACTGGCTCCCACACTGCGACCCTTCATGGGGGCACAGGGGTCAGTGTGGTTTGAAGGCAACTTGGGGGGCTCCTGGTCTCATCTGCTGGCCTGCTTGCTTTATAAATATTTGTTAAGAGGGCAGGACATAAAGTCTACTGTTCAGTAGGTGATTTTTGTAAGAATCCAGCTATCCATACATAAAAGGGTCTATTATCTCACTGTGGAAGAGATTTACATGCGTAACTCCCATTAACTCTTATGGGACTTAGGCACGTAAATCTCTTGTGCATCTAGAGAAGAATAGACCACATAAGGTCTTGTGATCTATACTGCTAGTAGGTTTAAGTCCCTTTCATTTATAAAGCTATACAAAAATTAACCATTAAAGCTTATTCTGTGCAAGCTGTCCCCCTACATATATCACCCAGCTCTCTGTTTGAAGTACTCGATGTAAACGCGGACTGAGAAAAGGTACCAGAGAGAGCGAGCCCATTCATTTCAGTTAGTAAAACTGTCATCCCTGAAAGGAAGCAGACTGAGGGCAGGTAGAAAAATTGTACAGGTTTTGCCCAGCAGATTCAATTTCAGATTTAGGCTCTAGACTGCACTGTTTGGAGAAGGAATACTTTCATTTTGCTGAGCGCTCCCTCCTCCCACTCCTTCCCTCTCTGCCATCCCTACTCACAGCCCTCGAGTAAAGCACCGTGCCCTGGACCAAAGAACCCTGAGTGGCTGGAGCGATACAATCTTTACACGATCCAACTAAGATGCTGCATCTACTAAGGAAAAAAATAAATAAATCTTTTATTCCACAAACTTGTTTAAGCTGAAATGTTCATTGGTAAGCCTGTAAAAGTGGGAACATCTGTGCTCCTGCTGGGATTTGATGTCTCACCACAAACCTTTCCACAAGCACTTTGTCTCTGATGGGAGACAAAGAGGAAAATACCTGATCCCCGGCCTCAGTTGGGCAGCTCCTTCTATCTTCATGCCCTGACCTACTGAGCATTCCTCCCAGCAACGAGCTGCCTCCCAGGGCTACCTCCGCCATGGAAGCTGGCTAACTAATCTCTGAGCAAACACTTGCAGCAAACCTGAAGAGAGTTTAAAAAGGCGACGAAAAAGGGGAGAAAAAAACCCCTCAACTTTCTGCAGATAAAGCCTAAGGCACTCTCTAAAAGAAGAGAACCAAACCTAAATATAGCTCCACATGCTCACGTTTTTCTCTTGATGAACTGCTGAGATATAAAGTTGTGGCCACCTAATGAACATAATATATATGTATTTTAATCTTAATCCAGTTTCCTGCTCCCTTCCACTAACCTGCCGTAACCCAGCTGTCTTTCTTCCTGCCAGTAGTCCTCTGACTATGCTTACAGGTATTTACAGAGACACTGCTTTTATCCCAGCAACACCGCTGGGATGATATGGCACTGGAAAAGTCCATCCCAGGCCCTGCCTGCACACGGGGTAACTTCTCCTTAGGAGCTTATAAGAAAATCCACTGTTGAAATAAATAACAACTCTCAACAAATGATCAAAGAAGAAATAAATCTTTTACCCTTCTAAGACTTTTTAAAACTGAAATCCCATTTTTTAACTGGATAACAGTTAAGAGGCTACCGGCCACCTATTTTTCTGGGAGCTACGTTTTAAATGTTTGCCTCATGGATGTTGGGCAGACAAACAAATCTGTGGTTCTGGGGAGCAAAAGCTTTTAAAATAAAGTTTGTGTGTAGTATATGAAAACATATTGTTTGGAATTTAAGTTCTAATATCTAGGAATAAACAGAGCATTAAATCAAGCAAAACTGTGACAAGGCCAATATGCACATGGATGATGCCAGCGAGGCATCTCCAGCCCTTTGTTCACAGCTTAACAAAACTGTGCCGTCACACCACTTTAGCTCAACAGTGCCTGTCGAATGGGCATCAGCAGATCAGCCAATGCCTGTCACACACACAGCTGAAAAACTGTTTGAAAGCAAGGCTTACTTTAGCACAAGTCTGGTAGGAAAAGTGAGAGGGATTTTTAATCATCTGGTAAAGACTACAGATACATATTCAGGGAGAAATATATATGTGTGTGTGTATATATATATATATATATGTAGTCAGCTTTCCTCCTCAGGAAAGTGACACAGTTTTGCTCTTTTTCACCTTTAAGGAGGGAATGGATCTTGGTGGTGTTGCCTGTTCCTTGGTGTACTGCTCCCCTCCATGCTACATAAGATTAAGAATTATTTTCAAAGAAGTAAAATTCTTTCAGGGTGTGTGTGGGGGATGTCACAGGGAACAATCCCAATTTGTCCAATAATCTATTAAAAATTAATTTTTGCACCGTCCTACTTGGAGACACCCCCCGTCCTTGTGACAGGGGATAAGTGAAATAACATACTCAAGGAAATGTTTGTTTTGATTCTAATGCAATTATCTTTGCAGATGAGCGTCTCTCTGGGTTGGGTGTTGGGTTTTTTTAGCCGATCAAAATATGTTTTCATTGGTATTAACAACCTTCTCCGTCACTTCTCTTAACAGTCGTAGTGCATAAACACGGCACCGCTCCGCAAAGAACCGCAGCAAAATAAGCTTGTTAGCGACAGCAACTTCAGCTCAGCACTTCTCTGTCTTTCACAACACTTTTTTTTTTTGCCCCAATCCATGGGGCTTTTTTTGACATACACCCCCCCTCCCCAACTGGCCTCCTCGTGGGACTGGGGCGGGATTCCAGGGCTTGGCCCCTCCGCGGCGGCTCAGGGGGGACTGGGGGGGACCGGGGGTGACCGGGGGGGAGCGGGGGGCGGCAGCCCCGGGTGCTGAGCCCTCTCCCCCTGCCTGCCCGTCGCTGCTGTCAGCTCGCTGCCTGCACTTTAGCTGTCTCTTTCCCAGTCCCTACCCTGTCAGTTTCTGGGCTGCCAATTTCAACTTGAAGCTTGACTGGGCTGATTTGATGCAAATACCTCCAGGGAAAACCCTGAAACTGATGAACAGTTATGTCAAGTCGATTTTGCACCATCGGGAAAAGGTAACCTCTGCGAGAAAAAAAAACAACAAGGTTAAAGAGACAAGGGCTTTTCACGTGTAATACCACTGCTGCACATCTCGTTCACTGTTTACCATCCCTCAGAAATTGTAACTGTCAGAATTAGTCCTAATTGCAGATGCGAAAGCTGCCATTATAATAAAAACAGAGGCAGTGCAGGCATTAAATGTAGCAGCCTAATTTGTGAGACTACTGAAAAGGTAGAGTAAATGAATATTTCATTACTTTAATTACCAGGGACTACTCTTTTCTTGCTGTCTTATGATAAGTGTTGCTGTAACTAGCAACAGCAAACATCCACTAAAACATAAAGTGCAATAATAGTACTGCTGTCAGGATCGCTGCTTTAAAATACGAGCGGGAGGGGGGGAAGGGGGAAATATAATGGTTTATCTATTTCTTAGAGATCCGCAGGAGTAGGAGATGGAAACTCGTTTAACGTCAAAAAACAAAGAGGCGAGTAAACAGGTTTTAGTCAAAGAAAATAATGACCCGGAGGAGGGGAGGGGGGTTGGGGGGGGAGCTGAGGACACACTTGAAACCCCGAGCCGGGAGGAGCGCAGGCAGCGCCGAGCCGCTTCCTCTCCGCTCCCTCCCTCCTGGGAACGAAGTTCGGGGCTGCGCCGCGGCGGGAGCGAGGGGGGCGAGTGGGGACCGACATCCCGGGAGCGGCGTCCCGGGAGGGGTTCGCACCTCTGCCCCCGGAGCGGCTCTCTCGGCAGCGCCGGGACGCGGCGGGGGTGTGTGCCCCGTCCCCCGCCCCACAGAGGCGGTTCACACCTCTGCCCCGGGGCCGGGGAAGGGGGGGCCGAGGCGGCTCCGCGCTCCCCCCGCCCCAGCGCATCGCGGCGGCGGTCGCGCCTCCAGCCCCGCTCCGCACGGCGCGGCCCGGGGGGGGCCGAGGGGGGAGTGATGCTCCCCGGGGGCGGCGGCTCCCGGTCCGTGCCCTGCCGAGCCCCCCCACCTGCGGGGCGGGCTCGGGGGGGTCCCCGCGGGCACGGAGGAGGGGGGGATCCCGGGGGACCTGACCCGCAGCATCCCGGCTTGGGGAGGGGGGGCTTTGAGTCAGGGACGCCCTGCCCGGGGGGAGCCGCCCCGCTCCGCCCCGGGGCCGCCCCGGCTCCGCTGCCCCGCACGGCTCCCGCACGTCGGGGCCGCTGCCGCGGCTGCAGCCCCGCCGCTCGCAACACCCGCTCCCGACAGACCCGGGGAAATTTGTCAACAATTCGCAACCACGCTGGTAATTACATTCCTGGAATCCGCAGCGATAGATGTAAAGATAGGGAGCTGCCTCGACTTTCCGCTTGGAATAATCTGTTTGCAGCGACCTATTCCTCTTCCCCAGCCCTTCCTAATCATGTTCCCCCGTTACGCCTCCTGCGCCTTCTGCCACTGGGCTCTCCAGAAACATACGTGACGAGTCGCTGTGCTTTACTCCTGTCCGAGGAGGCACCAGCTCCCTTCTCGCCCTTGTGTCCCCATCCCTCCGACCCAACTTTCCTGTCAAAGACCCGAAAAATATGCAAGGCTCGCACTGCCGCTGAGAAGCAGGACAAAGTTTAACTTCTCTGTTGGCAGTCGGAGAATAACTCCCAGGCAGGATTCGAGCAAAAGATCTGATTTGCTGAATTCTGCTCTTTGATTTGTATTTGTATGTTATTGCTACCGCTAAGGTTGTTGCCAACCTCAATTAGATCACAAATGAGATCAGTTTAATTCAGCTCCCAAACTGTGACCTGACCATGGTCTGAAAGTATTCAAAAACGCATTTTAAGCCTTCCTTTGATTTCAAAAGGAATACTGCATGCTTGGTCATTCATACAAATAACATAAAACGTAATTATGGGATGATTTGGCAGATGACATTCCTGCCAAACGACGCTCCATGCCAGAGACTGTAATGCTATGGCTGCTGTCCTGGTGCTCGAGAGCACAGCACCCTTGTGTAAGGTGGGAGTAATGGGGTGTGTGCGATGTGGAGGTGTTTAAATGCATTTGGGGAGGCAAATGCAATAGCAACGACTGCACCACCATTAAAACCCCCGGTTAGAAACTGCTGTATCACTTGGAAAGGAAGCGGATCCGCACTATCAAATCTCCAGGAGGCTGTGACAAAGGGAGCTTGCAGCTTGACACACGGGTAACAACATAGCAAACACCTTTAATTCTGTCATGTCTCATACCCTTTGCTTTCTCACACGTTTGTGGCTGCTCTAGCATTGACACCTACACTTAAAAAAAAAAAAAAAAAAAAAAAAAAAAAAAAAGAAAAAAAACCCCCAACCCTTGACAACAAAAATCCCCAAATGAAGCAATCTTATTCCAGCTAAAAAAAGAAACACCTGGAAAGTTATTCTTATGCTCAGCAAAAATGACTAACCTACTAGCTCCTGCTTCTAATCGTTCAGAAAAGAGAAGGAAGAAGCCCAAAAAGTTCACTTGTTAGGATGAGAAGCTCCCAGAAAGCTGGTGGCTTTCCTTTGGAGCCTGGGAGCTCACGGGAAGCCACTCGTACAGGTTTGCCGGCGTAACTTCTCAGCTATTCTGCTGCTCGAGTGCGAATCCTAAATTGACCTTCCTCCCTTAGCAGTGCTCGGGAACGTTCCTAGAGAGGGTTTGGGATATGTTACATCTTGGGGGGTAGGTACAGAGTGTGCATGTGTGTGTGGGCACACATGCATAGGTAGCCCCTCACTGCTGGAGGAGGCTCTCCTGGCCATGCCTCCCAGCTCTTCCAAGCCCTGTCTCTGATGGATTGACCTGGAAAGCTTCAGCTGCCACCAAGTAAAAGACGTGTCAGGCTGAGCGGCTGCTGTGGCTTCAGCAGTGCCACCTCCTCGCTTGTCCCCTCAAACGCCCCAATCTCCCCCCTCCAGGCCCAGTACCTGAAGGGACTCCCACCGGGCAGGGCCCAGGAGTGCAGAAGGAGTTAAGGCTTTTTCCAGCATTACTGGGTAGGTTAATATCACAGCTGCTTGGTAAAGCATTATCCAGCACCTCACTTAACAAAAGCCTGCTTTTGCAAACAGACTCCTACTTTTCCCCAAGTGTCCAAAGGTGTTTACTGAAGTAAATCTGCCTAAATCCTCCATTGCTTGGGTCATGGGGGTGGTTAGGAGGGTGGAAGGTGTAGAGATAATCTCTTTTTGTAAATTCTGTAAATCTTCTGGGAAAAAATCAGGAATCTGTGTCACATGCTTCTGTTCAACTGGTAACATCTCGGTTAGTGTGCTCCTTATGAGTGAAATCTGCCATAGCAGCTACAGGAAAATAAGACATCCCTCCCGCTCCTCATTGTTCAAACTGTTCTTCCCTCTCGAAGTTGCTTTAGCACGTTTAATCTATTTGCTGATGGGGGGAAAAAAAACCTGTTAGGATCTTAAAAGTGGTTTCTGGGAAAAAAAATAAAAATGACAGTTTGGTCGGCAGGAGATAGTGTAGTTGAAAACTTGTCACTTGAGATTTCTGCACTACCCCGGTTATTCCAACACCAGCAACTGCATATTACTTTTTACATGTTGCAAATAGAGGCAAACAACACAGGAAATTTTGACAGCTCTGCCTGAAAGGGCTTAAATACTTCTCAGTAAGCAGGATCCAGTTATAAATAAACCTTGTCTTGGTGAGAAAAAAATGGCTACGACCAAAGACCTTACTATTTTTCTAGAAAACTGTCTGATTAAAAGCACAGGAGAGGTTCTGCGGAACAAACAAACAGGCAGATTTGGGGGGGACACACTCAGGCACGGGGCGGGGGGGGGGACAGCCGGAAAATGCACATGAACGTGACTACGAAACCCCACGAGGGAGCCCGGCTACAGAAACTTCCACAAATCTCGCCTTCCTCCTCCTCCTCCTCCTCCTCCGTGTGCATTTTCTGGTGCCGGTGAGGATTCGCTGAGTCGCTGCTTTTCCCCGCCGGGTCGGGGCAGCCCGGGCCGGCCGCCAGCCCGGGGACACCCCCGCCACCAACACCGCCACTGCCACCACCGCGGCCACCGCCGCGGCCCCCGGCCCGGCCAGCCGCAAACACACCCAGCCCAACACTTCGCCAAAATAGAAAAAAAATAGGGGAAAAAAAAAAAAAAAAGACATTTCAACTGGGGAGCGGGTGATTTTTGCCCCGCCAAAGCTTGCTTCGCCCCCTGCCACCCCCGCTCCCCAAGGTCATGGTGAGTAAACAATAATAGTAATTAAAACAAAATAATAGGCAGCAGTCAAGAGCTGAGAGTACACACACCTGACCCTAACTATAACAGACTTCTCAGAGTAGAATTTGATCCCTCTCTGACACTTTCTACCTCAAGTGTTAGAGCGAGTGGCCATGAATAGTACAGGCATGCCATCTTGTAACACTATCTGCCTGTCAGAAGAGCCAAGGCTGGGTAGAGCAGGATCTATATAAGGCTTGTAACTAGGGGAAGCCCAACAAACAGCTACAAACACCTAAGTTATTTTACTCAGCCTCCACCCTTCTGCTTTTTCCCCCCTTCTTCTCACTCTCTTTTTTTTTTCTTTTCATCTTGGCTTTCTGTTGCAGAATGCAAATGTAGCCTGCCGGCGGTGAATGGGCTGAATTGTGATTAAGAAGAAGAAGAGCTCCTTTCTTTGTTCTCCCCTCAGGGGATGTTTACTGGGAGAGACACAGCGGATCAGATATGAAAGGCATTCAGGTCAGCATTGATGTGAGCGAAAGTGAAATCATACCTAAGGCATTCAAAAGACCGCCGTGTCAGGGGTTCAGCTAACGGTGCATCTACTGTGTCTTCTCTGTTAGGCACAAAAAAAAAAAAAAAAAAAAAAAGGGGGAAAAAAAAAAAAAAAAAAAATCTCTCCACAAACAGGCATTTTTAAAAATTGCACCAAAAATTATATAGAGAAGGAAAAAAAGTTTTGCCTCGCTTTACCTCCCGAGTAGAAACTACAGGACTTGGTGCTCTTTTCACTTATGATCACGGATGGAACAGGTCAACTTGTATTAATTGTAACTGCTGGGATCAGCATCCTTTTTAGGGGGAAATGATCTAGCCTGAAAAGTGAACCGTTATTTTTAAGCACACCTATACATCCCACATCTCTCCATACAACACAGGCACGCATAGGTGCAGACGCATGTACAGCATGTACAACTACGCAAGTTCCAATAACCTGAGTGGCTTATTTATTCTGATTCAAACCACGAGCAATCGTTTCTTGCCTCCCTCAGAAGCCACTCCGATGATAAAGGACGGTGTGGGCATATCAGAACAGCACAGCACACCTTAGAAAGTAATCTTTCATTGACTTGGAAACTCCTCGAAACACTTTGCTGAGAGCTCGCAGCGCAAGAGGACTGTAACCGGAGGCGTAAGGAGTTGGTGCACAGCTCTGTAAGTTAAACTGCTGCAAGAGAAAGTCTAGGCATTGTCGTTTTATTCAGTAAAAAACAGTTTGATTAAGGAATATTTAGGTCTTACTATTTTTTTTTTAAAGTCTATACTTCTCCCAGCCTAGTTATTCTCTCAATAGACTTTCCCAGTGGTTAGCTGACGCTGTTGGCATAAACAGAGATATGTAAATATGTAGGGGAAATATCGCAAATTACAGTTAAGCATACAAAGAGTTAGGAGGTGGCTGCAGTCACAGGGGCTGAAATGAAAATGAAAACAACAAATCATTTTTTTTAAAGCCTAAAAAAATTAAGGAACAGGACTGGATGTCGTGTGCACTCACCAGCCCCACTATTCTAAATTTGTTTCCACCTTCAGAACCTTAGTTAAAATATATTGTTTGTCTAATGGTCACATCTGCTTTAATGGTGACGTTTAATTCTGAAATATTTTCAACTAGTGTTTCTGCATCACAGATTTCTCTCCTTTTTCTCCATACTCTAAAAAGACAACTAAAGAGCAATCAAAAAGGTGTCTGACTTGGCCATTCAGACAATTGCACCCTTGTGGGAATGCTGGAATGAATGGTACAGTGGACACCCCAGCACTATTGACGTTATAAACATGTAAATGAAACACATTAGGGCAGACAATCAATTGTCTGTGAGCACTGCAAACCTGCACTCCCTTTCTATGTGACAGGCACAAAATAGTGTCTACCTTGGGAAGCCATGGTCTTGGAGAAAAAAAGGACAAAGAGTTCTCTTTCACAGAGGAGAAAATGCACCTTAAAAGCACTGGGATAATGCAGATGCCAAAAACTGTTGTGAGGCGAAGAATTTCCTATTTCTTGGAATGAATGTGGGGCTGCTGTAAAAGAATCAACACCCTTCTTTCCACTCTAAAGGGTGATACACATTTTTCTTGGGGAATATTACCAGCCTGTCCTGAGAGCCTGCATCTCAGTCTACCATGTATTTCCCCTACCTTGGGCAGTTGGCTACGTATAATTATCGATGATTAACTTGCAATGGTTTCCTTACTGGTTTTTTTTCCTCCCCTTTTCAAATATGCTTTTTCCAGGCATCAAATGCATTTTCTTAACAGCAATTAGAAATTCCCCAAAACTTTCCTTGCGAAGCATGTGCAATAAGCAAAACCAGTAAGTACCGAATGGTCACAAATGGCAAACAGTAATTCAGGCACTAATCTCCAGATCCGCTGGGTTTCTCGAAACTCGGAAGAAAACAAATAGATACGACTTGACACAGAAAACAACCTCCCCTGCTCCATGTCACAGCTCAGCCTGGACATGAATCTGCACCGAGAAAATGTAGCTGGATAATCATTACGCCCTGGCCACTCGCATTTATGGCATTAATTTTTAATACCTATCTCCAGGTGCTTTTTTCTGGAGGTAGCAGTACATTTGTCTCTCTACCCAGTGAACCAGCTCCCCGAGTAATCTCCTCGCAACGGATTCTCGGCCCTGCGGAGCTGCCCGGGCACAGGAGCGTTCCGGGTGCCCGCCCTGCCTGCTGCCACCTGGGCTGCACAGGGAGCAGCTGCCTCCTCACACCCCAGCCTCAGTCTAGCTGCCTCCAAACTTCTCCAGGCAGGGAAGACAAGCCTCACTTCCCACTCACTAAAGGCAGCAGGCAGGCTTGCATATTTTTTCCTTTTTTTTTTTTTTTTTTTCCCTTACTTCCCCCCCTCTTTTTCAAGTGGGAAGTGAAGGAGGTTTTTCCCCCTTCCTCAGCATCCCTGAAAGGAGGGTGGGTGGGTATCTTTTTGGGAAAGGCTCTGAGCAAGTCTAATCGTCTCTGCTTGTTTGGTCTGTGTTCTCCCTTGGATCAGACGCCCTGAAAGCATTGAACTTTCTCCCTTTTCTTTACAACTGGAAGCGAGGTGGCAAAGGAATCAAAGAGAGATGTTTACTGAAACTTTGGGGTAAATTAGATCCAACTTTCCCCCCTCCCCTCCTTCCCAGGGACTTGAATTTTATTTTGGATTTTTGAGGAGGGGAGAGGAAAGGAGGAGGGAAAAAAAAAACCCTCAGCCAACAAACGCCAAACCACAACAACACGGAGAGAGGCAGCTCATCAGGCATGGCAGGGCAGGGCAGCCGGCCGGACAGCGCTGCTGCCGGGCCCCGCTCCCCTCCGCACCGCTCCGCACCGGCGCTGCGGCCGCCGGCGCAGCCCCCGCCTCCGCGGGGCGCCCGTGCGGAAAGGGGGCTCGCTGCCCTCTCCTCCTCTTCCTCCTCCTCCTCCTCTGCCGCCACTTCTCTCCCGAGTGAAAGTGCCGCGAAGTGAGTCAGGCGCTGGGAATCATCTGACTGAACTTCCCGGAGCTCCGCCGCATTCCTGGGCTGCCGCTCCCGCACCTCCTGCCTTCCCCCCCGCCCCGACCCCCCCGCCGCTTTCGGGGTTCTCTCCTTCCCATCCTCCCTCCTGCCCCTCCTCCCCGGGGGGCTCACCCCTCATTGATTTCCACATCGCCTCTCTCAACCCACACCACCCCCCCCGCACACCTCTCCTCCACTCCAGCAGCTCTCATCAACCCCGTTATCTTGGAAAATCCCGAGCCTTCTTCCTTTCTACCCTATTTAGCTCCGGTGTAATTTTATCCAGCCCCGGTATCTCGTCCCGAGCCTTGCCCATCCCCGCACACACGCAGAGACACGCACACAGGCGTGGAGCCCACTGAGGCATTAGTTGGATTATTCTGTTTTGTCCCCGTCTGTAATGTGTCTGGGATTCACTCACACTCCTCTCGCTTCCTCCACGACCATCCATTTTTATATTTTTTTTCGTGGCTTTTAAATTTTATTTTGGTTCTGCTGCGTTTCTAAGGAATTTCTGTCCGAGTTCGATAAGCATCACCGTTTCTGGTGTTATCAGCAAAGACACAAGCTCAGAAGTAACATCTTTTCCACGAATCCAGGAAAGAAGAAAAATCCACTCAGTCCAGATAAATCCTGGGCAATTCCCAACGGGAAAGGCATTGGATACGGGCTTGTCGAGAAAGAGAAAATGAAAAAAAAAAAAAAAAAAGAAAAAGAAGCCCTAACCAAACCCACCCTCTCTCGTCTACCTGCTCCTCAGAACCAGGGCATTTCTCACTCAGAAATGAATGAAAGAAACAAATTAGGGACCACAAAGAGGGAAGAGGGGACAGACAGAAAGTCGAGAATTATTTCCCCCCCCGCTTCCTCCCCGTTCTTGGTCAGAGCAAGACACTGAAGGGAGAACTTAGACCTTCGCGTAACCAGCGCACACACTTGAAGTTTGCAGGATCTTTAAGTGGTTACCTTAAAAATCGCAATTAAACTTTCGTCTCCCAAGTGTGGTGGCTTCCCAAGTTAGTGCAGCTCCCTGAAAGCACACTTTTTCAGGACAGTAACCAGAATCTGTGCCACCCCAGTCCATACGTGCTCCCAAGACTTGGCTGCACTACCAGACTGCGGTCCTGGTGTCCTGGGCAAACAGAGGCATCCAGCTCTTTATTATTTTGGGAGGGGTGGTGGTGGGGGTTTTTTTTTAGGACTCAAATCATGTTGAGAAAATATTAAACACGTAGACGCATCCCTCATCACAGAGCATGTGATGGGTTTAACACGCTAAACTAATAATCTTGCCTGGAAAAGCAAGGAGGCTAAGGAAGAAGAATAAAACCCCCTCAAACACTCAGAATATTCTTTACTGCAAAAGAGCACTTCTGGATGCGTTGCTTTAAATCTCGTTCTCTTTTTCTCTCAAAAATGACTGTTTAACATAAGAAAAAAGGCTACTTGACACAAAGCTTTTGTTATCCAGTTGATCAGCAACGTGCTTTAGATACTTGTAAGGGGAAAAAAGCCCCACAACAGACATTGATTTTAGAAAATCAATAACCAACATTTAATAAAAAGAACAGAGGAAACACAAGAGAGGAGAGGGAAACATTACGTGTAATTTTAATGTCTACTAAATTACCCAGAGATGAGGGGAAGGGGAGGTCTCCTCTGTGAGGACCACCTTAAATAATGACAGACACAAGAGTAAAGGGTGGTGGTGGAGGGGGAGAGACTTTAAAAAAAGATAACAAGGAATGGATCCTTGGGAAGCTGCTTGGAATATATTATTTTAGGTTTTTTTTTTTTTTTTCTTTTTTTTGTAATACTAAGCCAAGCAAATAGATCAAAGACAACACAAAGGGAAAAGCCAGTGTAACATAACGAACAGTTTCTGACTAAAATTCCTCTATCACTCCCCCATATGGCTCGACGCCTCCACCACAACAAGAAAAAGACACACACACGCGCACACACACACACACACACGCTCACACTCACAACCTAGAGAGGCAAGGGGAGGGGGGGGCCAGGATCATTTGTTTCTAATCAACATTCTCTTGTCTTTGTGTTTTTTGTTGTTGTTGTTGTTGTGTGTGTGTCCCCCTCCTCCTTCAGCCCCCCTCCACCTCCACCTCTCCACTTAAATGAAGTAGCTGAGCTATAAGCGCATGGGTTCAGGTTCACACAAATATCTTCCTTCCTCTGGCTCCTCGAGAGGAAAGTTGTTGGAAGTGGGGCCGGGATGGCCATGCGAGGGGCTACGGGCGGGGAGGGGGAGGCTGGCGGCGGGGGAGCGGCTATCAGCCGGGGGAGAAAGGAAGAAACTAAGGGAGGGACGGGGAGAGACGGAGAAAGAGAGACCCATCACACCAGTGAAAGCTGCCAAATGTGAAATCAGCCCAGAACACCGCGTCCCACTGCGCCCCGGCCCTGCGCGGCCGGCGGGGACCGGGGGAGAGGGCAGCGGCGGACAATCGGGCACCGAGCTCATTAGTATTATTAATTATCAGGGAGGAGGAAGTTTCATTTTCGAGTCCCTAACAATTAAAAAAAAAAAAAAAAAAAAAGACAAGAAAAGAGAGAAAGAAAAGAGAGAGAGAGAGAGAAAGAGAGAGAGTCGCTAACTCGGTGCCAGCCCGCCTCGGGGTTCTCACGCTGCCGGGTTTTTTCCCAGGGCCGCCCGCCCCGCTCGCTCCGCGCCTCTCCGCGCCTCCCACCGCCCCGCTCCGCTCCCTCCGCTCCGCTCCGCGCCCCGGCCCGGGCTGTGACAGCGCCGGGCGAGGCAGAGCCGGGGCCGCCCCCGCCTGCGCTCCGGGGCACCGGGAGCTCCGGAGGCTCCGGGGCAGCGCCCGCTCCGCTCCGCGCCCGCCCAACAAACTTTGGGGCGCGGCGGCGTTGGCGGGTCCGGCGGCAGCGCCGCTCCCCCCCCGCCCCAACCCGCGCCCCTCCGCTCCCCCCTTCCAGCGCTCCGCGGCCGCGCAGCCCCCGGGACGCGGCGCAGGGAGCCGGGGGGCGGCCAGCCCCGAGCTGCCGGGCGCCGTCCCCCCCGCGCCGTCCCGCTCCCCGTCCTGCCGCCGGCTTTCCTCCCACCCCCCCCGCCCCATTCCCCGGGCCGCGGCGGAGCCGGCCGGAAAAGTTTTCCCGGGGGGGCGTCTTACCGTTTTTCCTCCGGGGGTTGGCTTGTTTTCGCCTCTTACACCTGGGGCCATCCGCCATGATCTGCTGCTTCATTGATAAGAGTGGATCAGATGGCAGTTCGCATGGGCTCGACTCCCTGATTCAGCAGCAGCAGCAGCAGCAGCAGCAGCAGCAGCACGCAGGCTCTATGTAACGACCAAACACAGCGACAATGTGGGCATCGGGATGTCCCATTTAAACGCAGGGCGCCAACGGGGACCCCAGTTTGCACCCGAAAAAGAACCCATCCACGCACACGGCGAGCCTGGCCGTGCCGGGGGAGGTGGGACGCGGTCGGAGCGGGCTCCCCCTCTCTCCCCAGCCGGGCAGATTTCTTCTTTATTTATTTATATATTTATTTATTTATTTATTTCTGCTCCCTCTCTCTCTCTCTCTCTCTCTCTCTGTGTGTGTGTGTGTGTCGGCGTGTGTGTGTGTGTGAGCGCGTGTGCGTGTGTCTCCCTCCCTGTGTGTGTGTGTGTTGCACCAGCAAAGCAGATCAGAGAGAGAGAGAGAGACAAGAATTACATCTCAAATGAGTCATAACTCATGACCGTATGAGGGAATGCACAGCTTTTACAGTAGGCTGTTTGACTCAATGCTAGGCGGACCATTTCCTCCTAAAAGTACTTTAATTTGACACTAGAACTTCTTTTCATGCGAAATCCTACCCTTCTCCTGCCTTTTATTTTTTTCCCCCCAAAGTGCACTCCAGCAAAGTGATAAGAGGAGAGGGAAACATGGCTCTCCCCTGTCCTTTTGGGGTAAAGCTCAACACGGAGACCTCCCCCTCCCCCTAACAACGAGGAGTGTAATTATAAACCTCTGTCACCTTTTTAGTCAGTTTGACAATATTCAGGGTTTCCCCTGTCCCTTAGTTAAACAAAGCTTCAGAGTGTCATTTTTTTTTTCCTTCCCAGAAAAGAAACAGAAATCAAAACTACCGCTGTCAGAGTTTTCAGCCTTGCAGTTGGGTTTTGGGTTTTTGTTGATTTTTTTTTTTTTTTTAAGAAAAAAAAACACAACTTGTAAACTTTTAGACCTACTGTGTTTGCCTGTGTGCCCGGGCTGGGCAGAAGGCTCTATCTGTCAAAGGGAGAGAGAGGCAGCAACGTTTGGTTTGCTGCAAGAACGCTCCTGAAACTCAGTCTATCTCGAAGAAGATGCTGTAGCTTTAAAGATGCTTTGACTTGAGGATTAGTTTAAACAGGGGGCTATAAAAGATGTAACAGATGCAAACTGTAAAACAAGGGCAATTAACCCTTGCTCTCCTGAGCAGGATCCCCCCTCGCCTTCCCATCTATTGTCTTCTCCTGCACTGGGAGTTCTACATAAAACCTAAAAAATTATTACCTGACTCAACAATTTTAACATATTTTTTTAAGCAGAGTGAGATATTTTTTCCCCTTCCTCTTTCCCCTCCCTTGTGTCTTTTTACTTTGCTGGAGCTTCACACCAGGACTGAGCAGTGAAGTGTGTTGCTGTTTGGTCTTTTTATTCTGCCTGAACTCTCCCCTCAAGACGTTTGCTGTTATAAAACCTGCTTGGCTAAAAATAAGAAATAATAAATCTCCAAGCAGGTAAGAGGATGGGAAGATTGAGAGAGTGTGTGTGGGGTCAGCATGTTTACTCACACTCTCCTGCTTGGGATTCCGCCTGGACAGGGGGAATTGGTGGCTCTGTGGATGTGCATATGTGTGGCTGAGGAAGGAAGAGGCTGAGAAATGTGCTAGAAACTTTAGTATTTGCCAGTTATTCCCGAGGCTGGAGTGGGCAATGGTGGCATCACCGCGGCACATCTACCAGGAGATGTAGCAGTGAGGGAGGACAGGCACCGAGGCGAGCCCGGACCCTCAGCCTGCCTCGGCAATAGGCGTTTTAATGCAAAACGACCAATGCTGAATTGTTTTAAATGCATTTCACTCCCTTCCTTGCTCTCCTGCCTCCCGCAAAAAGTTGACAATAATTTTAAACCTGCAAATTTCGAGAATACTTTTCTTTCTAGAGGACCGTATATATAATAATGTATATTTAAAAATATACATTATTTTTTAAAATTTTTTTTCATTCTTTTTGGTAAACGACTTTTAAGTTCCAGTCAGTACTTTCACTTCTTGCTTTAGGCTCCCAGAAGCTAAGGTGTTGCTTCACCCCAGCTTCACAAAATAAAATAAAGAAATGAAACCAACTAAACAGACAAAACAGCAAAACTTTCTGTTTGGGGAAACTCATCCTTCGCCGGGGAGCCCTGCCCGGGGCTGGGGCTCCAGCGGTGCCCGGCCGGGCTGGCTCTGCATGCTCAGAGCATGCAAAGCATTAACAGGTACCTGCAAACTTTCAGAGCTCAGATGTAAAACCTGAAATAAAAAGAGCAGGAGGTGGGTGGGGGGGATGTTTGAGTTTGGTTGGGATTTTTTTTTTTTTTTTTTTTTTTCAGGAGGACGACGTCCTTTCCTAACACTAAAACTTTTGGTGCTGCGTTGCAAAAGGCACCTCCCGTACCTGGTCGACAGGTAAGGGGAGCAGGGGTGGTGGTGGCACAGCCCCGAGCGCCCCGAAACTGCTCACCCCTTCCCGGAGCGGTGCTGGAGTAACTTCACGTTTCGGTTAAAAAAAATATTAAAAAATAAAAATAAAAAAAAAAAAAAGAAAAAAAGAAAAAAAGAGATTTTTCTCACCAAGTATAAACAAGCCAGAAAATTAAAATATTCTCGAAATTAAGTAAGCCTGCTGGTGCGTGAGGTGGTCTGAGAAAAAAAGAGAAGAGGAGGGGAAAAAACAAAAAGGGAGAAAATGGAATTAAATTCCGAACCTACCTGCGAAGTCTTGTTTGTAGTTTTGGCCAGAAATGGTGAGAAGAAAAAGCATGAAGAAGCCGCGAAGTGGAGGAGAAAAGGTGAAGGGAGATGCAGCTCCTGGAGAAATTGTAAAAAGCCTTGCAAAGAGTTGTCGGAAGGACCGTTATTCCTGCTGGGCAGGTTAGGACTGATCTCTTTCTGCCACTCCAGGAAACACAAACCTGGGGACGGACTGACGTGTTACGCCTCTTCTAATGACATTTTTTTCTTTTTCTTCTCTGTACGAGCGAGAGGAGAGACCCTGCAACACACGCCACCTATCTTTGTGGGGAGGGATAATTGGAGAGCACCAAACGTGAGCATCATGTGGAAACGTGATCGCCAAGTTTCTCTCTGGGAAAGGATCTGGGATAGATTATACCTTGAAGTCTCCGCGAACGCTTTAGCGGCAGAAATGCAATTCCACCTCCTCCCGCCCGCCCCCGCCCCGCGCCCGCCCCCCGCCCCGCCGCTGCGCTCCGCGCCGCTCCGCGCCCCGCGGAAACTCACCGCGCCCCGCCACCGCATCCCAGCCCCTCCGGGGCTGCAGCCCCTGCCCCGCGGATGCGACCCTGCCCTTCCCCCGCCCCGGCCGCATCCTCTGCCGCCCCTGGGGCGCATCCCTGCTCCCCCACGGCGCGGCGCATCCCTGCCCGTGTGTCCCCCCCAACAAGTCCCCGCATCCCTTTCCCTCCCCCAGGCGGAATCCCCCGCCCCCTCCCCAGCAGGATCCCGCCGGATCCCCTGCCCCCAGGCTGGATCCCTGCCGGTTCTCCCATCCTCGGGCGGGATCCCTGGCGGTTCTCCCCCGGCGGGGTCCCCCCCCCGCTCGCCCTCCCGCGGAGCCGGCGAAGGGGCCGCATCCTGCCCCGCACCGTCCCGCTCCGCAGCCCCGCGCGGAGCCCTCGCATCTTGCGGCGGGGAAAACTTACCCTAACATAAAACCTAGAAACTAAACTCTGTTCGGGCACCGCAAATAAGCTCGCTGGCTTGTTTTGGTGCTGTTTTATTTTTATCCTTAACGCGTTTCTTTTGGGGCTTTTTTTTTTTTTTTTTTTTTTCCTTCCTCCTCCCTTTCATTTCAGCACTCATCCAGGTTATTTGAATAGTCAGCTAAATCTGAGGGAAAAAAAAAAAAAAAGAACCACCAACCAAACGTGCTGAGATCTTACAGTCTATCTGTTTTGTTCACAGATATGGATCAGGGGTGAGATGGGCTCTTTTCCTGGCTCTGCTCTTCCTTGGAAGTATCTGAATGAGCAGAGAGACAGCGTGGACAACTAACGTGGTAGACTGAACTTCAGGGAGGTTACAAGTTTTTCACCTTTTTCAAGTATTAAAATTAAAATAAAATTACATATATTAAAAAAAAAAAAAAGAAGGGAAAAAAAAAAAAAAAGAAGCCCAGACTCCACCTTTGCACTGAAGGGATTGGTTATGCAAATATGGAAGGGGTTTCCTGGCAAATACAGCTTTCTACTGTATGGTTAATTAAATCATCACTCAAAAGCCTTCCAATGTGACGCTTCTGTCGTAATCCAATCAGGTTACGTAGGTCCTAAACAAGAAAGATATTTTCCACATCTGGAAGTCAGCAATTTAGCAAGTACTGCACATTATTAACCAATTCAGAGCCCACTTCCCAGGGGGATAGTTTTTTCTCTTTTTTTGAAGTTTAAGTGTTCTTAACCAACGCTCTGCCGGTTTGTTAATCAAAAAGCTGGTTTGCACATCACGTAATCGAGAAGTAATATCGAAGTAAGTAAGTAAAGGCAGCCCGAGCTGGGGATGCTGAGCGAAGGCGTTCAGCTGCAAAGGGGGCTGATCCGGCTGAGCCTCCAGCCGCTCATGCCCAGCTCCCAGCACAACCCACAGCCGTTCCTTCCTCTAGAAGAGCTCGAAATAATATCAGTGCAAAGAGAAACTTCGCGTCTTGCCTACTCGTACGGTCCTTTCCCGAGGCAAACGTGGGGCTGCCCAAAGGGCTGCGTTAAAGAGCTGCGAAACAATTTCGCTGCTCTGACGAGAGTTCAACCTATTACAGCACTTTATTTCTTTTTTTTCCTTCTCCCCCTCCCGAAGAAAACCGAAACAAATGGCACACTGATCCCACACTGCACTTTTACTTACATTAAGCTTAGATAAACTGCTCTTGAACTGTGCGTTGAACGTGTGCCTAAAGCAAGAAGTGGAAGGCGAGCAATAGCGATAGGGATTGCGCTCCAAAATGGTCCTGCTCAGGGAACACCTTCCTGACGGTTCAGCGTCGCAAAGGAAGGAAGAGGACCCCCCCGGCCCCTCTCGCCCCCCCCTGCCGTGTGTCTTTGCAGCTCATCAGAGCCACCGAGATTTGCTTGGGCTTTTTTTTTTTTTTTTTTGGTCATCTGTGAGCTAGATGGGACTGCGAGACGCGGGGGAGGCAGTGCTCAAAGGGGGCTCCGGGCAGGGGCATCCAAATCCCCCTCCCGGGACGGGAAATATCCACCAACCCCCTCTCCGGGTGTCCCCTTCCCCAGCCCCGAGCTGCAGGAGGAGTGGGGAGGGAGAGGCAGGCTCTGGTGGTTTGCTGCCGCTGAAATCCCCAACTGTGCAAAGGTGGGAAACAAGCTTCCCAATTTTTTTTTTATTATTATTTTATTATTTTTTTCTTATTTGTGTTTCTTATTTTCCCCCTGCTGTGAGTCGTCCTCGCTTTGCTAAAAGTTTTCTTGTCACTGTTCTCTAAATGCCAACATGATTTTCTTGCCGCATGCCTGACTTCTCTATGCCTAAATATACCTGTATACACAGAGACATATCACACACACACACACACACACAGAGTGATGATATCTTAATGAAATATATAGCACCGTGCAAATATCTTGAAATCAGATTCAAGTATTATTAATTTGAATTAGATCCTCTCAGATCCAGAAGGCACTGCCTATAAATCAAGGGCAGTCTGGCAATTCCTTAAAGAGCTAAACTGAATTTAGATGCATATGATAAAAAGAAAGAAAAAGAAAAAAGTGAATGCTAATTACTGACTAGCTCGATTTCCACTCGCCCACGTTTTCTTGGAGGATAAGGAAAAAAAAAATCAAAACCCCAACCAACAAGTTCTCAAAATAAATTAATCCCATTACAAACTCCTCACATATTGTTCATACATTTCCAGATTACAAAACGAGAGGATGAACTGGAGATTATGAGAGGCTGCAGCCTAACTCGCAATAGGCAGGAGTGCCCTCGATGTTGTATCATTAAAACGTATACATCTTCAGCCACACTGAAAAAACAAACCCTCAGAGCGTGTGATGATGCTCAAGGGCTTTAAGGAACATGTTGGTATTGTCAGATAATCCCTATTCATAATTTTGCTGGCTGTTCTTTCAGCCCTCAATCTCACAGTGTCTCCAGCTCTGAAGTGCCTCAGCAGGGTTTGCATCGGAGCGATAAACTGCTCGGATCTTCGCAGGAGTGGCATAGCACCCAACCTTATTAGATGTTATTTAAATGTGGGATGTAGTTGTGTGGGTTTTTTTTTTAATTTTTATTTTTAATTTTTGGACGCCGGACATAAACATTTAGCAATCAGCTAAGCCCTTCTGAGATGGAATTTAACCTTAATCCAGGCGATGATTTCCTGCCCTGCTCTGAACTAATAATGGGCGTGCAGCTTCTTTAGGAGGTGGAAATAATGACAGACTATAGATCCTGCCTTTATTGGGGTGGTGCTGGTAGCCTGGCTCCCAGCCCCTGCACCATCAGCATCCCTGTGCAGATCCTATTCCTTGCTCTATTTTAAAACTTTTGCAAATTCAATGCCCCCTCCCCCCCCATCAGTTTAAAAGCAAGACGAGCCAAAATATCCCCACAAATTCCAGCTCCCTCCTTGTGTGCAGCTCCCAGTGCTGTTGTGGCCTGGGGATGGTTTTAAGGGCAGTTCTCTGGATGCAGGTTTTTCCTCTTTTCCTCAGGTTTTTCTATGTGGAAATGAAGAGAGCTGAGATGGGAGCAGCCTGATCCTGGTGCAAATCCACCTGAGTAAAGCCATGGGGGAAGCCGTTTTGCCTCCTGTCCTCAGCGGGCTTCCCTTCGTCCACCAAAACCTATCATGATGATGACCCCCTATGTTCCCATCCCTGTGTGGATCTGTAGGGCTGGCCAGGGGCAAATCCTGCTTCAGGGACAAACCCTGCCATGAAAAAGGGGTCGTGCAGGGGGAGAATTCACAGATCTACAGGCACCAAGGTGTGATTGTCAGGGGAGGTGACCAGCCACCAAGGAGGGCTTCAGGGCACAGGGCCTGGACGACTTGGGCCTTCTGCTGGGACCTTCTGCCATGGTGGCTTTGTGGGGATTTGGTGGCACAGGTTGGGGGGATGATTCACAGCCTTATTCATTTAGGTATGTTTGCTTTTTCCCCGGCACAGGATGGTAACGGGGACTGTGTTTTCTCGCCCATGTGGAAGGAGGAAAATCAAAGAAATAGCAGCAAAACTGTTCTGGCTGATAAGTTTTGACTAATACATTTTAGAAGCCAGTGAAGACAGTGGTTTAACACCTCTAAATAAGCTTCAGCTGCTTTGAGGCTTTTCCTTCGGGTCTTTCATCGCCATAACTCTCTAATATTTTCCCCAAAGTGTGGAACCCTTCCAGCATCAGGGATTAAACGTCCCCATGTAGGGGACCCAGATGAGATGTGCCCACTTGTAATGGAGCCTGGGGAAAGCATCCTTCCCTCCCTGCAGCCCTGCTCTGCCAAGGGAGCGGCTCCTGCAAGAGCTGGGGCTCCCTATGGGTTCTGGCTGCTCCTCATGCACAGTCTCTGGGGTGCTGAAGCCGTCCCTGCCTTGAAAAGAAATTGGGAGACTGTGAAAAATAAAAACCCAAACCAACACCAGACCAACAAAAAAAAAAAAAAAAAAAAAGCCCCCCCCAAAAAAAGCCAGGGTGGATTATAATTTTTGTGTGAGTGGGGAAGGGCCCCATGTGGCCCCAAGATGCTGCTGGATACTTTTTTCTCAATAGAGGTGTCCCTATAAACTGAGATTTAGAAAGCAAAGCCTCTATTTTTTCCCGTTTCCACTTGGAGGTGTGGGCACAGAGGAGAGGAAGAATGGGTCAGGGAATGACTCCCCTCACCTGCTGATGAGGTATTAGGGAAGAAACCTTTTGAATCAACATTCCCAAAGTTTTTGAGTTCCTCTGTGGAAAACCCATGTAGGGATAGGATATGAGCCAAAAGCAAGGGAAAAGATTGTCTGGCTTTAATTTATCTATCCCTGGGCATTTCTAACAAGCAGATCACTGTAATATTTAATCTTGTGCGAGTCCCTGCACGTTAAAAGTGAATCTCCCTCATATGTTTTTCTTAATTTTGTCATTTATAAAGTTGCTTCTGGCGGCCTAGAGCTGCTCAGCTGCTGTTCACAACGTCTATCTGTGTATCTGCAGTGGGAGAACAGCATCCACAGGACTCCAAATCTCTTCTCACACCGGGCAGAGAGCAGTGAGCAACGAGCATCCTCTATCTGCTGTCCCGCACCGTGAGCTGGAGATGCTTTTTCCTTCTCTTCTGGGATCAGTGCTGAAGTTCGGCCACATTTCTTGGCTCAGTTGGCAGCGATTAAAATTCACGGCTCACTTTTGTTTATAGTTGGTTGTTTACTTTGTTGAATTTTTAAAAACTTGTTAGAATGCAATTGAACACAGATTCAACAGTATTTAGGCTTGAAAAATAAAGATGCATTAGAAAGATGCCTATTATGCTTCAGAATTATTAATTGACATTTTTATGATGAATAATTAATCATTTGAATAATTTTCGTATCTCTGATCTGAACACATATTTGCATATCTAATGTCTGATTTTAAATGTGGTTTCTTTAGTTGCATTCTCCCAGGACAAAGACATGAAGTAAGTAACATCCTAATGCAAAACTTTTTTTTTTTTTTTAAACTTGCAAAAGTGTGTTTATTGAAGTGCAAGTTCCTATCTAGTTATGAAGCTGTTAATAATCTATGCATGACATATATGCATTAATAAGACGGTGAATCTTCTGGATATGAGCACATTTAGGCCTCATTTTCTTAAATACAATGGTGAGATTTCCTGTAGTACATACATGTTACTTAAAACCATGTGGGGTTAAGCTAGGAAACCATAAAGGAACATCTCAGATACGCAGTGTTCCCGTCTTGTTTATATGACACTTAGCGAGAAGACCAAAGGTTGTTTCAACTTGAGGTGATTGAAACATCAAGAACTTTTAATATAAATTTCTTACATTGTCCTCCCCGTGAGCCAGCATTGGTATTTTCTTGCTGTATTTCAATATGCCTCAGTCACAGACCTCAAGGCCCTGCCTGCTCCGAGCTGGTGACAGTAAAGGAACAACTGAAGCTGCAGATCAGTTATAAGCTGGTCAGCAAAGAGGTGCAAGGGATGGTGCTTGTTGTGCAACCCCGCTCAGAAATGAGTTGGTGTGAGCACAGATCAGCCACAGGGGGAACAGAAAGGAGGAAGGGGCAGCTGGACAGAACCAGAAGTCAAAAGGTATAAAAATTAAATAAAGGAATTAAAGAAGTAGCCTCTGCTCCACTGCCTCTGACCACAGGTTAATTGTTATAGCAATACTGCCCTGCCTGGCACCCAAGGAGCTGCTTTCACTTAGGCAAGGTCTGAATTTGATTTATTAAGAAATTAAAGCTTTGGATAATTTTTATTTAGTTGCACATTTAAATGTACAGGATATCCAAATATTCTGTGTGTAGCCTCTTGTGTCCTTGATGTCACACTGAAGAACTAGAGTGATATTTGCTCTAGAAATACCTTAAATTGATGAATGATTTAGATGTAGCAGATTAGGGAAATTACATCAAAATGAAGGCACAAATACATGGTCATGTTTAATTTTTTTTTTAGTGCCATTAATACAAGGTACATAATACATATACAACGTAAAATGAAAATAAAAGCTTTTAATATCTATTTTTTCCACACCAGGCAGTAATATATATGCCCAATATATATATATATTTGTGGTGGAACTATATTCTATAGACTGTGGAAATCTTGTGGGCAATATCTAACAGACAGGCACCGTATAAAGAAACTGTGAAAGTAGTTCTCAGAACGGGCTGGAGTTATATGGAATAGGATGTTTAGTAGTTGCATATGCTCAGTGATAACAGATTCCCCTTTTTTTTTTTTTTTTTTTTTTTAATTCTAGGAAAGGTTGAATTTGTAATAGCAAGAGTGGTAAACTTGAGCAATACTTGTCACATGGAGGGCCGAGCTCTGAGCCCACTGACCAAATCTGCCATCGCTGTGGCCATCAGGGGGGTGGCAGTGGTAGCGAGTTCTCTGCAAAAGCACGAGGTAAGAATTGGGGTTAAACCTCTGCTTTTTGCTTCTAAAAGTAGGAGAGAAAGCAAAGACCCCAGGGATGCTCCCACACTTCTTTGCAAAGGAAGACAGCACTTTTAGGGGTGGTGGTCACCCAGCCACCCAGCTGCAGTGCTGGGGAGAAGACACCCAGTGCTGAGAATCACAGAATGGTTTGGATTAGAAGGGACCTTAAAATTCATCTTATTCCAACCCCCTGCCGTGGGCAGAGATGCCTTCCTTCAGGTCAGGTTGCTCCAAGCCCCGTCCAACCTGGCCTTGAACAGTTCCATGGAAGGGGAATTAAGAACATTAGTCAAAGCCCCTTAGACGTGGTTGTGCCTTTGTGAGGCCAATGGACAAATTTGTGGTGGATTTATTAGTGTGGAAAATGGAGATTATTGTTTTGTTTTAACCAGGTTGAATGGCAAATATAAATTCTAAAATTACACAGTAGCCCCTGTTCTTATTTGCAGACGGATCAAATTTCCTTTTCCCAGGCTTTCTTAGCATCTCCCCATTTTCCCCACTGACTACTGCTTAAGTTAATAGAGATGAACATTACCAGCAGAGAATCTGGGTGCAAAGCTGACATCTTGATGGCCACCCAAAAGTTCCAGAGTCGATCGATTGCCCCAATTATTTCTTATCACCGCCCGGGGGAAAACATGTTCCTCTCTCCGCGACTCCGGGAGATTAGCTGCGTGTTTTGAAATCTACGGAAACACAAGGGTTACAAAGATATGTAGAAAATCCCAGATGATTCGAAACAATTAGGTACTGCAGCACAGTTTCCAAAGAAATTCCGTGTGTACAGAATTGCCCAGTGCCTGGAAAATTGCTGCCGTTCCATGGGTGGCTGCTGGCTGTGCCAGGTTCCAGGAGAAGTAGAGGCACAACGCAGTGACTGCTGCACACCTAAACTGCAGATTTACCCTCGAACTGGCAGACATCCCCTGCATCAGGGGTGATGTCGGACTTGCCAGGTCTTCTGTTTGCTTCCCTCCGACTATCAGCATCATCTCCAGCCTGTCTGTGGGCAGAGGCTTGGCCAACAGGTCCCTTTCCAAGCCCAAATCTTAGACTCTGGGTTATTAGAGCTGTCAAAACCAGGAGATATATTTTTTTTTCCTCCCCTTGCCATGAAAGACTTCTCCAGGTTGTCACTCCCCAAATTGTGGTTTAAAAACGTTTCTTGGGAAATTTCCTGGCTCCTCTCTGGGTCATTTGCTCTGTGGTGTTCCAGGTCAGTGTTGTGCTAAAGGTACCAGCATTTAAACAAGTCCTTTCCCCACACAGTTGGTGTTAGGTGCATGTACGCTCCTACCAATGCTTCTTACTATATCACTTAAAACTTGCTCCAGGCAGCATCTAAACTATTTTAAACCTTACCATCCTTTTTTTAACACACATCAGCTATCCTGCTTCAAATCTCTGACAAGGATGTGAAAACCGCAGTGTCAGAACAACTGCTGCTCTCTTCTTGGATTCTGACAAGCAACCTTCAACCTGAAACCCTCTAAAAATGGCTATTTTTATCGGTTTTATTTTTTTTTTTTTTTTAAATTCAGAAGCTACTATATTGGCTCTGTGCTTTTTACTTGTTCTGACAGGTTGGAAATGGGTCCAAGAACTGCATGAGGCAGAATATGGCAATACTGTTTGATGTTCACCCTGTGGGTCCACACATATCAGTGGGTCCACCTGTCAATGGGCCGACCACAAAGTGGTTATAAATGGGTGTGATTTCCCAAATTCTGGGCTAGAGAGGAGGCAAGATGGTCTCTGGAATAATTTTGGCAGTCTGGGTTGTGCTGATGTGAGCACTGATGTCCTGGGCTCCAGGAGTCAAGAACTGCAACACCTAGTCTCCATCTCCTGTATTGTAATTTGATTGAGCCATGTCCCCACAAAGAAATATATTTGCAAGGACCCAGCTCACTGCAGTGTGATATTCTTTTGATACACTGTTGTTTTGATGTTTTGTGGAGGCTGGTGGGGAGGTTCAGGGCAGCAAAGTCAACCCTGGATGACTTTAAATCTGATCCATACCAATGGCTCTGCTGGGGTGGCTCTCTGCGTGCAAGACCTCTTTCCCTACCAAGCAGGGGAAAAGCAGAAGTGGTGGAGCCCAGGGAAAATAAAAAAAACCTCTACCAGGGCACAGCCTTGGATATTTGCTGTTGGGGCAGGGGAATGCCTGGGTGAACTCCTGTGCCCCCACCCACCACCAGCCGTGCCTGGCAGTGGTGACTGCCTATGCCAAAGCCTGCCTGGTGATGGCACTCATTTTTGGGAGCACAGGAGATATCAGTGATGCCTGTGTCTGGAATTTGGAGACAGGAATTTGTGGGGTAGCATTTCGGAGGTAAGAAGCCAGATGTGAGAAGTCACATCTGATATTTCATGTTGGAAAGTGGGTGTGTTTGGAGGTGGGAGCAATGGAGAAAGAGATGTTGATCTACACACAAGGAAGGGCAAGCTCTGCCTCATAGGGAGAAATATAGAGCAGAGACTGAAAACACTGCAAATATTTGTTCTCATTGTCAGATGTTTCTATAAAATCAGTTGTTATTGAATCACCACTGAAGTTACGGAGCACTTAAATAAGCAGAGAGTGAAAAAAGCTAAGTCTAATTATATGTTTCATGCCATTTGCAGAGGTTTCCAGGGGATTTTCTTTTAATAAAAGTGCAGTGCATCAAAAGGAATAAATCCTACAATTTTGTTATTTACAAATCAGCTGCTTCTTCCTCGAGCTGACAGACTTATCCTCCATCTTACACCCCTCTTTCCACCCCGAAATGCACCCAGTATTTTGGCATTTATATCGATACTCTTCAAGTGCCTACGTACTCTTTTATACTCCTCATGTTGGTAAGCAAATGGATCAGAAGAAAACCATCACAAAGACATAAAAAAATATTCTGAAAGAAAGATACAGAGAAAAACCCTGCAGTGTTGTAAAACATGCACCATAGATGTTTTCCAGATGAAGAGAACAAGTGCCTTTTACATCCCTGCCCACTGATTCGTGAAGATTTCAAATCGGAAGCCTGGCTGGAGATATGATGTAATCAATTAGTTAAAATGATTTACTAACATAAAACATAACACCCTTTCGATGATTAATTTTTATCCCCTTCGCATTTTTTTTTCTCCCCTGCCACAACCGCTCTGCCCCTTTTCTGACTCCAGATTATTTAGCAGTTGACTTTGGTGTGCAGAGCGTTGCATATCAATCCCCAGGACCAAAACATGCCACTCATGTTTTCTCTGCTACGTAATCTATTGATGCAGCACCTAACCCTGCACCCTCATCTGCGCTTCAGAGAGGAGCAAGTTGTGCTGAATCAGGCCCATAACTTGCTTCTTGTTTAGGTTCCCAGTGCAGGACCTGAGGGAATGACCTGAAGTTGTGACAGGGGAGGTTTAAGTTTGATCTCAGGAAAAGGTTCTTCTCCCAGAGGGTGGTTGGGCACTGAACAGGCTCCCCAGGGCAGTGGACACAGCACCAAGGATGCCAGAGCTTAAGGAGTGTTTGGGTGATCCTCTCAGGCACATGGTGTGACTCTTGGGGATGATCCTGTGCAGGGCCAGGAGTGGGAATCAATGATCCTAATAGGTCCCTTCCAACTCAGCATATTCTGTGATCCTATAATACCCTGCATTTAGAGGTCAAGAAAACATGAGAGAACCAAAAGGTCACCTTCATTCTTGCCTAAGTTGGTTGCTATTGTGATATAGGAGCATGGCTGCTTTTGGTTATTAAAATGCTGCATGCAAAAGACACCAGAAAAAGAATGAAAATAAGTTGTTTCCTCTCAAGTGTGAGCATACCATGAGTGTATCACACAGGCTACACACATTTTACAGAGGCCTTAACTTGCCTTGCAACAGCCCTGCCATTCCAGGATGGGCCTCTTCCCTCAGCAGACACTGTCCATCGAGCCAAACCGTATGATTGTTTTGTGATATGGATATATGTGGACTGGGGACTGAATTAAGGACATTAAACTCAATTTCCTTAAGACGTGAGCCAGATTTTAATATTGCAGCTGTCCAGAGGTGAAAGGGTAATGAGGACATGAGGAATTCCTGGACAGGAAAGGGACACTTGGCCCAACAAGTCTGTCCCCCCTTTCAAGTTTATTACAACACACCTCCCCGTGTTGTGGATATATCCTCCAGCCCTGTCTGCCTGTGTAAACATGTCTGGATATCTCCTCTGTTCATTAATGCTTTGGTTCACTCGGTGGTTTTATTTGACATAGTGCCTACTACGCTGTGAATCAGATCGCTCTACAAGAATTCACTGTTTATTCTTAGACCTTTCATTTTTAATTGGCATAATCTGTTTGGTTTTTTTTCCTTTTTACACTCACCAGATACAGCCACTACCTCAGCCCTCAACCTAATTATGAAAATACTAATGTTTAGGTCTTTTTAAAAAAGGATTAGGCTCAGCCTTCATTTGTATCAAGCATCTTTAACAGCCGGAAACGACGATTGCTTCATATCTTATTCCTATTTGAGTCACTAAAGTTCTCCTCTGGAAAAGGTGATCAAAATTGGAATTACTGGAGAAAAATCTATCACGTTCCTTGAGCGATAAGAGCTCTTTTGATTTGCAGGCTATCCTTTGCTGGAGTGTCCATATCACACTTTATTTATACTGAATTGGCATTGATTCAAAATTGATGTTTGACAGATTCAGTGCGATTTTTAAGGTGGAGTGGGACTTTTGGGAGCCAAGTATTAACTTATAATGATCTTGTAAAGTCGAGAAACAGCCTAGAAGGCTGGTGGGAGGAAAAAGGCTCCCAAGAAATTGGTAACGTTACAAGGATTTCTAACTGCTAACTGGTTTTCATTTATTAAAAGCTATCTCCCTTTAAATTTTCTGCCAGGAAAGTTGAGGGGGAATTAGCATACAGATGCTTCCTCAGACATGTAAAAAACCCTGGGTCTTTCCTTTCCTCTGAGGCAAGGAAAAGGAGAATGTCATTAGAGCTCTCAACACAAACGTGGGGAAAGAAACCCAAGTCACAGACAAACCCGAGTGATTTTCAAATTTCAGAGACTGATAGGGTGGTGAAACAAAAATACTCTGGGTGAAGCATAAAGTGGGAAGCAGGAAAAGTAGATCACTTTGTGATGCAAGATTGAGAAAAGACTCTTAAATTTGTTAAGTGCATTGAAATCCCAGAAAACCAATATATTAACAATTATTTCTGATATCTAGCTAAGCTCCATTGTTTAGTGAAACAACTTGCTTTTACACTGAATAAAAGGTTTAATTTATTTATTTATTTAGAGATTTTTCCCCTGAAAAAAAAAAAAGAGGCACTACTAGCAGAGGTTTTTTAGGGGAAGAAATTCTGCACCCTGTTGAGAAACACTGAGGTTTTATTCAGGAACTATGCTAGCAGTGCTGGGTGGACAGGGAACTTTGAGAAACTTGGAAACGGAAGAAAAATTAGAAATCTCTTGGTTTCAGGCAGGTGAAGAAACAGTTATGATAGAAACAAAAACATGGGCATGCAGCTGGTTAAAAATTAATCAGTAAACCGTACCTTAGAGGCACAGAAAGATTCAAGCACATATCCAGGATGCACAGTGATTAAAAAAACCCTGTAAAAGTCTCAAAAAAATTTTACTGTTGGATTTTGAGGACTGGATCCAACCTTACCTTTGGTGATCCAAAGAAGAATTGAAATGCCACTTTAGGGCATTTCCCTAAATGGACCTGGACAGGGACAATGAGGGATGTAAAAGACATTTCCCATGGCATCTCTTGGACTGCAAACACCCATAGCTTAAATCCCTGTGTTTTTAAAATCCTTGTCTAAAGGAGCTGATTTGCAAAAGTGGAAGTCGGTGTAGTGACTGCTCTTTAGTGAGGGTCCTTGCATAAGGATAATAAAGAGAATAATTGGAAAAAATTGTATACTAAGTTGAAATTTTAATCTTTGATAAATGCTCTTTAGATCAAATAGTTTTGGTCTGGTTGTTGAAACATGGTCCATCAAAATGAGCCAAGTAGACATGACAGCAAAGCCAAGGCTGAACAAGTAGTTTTAAGAAAAATGAATGTAAAAGTTGATAAAAGTAGAAAAGTCGTAGTGAGCAAAGCTCATTCTTAACTCATTCTGTTTTATTTAAATACCTGGTGAAATTCTATGGAGTTCCCATCAGGGACAAAATTACAACTGAAAAAGTCTTTAGTTAAATAACCTCAGAGGATGAAGCCAATCTGTTCAGCCCTGTTCAGTAATCTTTTAATTTTTTTTTTTTTCATCTAAATTTATTGGAGGACATATCCTTCTCTCAGATGAAAGGACTTGAATCCTATTTTTGTGTTCCTTGCCTCTGTGCCAGCTTATTTTCATGAAGCTGGTCCATGGGGAATATAAAAAAAATTGCACAGGGAGTGAGGTCAAAACCTCTCCGAGTTGTAGGAGGCCCATCCCCATTTTCAAGGAGCACACTAAAAGTGACTACAAACTGTGTTTCTCAGCAAGGAAACACTCTTGTAAACAGGATTTAGGAGCCATAATCTTTTAAGTTCTTCTGAAAGAGCATCAGGAGGGCTGTCAAGCTCCTCCAGCACAGACCTGAGTCGTGGCAGCACAGAAACGAGCCCCAAGAATTTTGTCCTGTCCCCTGATCTGCTGGCTGTGCTGAGCTTTTCTGGAGAGATCTGCCATCCTTGAGGCAGAAAAGGACTGCAATGCTTCAAAACTACACAGGCCTTGGGTTCAAGGGAAACAGGATTGGCTTTGTTAGCAGACCCTTGCAGTAAAATCATAAGGCAACCATTCCTGGGATACAAAGTCTCACCAAACACTTGCCTATTATAAATTGGGATAGAAAATAAGAAGTTGGTTTTTTATTTTTATTTTTATTTTTTTTAATTTCAAAAGATTTCAATCTCCTCGAAATTCCCCATCTCCTAAGGATTAAAAAACTCAAAGCATCCTCTTATCTATTCCTCCTCTTTTGCTGGAGTTCCAGTTGCTCCCTGAGCTCTTCCCTTCCCTGCAAGCAGCACCTAGGCTTCCCTCTCCCCTTTTCCAGAACAGGCTCCACTATTCCTTCCCGTCCCTCTGCCAGTGTCGAGCATCTTTTCATATTCCACCCCCCCCTCCGAATCAGAAAAACCTGTTTACTTTGCTCTCTCAGCTCCGGGCTCCGGCACAGCGGCGCGATCCCGGTGCTGCTGATGCTGCATTTGCTGCTGATGTGGATCTCGCGTTTATAGCAGGAGTTAGACAATTGCTGCTCGAGCCCCTGTCACTTTTATGTCCCCGGCACGATTTGATACCTTACCTTTGATATTCTGATTTAATTCTTTTACATAGATTAGAGACAAGACAAGCTCCTAACCTGACCCAGGCACTACCCTGCATTGACTGCCAATCTCTAAGTCAGTCGGTGAACGCTGTTTGCAGACTGTTATCAGTTCATTAAAGTTTGTTATCGTTTATGCAGTGGCTCTGTACCTTGCTGGTAATCTCCAGTGTAGGATCTTATCAAACACTCTTTTGAAATCTAGGCATATTGTATACAATCCATAGTATTTTTCTTGTCTACCTTGGCAGGGATATCTTTGAAAAATTCCAACAAATTATTTGAGCAAGATTTCCTGCTCATAAATCCACTTTGGTTGACTCTACTCAAATTAGGATTTTCAGTGTGTTTCCTCACTAAATCCTGCAAAACCGTTCCTATTCTATTTTTCATAGCCATGAATTGTGTTATGTTAATTTGTTTATATTATGATTTAAAATAATTTTATATGTATGTATTCCTCTGCATATGCATGTGTACATAAAAGTGTGTATATGTAATGGAGATTATATTGAAGTATATTGGGCTTTAAAGATGAATATGTTAAAATTGTTCATGCAGTATAAAATGCAAAGGATAGAGTTAGGGACAGATCTTTGGCTGGAGTAAATGAATTTGACTTTGAATACATTTTGCTAACTTAAATGGTGTTAACTTGATTTATGTGAGCTGAGGAGTTAACCCTTATGCACTGCGCTTGCTCTACTTCAGTGCCAAGAGATCAAAATGACTGTTGGGATGCCTCTTAACATTCCTGATTTATTTTCTCTACCCACATTTCTTATGGATTTTTTTTAGCTCAAGAAGTGTATTTCTATTTGCTACTGCAAAAATAGTTCTGAATGTTTTACTAAGTGACATACATTATGTAATATTTTGTTTCAGATTAGTGATGACTTACACTTTATTTTTCTGTTATTTGACTATTTTAGGATGTTTACTATCCTTCCCAGCTTTCTGTTCCCATCTGTAGATATTTCTGTTACAATGATGATCCTGGCAATTTCTGGTAAATACAGTAAGTGGCTGATTAATATTAGATTCATACTTAGATTGATTTTAATACTGGAAAGCTAACATCTTAAACAGGAAACAGTCTCTCCCTTTGAATTGGAACCAAATGAAACATTTGAGAATAAAACAAATGGAATTGCTTCAGTCAAGTCCTTACTGGACCTGTTTAACAGGTGCTGTAATTTGGGTGCTACATCCTCCATGAACAGGCTCTCTGTCTGGTTGGTATCCAGGTCTCCCTGCTGAAATGTGATGATATTTTGCCTTAACTATACTCTGGCTTATAAATCTTGGTGAGGAACAACCAGTGAATCATTGTGGTTATGGTTCCAAACAGAAACGTTTTTCATGGAAAAACAAAAATTGTTTTTCCAAGGTTTATTTTTTTACAAGAAAAATTGGTTTTTTTTGCTCTAAAAGAAGATTTTTTTTCATGAGAAGAACTATTCTACTTCTTTAAGGAATGAGAAAGCACATCTGATAGGAAGGCTCCCATCCTGTGGGAGAACAGGAGTGTAAGTACCTGCTCACAAATGTATTTATTAAATTCCAGTGTTTAAATATATAATATATGAACTTGGAGACCACTCTTCTGGTCATGGGACTGCCAGCGGTCAATTCCATTGATAAGCTGCTAAGCTCTTGGTATGGTATGTCAGCAACAAAAAATATCTAAAACTGTATTTTTGAGTCCTGGAAGATGAGGTGCCATCTTCCAAGTACAGTGGGAAGAACTTTTTAGTCAGAATAACTACAAAACATCTCCCACTAATGCACATTTTCTTCTCCCTGGTTCACTACTCTCAAATTGCCTCTCTTGTGTGTTATTGGTGCATTTCCCCCCACCACTGGCTGTATAAATTCCTTTGTCATTGGTAAGATTTTCTCTTTAAAAGAATAATAGGAGCATATTTAGGTTTTAATTGTTCTTCTGGCCCAAATCTATTCACTTTGTGAATCTCCCAGTCTTTTCTTGATAAGAATGTTTTCCATTGATTTATCCTTTAAATCTATGTGGATCTTTATCATAGTGAGGTTTGAACTCTCCATCATTAACTTTTAAACTTATATTGACATTAAATGTGATTAAAGCTAAATTTTATAATTAAAATTAATTTTATGACAGCACACATGCCTATCTCCAAGCATGGGGCTCAGCATAGCTACTGGCTGCTCACTGGGCTAATAGCATTGCTGCTACAAACAAACTTTGTTAGCTTCCACATAGTTATCATAGCAATCAATACCTGAATAATTAAATTCCTCCATTATCAAATTCTAGTCTTCTTTATCAGCTTTTCCTCCACCAGTAATTTTGTTGTCTTAATCTGGTTTCTTCTCAGAGAGTCTATAGCAAACTTGGAGTTTCACTAGATAATCTTTCTCTTCTTCCCTGTTAAGCTTTGTAACCCAAATTATTTAAAGCCAAAATCTGAGATCTTTTAAAAAAATTTCACTGGATGGAAGGTTGATCAAACTTTATTTTGTTTTGTTTTAATACAGATTACTAATTTTATCTTGTCTTGCCCTTGAGTGAAATCCTATACTTGTAAGTATTTGAAATTGCCATTAATTTTCTTGATTCATTCTCTTATTGATTTTCTTTCCAACTATTTCCATCCAATGTATCTAATAATTATTAGAGATGAGGCAAGAACCAAATGCCTGCATCCACACCCCTCCCTCTGAGCACTGTGGCTCATACCCATCTTTAATTAACATAAATGCAAGCAAAGAAATCTCCCAGACTAAACTCCAATGTTTTAATGTTAAATTCTTACCCTCACCATCTTCTGGTGTGTTTGGGCACAATTTTGGTCAGGGGTGACTTCTAGAAAAGCGTTACACATCATGAAGTGTCATGCTCCTCTCAGACCTGATGCTAAATGACTCAAGCAGGAAAGAAGGAGAAGGATTCCTGCTCCCTTTTATACTCCTGTGAAATCACTCCAATTGCTTTCATCTGTTCATTACTCTATAAATGCAACACTTTCTGAAGGAAATTCACTGTTGAATTAAGGGGGAAAGTGGGACACAAAACAAATGGGGGTGATAATGAATTGAAGAGATGATCTGAGGAGCTCATAGTGCTTCATAAGCATTAATTAATTAAACCTGACTCGATCCCAGGGAGGTAGGTATTAGGGCCCATACTCCAGTCCTGGCTGTGGTGTGCTATTTCTGTATCTCAGATTCATTCTGTTAATGTGCATTCTGATGAGAGGACTGAAATGGTGTCTGACTAGTAGAGATGACTGTGCATATATTTAAGCTGTGAATATTTTGCAAGATGAGCCTTCGTATGGAAGCAACTTTTTTTTTCTTTTTTTTTTTTAAATACAGCCTTGTTCCTGAATAAAAAACACATGATAAATGAATTGCACAGAGAGCACTGAAGGGTTGCTGATGACCTATAGTTATGTACAATGTGTAACTCATCCTGTTACTGAATTAGGGTGACCAGAACTTTTCTTTCTGTTGAAGAAAAGCTTAGTGCAATTCAGTGAGTATATTTCATTTCTTTTGTAATAAATTTTATATAATTTCTGTAAGAATTTAACCTACAATTTTATCTGCAATAGTTAGAGGTGTGAAGAATACACAAACCTCTTGTTGATCCATTCATTATAAAAGTTATTCCAAGGTTTCAGTGCAAAAAACTTGTTTTGTTTTCAGTACTAATGCAGAGCTTTGACTCCTAATGATTGTTTTCCCTCTTTTTTTTTTTTTTTTCCATCCTGCTCTAAACAAGATGTTGTTTATTACTTGAAGCATTATATGTAAGCCCCAAGAATATGTTACATGTGACTGGAGCTTTGGCAGACTTTGAGAAACTGAAGTTTCCAGAAATTTTGCTATGTTTAAAAACCAGAGCCTTGTTTTAAGGAAAGATTTCTACTTCCAAATGTGTGGTTGCCTGAACCTTTTACATTTTCAAGTCAGATTCCTCTGCCAAATAACACACTGTACCTTAACTATAATAAAAAAGCAGAGACTCTGTGTTTATAAAAACATTACAGGAGCAACTGTGATCATATTTCTTGAATTTATTCTATTCATGTGCTCCAATATGCATTTTCAGAGGGAGCTCTCCATCGCACCGGTCACTTACAGGAGTAGAAAATGACATGTAGAGGCAGAAGGCTGGCACAACGCAACAAACCAAACTGGTAAAGTACAGGAATACTGAGCCAGACCAAAATATGAGGTCAAGGAAGTTGCTTTCATAATAATAGTGGTTATCTGTTTAATGTGTGATCTGGCAGTGGCACCGTGCTGACCATAAGCAATTACACATGTTTCTAAACTGGTGGTACATGAGCCCTGAGCAGCTACACACAAGATAGATGTGCTGTGAGAAATGGGCTCTCGCTCTATTCTTGTGGTTCTTCTTGCTTCATATCAATTAAAATTATGGCTTAGCAATAGATAGAAACTCTCCTTGTGTAAAATAATGTCTATATTCCCCCTATCAGTTGTCATATACTTAAACTCCCATACTGAAACCAAGGTCCTGAATGGGCTGATAAATGCTGCATAATATTCTTCTCAACAGACATGTGGTTAGACATGATTTTTCTAACTCTCTGGTTGCTATTTGAAACAGATTTCTTTATGACCAAGTTCTGATGGCGGTGTCCATGAATGATGCCCTTGTTCTGGATTTTGTCGTGCAGTGAGTTAAACTCCTGGAGCTGACCTCACAGGAGTTAAAAGCAGGAAGGATGATGTGATACCAAACTGCCTGGGCACAGATTAGGCCCTGGGAGCTGCCGTGGTGTGGCCCTGGCTCTGAAACCAATTTTTCATGACTTTGGTGAATTTGCTGGACAGCACATCCCATTAGCTTTTAATAGACTTGGATCCCACTGTTAAAACAGCCTCTGTGTCCTCTTCTGTAAAATGGGATTGGAATGTTTTCCTGGGCTTAGGAGGATGTGGCTGGAGTTGGAGCTGTGTAGTTGAGCTAACTGTGGTAGAAAGTGTGCTAATGATCCATGAAGACACCCCAAAAAGCCTTTCCCCCCCAAGAACAAGCAGTTGTGTATGATTTGGCTCCTTCAGGGTAAGTCCTGTGATCGCTGGCTTGAATCTCTGCCTATGCACAGGACGAGCTGTGGCCACCAACCCTCCCTTCCCCTGAGCACCAGCTAGAAATAATCACTTAAAAAGCAGCATGTGACGTGCTTAAAACAAGTCCCAGCTGAGGCATGAGCTGATGGTCTTCTGAAGGCACTTCACGTGGCTTTGGCTGTTGCAGAGGTAATGACTTGATGTAGATTCTTAGCAAACTCAGCACAGAGACCTGCAAGGCATCCCTGAGAGAAGTAGTTTATCTTTGTTGCCTGAAAGACTGAATTGAACAAGGATTTAATGACCAGAGCACATCAGTTAATTGTTGGTAATTTAGGAGCCGTATCAGTGGCCGCCCAACAGTCCTGAAGTGGTTCCATGGCCACAGTCTCTCACATCACATCAGTGCACGTGCTTTGGCTGTCACTTTGAGGCTTCCCAAATGCAGCCCTTCATCCTTTTACTTTTCAGAAGCGTAAAAAATAAGGGCTGCAAAAATCTGTGCTCGTGGCAGAGAGCTAAATAGGGAAACGCTCACTGAGGAGCCACCCCCTCCGAGAGAAATGTCAGCAGCACAATGGGCACTATTATTTCCCTCCTTTACAACCAGACTGGGGGGGTTTATGTTGAAGTCTGTAGGAAAGGGCATCAGAATCCTATCAGAAACTCATGCTCTGGTCGGCATTCAGTGCTCCCTTTTTGGGGTACCACTTCCAGAGGAGCCCCTGTACTCCCTGGCAGACCCATGACCTTGTGGGAGGCAGCTGAAGGAACCACTTCCTTGAGGGCTGCTCTGGTGCCCAGGCAATACTGTGGCACCTTTCCCCTTGTTACAGTGGTGCAAGACAATCATTAATCAACTGTAGTAAAGTGCAACTCTGGAGTATCATGAAATAAATGGTCCTGACCAACAACTGGCTTGTACATCAAACATCTCTACTGCTGTGAGTTCCATGTGTTGAGAAAAAAGAACATATTCTCTGGCAGAGCATTTTTTTTTAATTTTTTTTTCCAATTTTTTCCTTGTACCTTATTTGAAGGGGAAACTGTCTCACTGAGCTTGTCTCCTCCAATTCATGGTCCTGTGGACCCTCTACTACTTTCTGGTAATGAAATCTGTACTTTGCAAACACTATAGCAATTATCTTCATGAGAAAGTTCTGATAGGGAAAGAATATTGTTTTAACTTTTTTTTTATTGTGATTTACCAGCTAGAAACAAGGAAAATGCTCAGGATCACTGTGCTACTCATCTCTCTGCAGTCTGTCAGCAGCAACTACACCGACTGGAACCAACAGTTTCGTGTAATAACTATTTGGATGCATTTTCAAGTAAGGTGAGAAAATAGTGCAGGCTGTGCTAGCTGATGTCCTGCAATTTGGAAATGCTTTTGTTGTTTAAATAAATAAGAATATTAAAAAGTTTATTACATTCCAGGTGACCTTGCAGCTTTTTGTTGGCAACTGGCAGGTTTGTGGGTGAATGAGGAGGTGAAAATATCTTTATGTATCAACCTAATTCTAGTGAGATAGACCACCCCAAATGTTGAGAAGGTTTAATTTGGAAGGTGTCTTGGAATAATCTTCCTTGAAAATAATGGGGTTTGCCTCTTATATTTGAATATCAAGGAAAATATATGTTTTAGCTGGAGCCACCTCAGAATTTAGCTGTCTGGGGAAGATGCTGATCTTTATATAGTGCTGAAAAACATTTGTAAATTTGCTGGTGGGCAAAGTGTGTTTCACAAGCTGTAAATTTTTCTTTAGAATATGCATTTTTTGGTAAAATTTTTCATCAGAAAGAGTTAAAATATTTCCCTTCGATAATGCGGAAACAAAACAGCCTGACATGACAAATGTTTCAGTTCAATTTTGTAATTTTGGGTTTGTATTTATTTTAAATTATATATTAGATTAACCTTCTATATTATTTTGACATCACTCAAATGAGTGCTTTTGATGTTTCCCAATCAACGTTTCTTGGAATATCTTTCCCATGAGAAATTTTGACTTTTTGTTCCTGTTCGTTGCGGAAAGCAACTATTTCATCAGTCTTTGTACCTACTGTATTATCTACACTTAACATCTCTAACTCGGTAATGCTCATCTGTGTGTGCAAGGTGATGCTGGGGGCCCCAAGCAGGGGCAGGCAGGGAAGCCTTGTTGTATCTTTGCCACCTTCCCTACAATCTCCAAGTCTTATCTTTGTAAAAATAGCGTCATTTTTGCATCTTAAGCCTTTCTGTGGTCTTTGGGGAGTGTGCTGTAGGTGATGGTTTAGGAAGATCTACCTTAAACCCTTGCCTTGGGGTTCTGTTACACAAATGACTGTTTCTCTGCTGGTTTATAAATCTGACTCAGCTCACCTTATGCAGAGAGTTTGGGTGAGGAGAGTAGGATGGAAGCAGCAGGTTGTTAACTCATCCAGCTGTCTTGTCTAACCACTCCTCCAGTGTTATATGAGCCAATGGGTAAGGTGCATCATCCTCAGGAAATGTTAAGAGGCAATTCCTTAAAAACAGCTGTGAGAAGTGAATTAATTTCTTATGAAGGAGTAAATAGGTTCTCACCTCCAAATTACCATTATTTTTTTTTAATTCAGGGATTCAACCTGTGTCATTTCCAGAAGTAGAAAAGACAGAGCTCCAGGAAAATGGATGGCCCCTTGTTTTCTTTCTGTATGGCAGCGGGACAGCCAGAGAGACCAAAACGCTCCAGTTGCCCAACCCTGCAGAGCCTGATTATCCATTTGGAGATCCTTTTGAGTTACTCTAGAGCTTGGCACATCCCCAGTTTGCCTCCCTGGTCTCCTGCAGGCTCTCTCCCACTTCAGCAGCACATCTTCTGCCGGAGCTGTGCAATTCCTCCCCTGCAGCCCGTGTGGCAGGAGCTGTTTGCGAGCCTCTGTGGGAGTTGCTGCTACGTTCGTGGATACGTACGAGTTTTGAAGCAAAAATGTGACTCAGAATAGCTCCTCCTTACTCCTATTCCCTGGAAACACGACTTCAACAGGGCGTCTGCGAGGCACTGAGGGTATGAAAGCGTGTTGCAGAGCGAGCAAGCTCGTGCCATCAAACACAGCCAGCCAGTACAAAAATGTGAGCAGTGTAGCATGGTGCTGATTGAAAGTGGTCTGGAGCACAATGAAAGGTGAACCTTCTTTCAGAACTGTGGGAAATAGTTAAATAATTTTTTTTTTTTTTTCCCCTGGGCAGACTTTGAGAACTGCTGAATTTGTTTTTGTATTTCTTCCCAGTCATTTTGGATGTGACTGAAACTGGCTGTTCTCGGAGTTGGACTCCAACTGAATGAGAGGGTTTCCCTCCAGCCTCTGCCTGACCTTAGGTTATAGGCACTTCAGGAAAGCAAAAGCAGAGCTGCACAAACAACCTGCTTCGTGTCTAAGTCATACCAGCCCCATGGATGCAACCTGGGGTGGGTTTCCATCAGGGCAGGCTGCTTTGCAGCCGGGCTCATCCTGGAAAAAGCGCTGTGGATCTGCACTGGGAAAAAGATAAATTTGCTTAAAAAGTAATTGCTGTTATTCTTTCCCAAAGTAGAGGGGAAAGTTGGAGGGGCAAGGATGGGGGAAGGCATGCAGGAAGCAGAAGAAATGCATTATGCATTTATTTTTAAGTAGTAATATATCTGAGTGGTTTTAAACCATATTTATTCTCTGGGATGTTTATGTATTCATGCTGAACATGGGATAACAGAGTATATAAGGATATATAATATTAGTGAAGAAGAAAATGACTGCTATAGTACTTTCTCCTCTCAGTTCCTTCTCCACTAATGCCCTTACACCTTTCTTTTTCAGGCTTTTTGTAGCATCCTAAACAGAAGGATATTGAAGGGAGCTGATTCTGCTTTGATCCTTATGCTTGTTGTCAAAGCGCTTGGGATTGAAGAGACTGTTGGCTACAATTGACTGTGACAATTAGGAGATGATCAGAGCCCTAGAGTGGAGCACTTAAAGGGTAATTTACATGTCAGTTTGTCGAATAAAAAAAAGATATTCAGCTAAGATTTTTTTTTTCCCCTTAGAGCCTTGTAAACTGCAATTTGTGCTATAGTAAGAAAAACCTGGCAGAGGAGTTAGGATAGCCATTTCCATTTGAAAAGAGGCAATCATAAGGCCACTGCTGAGCCTATTGTCCACTAAAAATGCTGATTTGCAGTCAGGGAGTGAAAGAGTGGAGCCATCACTAAATAGAACCTCGTGCAAGGTAACTCCCCCTTGGTGGCTTTCTAATGTTGGCTGAAGGTTTTATATACCTTAAATCCTGCATTTACTATCATTATAACATTGTTACTGATCGTGAATGTCCTTTATCATAACAAAAAAAAAAATGAAGGTATTGAGGGGGAGGACCAGGAGCGACCAGGCAGTGGATAGGCTCTCACCAGCTATCTATTGTATCACATCTTTCTTGTTCCCTCGCCTTTTGTGTGCCATCACAATTTTCTTCTTGTCACCCTTTGCACTTTGCCATTCAGGCACCTTCCATAACACTTTTTCTCATAGGTTTTTCCATACCTATTTACACTTCATTTTTAGACGCACTCCCGGGAGGTTTTTAGCATTTTCCACGTTTAACCTGCTGGGAAAGGCAAAGAGAGAGGGAGGTGACAGTGGCTGTTCAGAGTTTGCCTTTCTGTGGCTGTGGTGTGATTAGGCTCTAATCCAGACTGTAATGCAGACTGTAGACACACAGGTCGGAGAGAGGACTGAAGTTAAGACAGCTGATTATTAAACAAACTTGTTTGTGATAAGTCCCCCTTTTTTTTTTTTTTTTTAACGTGATAGCTCTGATGAACATCGAGTTGCTTCGACTGTAGAGTTATATGAACTTATAAAAATATCAAAAAACAACACCTCCCTCATTATTCTCGTTGGTGTGAGCTGTGGCATATGTGATATTCCTACCAGTTTAAGGAAGGGATATTAGTGGATACATATGAGGCTCCAGTGTTTGTATATGCAAATAAGAGTATTTATTTTGAGGTTGGCATTGTAGGCTTTTCCATCAGAGGTGGGATCAGCTCCCCTTTTACTTTCACCCCCTTAAAAGAAGAAGAAGAAATGAAACACTCAGCTTTGTCACAATCGCAACCAAGTGGCCTTTGCTGAGCAGACATTGCCTAAAAACCCAGGGGAAGAGGTTTCTGGGGAAGTTTTGTGGCTTTCAGTAAAAGCCATACAACAGGTCTGATTCTGATTCCTGGTCACAGACACCACTGAGTTGAACAGATTTGGGATTTCTGTTGATGCCATGGGATAAGGATCAGGCCCTGTGTGCCCACAGGGTCACCAAATTCTGCTTTTCCCAGTCACATCCCTTACATCCTTAGGCTTTTTGTAAGCTGAACACCAGACAGAGGGGTTTCTAGCTGTAAACTAGTACTGGAAACATGTTTTAACCTGACTTCTCCATGGGGTGAAGAAACACTTCAAAATATTTCTAAATTGTGCAGCATTGCTCTTCGTGGCAAGGTTTAAATCAAAGAAAATTTGTAGTACATTGGCCTTCTTCTTCAGGAGAATTATTATATTGCTGTTTTCTCCAGGAGGGTGTAAATGGAAGTTTGTGGTTTCTGCCCTCTCTTGCTGTCACACTAAACTTGTTGAACACCACAGAGTTTGTATGTGTTTACCTCTGTAACCAATGTAAAGAACAAACAGGAATAAATAAAATATGAGGAGTAAACAGTATGACAGGGCAAGTCTGGAATGACTTTGGCTTCAAATGTGTCTGCAGAACTGAGGCAGTGGTAAATCTGTATTAAAAAGAAATAAAATATCTGCCATAGCAGGAGGTCCTTTTCTCCCAGGTAATGGCTAAATGACGAGCAGATGAGCCATTGTCATATTGATTTAGGCATTTTGTTCCAGCCAGTCACGATTAACTTTGATTTGTTTTTACTTTCCTCTTTCGGGTTTGCATTTAAAGGACTCTCAGAGCACTAATTGTACAAAATTCTAGTAACTGCACATTCTCTTGCTGGAAAGGTAATGCATGCATGAATGAATCATTTTGGGTTTCCCTATACTTCTATATTAATTTAATTTTTTGAAGTGAGTAGGAAGGAGAAAGTTTTACTCAGTGGCAATGCATTTTGAAAAATGTGCATTTTTGTGGTGTAGGTTAAAAAAAAGAGTCTTTCTAAGACATTTGGAATGCAAAGTTGATTAGAATTTGATTGAGATGTGCTTTTTTAATGAATTATCAAATCTATTGTTCCCATTACCAAATCTAATTTTTAAATCAATTAATTTATGCATTAATCATAATGCCAGAAAACATATATTATATATATATTATATAGTCCCTAGAAGAGCCTTTCCTGCTAAAAGATACATAAAGAACAAAAGTCTACATATTCACAGTAAAAAGCAAACTTCCTTGTGCAAACCTGGGTTATAGAGATTTAGAACTAATTTAGGTTTTAAGTTCATGAGAATAAATCACAGTGGTGTAACTGCTTTTTATAGGTGAGAAATTCTCTTCACGGTAAGGCATTGTACAGCCTGACTTGTGTAGGTTTGAAACAGTTAAAGATCATGACAAATTATGTGTAGTGAAATACTCTGACCCCATTCAGTACCTATCTTCTCATTCAGTCTGAAATATATCCCTTTATTGCTTTGTGAATTAATAATATGATGTTGGACAACTACAGATGACTTCTTGTTAATTAGAATTTCAGATGCGTGCTATGATGCATCAGAACTTTCTCTATTTTCTGCTAATAGGACACACTGAGTGAATAGCAAAATGTTTTTCAAGAGCAGGGAAGGAAAATGATCTCCTGATCTAAATAAGTTGTTGCCTTGAGGAAAGGCACTGAACTTCTCAATGCTTGGCTTTTAAAATTGTGGCTCTTCTGAAAATTGAGAAGAGCAAGTGTTGAGCTCGAGACGTGATGGGTAAAATCATCTGGTCTCTGTGGTGATAGAGAATATACTGAGTATATGGCTTATACTTACAGAAAGTTATAATCTTTACTAATTGGCTCTTTTACTTAATCAGGCCAGATTTTCAAGTGCTAAAAAATAAATATAACTTCACCATTAGCTGTGGGGTAGCTGAAGCTCATAAATTGTATTGTATAAATTGTATTGTATAAATTGTATTTTCATTTGATAAATATCAGAGAAGGTAAGAAAACCCTTTGAATGCATTTCTGATAGTAAGATGGCTCTAGAGGACCAACCACACTGCTCTGGGTGTCTCATTGTAAGTGAATTTGAATAATTAGCAGGTGCATCTCCTGGCTCACAAATAGCCTTGAAAAATCTTGCCCTAATATTGGTGATGTGTTTCAGGTTTCACTGTACACCAAATAGTTTAAAAACTAAAACTGAGAATTGAATTTTTGGATATCTTGTCTCCTTTTTTTTTTTTTTTTTGATGAGCTGAGCTCATCTCTGCCCACTGAGCATCAGAACCAGCTGAAGCTCAGTTATGAATTTTGCAAGTTTTCTCTTTCTTATCTGAGAGTGCCTTTACAGTAAGTTGACTAAGTTGGCTCTAATATCAGGTAGATTCCTAACTCTGAAGGTCTGTGCCACGACTGTTCCTGTCCAGGCCCAGCAGAGTCCTCGGGGGCTCTGCACAGGTAAGGGCAGACTTCAGCCCTAAGTCCACTGTGATTGAGTAAGTGATGCTGATGAGCCCAGACCATTCCAGTGCCTGCTGAGGGGCTCTCTGGTGTGTTAGAGTATGGCAACTGGTGTCAGCAGTGACAGGAGTGGTCCATTTGGATGTACCCAGCAAAGTCCCATTTCCTCTGTGGTAACTGGAGCAGAGCTGATAATTTGCTGCACTGCTGGTGACATCAAAGCCAGACTGAAAGGGGATGAACCGTTTTTATTTGCCTTCAGAATGCTGAGGCTCCAACAAAAAAAGTGTAAGAAATATTGGGCAAAACAGAGATCTGCACATACCTATTGATTCACTGTTTATATAGCTCAGGTTTTAACAGTTAGCAGTGTTGATGACATAAATATTCAAGTGCAGTGTTCAAGTGGCTCTTAGGTGGAAGACAACAGAGAGACAGAACATTTAATTCTGGTGAATCAGTGAGGCATCTGAGTTGTGCTCAGTACCACCAAGAGGCACAGTCAGAAGAGTTAATAGTTCCTCAGCCCAGAGCGTGAGGGTTTGCCTGTCTCTCATCCACATGATCTGTTTTCTCTAGTGTACAAAATAAAGGACAGGCAGTGAAGGAAGAAGGAACCCTCTCATCCAAGGAAGGATGAGATGACAGGTGCTGTATTACTCTGGGGATATCTTGTTCAAAAGCTGCATGAGTGAAGGTAATAGTGTTATTCTATGTGTTATTTTGTCCTATAATGATGGAGGTAGTGTTGATATCCACCAGCTCGAGCCTTGCTCCATGGTGTCAGTTCTGGCTCTGTGTGTGACTGGAGGACTAAACTGTGCTACTTTCCACTCAGGGTCCCTTAGGTGACATCCATGGCACTGCACTGACTTCTGTCAGTTTGAAATACTCACAGTTTTATAGCAACTGAACTGTCCCTTTCCCAAGAAAAAGTAAAACTGGTAAAAGAAAGGGCTTCCAAAGAACAGCTATATTTATCGTTGGCTATCAAAAGGAAATGGCACTTTGCATTCTTATCTGAGAAACAAGTGGGAATGCCTTACTCTGCACTAGAAAGGAAAATCGTGGAAACAATTCAGAAACTGCTTTCCTAAATACAGATTTCATGATTATATAAGCCTGGTGGGATTTCCTAAGAATTATGAAGCACACATTCCTACATGTTTAAGTTGTTCCTCCTTTTGCTGTTGGGTGCAGAAACACAGGACAAAATAGTAGGGCAGAGAAGAAATGTGATAGATATGTTTTGCCTGTGATCACAGATTGATCACAGGTACCTTCCAGTACCTAAAGAGAGCTGGAATGGGACCCTTTACAAGTGACAGGACAAGGGGGAATTGCTTCAAACTGAAGCTCTTTGATATCATTTCAGGGCATCAGATAGGACAGTGTGGTGCAAAGTGGCCCCAGTGTAATTGTGAATCTCTGTAGCAGCATACAAAGAGGAAAGTGTTAAAACTTAACGGTTTAAGCATCTTATCTTACTAAATACGTGCACAAATGTCTGTAACTTGACTTCATTTAGATAATTCCCCTTTCATTCCATTCACAAGGCCAACCAGGTGCTAAAATCACCAAGACAAAACCATGGCCTTCCGGCTGGACATGTGCCAGAAAATGGGGCCAAGAGAGCCTTAGATTCAGGTACTGCAGCAAAAATCCAGCTGTTGGGTCTCTGTGAACCTCAGTCAGACAGATGTTGACCCCATGTACAGTTGTGGAAGTTGGATGCTCTAAACCCACACTGTTGCAAAACCCAAGTGTGTGAGAAGAGAACTGAAGTCTCAAGTTTGTGGCGCTTTAAATAAGCCTGAGGCTGATGAGAAAATTAGCTTTGACATTCTGAATTCATGCTGAAAAGTGTAAGGGAAAATGGGATGATTATTATTAATAATCAGCAGCAGAAGTCAAATGTCTGAAGGACTATTTGAACTGTAACGATGCCCTCTTAAAAGTTTGAAATGAACTCTTCATAAAAGTTTAAAACTTGGGATATTAGTTCATGTGCATTTCTTTAATGTCTGATTAGCAGAAAGTGTAGAACAGATGTTTTCCCCTGTCTTCATAGATAGCTAACTTTTGTCTCTTCCTTTAAAATGTAAAATATGCATCACAGTTTGGAAAACATTCAGAAGAGATTACTTCATACTGTGAGCTGGAGCTGCCTTCCAGAGGGATACACTCCAGCCTGGTCAGATGCAATTGCCTGCAACTACGATTTCCTTTACAAGAAAGTTTTGCCATCTCGATAAACTTTCATTAACAACTCAGAATAACTTGGGATATATTATTTATAAGCCAGAAATTCCTCCTTTAAGGATATATAGAGCCAGATATTGAAATAATGTCAAAATGGCAATTTTTCCATTGGAGATAATGGAAGTGCATTTGCTTACATTTATTCCCTATTCCATTCCAGTGACATTCCAACTATAATTTTAATTCTTCTGTAAAGAAAATATTTTGACAGCATAGAAAGACATTACTGATGATTGAAACTTGCCCTTTCTCCCCTTTTCCTCTCACACTGTTGTTTTTCAAACTGTTGTGTCTTTGGTTTTTTATTGAATATTGGTTAAAAAGTCCCTTTCTCAAGTGAGAGATGAGCAAAATCAGCCCAGAGGCAGGGAATTGGTGCAGCCCCCTCCCAGGTGGGAATAGACACTTCCTTGTATTCCCTTCCTTTGCCACCATTTTGTTCCAGCCCTGAAAAGCAGCAAATGGTGGTTATTGTTTCTTTGCAGGGTATGGTTTTGTACTGGATCCATGTGCAAAGTGTAAACATGTCATCAGTCCTCATTTGCTATATCCAAAAACATTCCCCATGTCCATATTTGATTTTCAAGTGCATCTGTGCACTGATTGAAACCCTCCCAACATGCTGCTACGCAAATGCAAACCCACACATTGCTGATTTGGAATCAAATGCTCTTATGCTTCCACACTTCCATTTCAAAGTTTGCCTCAGAGTTGCAGTATGTGCCCTTTTAACACATTTTTTCCCCCTCTCACAAAGAGATCCCTGTGTTCATCGCAGGAGCCCGGTGCAGTCTTTTCCATTTTGTTCCTATTTATTCCTTGGAGCCTGCTTTTATTTTCACAGCTTATTTATCCTTTGTTTACAGCCCACATGTGCTTTTAAGCAACAAAACCAATATTTAAACAAAGGAAGTAAAATGCTGAGTTATAATATAGGAATTTGCTATAGATAGAAAGTTGGATTACAAATAGCAATGTGTTTTGCTATTATCATGCTACTTCAAAAAGGAGAGAGAAAAAGCTTATTGAGTTGCAAATTTTCTGAAAGAGATGAATTTCTTATAAAGTATGATGGAACATTTTCCTTTTAACACCCATCAAGCTACTCCTAAAAAAAAGGGGAGGGGGGGGGGGAAGTGCCAAAATGTGAGTGCAAACTTGTAATTTTAAAGCAAATTGTGTTGCACCTAATTATTTTTTCCATCCCTCCCGACATACGGGAGTTACCTTAACTGCAAAGCTCTGTAGTACCCTTTGCCTGTCATTTTTAATCAGGTTGTTTTAGGTAATTTTTGTTATGCCCCTCATTACTGAATTGTTTATCAATAGGTGCACCAAGTGTCACTAGCTTTTCTCATCAAGCCAGGTCTGACAAAGAGCTGCAGTGCATGGGAAAGAGGCAGCTAGGTGAAACTAATGCCATAGATGTTTGATTCATTAGGAGCTTATTGTTAACGGGGATGTCTGATTGTAAAGGCTCAGTCAAGCAAAAGAGTGCAGAGTAATCAGTCGGATTTATAGTTTGCAGGGCTCAAAAAAAAAAAAAAAAAGAGAAAAAAAAAAGAGGAAAAAAAAATCAACATAAACCTTTGGATATAGCAGAAACAGAAAAATCCCCTTTGGGCAGCCCTAACCTGAGACCAGCCAAATAAGGTCATGCTACATGAAGGTTGCCTGTTAGGTGATGGGAGATATAGGAGGATTACAGCCATATGGCATGGCCTATCATACCTTCTGACTTAAGATAACAAAGCCAAGCTTTGTGCTTAGCTGTTTTTGACTGACATCATCAATTTTATTTTATGTTGGTCACCTCCGGTAACAGGAAAAAATGGCCTAGGGTTGATAACACATGCCTGTTTTTTTAGTATTAAGATGCCTTACAGCCAGTTTTGCGCTGTAAAAAATTTCAAAGAATTAGTAGCTTGTTCTTCTATCAACCATCCTCCAGCAACTGTCAGCTCCCCCCTCCCTTGTTTTCGGTTTGTACCTTGCAAATGAGAGACAGCCTTATTCAGAACCAGATGTAAGGCTCCTAGAGAATGAGCGTAAGCTGTTGTACTTTAAGCCTAATGGGAAGTTTTATATGCAAGGGCCTTGAACTGATTAGTATAATTCCCTCTTTAATACAGCTGTCCCTCCAGATTAAGGTAAACCAAATGTTGCAATCAGAGATTAGTGTACCTTGCCAGTTATTAACATCCCCGGTTGCTCGCCGAGCACGTCAGACACTAATGCTGTGTATTTATTTGCCACTTCCACGCTGTAACTTGAACTTCTGCACCTGTCAAAGCATTCCAGGGAAGAGAGGGGCATTATTGGGAAGCAAAAGTTTTATACCTGTTCCACCTGTTTGGTTTTGTCACCGCCTGAGATTTTCTTTTTTTCTTGCCAAGACTGCCAGGTGGTTTAATCCGTTCCTCTGCCGGGTTTATGAAGAAAGACTTTGTCTGCTAAACTGCATTTGTTGCTCTCATCTGCTTTCCCCCCCCCTTATCGAATGTGTGCTACTCACCTAAACTGCCTATTTATTTATTTATTTATTTATTTATTAATTTTTTATGCCTTCCCTTTGCCTTTTCGCAAGGTCTCTCTGGCTGTTCTTTGTGTGCCGAGGATGCGGCTCCGGGCGAGGAGAGGCAGCACCCGCTCCCGCTGTGCTCGCATCAGCGAGCGGTGCCTCTCGCCCAAGGTGGGTCACGCAGTTGTCTTCTTGCATTTGGCAGGATATCCTGTCCACCAGCAACACAGATGTCAAGGGGGACAATGTCCGGGTTATCGAGGAAAGATCTTTGCTTTCCCCCCACACACACACCCCGGTCGCTCCCCGCACCTGATCAGATTTTCTAGATAAATGTACACTGTAAACAGACTTAAAAAGCTTAGTGGGGTTGAGAGTGTCTTGTGCAGCATGTAGGAAATCGATAAAGTTAGGCCATGCTAAATAACTGCTCCTCAAATGTGTTTAATTACTTTGGAAGACTGTTAATTTACCTATAAATATGAAAGTTGTGGAAAGGAAAAAAAAAAAGAGATACACAATGTGGAGAGGAAGATGCTGCTAAATGGGGTTTATTTCTTTTGCACTGACAATTATTTATCCCTAAAGTTTTAGAATTCATAGCGATAAGGAAATGTTTGCTTTTTCTAGCCCAAAAATTGAAACAAAAATCCCCAGTAATTCCCCCTGGCACCCCAAAACCGCTTAAACACTCTGCTGTTAACAGGGAAGGCAGGGCTGAATATCAGCTGTAGTTTCTGGAATATTGTTGCTTCCCAACGAAGACACTACTAAGTCTTTTTTTTTTTTTTTTTTTTTTTAATTGAATAGATTCCTTATTAAATAGATAATTGACATAAGGTCAAAAAAGGCCTTTTAAGCACAGTCCCCCCTAATACCAAAGTTTACCGCCGGCTGCACACTGCCTGCACGTTATGGCTTAATTGCAGATTTTTTGAAAAGACAAAAAATATGTTCATATCTGAGGAATTATGTCTTGCAGCCTACTAAATATGCTAATGCAGTACTAAGCAGGGATAAAGTTCTTGCCATACCACCCAACAGTTGCGTGGGACACGCTGCCAAGTTATTGTTAATTGTAAAGCGCATGCAGGCTTTGCAATCCATCTTAATTGTCATACTTACTCCAGGTTTGGCGATAAGGCTCGATGGGCTGTTTTAAAGTGACAATGTTGACAAGGGGAAAGGGTGTGGGCCCGGGCTTGCGGTTCTGGAGGGGTTACGCGCTCTGACCTGCCGTAGGTTGATATGGACAGTCTGCAAGGGGATTTTAGTTGTCATGGGGTCCCCAGGCAGTTGAATAGAGTGACTGTCTGTCCTGCTTTTTCCTGTTAGGATCCTGACACGTGGAGCATTGATGAACTCAGCATAACGTTGAATAGGAGCTTTTTGGCAGCTGAGACACAAGGGCTAAGCTGCAGGTCAGAGATAACACTAGTGCAGATCTCCTCATGCACACAGTTAGTAGCATGCTTTCTTCCCTCCTGAGTGCAGGAAATAGCTCATGTTAAATACGTTCACTTTTCAGTTTTCCTTTCTTCTAAAACGCAGCTTGACAGATTGGGCTTTTCAGCTTCCCCCCTTTTTTTTTTTTTTTTCCACCACCTCTGCTTTCTACCTCAGAAATACTCTTCAGGAAGCAGGAGTTAATCTTGGTGAGGAAATGATAAGGTGATACTTGATTTTTCAGGGGAAAGCAGAAGGATGTGACTGCCTGGTAACTGCACAGAAATTTGCAGGGACGCCTTTTTTTAGGGCTTCCCTTTGCTTTTTCCTTTCTCCTCCTTAGAGTGGAGGACGGCAGGTCTGGCTGGAGGTAGGAGCAAGGGGTTTAAATAGCACTGGGGGCAGGAAGGAAGTGCTGGGAAGGTACATCGATAAAAGCTGCTTCCCTGCGCTCCTCTATCAGCTCCCCGGATCAGGTGAATCGGGTCGTTCCTTTCCCAACTTTGATGCATCCTGGCTGGCACAGAAACGTGTCTTTGAAGTCGTTTTATACTCGGCCAAGTTTTTTTACGTGGTTCCCAAAGAAAGAGGGCGAGCATTGTCTCTGCTAAATGATGTCAAGCCGGCATCCTGTGTACCGAGACAATGTCGAAGCCTCTATCTGCTCTTGGCATTGCTCTTGAGGCTGCCTGGGCTGTTTGAAGTGTTTGTGTCAGCAAGGCTCGAACCTGATGGAGATTTGGGGAGGGACATCACTCTTTAACAGCCCTTTGCCTGTGTGTCCACACACGTGTGGTTTGTCAGGTGGGAGCGAGCCTGAGGTCACCCAACCCGTCTTGCATGACAGCGCATGGAGCCAGAAATCCTCCCCAGCATGAGTGGAACTGTGCATGTTTGGGTTGGGCTTCAAGGCAGAGCAGGACCTCTCTGTGGGAAGAGCCTTGCTGGTGATGAGGAGGCTCTTCTCCCAGCAAGGTGGTGCTCAGCAGGAGCAGGGCAGAGCCAGGATGAGACCCTATTGTGCAGGCCTGTCCGCATTAGCGGATTCCTGTGCCTGTGTTTAGACTTTCCACGACTTAATTGGGCCTCTGCAGCGAACCGTTTGCAGCCAAGGGGCCAAGGCTATTGTTTATTCCTGTGGCTATCACTGAGAGCCACGCAGACAGGGAGAAGGACAGACATAAATACCGCCTTTGTTACCCTCTGGATGCTCCTTTTGCTATCCTGAATGATTTCAAACTCACTCTTGAGTGACTTCAGCAGCTTTTCCAATAGATGCCCTTTTTCACTTTCTTGAAGAGGTGGGAAGTGGTTAGAAAAGGATGGCAGAACCCATTTGCATAAGATGGGCTTGCAGGGTATTGCTATTCCCTGTTTTCTCCTTTCTGTTTGGAGCAGAGGGTCTCTGGCCACAGTCGGCGTCTCTCGGAGCTCGGGGAGCACTTCCCAGCTGCCACGGTGGGCTTGCACATTTTTCCTTGGAAAGCAGTGCTGGGAGCTCTGTGCATTTTCTTTGCTAAGTCGTGAATTCATTATGAAATTTATACGATGAGATCTATGACTCTGCTAATACTTCCACACAGCAGTTTGGCCTTTTCATTCCAGAGAGGGTTGGACAGGAGCTAAGAAGATCTGGCTTTTGTTTTCAACTCTTCTACAACTTCCTGTATGACCTTGGGCAAGTTGCTTAATCAAGCTGTCTCGAGCTTTCCTTTGTAGTAATGTAACTTGCAAATGTTAGAAGGGCTGTGAATATGCATGGTCAATTTGGTAAGTGATGTTCAGGTACTAATTTGATACCTTACAGAGGAAATCAGCCCTGTAAAATAAGGAAACTCACGTCTCAGTATCTCACCTTGGCTTCAAATGCAGGATTCAATGAAACTCTGACAGCAGCAAGATGCTGGCTGGTCTGAGTCAGGTTTAGTTGCATGTAATGCCAACCCTGGGCATGAATTTTGCCACCCAGTGGAATGGAATAAATTATATGAAGTTATCATAGTGGGTCAGAGAGTGTGTGTAGCAAGAGCATATGAGAAATATGGAGATAGGACGTGAAGATGAGGGTTTGGAGGCATCAGGTGGGTAGGCATGACGTGGTAGGATTAGGCTGAATGTTGGGGTTGTTCAGGCTAACAAGAAGTCTGTGGGGAGACCTTGAAGCACCATCCAGGGCCTGAAGAGGCTCCAAGAGAGCTGGAGGGGCTTTGCACAAGGGCCTGAAGTGACAGGACAAAGGGGAATGGCTTCAAACTGGCACAGGGCAGGTGTAGATTAGGTATTAGAAAGAAATTCTCTACAGTGATGGTGCTGAGGCCCTGGCACAGGTTGCCTAGAGGAGCTGTGGCTGCCCCATCCCTGGAAGTGTCCAAGGCCAGGTTGGATGCTGCTTGGAGCAACCTGGGCTATTGGAAGGTGTCCCTGCCCATGGCAGGGCTTTTGGAATGAGATGGTCTTTAAAGTTCCTTCCAGCCCCAAACCACTCCACGATTCCATGAATTTCTTTGTAGAAACAGGCCTCTTGCTGGCCCTGCTGGTAGGGGAGATGAAAGCCTGTTCTCTACATCCCCCAGGGAAAGGGGAGCTTGTCACAGGAGTGCAGCCCATACAGCTCAATATTAAGCTTTAACACAGTGACAGGAGCAGATGACTGTCCATTTGGGGAGGGTGAGCAGTTTGCTCCAAAGTGCTGGAATGTGCACACACACAAACTAAAATGTGTATGAACTACAGAGAGCTCACACCACTCCTTCATTAAGGCCATGGACATCTGAGTACTTGAAGATCTGTGATAGGACGTGCTTTGAAAGTGGCAAAAGTATGTTATTAAAGACTAGGATATCTAAGAGCTCGATCACAGCCTGGTTTATAGGGAGTGCTAATGTCTTTATTAAGCCAACTGATATAGTTGGAGGGGGAAAAAAACAGACAAGGCCTCTACAGGGCTCTTTACTGTAATTAAAATAGGCTGCTTATATCTAGTTAAATAATATGTAAACTCTTAAGGCCAAATACTGCAGCTAGTTACTATTAGTGAGAAACTGTAAACTACAAAATCCCAAACCAGGAAGTCCCATGGAGATAAAAAAATATCTAAAGAGCAGTCAGAAATGTGCCCTATATTATTGATGCTTCAAGCGGTATTAAGTTGTGAAGGGCTGGAATGTAAACAGAGTTACAGATGTCTGATGCCGTAGGTTGAATTAGGGAAGCAGGAAATGCACTCCTTCGCTTGGGATGTTTGGAAAAAACACCTTCTGCCTGGCTTTATCTGAAACAGTTAAAGGTTTGTTTAACCTACAAAATAATTCGGAGCCAGGAAAAGTTGTTTCTTCTATTTATAGTGGCGAAAATAGGAGCTGTGCAAACCAACAGAACACGGTTCCAGTTCACAGGGAGCTGCAGTTTAGAAATGACCTGATGAGAGAGGGTCATAGTGAGGGTAGGTTGTGTCACAAGAGTAAAAACTACAGCTGTACACACACATGGCTACTCAGTGTGGGCATTGATCTTAGAGAGACAATTATTTCATGTATCTTCGTAATGTAAAGCTACTGATTATTTTCCTCCCTCGGGGTGAAGTGCAAAGGATCAGTTTTTGTTTCCTAGAAGAGGGTGGGAGAACAGCCTTGGCTGGCTATGAAACCGCCCTGGTAATCCTGATACTTCTCTTTCCCAACCTTGAAAGCTTACAGTCTTTCTTATCTTATCTGCCTATGGTTGTTGCTACCCCTGCCAAATTCTGCTGATGGGCTGCTCACATCATTACATTTGCTCCTGATTTGCATAGGTGAAGCAAAGAGCAGACATTGCCTGTTATACCTTCTGGTGCAGTCTCTGCTCCTCTCAAATCTAACCCAAACAGAGAAACCTGTTGCTTTGAAGGAGTGGGTTTTTTTTAGTTGCAGTGGAATAAAAAAAATCTCAAACCCCACCTTTGTGTGTCCCATGGAAGGAGGAGTGGGTTGTGGTGGTACAGGAGTTGAGCTCTGTAGGGACAGGGAGTTATGGGAGGTTGGTTGTTGTGTAGTAGTGGTTAATTTGTTCTCCAAAGGCAGAGTTACCCTCACGAAGGCAGGAGAGAAACTCTTAACAAGGGCATGCAGTGATAGGGCAAGGGGATGGCTTTAAAATGACAGAGGGCAGGTTTAGATTGAATATTAGGGAGAAATTTTTGATTGGTGAGGCCCTGGCACAGGTTGCCTGGAAAAGCTGTGACTTCCCCACCCTGGAAATGTTTAAGACCAGGTTGTACAGGGCTTTGAGCAACGTGGTGTAGTAAAAGACCCCATGTGGCAGGAGAGTTGGATTGAGGTGATTTTTAAAGTCCCCTCCAACCCAAACCCCTCTGCTACTCTATAAGTCTGTGAATGATGCTTTCAGACACGATAAGGTCCACCTACATCCATCATACTGATGGTAATTCTTTTCTTTCCTTGGGATTTCTGAGAATTTAACTTTTCCAGATCCTACAAGATCTACACTGGCTGCACGGGGACAGCGTGTTATAACAGACAGCCCTTATAAACCTGAAATAGTCTTTGTCCTTTTCATGGTGATTGTTGTTGGTAAACTCATATGAATGGGAAGTGCCATTTCCTTCGCATTGTTTGAAGTGTATTTGCTCAAGAAATAACTGAATAAGCAGTTTTCCGTTTTTAAAGCAGGAGATTTTTTTCCCTAATGCTGTAAGTCTAAATTAGTATTCTGGGTGTCCCAGTGAGCACAGAGTAGTAAGGCAGCCAGTTTAGGGTCCCAGGCACTAAGGCATCCTGGGAGTTAATCCCTCTCCTATAATAATAATTAACTCTTTACTTATTTTTCGGTTAGAAGTTTTGACTCTCATTTATTTACTGCCAGCTGAAATGCTGATTTAGAATAAAAAAAAAAAAAGGGGTGTCAAGTATCCCTTCTGGAACTATTTTGTTTGGATGACACCTAGGTAACGTTAGAAACACCTTTCCTGGGTGGGAGCTCTGGGCAGAGCTGAATCGCTGTGGCAACATGAGTTTCCTGAATTTCCTTTTTGCAAGTTCATTTAAGCCGGTGACTTGAAAAGAAAATACTTTATTTCTGAGTTCCTCTGTGTGTGCAGTATGCTTTCATCATTTTTCCCCTCATTCCTCAGTTTTTGCTATTTCATAAGCCTGAAACAATGTCAGTGGGAACAGAAATACCCCTTGACTGATGGGAAGGAAATAGGTGAGAGTGTAGAGGATCCTTATAATTAAATCATCCAACATAAAACAAAACAAAAAAAAAGGCAAAAAAAAAGCATCGAATTTGTTTTTGTGAGCAGTGCTAGTTGCCTTGCCAGTCTGAAGCTGGCACTGTGGGTTTGCTGTAATCACTGAGCTGAGAAAAAGAGACACGGGTTTTGTTTGTTTGTTTGTCATCATGGAGTTGAGCAGGACTTAAGCAGTTGAATGCACAACACTTTTCTCTCTGATTCTGAATTCTGCATAAATTCCCCCCTTTTGATTCCTCCAATCTGTTTTTTTGACCCTCCTTAAGAATTGGGATTTATTTATATCCCATGTGCATATCAGCTTGGAAAATGTGCCTTTTTGGGTTTAGAAATGAATCGTGATAAAAATCAGTTACACCTGTGGCTCTGAGGGCTCTGCTTGAGCTCCTGGGATAGATGTGTGTGTGTGTTGCTTTGCTTTGAGGGCATCCAAGCGCTGTTCTGGCCAGGTGATGGGTCTGTAGCAGGATGGCATATTAGGCTTGCTGTGGTACAGTGTGGCAGGTGGCCAAACACCCAGGATCTGAATCCTGGACAGGGTGCAACATGCCATAACATAGCACATATAGACCCTTGGTTTCAACATAAAATTATTCAAAGCTTAGGAGAAGGGAAATATGCATTTGAGAGGAAGAAATATTGTAATCAAACAAATTGGCACAGAGCAATACCAAGGAAAAATAATTCCTTTAGTCACCCAGTCCTGACTAGTGCACTCCATCACCAAAGCCAATAATGCTCTATTGCCTGGAGAGCAGATTCAAAAGGCCGGTGCTATCCAGTATTTTGAAAGCAGCTGGTTGAAGATCAAATACGGAGACCACAGTGCCTGCATCTCACTTTGGGAGCAGGGACTCTGTCTTTCTGGGTTGCTCTGGTGCTGCATGGAAGGTCGAACCCTTGCTCAGCATCCTCCTGTCACACACTGACTGCTCACCACAGCCCTGGCTGTAAATCCTGTGCCAGAGGCAAGGAAAGGGATGGAAAGACATGTGGTGGAAAGATGTTGCACTCTAGCATTCCTTGGCTTGCAGATGGCAAACTCCAGACTAGTACAAGCTAGCCAGAGCAGCCCAGAGACTGTTCTTATGTACTTTCAAAGCCAACCTTTAGGCACAGCAGTTAGTGCTAATGTGCTTGAACCTTATGGAGGTCTGAGGAGGTGGTTACTGCACTGAGTAGGAGTTATGGATCTCTGCTCTTGGCTTTGCTGCTTGCTCCTCGTGACTGCAAATGTGGTGCTTTCTTTAGTTGTCTCATACTTTCAGCTGGTGAAATATTAAATGTAATGGGTCACTCCAGTTTTTTTTGAGTGAGTGAGTAGGTGCCTTCATATCACATATTTCTTATTTACAACCCTGGTGTATTCTCTTCTTGTTAACTTGGATGGGGCTCTGAGCAACCTGGTCTAGTGGAAAGTGTTCCTGCCCATGGCGTGGGGGTTGGACTGAGATTGTCTTTAAGGACCCTCCTAACACAAACCATTCTGGGACTCTGTAAACTTAACCTTCTCACCCACTGCACACCATGCAAAGACTGTCACCAGGTTTCCCTTCCTTGGCACTGGCTGGGATGCTGTCTAGACCACACAGTTCTTTAGGATGATACACACAGCCTGGTCTCTGGAGACACTCTCCAGAGCTACCCACCTAGCTTGACTTTATGCCTTGACACATCTGTGAGTCAACACAGTGGTGATACATTCTGCCAGATGCTTCCGAAAAAGGGTTGTCCCGACCCAGAGGTTTTGGTAGTCATCTCTGACATAGACCTTAGCCAGCTCTCCATAGGGCAGTCCCATGGAGGTTGTAAATGAGCCAGTCTGAAGCACTCACCCTCTTAAACTGGTCCTTTCACTGCTAATGCTTATTGTGTCTGGGGTGCCTCAGACCACGGTGATTTCATGCTGTCATTCCACAGTCGGATGGGGTTTGCATCCCAGTACGCTGCCCCCTCCAACTGTTTGCAAGGATGTGGGTGTCTGGCATTCCCTGTATCAGCCCCTTGCACCTTAGGTTGGCAGCCAAGCCACTCATCCTTATTAATAGAAGGCTGGATTTCTGTGGTGAGACGTTGAGGTTTGGGTGTCACAGGGTGCAGCTCGGCGATAAGGACGTGACGTCTGCTGAGCTGGAGGACGGGCTGTGGAAGCTCAAACCAAGCCCAGCCTGAGCACGTTGAGATGCTGCTGTAGGACTCACCCTTCCAGGCTCCTCCAAGGTCAAGGGGTACATCTGGCTCGAGAGGGCAGGTTGGTGTCATAGCAGGCTCTCAGTGATGCAGCTGTCCAGAGCTGGCCATGTTTTAAGGTGCATGAGTCTCCTTTTAACCACCAGAGAACATCCTGACCAGCCCCACCATTTCCTGCCAGCTCTGGAGATAAGCCCACGGCAGGTCAGACCTAGGGATCATTGTGCCCCATCTCTGGCCACAGTAAACTACAAGTGCCTGGGGAGAAGCAGAGGAACAGGGAAAGCAGATAGTGACTTTTCCCAGCCCTCCTCATTTGCAGCAACTGTTTCCTTGAGTGTTTGGTGTGGTGTCAGCCTTACAGCCTCTCAGAATCCTTCCTAAACTTGTGGCCAGTTGACAGAGATGTCTACAAGGAGCAGACCAGTGGCAGTCTTGTGCTGTCCTTGTGTTTTGTTCTTAAGATGAACAGATGTACTGAAATATTTTGGTTGAATGTTTAAAGACACTGGTGGGGAAAAGAAGAAGAAGAAAAAAAAATCAACCCAACCCTATGGAACAGTTCCTGTGTCAGGACTGTCTCTAATCAATGCAGGAGGAGTCATCACTGACAGGCCATTTATTAGCTTGTTTTCAGAGGACTTTCTAAAACTATCTACAAATATGAATAATTGTATCAACAATTAAAATTATTAACAAACCACCCATGAATATGAATAATCATATCAAAGGTTAACATTATTAACTGTGAGGTGTTTTTTTTTTTTTTTGCTGTTGTTTTCCTTAGCTTTTTGCCTCCCTCCTGGTTGCAAGGAGGCCATCCCTGCCGGAAAGCCCTGCTTTTAAAGAAGGGCTTGCTGGGGTGAAAGGAGTGGGTTTCCTAAGCCACTGGATCAAAGCAAAATCTCCCAGCCTGGCCAAACACACAGGTTTCCTCCCTCTCCCAGGTTCCCAATGTGTGTCCGGGCTGGGTGTTCAGCTCAGCCTCCCCCTTGGACGCTGGGAGTGCTCTCAGCTACCTCAGGATCTCCTCTTTATTAATTTTTTTTTAATTTAAAAATAATTTGGTGGCTCTCTAGCCCAGTTATCTGCTGTCGCTGCAGTATAGGCTGCGTGTTGGACTCCCACAGCTGAAAGCCTCTGTTTCCTTTCTGCCAGTACCTTGGTATCTGCCTTGCCCAGGAGCCTGCTGATGAAGATTTCCTGTTTGTTTTGAGTCACTGCTGGAGTGATAAATATACTTCGGCTCTCCTCTCTGAGAGGAAAGAAACCAGCTGCCCCGAACTAAAGGGAAAAATATGTCGAAATTCCACCAAAGGGCCCTGTTATCACGAGGTTTCCCTGGAAGGATGAAACAGGGTAACACGAGCTACGACAACAGCGCAATTTCCATATTAAAAATGTCCCTTCTTGCCTTTAATCGTCTGCTTTCGCTCTGTAACTTTAATTTTTAAAACAGGTTAGGAATAAATAAATAAATACAACACCCCCCCCATAAACTTACACAGTGGAGTAATGCTTGGCTGGATAAACAAACAATTATACTTGTGGTTTCGTGATCTGACCACAAGCTTTAAATGCTGTATTTTTGCATGAACCTATAATGCTTCTGGATAAACAGTTGTGTTTATATTGTCAGGAGTATCCAGCGTGGTGTTGTGTAATTTCTGTGTGCGATTACTGGGATATAGGATAAATTCCAAGAGAAAAGAAAGGAAAGGAAGATTAGATTATTAAGTCATTTTTAATAAAAACAGCATAGTTTGGAATTGCTTATAGCTTAATTTGTAATTTTAAAAGAATGCTCTGCTGGCTTTTAAGTTTCTACAATTATCTTTTCATCTCTTTTTATCCTTTTATTTTTTACTGGAGATGGGGCCCAACCCAAAGCCTTGGATCTAAACCCAAGATCCAGGTTCGGATCTGAGTTCAGAGTTCCAGCCTCATTCCCAGAGAAGCGGAGTCAGGCCAGCGAGCTCCGGAATGTTCTGCGTTTGAATTTTCCAGCTCAGGTTCAGGGGTGTTTGATTCTCAGGATCCACATGTGGTGTGAGTGGTGGTGGCCTTGGGGCTTTGGGGCACCCCCAGCCCTGCAGAGGAGCCAGGTGGGGTGGCAGGGGTCACAAAAGCCCTGTTGCAGATCAGTAGGGCCGTAGGTCAGCGACACAAGAAAATACTCATTAAAAATGTCTTGGGGCCAGCTTTGGTCTTGCCCAAAGCTACACGAGGTGGACACAGCCCCTGCCATGGCTTATAGGAACGTGCTCTTGCACAGAGGATTTGGGAGGTTTTCTTGAATGAAATAATTTCTAAAGGTACTGGTTTCAGCCTCATAAAAAAGGCACAGTGCTAAGTTTTGCTTTCTATAGATGTTTGAACTGCTGCTTAAGGGGAAAAAAAAAAAGTGGTTTTCCTACAGTTTTCCAACAGTTTTTGATATATTTCTCCTTTTTTTTTTATTTTTTTGTGTGTAAACTCCATAAGCATTGCCAAACAATATGTTCTTTTCTCTGCTCACCGGCACATTCCTATTCCATAGGCCAACCCAGCTCTTTCCTTTATATCACTGAGTGAAATCACATGGAACAAAAATAATTATATTTAAGCAGTTTGAAGTATATTTTTTTTCCGTGGTTTACCTTTACCATCTCCTAGTAAAATATAATTTCTTCTTTCACAGCAGATGAAAAAAGACCATTATAACTTTAAAGCATGAGATTATAAAAGACTGCAGCTAGTTTAGCTCTCACAGTTAGAAGTTAATTCTAAGTCACTGGAATTGAAAACATCAGTTTGCAACATTTACTGGCTTGCTATAAAAATGTATTCCCCTGTGTTATGTTAAACATGAGAAACTACACCTCAGTGTGTCCATTATTTATATATTTATTCATATCTTGCTGCTTCTGATTCAGCTGTGTAACTGTATGCAAAACAGATAATTACTGGGGAACAGAATAATTTGTATTTTGAGGGGAATAAATACCCTGAAGGATTTGCTTTTGGGGAAAGAACACACTGCAAAGAAATTACATAGATTTTCTAAGCAGATATGAAAACAAAATGAAAAAAAAAAAAAAAAAGGTGAGGAGATATTATGAGCCCGGCAACTTTGACACTACCGTGTTTGCGGTGGGGGAAGGAATTTTCCTTTCTCAGCACCCAAATCCAGGTTGGAAAATGAATGTGAGGCCTATTATTTGACAAGGGTATGCATAAAAGGGGGTTTTGTGGCAGCTCCACCCAAACACTGGGATGATGGAGTGGGGTTGGCTGATCTTCGTGGAATGGTGAGATTTGGACCAACACATTCATCTTTGTGGAAACATCTTCATGCATGGGAATTATTTTAAGGAGAATGTCATTTTCCTTTCCTCTTTAATCACATGGGAACCCTTGTGTTCCCTGCTCTGCGGTGCCATCGGCTGCAGGGAGCAGTCCCTGGATGGCAATGGGAGCTTTGCTTCCCACACGGGTAAGTTTGAATAGACCTTCCCTCCTGCAGATTTATTCTCTGATTTAGCAGTAGGCAGTGGAAGAGAGGTGCTGAAGACATTAATTTCAGCATTTCCAGTAGGAGAATTGCTACTGGAAATGTGATTGAATAACGGCATCACTGCTACTCTCCCTTTGATTTATTCAGAGCAAGTGTTTGCCTGTTTCATTTCTGTTTGCAGCCATTCTGGTGGGAAACGGGAGTTTCCCAAACTTTCCTACAGTGAGTGTTTTATAAGCAAGTCCACGCCAAAAATGGTTGTCTGGTCACCTTAAAGCTACTCACATAGCTTTGAATCCTGGGTGATGTAGCGGGGTGTTGGACCTGTCCCACAGGGCACCCAAAGGGTCCATCATCGAGACCAGGTTGTACAAGTCTTGGAGCAACCTGATCTAGTTGAAGGTGTCATTGCCTATGGCAGGGGTTTGAAATGAAGTGGTCTTAAAGGTCCCCTCAAACCCAAAATGTTCTGTAATGTTGTGATTCTACCATCATTCAGCATCCTGATGTTGCCTCTGAGCACCTCCTGAAACCCAAACGAGTGGATGCTCTGCAGTTCATGTTTGGCTGTTGAACGCACATGGACAAGGTAAGCACACGCTGTAGTTGGCTGTTTATCTCATGTATTTGGAAGGTCCTTTTGCTGTGGCTGTGTCATGGTCTCTGTCATATGCATCCCACAACACCTTGGAAAGGTAGGAAGGTTGTCCAGCTACACTGAGGCACGAGGCAGGCAAAGTGATCTGACTTGGGGCACATGAGAAATCTGTGTCAGCATGTGGGGTGAAACCCAACTTTCCCATTCCTCAGCTAGAACAGCAACGTGATTTCTGCGTTAGCCTGCTGCAAGGGACTGTGCCTTTCCATCAAGAAAAAAACACTTTAATTTGAAGACACTCTGCAGACAAATATAGTTATGGGTAGCAGTGCAGGAAAAGCAGTTTAACACAGTGTTAAAGAAAATCAAAGTGAAAAATCTCGGTCTTAAAATCACAGCCTTAACACTTCCACCAGGGCTGATCATAAGTTTTTCTTTTCTTTTTTTTTTTTTCTTCTCTTTCCTTTTGGTGGAGAAGTTTTCGAAGGTATTTTTCAAACTTTCCAGTTTAGCAATGTGTTGGCTCAAATTGAAAAGAGAACTAGGCACTGGGTCACAGGCAGAATTAGGTTTGTGCTAGTGGTGGGGGCAGGTTGCTGACACAGCTACAATCAGACAAAACATTCAAAACTTCTGGCTTTGTACTTCTCAAATGCCTCTTTTAGAAAATCGCTTAAGTTGTTATTAACATCCACCACCCACCTTCCCTTTCTGGTCCTGACATTGTGTAATAATAGATAATGTTGACATATGTTCCCTGCTGGTCAGAAATACTATACTTCTGTGAAAGGTAACATTTTCAAGCAATGACAAAATGTATTTTACTTGGACAGAACATTAGTTATTGGACTAATCTCCCAATGTGGGATGTGGGGTAAAAGTTTTAACATTTTAGTTGTGGGAGAAAGTTTGTTGGGACAGTAAAAGCATCAGTATGGGGTGTGTTTAGTTTTCTCCATTTCTAGAGGTACTGGCTTGGTATCAAACTCTTGCGTCCGTAGGAATTTAAAAGAAACATTTGCAGTATGTATGAGGAACAGCTGTCTGTGTACTCCCAGCAACTTTTCAAAATGACTATTTGGACAATTTTTTTTTCCAAGGAAGGATTAGAGAACTAAGGAGTATATGTGTGTGTGTGTGTGTGTCCCCCTACAAACTCCAGATAATTTTTTATTTTAGTAGATCAGTGCTTAAATATTGAGTAGCTGCAAAAAGAGCTGCATTTGTGTATCTATTTCCCACTAAACAAAGCTGTCTGAAAATAGAAAAAGAGGAAGAGACAGCAAAATCTTCCAAACAAATATGTTGTGAAAAAACTACTTTTGAAAGTAATCTAGGGTGAGATTCTATAAAAATGTGTCTGCTTTGCACGCCACCCAGCTCAGCACAAGACTGCTCAAGCCTGGAGAAATCAGGTTTTATTTTAAGTCTTGCATAGATCTCTGGGCTGGGGAGGCTGGAAATCAGTTTTTTGTCGAATCTGGTCTTTTTATGTGCTACAACAGGATTCAGAAATAATCACGGGGGGGTCCTGTCATTGGGTAGATAAACATCATCTCTGTCAGTGGAATCCCAAAGATTTCTTTTTTTCCCTACACTAAGAAGTGGGCTGATCAGCCCCCTAAAAATGTGGTTTTTCCTGTAAAATCAGGGAAGATTTAGGGAACAGCACTCTGTCTAGCATCTGCCTGCTGCCTCACGGGCTCTGACCCACCAGTCTGTGGGGACCAGGAGCTTTGACCTGCACAGCCCTTGCCCCAGGCCGTGAGCTGTGTCCCCAGGGCCTCCCAGGCAAAACCTTTTGGTGCAGCAAGCTGCTGCCCCGTGGGTTTGGGACGGGGTCTCCTATGGAGAGGGACGGCACTCATCTCCCCCACCAGCTGCCCATCCATCTCCCTTCACCCACCAGGAGCATCCTGTTTGTTTTCAAACTCTCCCCGCACGTCTGTCGGGCTGCCTTGGGTTGGCTCCGTTCTCAGTTACACCCATTGATGTCAGTGGGGTTGCGTTGGTGGAATCAGGAGAAAAATTTGGCTCCTCGTCTTTTTATTCCCCCTCTGCTCTCCTCTTTTTTTTTTTTTTTTTTAACTTTTTTTTTAACACTGCCCAGTCTGAGCCCAGCCTGCTGCCGGGCTTGTCCCAGGCTCCTGCTGCCACCGCTGGGGTGAGAGCTTCTCCTCTGCAGCTCCTGCTGCTTGGCACGGCTGCGCTGCTTGGGATCCCATCTCGGCTCAAAACATATCTGTTCTGCTCTCTGCTTCCTCCCTCCCTCTTTGCTCGCTGTAAAGCATTTTATTATCCAGACTTTATGGAAGGCTCTGTACAAAATGAAGTTGTGAGGTTATTTGTTTTGGTGCAGCCGATCCAATAGTGTAAGCTACTTCCCTCCTTTAATCTTCTCCTCTCTAGATAGCACATAGGCTTTTATGTCCATTAATTGTCAGAAATAAATGCTTCTTTAGCTATTACTTCCTGAAACGGAGCAGTGATCTCCCTTACATGCAGCTGTTTACATTATGCATAGCACAGCCCTGTCACAGGAATACATTATAAGTTTTTGTAAGACCTTGCACTCACATTTAGCATAATTTCCAGTTTAACTTTCCTTTTTCCAGAGTATCCAGTGGGCTACCGAACAGCAGTGCCTGCTGCCACTCGGTCAGCATGGCTCAGGAGCAATCCCTGCAGAAGCCAGAAGGCATTAGAAGAAATAGAAGAGTGATAGGAGCAGTGGGTAAGGTTAGTGGAGTTTCACGTTGCTGCTTTAGGACCTAATCATTATTAATTATTCGCCTAATAGTAGAGACTTCATGTCCCAGCTGAGATTAAGACCAAATGGTGCCAGATGTAGTGCAAACACCTATTAAGTCATCGTCCCTTTATCAAACAATTTACAGTCTAAATAGACAAGACAGAGAAAAGATGGGAGATGAACAAAGAGGTGTCAGCACCGGAGACAGGAAATTGGAGGAACAGAGGCATTGGGGATAGGGAGGAAAATGAAGGCCACAGTGTAATTTCTGGAGATAATCAGAGAGAGACCCACAAGTGGGGTAAAAGCACAGACATGCTGCTCTGTAAACCAGCTGTGCCAGCTGAAAATGGTCCTGTCTGTCACTGCTGCCTGCAGGGCTCGGTGGAAGGGAAGAGGTGGTGGAGATGCTCGTTACCCGCTTCCACCAACACAACCTGAGCTCCGTCACTCTGCTGATGGGGTGTGTTTGAACCAACCCAACTGGGTATTTCTGAGTGAACAGGCTCCCCAGAGCAGTGGTCACAGCACCAAGGCTGTCAGATCTCAAAAGGCATTAGGATGATACTCTCAGGCACAGGGTGTGACCCTTGGGGGTGGTCCTGTGCAGGTCTAAGGGTTGGACTTGATGATCCTTGTGGGTCCCTTCCAACTCAGCATATTCTGTGCTTCTGAGTTGGGGATGTTCCATGCACCCTCTTCTGTGGGGTGATGAGCAAGAGTGTGGAGGACAGGTGCCACCATCTCAGGTAGCACAGCTGGGTCTGGAAGAAGACATGTCCACAGCCTTCAGCACTGCTCCTCTCTCTCCTGGCTTTGCTGGTACCTTTCCCAGGCCCCTCGGTGTGCAAGCACCACCAGACCAGGCTCTCACCCACTCACATCTACTTACACCTACTTACACAATTTAATTTGCTCCACCTTTATAAGTCACCTCTGGATTTGGGCCCCAGTTCAGGTCACTGTTAATAAACAGGATGATGTGATGGGCTACAAATGGTCCGACCACTTGGGTTTGTCGTATTGAGGGGCCTGCTTTGGTTTGTGTCTGTTTTCAAGTTTAACTCTGTGCAGCAGCAAAGAGCTGACAACTTTATAAAGTTCCTTAAATTCTCAAAATGCTCTGCAAATATTAGCTCTCTGGCAACAAAGTATTTAGGACGCTTTGCTTATGTCTTCATGAATAACTTTCGGAAAGGGTTGTGACATACTTGTACCACTATTTTGTATGGCAATTGAAGAAAAAAAAAATCTTGGAAGGATGTTTGTTTTTATTTTTCTTCTTCTGACCACTCTGTTTGGAAGAACTGCCAAGTTTGACTCTAAACTTGCAAGTACAGTAACTTTTTTTCTTTGAAACTTGGGTCTATAATGTCTGAAGCTGCTTTTGGTTGAAAGCAATTGTTACGTTCCTGACTCTTGTGATCAATGGAAATCAATTTCATACAGAAGGTTAACAGAGAAGGTCCAAACAAATGAATCCATGTGCATTTATCTGACAGTATTTCATATACAAATAACGAAAGCAGTACATTATCAATTCTCCATAGTAAGAAGTATTCTTCATGTTTTTATAAAAAGTACTTAAGAGCTGACTTTGAAGAAAGACTTTGAAAACTTGCCAAACCTTCTTTGTATTTTGAAAGTCCACATCAAGAAAGTAGTAAATAGTCATTGAGTGTAGGAAAAAGGAAACTATTAGCATTGTTTTCTTTGAAAGATAAAAAGAAAAATGCAGTGCAAAACTTCATAATCTCTGAAATGTGTATTTGTTATTTGAATCAATTTAAAACAATTGTCACTATTAAGTTCATGTTAGCCTGCCTACTGAACTGTATAAAATGGTTCTGTATCTGCTGGTTTCATGTATATGGGTTCCCCCCTTTCCTCATCTCCTTCTAGTTTTATAGGCTTAAGCATTTCCATTTAACTGCAGAGTTAGAATTTATATGAAGGCTTTGCTTAAAGAAACCAACTTCAGCTCCCCAACCCTCCTCAGGATTTTTAAACCTATTTTTATTCCTGTAATGTAAGGAAGGATATTTATCCTTGATTTCTATAAAGCAATAGCTCCTCAGCTTTCCCCTTTCTGGGGCCCCATTGCCATTGTGCAGCAGTTCTTTGTAATGAGTTCAGATAAAATATCCTCTCTCTTTTTTTTGTTGTTGTTGTTGTTCTTATTTTCAGAAGTAAATAGCTCCTGGGCCAGGCTTTCTCTTGCTGTTAGTGTGATTTGGTGCAGCATCATTTGAAAATCTCTGCTAATCACCAGCAAGCATGAAGCCAGGTGGTTTCCACAGGTTGAAAAAAACAAAAAGGAGGATCATTTTAGAGCAAACTTAGCCATGTGTTGGGATGAAAATACGTATAAACTCGTGCAGTACTCCACCTTTGGACAGGTATATCACGTGCCTGCACCGAGCACGAGAACCTTGGTATTTATTTAATAACGTGTAATCAAGGAGCCAGCTTGCCTTTTACCACCACTAATGCAGGTTGTACTTATGCATATATTAATTGCAAAGCCATTAAGCTGTCCCCTGTGCGAGGTAGTGCTACGAGGAAATGCCGCTTCACTTCATCTTTAGTAAGTTCAGTACACGTTCAGCTAAAAGGGGATCTAAGCCGTGTGCAACCTGTGAGAAACAGAAGTGGAAGTTGGTACGTGAAGAAACATATGTCTGCCGTGTAGAAATGGGAGATTTCCCCCTGTTTGTCGTAGAAGTGTCTGTGGGTTACAAAAGAGGCACGGTAAAGAGCTTGCCTGGCTCTGTGGGCATATTGGTGTGCTTGGTGGCCAGCTACAAACACTGACCTTTTAAGAGGGGTTGTGTTCTTTATATAGAAAAAGTATATTTGTGGATGAGATAAAGGTAGGATTACAGTAAGGATTTTTTTTTTTTTTTTGGCAGGAGTTTCCGTGATTGTATTTCTTAAGAAGATAGTTGATGGATTAAACGATCATCTGAGATTTTCAGAGTTTGTAAAGACTTTCAGATTTACCAATTCATCATCTCTTGTCTCCATCTAATTATTACAAATCTGTTGCCTCTAAATATTTGTTGCTGCTGGATATTGACTCATCTCCTGCCCTAGCTTTGTTCAAAGTATCTATCCCATTTTACAATAAACAATCAAGAAAACATAAAATAGATTAAATTGTGATAAATGCCACATGCAGGAAAACATCCTGCTGAAAAGTATGAGAATTTTTCATTCTTCTCTGACTCCATTTTTTTCATTGATAAAATGGATCTATTCACATTCACATCTCTTATGTTTTTTTGTTTTTGTTTGTTTGTTTTGTTTTGGGTTTTGTTTGTTTGTTTTGTTTTGTTTTTTGTTTTTTTTTGTTCTGTTTTGTTTTGTTTTGGTTTTTTTTGGTAACAAATAAGCTAAACTTGGAGCTGCTGGTGATCTTTCTCCTTATAGGGAGATGGTGAGTGAAATTTGGTGGCAAATTTTGTTCAACCACCTACCCAATGGGAGAGTTTGTTCCCTGGGGATGGGACAGGGCTAAAATTTTGGACTCACAGGTCTGACCCTGCTTTTGTGGAGTGCAGAAGTGGCACAACAAATGTGGGAGGATGCAGAAGGAGTTACTTCAGGCTTCCAGTGGAAGCTGCATTTTTCTTGTCACCATCCTTGCCACTTCCCTCTCCAAATCCTGTAATGTCTCTCTTTGTGACCCTCTGAGATACAGCTTTCAGGGCAGCATTGAGATTTGGACTGATGGCTCTCTCCACATGCTAAGAGCCCCAAAATATGAACTCTTTTCCAGAGGGGCCTCCAGGTCATGTTAATTTACCCTCTGTGAAATGGCACAGTTTCCTCACGTGCAAACTGGTGACATTCCAGCTTAACTAGTTTCCTAACGAAGATAACACAAATCTTGCAGTAAAAGCACACTTTTCTTCTCAAAATTCTCTCCTTGATTTGTTGACAAATCTTCCTTAATGGTAGAATCACAGAACGTCCTGAGCTGGAAGGGACCCTCAAGGATCAGCCAGTCCAGCTCCTGGCCCTGCACAGGACAACCCCAAGAATCCCAACATGTGCCTGAGAGCGTTGTCCAAAGGTAGGGAAGAAATTTTAAAAAGTTCTTTTTGTTCTAATAACCAGCATCAAGCAGGCAACCCCCAGCAGATGAAGAGGAATGTCAGATTTGTCCTCATGTCTAGGAGACCAATGTAAATGACTATTCAGCATTTAAATTATAGCTTTTTTAACTTGTGTAAGGATATTCAAAGGGTCTGTTTTAAGAGCCTTTCCTATGTCACCATTTCAATTGTGACATTAGGACCTATCTGATAGCTGACTAAATGCTTTATTTTTTTTTTGCTGGTGGGGACTCTGTGATGTTTAGCATGCAGAATATAACTTGAAAGACGTACATTTTGAATTTGCTGGGTATTTGACTGATTTCAGTGAGGCCAGGTCTTCATCACAAGTCTGTTAGCGTTGCCACAGCTTCACAGAGCAGGATAGGAACAGTCTTGATGTTCATACAAACAACAAAACTAAATTTTACTTACTTTTTATTTTAGCAATGGCACTTGTCCATTTCTGCCTTCCTGGTAAAAATTGTAGTTCTTTTAGGGATGACTTTTGGTCTAGTTGCTATTTAGTGATAATGTCAAATGCTCTTTATTCTTCTAAAATGCAAAATTAATACTGTTTTATTCTACCACTGCTGTTCCTGCAGTAAAGCAGAGGCTCATCAAGTTAAACTTTTCTGTTAGAAAGATTAAAGGAGAAGGCAGAGGGCCAAACTCTTCTCTGTTGTGTTAATGTTGAGCTAGATGATCCATTGACCTCAAAGAAATTGGGATTTACAGTAGTGTAATCAAACCCAGAATTTCTCACAAGGATTTTCTATAGATTTCTGTTCAAATATAGAACCATAATAATCCTTCTGTTCTCTAACTACAATCCCAGTGGCAGTTGTGTCACAGTGGATTGAGGAGGTGTGGTTTGCACTGCCTGTGTGGAAGTCCTAAGATAACTGCAGTTGGAATGAGCAGAGACATGCTCATTAATATATAAACTACTGTAACTGTGCCTTGTGAAACTTCCCCCTTGCATTTTTAAAGAGCAACCCAAGTTATTCAGCAAAAAAATGTAATTGCCAGTGCTTTGCCTTGGTTTGCAATTGCAAGAACGTGCTTTTCCAAAACCCCTTATATAAGCGAAGAAGAAACCTGCTGGGGCTCCACGTCTTTGGGAATGGGGGTTTGTGTCTAAGCCACTGGTGGGGTGCCACTGAGTGGTGCATCCAGCCACTGTCCTGGGCATCCACCAAGTTTTGGGATGAGAGCATCTTGCTGCTGGCCCCCACCCTATCCCGCAGCATCTGGGACATTCCTACAGCCTCTTTCCAGAGAAATCCCACGCCGGCAGGGTGACTCACATCAGAAGACATTCCAGAAAGAAGAATAATTATGCCGTTGCTGGAATTGATGTAATGGTGTTTTTCAGGATGCTTTAATAGACATGAGTGATGTTTTGGCAGGCAGTCGAAATAACCCTGGATATCTGATTGCATTACTGACTGCTACCAAGGGCATCTCTGGGGAAAGGGACATTACTTAAGGTACTTTCTCCGTATTTTTAACTTGCTGGAGCTAACTTTTAACACAGCATAGGGTTCTTTTTCAGAAGACAGACATATTGGAGAGCTTAACCAAGACATATAACAAACCAAACTCTAAACATATACAGATTCCAAGAGACAAGCCTGTGTAAACAGCATCATGATTCCCTGGGTTATGTGCTGTTTAAAATAACATTCAGCTATGCATTCACCTCAAAAGATTGCCACTTAACAGCGTTGTTTCTTTTTGTAATCTTTATTGTTTAGGTTTATTGTGGCTCTCATTTTTTCCCCCTTTAGAAAACATAAACAACTCCCTTCTTCGCCCCGCGAGCGGGACACCCGCGTCCTGGCAGCGCTTCCTCCACGCCATGGCCGGCTGAAAAGATGACCAGTGAGGGCTATGTTGAGTCTCTTTCTCCCAGAAATAAGTTTATTCTCCATGCCCACACGCGTTTTACTACCATGTTCCTTCAGACGGTGCTTCTTACTACTGATCACTAGAAACGTTCGAACACATCGGTTGGAGTCGCGCTCTCGTTTAACACCCACCAAGGGTTCATTGCCTTCATGTAGGCTACATATTAAAATAATAATAATAATAATAAAAAGCCCTGCACGCTGATGTCCCCAGGTTGTTTCTCAGAGCCTGGTCGTTTAGCTGCTCTGCACAGGTAAATAGGTCTTTTTCTTGGTCTGGCACGTTGATAAACCTTCACACTTGGCTGGGCTCGAGGTGCGTTTGTGCAAAGGCAGATTGTTTTAGTTAACATGATCAGTGAACTCACTGTTCTACCTGGATGTCTGGGAGAATTGCCAAGAGATTTCCCAACGTTTCAATCAGAGGCAGGGGCTATAAAGCTGTCAGTTTTCTTGTAGGCCAATTTGCCTTTGCCATGGCTCTAACGTTGTGCTCATTTATAAAGAAATCAGCCCAGGTCTTTTGGGGTAATATTTTATGCTGGTTTCAATTTGAAGAAGAATGATTTCTTTTTCTTTCTTTCTCCTATTCTTTTTTTTTTTTTTTATTGTAAAGATGCATCTTTAAAAACCATTTCCTGACACAGAGAAATGCCCCACTTTAAGATTCTGGTACAATAGTAATTAAAAAAAGAATTAAATAATTAATTAATATTCCATTTTTGTTCCCAGCAGTGGAGCCGAGCTCCTTTCACATATTGTACCAGCCTCAAGTAAATCTGTTCTTAAACAAAGAAATGAAGCTACTTAGGTCAAATGTTCAGACTGATCTTGGTCTGCCTAGTAATTAGAATCAGAGATATGTTAAACTACCTGAAAATAATTCACTTCCACAGGAAAAAAAGTATACCTACAAGTTTATGGTTTGCAGGTCATTGTCATCTACCCTACTTCCACCTGCCGTAATAAATTCTGGTGAAATATCTACTACTGGGTACTGAACTTGGGGATTTTTTTTTCTTCCCAAGCCTTCAGTATTTACCACCTTGTGCCAGATTACCTCATGTAACCTTTGACAATGTTTGTGACATTTATTTAGTGGATGGGATGCATGGAGCAGGGGACCACATCCACTTGAAGTTGCTTTGATGTTCTCCACAGGAAGTTTTTCAGTATTTGGCCAGTTGGATGTTTTTCAAGTATTTAGTTGTGGTCAGGGCCCAGGACAACCGTTTGCTATTTTTGGAAGCTGGTGATGAGAAAGGTGGACGGGCTCCTTGTGCTCTGCAGTGCCTCCAGCTGCGGGGAGTGGTGGCAGTGGGGATGATGCTGAGTGTGAGGTGCTGTGTGGGCTGGCAGGACAGGTACATGGTGCCATCAAGCATATTTTGCAAAAGCACCCTAAGTCTGTTCATATTTTTGAAGTTTTGGGTTCCTGAGGATCAGCATCTCAAGAACATGATTCAGTGAAGCAGGATGATGGTGACCCTGGGAGGTAGGAGAGATGTGCTAGGATTAGGCTGAACACAGGGGTCGTTCCACCTGGAGAAGGCTCCAGGGAGAACTTTGAGCACCTTCCAGTACTCAAAGGGGCTGCAAGAAACCTGGAGAGGGACTCTTTAGCAGGGCATGGAGTGACAGAACAAGGGGGAATGGCTTCAAACTGGCAGAGGGAAGGATTAGATTGGATATTAGGGAAAAATTCTTCCCTGTGAGAGTGGTGAGGCCCTGGCACAGGTTGCCCAGAAAAACTGTGGCTGCCTCATCTGTGGAATTGTTCAAGGTCAGGCTAGAAGGAGACTTGAGCATCCTGCTCTAGTGGAAAATGTCCCTGCCATTGACAGAGAGGTTTGGAATGAGATGGTCTTTAAGGTCCCTTCCAACCCAAACCATTCCATGGTTCAGTGATCACCTGCCATGGGAGGATTTCAGTCCTACCAGGAGGATATCAAGGCTTGACAAATTCACCTGTTGGAGGCTTCACCCAGCTGATTTTTTTGCCAAGACGGGTGGAGAGCTGCCTGGGCTCGTGGCTGAGCAAAGTGGAATGAGGAGAGAGGCGCATCAAAGAAGTCCTGCCTCTGATTGCAGCGACGAGAGCACGACTGTTACAGCGCCGCAAAATTAGCAGACAGTTTTAAACCAGCTCCCAAGCACTGAAATTAAAAGCACTTAATACAGGAATCATATTCTCTAGCTAAGGCACAACGGGACTCTGGTGAATTCAGTTTGTAATGCTTCCGCGTTGTAGCAGAAATTTGTCTTTTTGAGGCAATCAGGGGAGCCGCATTACAGCAGGACTTGCAAAGATTCGTGTTCGTGTCTGGTGGCTGCAAATGCATTAACTCTTTCATGTGGATTTCCTGCCAGTGCCATGATTTCTTATGTGCTGAGTTCGGTGGACCTCAGAAAAATAACGTCAAATTCAAGGTGATGAGGACATAGGTAAGAAAATCTGCCTTGTGCTTTTTTATTGAAAAGAGAAAAGGACCTGGCCATGGAATTTTTTGAGTAAAGGTTTATCAGACTGTTTCCTCTTGAGGTATTTCATTGCAATTTTAAAAATTTGTTGGTGATGTGGCTCAGCTAACAACCAGATCCATGAACATTTAAATCAAGAATGCAATTTTTGGAAGATTATTGTTGTTAAGAAGAAATAAAATAGTCTTATATTAAATGACTTTTTTTTTTCCCACGCAAACTGATGTTGGATAGACACAAATTCATAGATTCCTAAAATGACTTGGGTTGGAAGGGACCTAAAAGACCACCTTGTTCCAGCCCCTGGCCACAGGCCAGGGACATGTTCCACTAGCCCAGGCTGCTCCAAGCCCTGTCCAAACTAGTCTTGAATACTTCCAGGGATGGGGCAGCCACAGATTCTCTGGGCAACCTATTCCAGGGCCTCCCCACCCTCATAGCCAAGAATTTCTTCCTAATATCTCACCCTCCTGGCCTTGTAAAAAAGTCACTCCCCATCTTTCTTGTAGGCTCCCTTCAGGTACAGGAAGGCCACAATTCGGTCACCCCAAAGCCTTTTCTTCTCCAGCTTGATCAATCCCAGTTCTCTCAGCCTTCCCCTCAGAGGAGAGCCTCTGTCAGCCTGTTTTCCCTTTCTCTACAATGTTGGCAAACACACCATAATACCACATACTGTAATGAGATAGCAGAGGAGCTGCCATGCTCATTACTGTTTCATTACTTGGTGATCAGGAGAGCTTTTTCCATCAGTGCCTGATTTCTGAGCTATCAGGAAGAGGGCAAGGTCTTTGATGTTTTGTAACATTCTTCAGCGCTACTAGAAAACTACTTGTTTTCTTCCTTTTCAAGGATACGTCAGTGGTTTATAATTGATCTGTAGCAGATCTTTCAGATTTAACCTTAGGTCATATATAAAATATTAAATATGGCCATTATTGGGACCATGCCTTTAAAAAAAACCTGTATGGGTGTTGGCCTTTATGTCCTACACAAATTCCAATTTGAGTAATTAAATTTTGCCTGCATTCATTTTCCATGCAATTTTAATTGGATACAATATTTTTCACTTCCAGTGCAAAGTAATGGTGCATTGTCCTGTGCTGTGAAAGAGTTAATACGTGCTGAGCTAGAGGTTGCTGCTCTTCGGTAGTAAGTGAATCTGCTACGTATGTTTGAAGAAACCAGCACAGAAAAATGCCAAATCCTCTTGAAATAAGGTACCAAATTTGTCAGATGTTTTGGCATGCTGCAAAAGTTTAAAATTACATTAGTGGCGTCCAAGTTATCACACACATATCCTAAAAAGCAGATTTTCGTAGCGTTCAAATATTCAGCATGCGGCTCATCAGATTGCATTAACCACCACTACAAAAGGGAAAGGAACCAATACATATGTAAATGTGGTTCTGGTTGAAAAAAGCTATTCTTGGTTTTACTGTTACCATGCTAAAAGACACTGTAAACTGCAACAGACCCATTTCCTAAATGTTGGCTTCCCTCTGCCACTGGAGCGAGGGGAGCATGTGGCTCACCAGAAGAGGAGTGCAGTGAAATGAGGGCTGGTGTTAATCATTTACAGGAGATCTTGTTCCACGTTGAGGAGGTGCCTAGAGATGAAACCTGTTTGAGGGGTTTTCCTGGACTTTGGAAATCTCACAGGTTGTTTAAACATTTATTATGGATTTACTTTGATTTTTTGGATTAGGAAATGAGTATTGTCATTAACACCTGGCTCTGTCTAATTTAAGAAATCTGAGTCAGTTGTCTGAGGCTGTGAGGTCCATTAGCAAATTTTTCTTCCTCTATAGAAGACTTTACAAGTCACCTAGAATTATACTTTTTATTTTTCCACCCTGGGATATAAAACCTGATTCAAAATGTTCACTAAATCTGAAATTATACGTGCAAAAAAGAGCAGACAAATAACATTTTCCCCAAGCAACGGTCCTTGACGTTGTTTACATTCATCTATATCAATAAAATCAAAAGCCGGGTGTTCTTCTTCATTCTCTCCTTTGTCCAGTGTATTTGTTTCCTTTGAAAAGAGTTGGCACTGGGGAGAATAATGATTGAAATCCCAAAGGTGACAGAATTTGACCCTGACAAGGGTTGAGAAGTTTGACTGAGCACAGCAAGGGAGTGAGACCCATGAAGTGTTCAGGGGACAAAAGTCACCCCGAGGGTGAAGTGCAGAAGAGTGTTGCAAGGATGGGAGCTGCTCTTGGGCAACTCCAAAAGATGTTAATTGCTCCAAGATGACATTTCCTCCATAAAATTTGCTCACCCTAGTGTCAGGTATGGAAACCTGGCAAAAGTGAAGGACAGGAGGGGAGTTTTGGATTGGCCACGTGGACAGACATAAGGATTTAAACCATTTAGGAGATAAACAGGAGGTAAGAGAAGGCAGAGGTGAGAGAGAACAGAGACCTGTTCTGCCACTGGAGTGGGGAGCAGGGGCTGCCTGATTAGGTAGCTGGGATTAGGGAGAAATAGTCCTAGGTCATGAAGAAGCTTCAATGTCTGATGGACAAGTTCACTCCTGGTCCTCCAACCAAGCACTTTTCCCCAGTGCAATTTTAACCACTAATTCACATTAAAAAGAAAATTATTTTGTAAAATCCAGTTCTTAGTGAAGAAATTCTTGTGTCTTAAATACAGGCAGGTTATCAATAGGCAAAGCTATTAATTAAATTATGATTAGAGAATATTCTGCCTTTTAAGTTCATCATTGAATAGCCACAGTGGAGTTCTGGTTTGTTTGCGCTGAGCATCCAGAGAGATATCCTCCAGAATATTTGAGGATAATCTGTGGGGATTTTTTGCTCCCATCTGTAGCTTTCCTCTTGGAATTTAGTATTCATGCTGTAATCTGAGCGTCACTTTAGGTCATTCAGAAACATTTATTATCTTATTAATGGGAACTACCTTCAGTGCTCCCACGGCAAGTTTTATGGGAATCAGCCCACAAAGCATCACGAGCTTTGCTGTGCTTTGTAGGCTTAAGCAATGTACATACCATTATGCAATTTTAACCTTGTGTTTAAGGATACATTCATCTTGAACATGTTTAGGTTTCAGTTGGGTTCCTGGTGCTGTTCTGATGAGGTATCCCAGGACCCTGTGCTGTACAGAATCCCTGGAAGCATCTCGTCCATCAAGGAGATTCCAGCTCTTTCTGGCACCATTAACTCACCGGATCTGGGAATGGCTGAGATATCTGCTGTCAGTAAAGGATGAACACTCTGAACAGTAGCTTCCCACTAGCTTGTTCTTGGCTCCACAAACCCAGGGACTTGTAGTTTCAGAGATCTTTAGTACAATATCTTCTGAGGAACCACGGAGAAGAAAAGTTATGCTGTGAATCTCATAGTCCAATGTGAGAACTGCATGGTCATTTGAATATTTAACAGGAATTTATGAGCACAAATGAACTGGGGCCTCAATTACATCCTCAAGGGAAAGGTAGTATTATCTGACCATCTCCCTTTCCTCCCCACACAATTTGCAGGTGGAGTAAAGGTAGCACAGCAAGGAGGGGGCTGGTGATTTCTCATCTGATGCTTTTACCACAGGGATATATTTTCTCTCCTTCTTCTTTTTCCCTCCCTCTAATCCAAATACCTGAAAATGATGCTTCTTTTCTCAGTATCTTTAGAAACATTAGTGTTGGGTGTTTGAAAAGCCGAAGTTTCTGGTTTGAAGTAGTAGCCACTGCAAATTCATTGAATATAGTACTCATTCTACTTTCTAACCTTTTTTTTTTCCTGCATCACATCTCTAAATTTGTAATCTTTCTGCTATTATATGACTCCATTGTGACTCTATCCAGTGATTAATGTGGGATTAATAACTTTGTCTGGTGAATGTTGGTGTAAAGGAGTGACTGCTGCTGACTGTGCCCCTGTGAATGGTGCATTTCTATTGGTTTGGAGACCAAATCATTGTGTGTTTCACCTACTCAAAGGCAGCTATTCCAAGAAAAGGCAGAGTATAAGATGTAACCTTAGGAACAATCTGTTTTCTGTCTGTAATTAATATGTTCCGGATTGTTTGGCTACTTTGGTCAGTGCATCACAAACTAGACCATTATGCTCAAAGCTACTTTTGGGACATCCAATAATAGCTCCTTTAGAAAGCATTAAAAGCAACCCCTGTAAATGACTGTGGGGTTGAGTCACTATGTAGCTCTGCCTAAACCATGCCAGGTTTCTGTAGCAAGTGATGAGCTATCACTGGGTTAAAAAAAAAAAAAAAAAAAGTATCCTTGATTCACACCTCTCTGGTGTAAATCCTGTTCCCATTTTAAAAGCACCTTGTTATAGCAGTGTTGGACAGAGGAATTCTTGAGGCTAAGTGACATTTACAGCCCATGATACTCGTGTATCTGCACTGTGCATCCATCAACATTTGGCATTTAGGAAAATCTGCTCATCCTCGCATCGCCTGTTAAACAGTCACTCTATTAGCAAAAAAAAAAAAAAAAAAAAAAAAGAAAAAAAAAGAAAAAAAAAGAGAAGAAAATAATCTTCTTTGCATTTGAGTTTTTAATGGGCAAAGAAGGGGTCAGTGTGACCACAGCAGTGTGAAATCAGCCCCAAATGACCTCAGGAAAATGTACACCTGGAAGCCAAAGGTGGGTTAAAATGACATTTTTTTCTTTGTCCGCAAATTCATGCTGGAATAACTTGTGCTCTTTAGCGTGCACAGCTGTATTATCCCGGGGCAGTTTTTGGCTTGGTGTGAATTTACACATCTGTCAGATCGCTTGGAGATGCATAGGCAAGATGTAGTGCTCGGGAACATTGTGTGGATTTGGGATGTTTCCTGTAGGAGCTGGGAAGTGCAGAAGAATGAAAGGCTCGCCTTCTCTCCTCACTACCCATCACCCTCCACACTGTAAGGAAGAGGACAAAAGCATGTCTGTCCACAGGTGATTTTAGGCTCTGCTTCAAGACTTCATTCTTAATTCAAACCCATATTTTTTTAGTACAAAACTGTTAATTTAAAACTGCTCATGCAGTCCCTCCGGTTTATTCCAAATAGCCATCCCCAAGGGGTGTTTAAATTCGTGTTAAGGACTAGAGGTTTGTCTGACTCTCTTTTTTGGAAGCATAAGCTGAGCATCAGACTATGAATACTGGAAGCAAATCCAGGGATTCAGCCACAGATCAGATTCCTTTTTTTCTCCTACTTCCTTCTTTCTTTCATGAAAGGAGGTCGTAGGTGGAGGGGGGTTGATCTCTTCTCCCAGGTAAAAAGTAATAGGACAAGAAGAAATGTCCTCAAGGTGCAGCAGGGGAGGTTTAGATTGGATATTAGAGAAAATTTCCTCACCAAAAGGCTGTCGAGTACTGGAACAGGCTGCCCAGTGCAGTGGTGGAGTCGCCATTCCTGAAGGGATTTAAAAGACATATAGCTGTGTCACCTGGGGACATGGGCTAGTGCTGGGCTTGGACGTTGTGGGTTAATGGTTGAATTCCATGACCTTCCAGGGCTTTTCCAACCTAAATGATTCTATGGTTCTATATTCCTTTAACCATTTCTATGTTGTCTTTTCTTCCTGGGCTGCCATGCTGTAGTTGTTCAGCTCCGTATTTTTCAGTGTCTTCAGGACCAAGGGCATTTCCCTTGTTTTCCCAAGATGTTCTGCTTTGTGCACGATTCTGATTTCCTCTCCAGGGCTCTTTGTAACTCCTTGATGCTGTGCCATGGCCTAGGCTGGAGCCCTGAAACTGCTCGATTCCTGCACCTGCCTCTGCTACCAGCTTCCCAGGTGGCCTATGGAATATCTTCATTTATTCACTGTACAATGGTTTTACACCACTCTGGCCTCGAACTTGCATCTGAGACAGCTGCCATGTATTTTAATGCATAATGCATTTTGGGATGCAGTTTGTGTGCTACTACGTAAAATACGGTTGTATAGTCCACATGGCAAAGCAGTTTTTTAATTCATAACCCTGGGATAAGCAACACAAGCATAATTTCTCTTTAATTTTTGTAGAGGGAGAGTGAACAAAGTAGAGCAGAAAAGGCTTTTCTTGTTTGCAAATCTGGATTTGTGGTGTTTGGGGCTGTGTCGTGTGTGCTGGTGGAGTGAGATGCGAGGCAGACGCGCTCGCTTGGATTGGTTTTGGGGGAGGCTGTGTGGTGGCGTAGCTCACAGTGGAGCTGGCACAGCTTCCAGGCCTGGGGTTAAGTTGCTCAGTTTGGTTCAGTTGGTAATTAATAAAAGCAATGGCCAATTGGACTTTATACCATGTGTCTGTCTGTGTGGAACCTGGCACACACAAACCCCCTTTCTACCGAGCAAGATGGTCAGTGTATTTTCTGATGTGCAATTATTCTGGTGACTTGGAAGCGTGTGGAGTCTTGGTGGAGGAGAAGAATCCTCCTGTCCCCTGACACAGGTTTAAAATGGGAGTTAAATGTGACTTTCAGAATGCTTCTGGAGTGCTGGTGTAGGCTCACCTCCTACAGCTTCCAGATTTTCAGTAGACAGGTCCCTCACAGTTTCAGGGCAGCATCACAGCAGTTGGGTTGTCTCGTAAACCCAGAAGGGGCCACCAACATTTTGGTGCAAGACTTCCCCTCCACACCCCTCCAAAGAGGAACATCTGCTCCTTAGCATGCTGCTCATTTCCATGGCAGGACTCCAGTTGCTCTTCCAACGCAGAGCCCGGCAATAGTAGTGCTGGTGTCTGAGCTCTGGAACAAACCAAGTGGTTTGCGTGTGCTTTTGTGTGCCATGAGTTATTTCTACTGTGTGCTTATTTATAATAATGGGCATTCATTATTATGAGGGAGCCTTTTTGCTCAGGAATCATCACAGAACACGTTGTAAATGCATCTTGACAATAGTTTGAGTTTGTAGATTACGGACTCATAATACGTATTTATTTGTGTGTATAAAACTGTAATACCAAATGCATAGTAAAAAAAAAAAAAAAAAAAAAAAAGCCCAAAAACAAACCTTAGGAAATTGCATGAACAGTAGTTCCATTTAAAATATCATATCTTGGCCAATTCTGTTATGTCCAAATATCCTAGTCACATTGTAGACTAACAGCCTGCCAAATTTCACTTAAAAGCACAGCCAATTTTTAAGTTGCAGAAGCACAAAGAGCAGTGGAATGTTCTTTTTTAGGACTCCTCTAACTTAAACAAAAATTATAAGGTTTTTATTGTTTTGCTTAAATCCAAGGGAAGAAAAAATATTTGCTGCAACTCAGCCTGGATCACACAGCAGAATTCAGCATTTGGCTGTCCTACACGGCCAGAGCGTGCTACTTAAAACAAGTTGATTTGCCTGATGCAAGTTCAAAGCCCATGTAAAAGTATATCTATTAGTAAATATGAGGCACTGAGAGGAATTTTTATTAATGGAATCTAGCTTTATTTATTTATTCCCCCCTTCCCCCCCTTTCCCCCAAGCAGAGCAGTTCTCCCATTGGACTATTAACTGGAGATATTTTCCCTGCTGGCTGCTGCTCTGAATTGGGGTCTTTTTAGAAGCTTTATCTTGCTCTTTTCAGATTGTAACAGGATACACGGTCTCACTCCCAGTGCAATAGAGAGAAAGTTTAATCTAAAGTAAGAAACTACTGATTTTTTTGCTCCTAGTAGTGGTGGTCAGGAACTCCTATTAAAATGTATTAAAGGAAAGAAAATAATATTCAAATTGTGGACATGACTCCAAATGCTGCATGAAAGAATTACAGATTTTTAAATTTTATTTTATTTTATTTTTTAATTTTAACTAAGATTTTGTTGTCAGAAAAGAACAAAAATCCACTTTTAAGATTTCTCATCTACATACTTAAAATCAGTTTCCACGGGCATCAAAGGAACAAATGCATGGATTCATTAAAATAATTATAGGGGGGGAAAGGAAAAAAAAAAAAAAAAAGGAGGAAAATGGAACCAGTGCATTAAAATCTCCATTTTAGCTCTGTATATTGCCTGCCACGCGGGGGTAAAACAGTTAATTAGGACAGCAAGAGACAGCACTGAGAAAATGTGCTGCGTGACAAAGGTGGCAGAACTCGCCAAAGATTCGGATTGAAGGAGGAAGTTATAACATCCCTATAAGATGGCTTAAAAAAAAAATATATATATATATATAAAATAAATAAATATGGATATGAAAGCCCCCACAGCAATCCCCATCGCCCGGTTAGAATATTTCCAAGAGGTTACGGTTGTAAAATAGTATTTATTTCTCCTGCGCAGGCGGCTGGATTCTCCCTCCCCGCTCCCCGCGCCGGCTCCAGCCCCGTTCCCTGTTCCCTGTTCCCTGTTCCCTGTTCTTTATTCCCAGCGCAGCTCAGCCCGCGTGGCCAATCGGGGCGGCAGCGCCGGCCCAGGACCGCGCTTGGTGCTCAGCTCCAAATGTGATTCCAGCCCTGACAGGGGGATTATAGGAAACAGATGACTTACGCTTCTAATTTGTGGCCTTAAATTGCAAACAGAATTTCAGGAGTCGAGCGGAGTAATAAATGGCAATAGAGAAAGCCACACACAGCCAAATCAGTATGTGGTGGTTGTAGGTTAAACTAAATAGGAAGAGACAGGTTATGATGGTTTAGTGTATTACAGAGAAGAAAGTCTTAAATTACTGGTGCTGAGAGGTATTGCGCTATGGCAGACAGTATTGCATTGTGTAGTCTACAGATATCACAAGCAGAACAATAAAAAAAGCAGGTTTAGCATAAAACCTGTTGCTGGACAAATCTTTTTTTCCTCCCCTTCGAAATGGAAGCTGTGTTTTATGTTTGTTTTGACCTTAACTATATGCTTGCCCCTTAACATCTGTTTTCTACTGTTGCAGTTTTTCACACCAAATTAACTGTCAGGGCTTCAGATAAAATAAAGTTGAAAATACTTCCAAATTATTTTTTTTTGGTGGCTTTCAGGACTAGCAGAGTGTCCTGTTACTCTTCCTGTCCTTATCTCTCACAGGCATAAAAAATATTCTGTAGAACATTTTCAAACTGTTAAAAATTAGAATGGCAGATTTTAAACTTCCCCCCCCCCTTTTTTTTTTTTCCTTTTTGATGATGGCATCTCTGCCAGCCTCTGCTTTTTGTGTAGTGGCATCAGAGTGTGTTTTGGAGGAGGTTTTTGCTCTTTCCCGCTGGATCTGCTGACTTCTTTTGTTATCATTTGTAGCTCCTGGTTCTAAAAAGCTTTGGCGTGTTTATTTAATGATGATTTGTATCAAAAGCTTGCTCCACGGTGTTAATTGGTGCATGCTCCTTGTAAGCTTTAAATTATAAAGATATATTCCTAGAACCCAGAGTGGTTTCACATCTGATATGCCAATGACTAACACTGGATTTGCTTTTTTTTTTTCATCCAGTACAAGAGGAAAGAAGAGATGAGGAATATGTTTAAAGGTCTGGAGGAATAGCTGGTACCAGAAAAGCATATGTCAATTGTTAGTATGTCTTAAGCCTTTTAATTTGAAGATGTATTTTAAAAAAAAGTGGAACGAGCCTTTTCCTTTACAATATGTGATCTCTGGAGCCTCTGGAAGCTGTTAGAAAAACATTCCCATTACACACAAAGTAACGTGCCAGTATTATCCCGCCACCCAGATAATACTCCCCTAAAATGACAACTGGCCAGACCTCCAAAGAGCATTAACCCAAAGATTTAAAACAAGAGAGGAAGAATAAACCTTCGGCTCCCCGGTACTCTGCATTCCTGTGCTGTACAGGGCACTAATCTGTGCAACCTGTAGGCTCCATCCTGGTGATTTCCCACTCAGAGGAACCCTTTAGTGTTTCAGGGCATTGTAGCAGGGCCAAGGTTGATGTTTCATTCCAGGCAGCAGAGCTTGCCTGCATCTGAATGAACATAACTGTTATTATTGCAAAATGATTATTGTTTTAAGCGGGTCTTTTGATTATCATTGAAAATGACTGGCTAAATACATTTTGATTAATCACTTGCAAAAATTATGCTTGTTAGAGCTGTTTTATATTCTCTGTCGCTGTGTTCTCACTGTAGGTTATAGCCATTTCTTTACAGCTGAAGATTTTTTCCCTTTAAGTCACCTGGTGAGAAAGGAAAACAAATCTTAGTTGAAAGCTTTTGTGTGCGAGACAGACTCCTCTTTTCATCCCTATGTCCTTTAAAAAAATGCTCAATTATTGTCTGTGCCATAGAGGAAAGAATGGGGCCTACACAGGACCTGAACCTTTTCAGACAGGAGATGGCTTTTGTTTTTGCACCCCATCAACACCGCTCACCTAATTAAATCTGATATCTCTGGCTGAAGCAAAATGATTTGTTAATAGTTCTTTGGGAATTTCCTTAATGAGTTTAGATGTCTTTTGTATGGTACATGTGGGGGTATTTTGCAAATGGAGCTGAAAAAAAAAAAAAAAAAAAAAAAAAAGAAAAGGAGAAAGAAAAATGGGGGCAAAGAGAGAGGAGAGAGAGCACCAAACCGAGGAGCAAGGTGTGGGCTGACGGCGGGTCCTGGTGGGCTGCCGCCAGTCATTAGCCGGGATCAGGCGGCAGCGATGCTGGGGAAGAGCCCTCCCCATCCCACACTGCCAGGGACATCTGTCAGGGACTCACATATTACACCTTGATCAGGCCGAGACAGTGACACCATTTTCTTTAACAAACACCAGCAGCTTTTCTTTCGCCTTTATTTTAACATTTCTCAGGGGTTGGATTCCCTTTCTTCTCCTGCTCTGCTGAGAGTAAAAGGAGCTTGTTAACTTGCTTAGATATTTTGACTGCTGATGCACTTTGGCCACTTGCCTGTGGTAACAGTGTCAAAGCATTACTTGGGATAATTGCTATATTTGCAGTCTGAAGAGTGCTCTGACTTAGTGTTCAAGCTGCTGAATAAAAAAAGAAATTGTCATTTTGGAAGAAATCTGTGAATTACCCTCCCAGTTAAAAAAGCGCACAATTTTCAAAATGTCTTTCCCCCTTGTGTTCAAGCATAATGTTATTCAGATAATTAACATTTTAATAACTCGCTTAAAATATGAGATAGCGGCTTGAAAGGCTTTGGTTTCAGTAGGGTTTTGTTTTGTTTTTATTTTTAGCTTTGGGGATTAACCACTATGGGGCTCTATTTCTTCATTCTGTGCATACCCAAAAGTACCCACAGGTCCATAAAAGCACCGTGAGCTTCTCGCTTGGGCTGTTCAAAGGATGCAGGATCAAGCCCAGAGGTTTTGCCAAGTTTACTGGTCTCCCTAGTTTCACACTTTGAACTAATACTGTAAAATATCAGTGTTCTTGTAATTATGAAATTACCGGGATATTAAAAATATTAGTTACGTTGTCAATTGTGGCTCAAGTCATACTGCATATGGATAGCCCATGACAAGTTTTTGATAGCCCTTCATTTAGTAAAGATGTGAATAATTTATACGCGCTCTTATGACATCCATTTTCTGAGTGGAAATTGAGACTACCACAGAACTTAATTGTATGAAGATGCTGTAAGAAATGGCACCTTTAAAATATATTTGTTATGCATCACACCCTCCTGATATGTTTGTGCACCCCATTTGTTGTGCAATCTTTTTCTTTGAAAGACTAGGGCAGACAGCGTAAGCAAGATTTGGTCTAGGAAAAAGTCCAGATTTCTTGTAGACTCACTGAATGTCCTCAAGCTTCCTCTGACCCACCTTTGTCAGGGGCACCTGGTGGGATCTGGTGGCATCAGGGGGTTGAAGTCCAAGGACCATGGACCATAGAGTCAGGTCAAGACTGCCATCAGCAGCTCAGGGCAAGCAGAAGAGGTGCTCCAAGAAAACGTTGCTTCTCATGGCCCCTTTTTTCAAGTTTGCCTCAAAGCTCTAAAATAGAAAGCAAACAGAAAGAAAAGATATATTCTGATATTTGGTGTCCTGTTTCAAATCCTAGTCCTCTGTACTCGCACTTTTAAAATTGCACAATACTGACTGTACCATAGCACCTATGCAATAAATAGCAGAATCACAGAATCCTGAAATGGTTTGGGTTGAAAGGGACCTTAAAGACCATCTCATTCCAACACCTGCCATGGGAAGGGACATCTTCCACTAGACCAAGTTGCTCCAAGCTCCATCCAGCCTGGGTTTGAACACTACCAGGGATGGGATGTTTAGCAGGCTAAACCTGTCTGGAAATCCATCCTTTATTGTGATCTAAAGGACACCCAATAGGAGAAACTGAATGATGAAAGGCTTGAATGAACCTTTCCAACACCCATCCTCAAACCCAAGTTAATCAGCCTAGAAATTACCAGTCATTAATAGCCTTGCTGCTCTTCCTCACTTACCTGTGTTAGGTTTCAATCCTGTCGCATCTGGCTCCTGTCATTTTATGGCACACGGATAAACAGCTATTGATTTAATCAAAATTACGTAGCCAGGACAGTGCTTGGCCCCAGGAAATGTTGTGAGGAAGCACCTAGTAAAATTACTCATCCTGCATTTTTCTGCTGCTCCTGGGCTTCAGTGCTTGCCTGCTCTAATGCAAAGTGAAGCATACTTTGTTCTACTGCCTCCAGATACCTTGTGTGGCTGCCTGATGCACTCTGATGTGCATTTCACCTGGCATTTGGAAGTATTTATTTAACACAGGCTTGATTACCTCTCTTACGGTGTTAATACTGAAAAATGCTGAGCTTTTCCAAAAAGTGCTGATTGCTCTACTGACAGACAAGGTGGCAAAGGGGAAAGGTGTCTGGTGCAGGGTCCCAGCTGATGTGGCCCGAGGCTGTTGGTGGGCAGGGTTTAATGTGCATGACAAATTTGCTGCTAACAAAATTGTTCAGGGGTCTGATTTTACTCTGGGTTATGTGGATTTAAATTTGCAACACTTCCAGAGGGTTTATTTGTTACTGGAAATTTCAAAGCTGGGGTAGTTCAGAATCTGGCAACCTGTGTCTTGGGGTGCATTCTGCTCAGTGAGGGAAACCCTGCCCATTTTAACCCTTCCTTTATTTAATTATCCCTTTATAATTACCTTCAGGCTTTTAAAAGAGCTCTTTTTTTTCCCCGCCCCCAATTGCCTGTCCTGAGTATTTTCAAACTACTTCTGAATTAAAAAAAAAACCAAACAAACAAAAACTAAACCCCCCTAAAAAAAATCCCCCAAAACATCCACCCACCTTCCCCCCTCCAAAAAAAAGAAAAAAAAAGAAAAAAAAACCAAAACAAACAAACAAACAAAAAAAAACCAAAAAAACCCAAAAGTTAAATAGTATGGAAGAAAAGCTCCTTTCTGTTCAGGCAGGATCGCCAGGGCTAGGATAAGCCCCTTGCAATATTATACATATTTGAAACATGAGAGCTATTGTTTTGAAGCTTTACTATGTTATTGTCCTGCTTGTCTGAGTAAGAAGCGTGTATCTCTGGTGGATGGAGGTTAGCTAAGTAAGTCATGCATAGATGGAATTTATTAAGTTTGCATGGTAGTGACAGCTGTGAGTGGGAACAGTAACTCTGAACGTGCCAAGGGCTGAGAAAGGGAAGGAATTTTCATATGTGTCTTAAAGGAAAATGGTGGGGTAATTGCGAGAGCTCTTCTAATCACTCCATCTCATTACCAAGGGGGAAAGTCACTGAAATGATTTTAAAAGTGTAATAGTCTGGCAGAGAGCTGTCTTTGGACAAGCTCACCAGGCAGATGAGGACAGGGAAGAGTCGGGTTCTTTTAAGAACCACTGAAAATCAGCAATTTAATACAAATCCATTCAAATGGACTTATAAATATACATCAGTGCAACGTAGGAACTGGTTAAGTTATCTGTTAAATTGGCTAAAAATGCTTTTTAAATAAAGAATTCACCCCCAAAATCACTTCCCAGCCATCTGATCTTCAGGAGCTTCTCGTGGAAACGCTCCTTTTCTCCCTTCTTCATTTTGCATTGCCTCTCTGCCTCCTGAGATGAAACTCACCTTTGCTGCTGGATCATTAAAATGGCAGCTGTCACTTAGAGGGAGACAAATTCCAGTTGCTGGGGCTGATCCTGGCAGCGCCGCGCGCGCGAGTGACACGCGGAGAAAGGTCAGCCCAGCTCGTGAGAGCCAGGAGTGGGCTCCCCTGGGTGCTGATCCAGGCAGGGGCAGGGGGAGAAGCACTGGGAAACAGGGAAATTATTATTAATGACACACCTGATGTTAACCCACCTTGTCCTCCTCTGGTTTGTTGCTCTGTCTGTGGTGGATCAGGCAAAGCGCCGGGAATCGTCTGGAGCAGGGATGCTCCAACCCAAAAACAGTGACAGGAGATGTCTCCTGCTTCGCAACGCTGCTCTGAGCAATTATGGAGCAGAACACACTAACAGGGATTTTTAATGTCTCTCAGAAACCCAAGACCCTTCTCTGGCAGTTTTGGGTTTACCAAAATGAGAGATGACCCCTTTGCACCCCCTCTTTACCTGCTTTTGGTGCCTTTCCTCCTCTTCCCCTAACCTGGCTGCACCCTGGATCCCATCCCTGTATGTTGTCCATATCAAAAATGCCACAGGATGGGCCCTGCCTATACATTTTTGTGTGATTTAGGTACAAAGCTGACCAGCAGAATATGATGTCTGCCCTGTTTTTTTAATAGGGCTCCTTGATCCTTCAGTTTGATATTATAAATATTTTTAAAATAAACCCCTTCTCCATAGTCACCTCTCCACACCACCCAGACTTTTTTTTTCAGGCAGATTAAAATTAATTCTAATTTTAGAGAGCTCTTTAGGTGGCATCTTTTAATTTTCACCTTTTCCAGGGCTTTTGTTGCAGCCTAAAAATGAGCTTACAGTAGGTTAAATCCATGTTGTTAATGAAGCACTTCTTGCTCTCTGTTTTTTTGTTGTTAGACCACATAGGATATGTTCTGTTGATGTGTGGGGACTTATGATTAGATGAGAATTTACCTCTGAGGAAGCTCAGATTATCACACATAAAGCATCAGAAATAGAAAAATGATGTGCACAACCATGAAAAAAACAATGGATCTTATCTTTAGATTTTTTTTTCCTAATCACCCTCCAGCATCACTACAGCAGTTAAGTTGCCTCAGGGCTCGCTAGGATTTATAGTTTATTATAACATTGATAAGAGCGGCTGAGCGAACGCTGAACTGGATGTTCGGTAAATGTTAGTTTGAATTCGCTGCAGAATTTTGATCCAGTGTGTTCACAGATCTCCTGCATTTACACAGTTCACTGCAAAATTGCACTACATCGACTAGTTTGACAAAAATGTGTGTGTGTGATTTTTGCCTGAGTAGGGAACTACCCCGTGCAGATCAAACAGCTCTCGTTGTGGCTGAAAACACAGTTTGAAGTTGACATTCTGTCTGTCACATGAATTCCATATTTCACTTAATAAGTTATGCAAATGGTGAATTTTATGTTTGGCTGTTTTTGTAGTGTTGACTTGGAGTTTTGAATAACATCCAGGCTTAATAGTTTGATGGTGAAATTAGAGAATAATTGGGAAGAGCAAATCATTGTTTTTGTGATCTGTCAGTGAATCATTTAGATAAAACAGTTCCCTATGCGTTGTTTCCTTGTCTTATATTTGGACACTTGATGCCACATCATTAAGGAATTACCCTGAGGAGCTTTCCCTTTGGAGTAAAACCAACCCCTGCAAAGGGAAGCTGAGTGGGAATACCAGGAGTACCTTAATGCTACCTAATGGATGTCACCTCCACGGATTTATGAATCCCACTGCATCTAAATAATGGAGGAGAAATGATGCAATACCCTTCACCCCTCATTCTCTGTGGCTCACCAGCACTGCTGTCTGAAAGCAGCTTCTGATTAACCAAATTCAGTATTTGATTGGAACTTTGGTATTCAAATCTTTTCTAGGCATGGCCAAAGTTGAGAAATCATGGGTTACACTGTTTTAAAGAAGGAGATGAAATAATGCAATAATTAAACCAAATTTTTAACTCCACATCGTTTTTCTTTTAAGCAAAAAAATGGAGATCTGTTACAAATCCCACTATGAAATGCACAGGTACAGTAGATTGTAAAATACTGTTACCAGTGAGAAGATCATGCCTTGCAGAAACCTGAGCTCCATGTGGACACAACCCACGTGCCCAACCTGCCAGAACTGTCTCTGTTCCCCAGAGCCAGGTCATGCCAAGTGGTGCCACATCTGGCCCTCACATCTGCATGGAAAAGAAACCTCCGTTGCCTTCCTGAGAGCTGTTTGTAAACTCATTAGAATAAATAAATGAATACATGTAGGAAGAAAAAAAAAAAAGTGCCTCAAATCCCAGATGATCAGGTCTTGCTGGATAATTTAGCAAAAATGCTCATATTCTGCCCATTTTAGCAGAAGGGAGGATTTTCTTCCAGGATTTTCCAGACTAAGAAAGTCTATTGGTGCTGTGAACCGAAGAAGGAAGAAGCAGAAAAAAAAAAAAACCATTCATGCTTCCCTAAGTGAAATCACTTATCCGTGTTTTACCAGCCTTTATCAGAGTTTGTACACTTGCTCCAATTAAATTATTTTTTTCTTCAGGGGAGCTCGGGAAGCACTTACATAAATTCTCTTAATTTCTGAGTAATGCAGTCCTGACAATCACTTAAGACAGTGGAGTTGATACCGCTGTCAGGGAAGACTCTTTTTCAAAAGAATGTTTTTACAGAATATCACTGTGACACTTCGCTTAGATGGATGTCTTTAGCAGAATTTGATTAATGTAATGTAATAAAAGAGATGCACACTAAAGTGTCTGTACATGTCTTGTTAAGTATGTTTGATTCATTATATGTAGTTCTCCTCACTTCTTTTCTCTTTCCTCAGTTCATTTTTTATCATTTCAATAATATATCTATAAATATGAAAAAGTTGGCACTTTCTTTGACATATATGGCTATTAATTCATAACTCTAAAAAATTGTATCTTTCAACTTGTCACTTTAAAGCTTGTACAGTTTATTACAGTAAGTAACCTGTGTTGGAAATTAGATTTTGAACTTTAGCAAGGAGATAAATAAGCTTGTGGACATAGAAGTTATGGAGAAGATACCTAGATATAGTGCTCGAATAAAATTGCATGAAAAGATCACTTACTTGCAGATGATAATTTCAGAGCTCCCTGAGGATCACATTAAGACTGCGTGTAGGAAATGGGCTTCAGCTTGAATTCCAATAACTTTAATTCCTAGAAATGGCAATATTTCAGTTAATCCTTTTCCTTGGGTGGGTGGGTCTCATTCTGTAGGCCAATAATATGTATCAGCAGCACACAATTTCACTAAATAGAAGAAGAAAGACTCATGAAAATTCCTCTAGGCCAAGCTTTGTCTGTCCTTTTGCAGCATCAATCAATCTGAGGAAGAGAAAACTCATCAAAAATCCTAGTATCTTTTTAAAGAGCATACAACAACATTTAAAGAGAACCAGATCAGTTATTTTCTAACTGGTGAAGTTATAGGAAAGTAAGGATAGCCATTAACTTTTTCTATTCAGATTTTGTTTGATAGAAAAAGAGCTGCTCTGCTGCTTTTCTAGTTAGTTTCTAAGTCTGTGAATTTTTCTGAGCAGGTCTGAGCAGGTGCGGTCCCAACTTAGACCACGTCAGGTTTGGGACTGAAGAGTTTATTGGCACTGAGGATTCTGCAGCTGGGATGTCTTCCTTGTGTGAGTGTTTCTCAGGACTCGTTTGGGACTGGAAAAGTTCCTTAAGGGAGTTAATGGCAGCAAGACCTCCTGAGCTGGATGCCCAGGGTGGTACAGCTCAGCAGGACATCATCAGCACTCCTGGTGTAGAGGGTCTGCAGGGGCAAAGCTTGGAACCAAGGGGAAGGGAGCAGAGGAAGGATGTGACTGCTCCACAAAATCACCTCCATCCTGCTGCCAGCAGGATTATTTCGTGTGGCTGTGGCAGGGCATGAGGTGCTGGTGAGTGGAACTCGGCAGGCAGAGCATACGAGGAGCTCGCACCGCTGACATCCAGAATGCAGGCCATATGAAACAGGGGGTGGGTGGGAACACCTGCCCTGGTGGGGCCTGGAAATGGGTGGAGGGTGGGTTTGTTGGCAGCAGAAAATACAGAAGTCGTGGCAGGCTGGAAGCGACGGGAAGCCGCACAGTGTAAGTGCTGCGCGGGTTTACAAATCCCGCAGCGCCTGAGGAGCAAACAGCGAGCAGGGGAGAGGGGATGGGAAAAGATGTGTGAAATCAGAGCTCCCAAGTGAGGACAGATGGACCAGCCACAGGAAAAGGGAGGCGAGGAAGGTGGGGATGCCACAGAAGATGTGCCGTTTGGTACGTGCTGTAGGAGCGCTTTGCAGCCTCTTTTTTTGCAAAGCAGGGACTTTATTACTTATGTTTTGCTGTGGTTGCTGTCAGACCAGGGCATGTGGTGTTGCTAACGTGTATCCTCAGAGTGTGGTTGCATTAATTAGGAGTACAGGGTAAACAGGATCAAAAAAGAGGCGGGGGGATTCACTTTTGAGAAGTGCTCGAGCTTCGGTGTTTTCTGAGGTTTTAAGGAAGCACACGTGGCATCCCTGCCCACTGGAGGAAAGTTAGAACTATGTTAGAACTTCAAGGTTCCTTCCAACCCAAGTCATTCTATGATTCTGTGATTCTATCAACTCTGTTGCTCATAACCTCCTTATAAATAAGTTGTTCACCAACCAGATAAAGAAAGCCCAGCAGGCTTTTCACCTTGAACAAGCCATATCTCAGGGGAGTCAAACCAGCTCTATTGACTCCTGTCAGCACACTTTGGGGAATCATTTCCTCTATAAAACCACACTGTCAGATCTGTACAGCAGAAGGAAAAGGGAAAGCCCCCCAGGTTTTGAATGAAAATGAACAAAACTTCTACAGGTGAAGAGCTCCTATCAGTGACAATCCACAGCATCTGAGCCTGAGCAGCTGGGGAAGGCACCTGAAATAATGAGTGAACAGAAGGAAGGAGGGCCACTGCTGCAAGAAAAAAACCCTTGTGGACTCGCTCACCTCCAAGTTGATTTTTTGGGGCATGGAAAATATCCTGGTGTCTCTGGGGTGTTTTCACCAGGGGGTTCATCTCACCTTTTGGGTGCCATGAGCCCCTCTTTCCACTCCTCCCTTTGCCAGGGTTTTGGTTACTGACACTGATGCTCCTGTCCCTCACAGATGTACTAATCCCCAATGTCATCACACAATTTACTGCCTGATTTGTGCCTAAAGCTGCCAGGATTCGCCTCACCCCTGCCCTGCATCTGCCTGTAGTGGTCACTTTGAGCGTGTTGGGTTGGACACAGGGGTGAGGAGGCACTATGGGCAGAGGGTTTGCTAAAGGAGAAGGTCAGCATTGAATATTCTTCTGATTTGTGGTGATGATTTGGATCTGAATACCTGACATGCAGAAAAATTGCATTGCCCCTGAATATGCAATGATTTTTTCCAATCCTCTTAAAACTATTGCATTTTAATTAGAGCATGTGTGCAAGTGCAGCATCACTTTAGAGATGCTAAGGCTATTCAGGAGGTGTTTTACCCAGCAGCTGCTTTTATTTTCTTGAATCCACTACTATAAAGTTGTTGAGACTCAGAGAAGCACCTTCAGCTGTAAAAACTGAGGGACATTACATGTAGATATGGCTTATAGGGATATAGTTTCGTGATGACTTGGCAGTGCTGGCTTAATGGTCAGACTCGATGATTTAAGAGAGCTTTTCCAACTTAAATGATTTAGTGATTCTATTCTCTCATCACAACGATTTGGGATGATGAAATAACCAGTTTCTACTATGAATCAGGTAAAGGACTAGAATATATTCTCTAGAATATATTATAACTCTCTCACACCTAAGTAAGTAGCTTTACCTGTAGGCAAAACTATATGTGACTACCATGAATAACACAGAGAGATGATTAGGATGCCTGCTCAGCCTAGCAAGAGGATTATTACTGGTCTCAGTAGATGTACAGGTGTAAGCCTCACACTTATCACTCGCCAATTTAGGGGTCTTGTCTTGACTTATGACCTTTCATTAATCTCCTTCATTGCACTCAGGTGTGCACAGAATAAAAAGCCTCAGCATTTAATGCAGCATTGGTGAGGTTCCTTGGTCAGGGTGTGCTGCTGGCAAAGGGTGGGGCTGCTCCAAAAGGCATAGGTGCCTTCCATTGGGCCTGATTGCAAGGAGGTGACTACCAGAGGAGCTGAGCTTTCACGTCTCTTGGATCAAGGAAGAAGGAAAGAAGAAAAAACACACCAGTTTTTAAGGTAAAAACAGGTCCTGGGAGTGGGAAAGCACTGTGCTGTAATGGCTTGCGATATTTTTGTGTTTGAAAACTGGACAGTGAAACCTGAGTTTCTTTTTCGTGTTGGAAAAGGTTTGGAGTGGTTGATCTCGTGGATGTTTAGTGGTTGAGCCTTGGTCTTGCTGTTTGCTTTGGTTTCTTCAAACAAATCTCTTGAATGTGCTCTTAAATAAAACAAGCAAATAAGGTTGTCTTAGAGGAGTTACTTGCATTTACTTGTGTGATTATATTAAGTGTGTGCTTAATTGTTCTGTTGATAGTAGCCAAAGTACACAGATAACTGCTCTGAGGAGTTTCTGTGAGCTGATACCTCTGCTTTCTGTGTGTTTGTGAACGGGGACTAGTGGAGCTTAAAAGATGGAATCAAATAATTAGTGCAAAGTTGCTGTAAGTGTAGAACCTTTGCATGCAGTTAAAGTTGAAGATGTTACAAGTGGTTTTCCAAGCTATTTTCTAGAAAGAGAAGAGACTCTCCTTCTGAAAGATGCCTGGTCCCCAAGCAGAGTAACAGGAAGGGTGTGGAAAGTGCCTATGCCTGGTTCACTCGAGGCCCATAAACGCAATGAGTCAGGTGTTTTACCCTTATATACTGGGCTGCGAGCTAATGGAAACATGTTAAAAGCAGCTAAGCTGGAAAAATAAACCCTCTCTGATCGTTGCTCCTGAAAGCACAGGGAGCTGATCTGATGTGAGGCTGGAAGGGGATGCCCAGCTGTGTGTCTCCAGGAAAGGGGAGGAAGAGCTGTTTTGTGCCTGTGGCCAAGGGCCCAGGTTACCGAGCACCAGGGCAGCAAACGGTTTGAAAATGAGGAAGGGGTTGTTGCAGGGCATGAAATTTCTTCTGGAAAGAAGGGGTGTGTGTTGTGGTGAGAGCACAAGGAGGTCGGGCAAGAAAACTGTAAACACCTCTCCGACCGGGCTGCTTCCTTCCCTGTTCCCTCCCCAGCACTGGCCTCCCCTTTTATCCCCACAAAGAAGAGAAGTGAGAATTAAAACCTCATGCATTTGGGGGTGTTGGTGTCCCTGCTGCACCTGCTTGAGTGTTGAACTGCAGGTGTTTGTGGCCACGTTGGTGCTACTGGTTTCTCAAGGAAGGGATGAAGGGCTGCAGCCCTTGAGCAGTGCCCAGGGTGGCTGCACAGCATTTGGGGTGCTGGAGAAACTTTGGGTGTTGCAGAGATGCTTTTCAGGTCACAGCAGGGAGTGGAATGCAACATATTTGCGTATGTTTGCTTGCTGTAGCCCTCAGTTTATTGCTCTGCAATCCCCTTCCTCCCCCCAAAATGATAACCCATGGTTTATCAAACCTCGTTTTCTCCAAGTGCCTCCACTGCCTTTCTAAGTTTAGTCCTCTCTCTTAATTGCATGCCAAGATGGGGAAAGGGGGGAGAAATTGGTTAATTGATTAGTAATTTAGTCTCTGGTGATATGCTTATTTAAGAAATCTGCTGGAGTTATATATGTCAAATGATTCACATGAAAACAACATCAAGTGAATCATATATAAAAATGACATAATTGCTATTAAACTTAGAAGCCATATGTGTGGCTGAGGAAATTACTGGCTTTAGTAACTCTTTTATATTTCTTCCCAAAGCCAGTTATACTCTTCTGAACAGAGAAAGCAACTTTATGTGCAGGAAAATAGGCCCTATGAGTGTTATTTGGAGATCTGTTAATTCAAGGAAGTAGGTGCATATTCCAGCACTGCAGGAAAAAAATCAAAATTTGGAGTGTTGGGTAGCTGAGAAAAAGGGGTCTGTCGCTTTTTCTTTTCTCATCAGCAAGATTAAACGCTGGCTCTTGCAATATGCACCATCTGAGATTTTATTGCTCTCTGTTATTTTTAGTACTAGGAGGGAGATTAAATGAAATCCGGGATTATTTCAGACAGTGTTAAACTTTTTATTGCTCATTTCTGCCATCAGGCTCAGGCTGACCCAGTTGGGTCATTAGTGAAGGTGGGCTCTCCCCTCTGAGCACCCAGACAATTAATTCCTCTACCTATATGTAGCCTTATAGGAAAGCAACAGCAAATGTACGTGTAGCTATTAATACAGCTACTCTTTTATTTGACATTAGTCACTTCTCAGAAGTCTGTTGTGTGCTGAACTTCACATATGCAAACAGTATTTTACGTGTGGCTCACTATCCATGCAGCCTCTGTGGGATCACTGGCTTGTGTCGCTTCCCTGGGTGCTTTGGAAGCTTATTTTTTATTTATCTCTATAAGACTGCTTGAAATAAACCTAAACTGATTTAATATTTTGCATTTCTTTATCAGGAGATTAAAAAGAAGGCTGATTCTTTTTTTTTTTGAGTCTGTATTTACTTTGAATCTTTACATTAAAAAAAAATTAGCTTGATGCAGCTGACTTGGTGCTCGTTACTGATGGTTTCTTCATTTTTATTCCTTTTTATAGGGTGGTGCCTTTTCCATTAGTCACAGCCCTCGACACGTTGATATATGCAGTAGGGAAGGCTTTAGGTGGTGGTGGTGGTGATGAATAGCTGTTGGAGCACTCTCCTGCAGTTAATCTTGGGATGAAGGAGGAACTCTGGTCTTGCTTCTGCAGGTTTCAGAGGTCTCGCTTGTCTTCGGGGTGGGTTTTGTAGGTTCACGAGCGTGCCTGCCAGCTGGTGCTGGCACAGCTTTAGCTCAGGACATTAGCAAGTCCCCCTTGACGAAGAGGAGGGGTCAGTAGGCAGCTATTCAGCTCTGACAGGATGCCCGTGTCATCGGCACTGAGGGATGGAGCAGCTATTGTATCTTATGTGATGCGAAGAAACCCCCTAGTATTTTCTGTAATTAGTTGCTGATAAATCAACTTCTAGAAGGCATGCATTAGAGATTATCCTAGTGGCACATCACTGTAAGCTGTATCTGGTTATGTTTGGGAAAGCATTCCCTATATTTTGGGTGCTCAGAGTGTCCCATGGTTTGTGCACTACGTGTGTGGTGCTCAGCAGCGAACCTGGACACACATTGCTTATACTGCAAGTGTCTGGGCTATCCTAGCACAAACAAATTGACCAAGAAAGCAGGGATCACACTGTCCTGAGCTGGGTTTTCCCTGCTCCATGTCTGTCTGATCGTGCTGTGGAGTCACTGATGTAAGAGGAATGAGCTCGGACTGGAGTGGGCAGTGCAGTGCGTCTGCAATGGGAATAACGAGTTATTCTGTAAACACGCGGTGCTAACGAAGCCCTGTGCTCTGACTCAGATGTCCTCTCGTTTTCAGCCCCAGCATGGGAATCCCAAACCCTTCCCCTTGCCTGTGCTTGCCCCTTCTTTCCCCTCAGACCTTCAGCCTTTCACCAAACACAGGCTGGGAGCTCATTTCTGAGACTGTTATCTAGGGTAGGGCTGTCACTGAACTTGTCAGCAAACATAAAGGCCTTTTGTTTCAAAAAGTAAATGCAGCTGGTTTGCTTAATTATTCAAAGGAAAGGGACATCAGGCTAGGTAGGGAACTGCAAAGTGGCTGATATATCTAAAGAATAATCCAACTTGTAAACTTTGTAAATAGAAACACATCTGAATGGAGAATCGGTATCAGCGGTCATGAATCTTTTTTTTTTTCCTTGATTTTGGGAGCTCTTAGTCATTTTTGTCGGAATCCAGGTTCAGAGCTGAGTCATTCCTTCTGCTCTTCTTCCCCTGGTGACTTTTCCATGCTGTTTAATTTTTCCCAGTTAGACTGGAGCAAGACTATGCTGACCACACCACAAGCAGTGAAAACACCGTGTGATTTCCTTGGGAAGCGCAGGACATCCTCTGCCTGTGTTTTTGCGACGTGTATCGCGATCGCACGGACAGTCTGGCAGCCGTAGGGAAGCAAACCAGGATAAGTGTGAGGGGAGGCAGAGACCATTAGTATCTCTGGATTTACCTCTAGCTCTGGCTAAAGAGGAAATAATAAGCAAACACATCGCCATCTTCACTCTGCTGCTCAGTTTAGCAGTGCAGAAGGTTGAAGAGGGGCTGAAGGAACCTTCATCAGGAGCTATTCGTGCACACTTTGTGTTTTCACCTTGTTTGGCATTGTGTCAGCACGGGATGGCATGAGAGAGACAGACAGCAAAATGAATTTCAGAGGAGGAAAGGGGCCCCCATATAATGAAGAGTTCAACTGAAATAAGTGTGTGTGTGTGGGAAATTACTTCTTTGCATGCCAGATTTCTTGCCACTTTCAAGCTAATCCTTTCAGTTCACTTCAATACAGTCACTGAAGTAGCTTAGAAAAAGAGAGAAAAAGATCTTTGATATGCTAGATCAACCAAAGTTTAAAAAATCTCTCTTTGTATATGCCATTTATAATGCAAATCTCAAGTTGGCGTTTTAGGCTCACTTACTGCTGTTACTGAAGTACCTTGGAATACAAAGGCTGGAGATGGAGGGAGATCCCAAATGACAGAGAGCCTTTAATAGTTCAATAAGAAGTTTTAAAAAAATTACATTTTCTCATTTCTGTAAATACCTTCTACCTCTATAGTGTGTGAGACACAGGGAAAAAGAGAATATTACTGTACAGAGGCTGTCTGTTATTGGTCTGAGTCTTTTGGGAATTGGAATTCAGCTTTCCTAGTGTGCCCCCAGAAAGGATTTGATCCTGGCTGGGGTATCCTGTGGCTTTCCTCCTACCAGGGAGAAAGTGTTTACTCTGTTTGCTTAGTCAGTGAGCAACTGGTTAAGTTTTCTTTTGGAAAGAAGCCTAATTTCTGAGAGTCGCCTTCCCAAATATATAACCTGATTTCTTTCCCTTGTGTTCCCAACATTTAAGCACTGATTAAATGTCACCAAAGATAATAGGAGAAATGCTCATGACGGCCAGGCTATTTTAAAATAGCATGGGCATGCTTAAAGCAATAAGTAATTTTGCCTCTGCTACACAGTGTGTTTAATGCATATTTAAATTAATCTGTAGACAACTTCGAGCAGGCTGGATCTGGAAATGAGTTATCTTTCTAATTGGGGATATTTTGGGATTTGCCCTGCTGAATTTCACACAGCTGCTCTGTGGAAGGTGACTGTTAAATGGGCTGACTGTGGGCTCCTGTCCCACCCGTGCTCCGCAGTGGGAGTGGGGATGTTGAGGTTGTCCTGTCTGCATTTTGAATCCTGGTATCTTGGTGTTCCAAGGGAAGCAGGGTAACTCACTTGCCTGCACTTCACAACCCAGCTTCATGCACTGTTCCCAAGCCTTGTTTTCTCTTGTTGCAACGTGCTGAGGCCAGAGGCAGGTTTCTTTATGGCAGTTTACAGCATGGTTTGCTGGGAACCATCTTCCCACCACAGACCTACCAGTGCAAGGCTTTGATTTAAGGAACTGGCCAAGCACTTACAATTTCCCCAAATGCTGTGGCATTTAGAGTTACTTTACAGCCATTTTTGGCTACTGCTGCTCTGTGGAGCACCTGCCCACTGATACCTGTGCCATGTGGAAGTCATAGCTTTGTGATACACTCGATAGCTCAGTTAGCGTAGAGTTTGTCCTATTCTGTTAACTAGTTCTAAGTATCATTATGCTACATCTTTGTGAGTAAAGAAATGTGGTTGGGAAGTCTGTAAAATAGACCTTGATGCAAGAATTAATCTTCCTTTCCACCCTCTGCTTGGTGCTACTGTCCCCTTGTCTCCATTGAAAAACCACTATGTCCTCAGAGTTGAAGCACAGTTCAGGGGAGCACCAAAAAAACCATATTTTCTGGGAGTCAGAGCATCAAAATCATGTGTGTGTTTATTTATTTTTCCCCACTGTAGTGTTTTTTTGTTTGTTTGTTTTTTTAACTGCAAATACCACTTAAATCATGACTACAGCGTGTGACACACTGTATTCTCTGAAAGTGCTAGTCTGATTTTGAGGGGTTTGGAAATGTTTCGTTGAACCTGGAGAATGGTGGGTGGAAAAAAAAAATAACATGAGTCCTCTAACTAAGCTGTTACTGATTATCTAAGTGCAATGTACAGATTAAGGGCCTGATCTAAAGACCACTGGGGTCAATTGACTGAAGTGGACTTTGAATCAAGTCTTATGAGAGTTCAGTAAATGCTGTAGTGGAGGGTGATGGAGAGGAGCACAGCACACTTTCCTCTCCAGTAAGCCTGAAATACTCCATCTGAAATTCTATAGCAGAGTTGGTTTTCTGGCTTGTATTGAAAAGCCCTAAAATGATTGCACGAGGTTTTTAATATGTAATGTGAGAAATATTCAGCTGGGAGGACAGATTATTAGCAGCATCTCAAGAATGTGACTTTCCAGGTGTAGGAACTGGCATTTCAGAGTTCCTTTCTTTTTGGACAAAAGGGTGTTTCATCAAACTTTCTGCTTTTCAGAATGCTATGATCTAAGTCCTTTAGATTACATGTTTTCCCACACGGCAGTGATTCTATTGCCTATTTCAGGCTGCTATGGAAAAACTTGAGGGAAAAATATAAATAAAATATGCCCAAGCACACAAGTCAATGATCTGTGTGTTAAGCCTATTGGCACATACAGGACAATTTTATTGCATGACCTACTGGTTAAAAACATCAAAAATATAAGTCAAGTCATTTGAAGAACTGCTGTTTAGTGAGTTAGAATGAATGAAGTCTTTATTGAGTACATGCTTCCAGATTCATCACTGGTTCTGTTCTAGTCATGCCCTATCCTAGTCTTAACTGCCCCAGGCAGTCTTTCTGAGGCCACTTGACCTGCCAGTCATATTTCAGAAACTACTGATACGGTTCCTGATTTAGTTTAGATTCCAAACAGGCTGGCTGCTGGATTACAGACTAATGACCCATCAGATGCTAAAGGCAAAGGCTTAAAGTGCTCTAGTGAATTAAGCCTCAACATTGTCTGAAGGGAAGAATTTATTATGTCATTAAACTTGATTCAATAAGTTTCATTTCTTTAGATGCATTGCACTAAGCAAGAAGTAAGGAATTAATGGGAGCGAGAGACACCGTTTTGATTCTCTTCAGGTAAAGCATTGATATTCAAGGATAACATCAAGGGATGCCATTTCATAGAATTTTGGCTGCATTGCTAAAAACAATAGGCTGAGAAAACTCTGCATAGCTGATTAACCAACCATGGACTCCTCAAACGAGGTTGACTTGAATATATGCTTCAGTTGGTAAATACATAGGAAAGTGAGGCTTGCCTGATTTGATGAGACCCTTGGTGAGGTTGCAGGGGCTTTCCATCAAATATCAAAGCCTCAGTGGTGTAAAGATATTAGTAGTAAGTTATAGATGGCACTGGGATTTAATGCAAAACTTAATATGAGCACATAATGTGATGAGTCAAACGGGGATTGCAGCTTGGCTCTCGGAAGACTATAATAGTGATCTGAAGGAAAAAGCCTGCATAATGCAAAGATCACTTTAAAACATAAAAAAACCCCAAAACAAATTAAAAAAATAAACATTTGGTGTTTTATCTATCTGCATATGTCTCCTAGTTGTGTTACAGCAACAGAAAAAAAGTGTTTATAAATAATAACAAAGATTCTTCAGGAAAATGTTAGGATTTCTGCCTGTAGCTTTTGTCACTCATCTCTCTCAGTATCTGGTGGAATTCTTTTGAGATCTTTAAGATGTTTTTATTTTGTAGAAGTGGTCAGGCAATCAGGAGAGAAGTAAAACCCTAGAAATGCTGGCTTTACTGGCATTCTTTTATATCAGACAGTAAAATTCTAAGAGAGTGTATTTTTGAGTTTTAAAATCAATTTAAATGTGGTTAGATTATAATTTTAATAAATTATGGACTTTATTACAAATGTTAAGTTGCACTGAGACATTGTGAACCACATATATTTACATGACAGCAGGTCTGGGATTAGGATTTTTTTTTATTAGATGATTTTAATCACTTTAATACAATTCATAATCAAAGGGAGTATTTAATATTCTAGTCTTAAAATTAAAATTGACCTAATGGGCTGATTGTCTCTTCCTTTAACAGAGACTGTTCTTTCCCTAAAATGCAATAGCTTTTCCTTGGGAGTTAAAGAAGTGGTAAAGGTCACTCTGATTTTTGTTCATACACAGCTCTACTTCTTTCTTTTCTCTAACACACTAGAAAGGCAAAATTCACTGCTGTGTTAAAACTACTTTCCACTGTGATCTGAATGATTAAATCCTGCAGATGTGTGTGAGTGTGTTTGTAGCCACACACTTATGAATTCATATTTATCTTTAGGCTTCTAATGAAAAACATATATAATTCAACTGACCACTGCAAGATCTTAATCTATTGATGGGCTTCTGAAGAACTAAGGCTTGGAAATTCATACAGCTCCAGGAGATTCAGCAGAACATCCAAAGTGTTTTCCACCTTCCCCTGCTGTTAGAACACTCCTAATTAGTGTGATAGGAGTAGGTAGGTGGGCCATGAGTTGTCTCAGGCCAGTATGATACTCAGATTTATCTGCTTTTGGTGGGTTTTGGTTCTGTGCTGTGTTTGTGTGCGTGTTTTGAACAAGAAGTTCTGCTAGGAACCAAGAAAAAGGATGTATTTAGGACACACCAGCCCAGTGTACATCAGCACAAAGACTTTCAGTTTGGCCCTGCAACGAGCACTTCAACAGCCTAAAGTTTGCAAAAAAAAAAAAATTCCCAACGACTTTATTTGTAAGACAAATGTTGGAGTCTTGGAAGTTGCTGTGTAGTGGAGTGGTGCTGGAATCAGCTTTTCTACCATCCTTTGTCGTGACATTTTTGTCAAAGGCCCAAAGTGATGTCACCTGCAGTGCTCTGCGTGGGCATCCTCAGCCTTGGTCGTCCTGTCCTTCTCTGCTGAAAATGTCAGGAAACTCCCAACTGGCAGTATGAAAATTAAACAGATTTGAGTATTGTGCTAAAAAGGCAAAATATGCTGGTTTAATATGAGAGGCTGTATATTTATCTTCAGGCATCATCTGTGGCATCTTGTACTTGTTGCAAGTAAATGTTACCCCCAGCTGGTGCAGCAGGACCCTGCTTCTCAGCATTCTCTCCCCATTCTGCTGCTCCTGGCCCAGTATGGGTAAAAACAGCTTGCTGGAGGTTGAATCGGGGAAATTTGAAATTTATGGGACCTCCCAGATACCCAACGTGTGTCTCTTTGTGAGCGGCCAGCACACAATTCCTCCCAGGAAGGAGGGGAGGAGAGGGGTGAGGAATGAAAGAGGGGAATGTGGAGCCACAGGTGGCCTCAGCATGTGCCCCTTCTCCTTTTGTGAGTCAAAACTCTTGAACCATCTTATAGCTGGTTTGGGGAAGGCCATAAAAGCATTAGAAACTGTCCCTCACAACCCTAGGAAACCCCATATTTGAAAACATCCAGCATTTCCTGGTTTGGCATTGATTCTGGGTATAAAAATAGGGAGCTCAGGCCAAGGAGATCAAACTCCACCTGTGATGGGTGGCTCCACGTAGCCTCGACACAACCTCCATCAGATTTCGGTAACTGCGGAACGGGGATAATAACGGGGTTTAACCAGCCCATTATTATGGTGGTGTTAAGTGATTATTCCTCCTATAGTACCATGTTTTATTATCAATCCTATGTCTGTTCCTTGCTGATTTGGACAATGAGTGCTTGCCTGCTGTATTGTGTGGCCAAGTAAGTGTTGTCAGGCGGCTTCCTCTGCGTGGCAGAGGTGTGGGGCAGAGTTGGAAGCTGGGGTAGTAGAGTGTTAGGAAACAAGAGATGCAGAAAGAGAAGTTTTCCACCCGTTTTTGGCTGCACATGTACCTTTACTAAGCTTTTCTGGGGAGCAGTTGCAATCTGAGGCTGGTGGGAAAGTGAGAACCCAAAATCTATCTTTATCCACGTGGGTGGAGTAAGAGGGCAGGGCAACATTGCTTGAAGGCCACCTTAAGCTCTTCTTTCTCTCTTCAAAACCTTTCCCATTCCAAACTGTACTAAGAAATTTTTTTTATCCCAGACTTGAAATTTTTCCTGGCATTACAGATATTCATTTATCAGCTTTGACTGCTAAGCATGTGTCCTGCAAAAGAAATGAGCTGAAAAGGAAGGACAAAATGTCTTTCTAGTTTACTGCTGTCATCATTACGTAGATCAGACTCTGTTGTGCTATAAAAATAGAGTATAAAGATTTCTGCTAATGAATATGAATTTGACTTCTGTGTGCAAGTGGTGTTGTTCTTCATGATATTTCTTCTGCCTGTTCAGAAGTTCCTATTCTAAAAACAACTTCAGGTTTGGAGTGCTTTGGAAATGTTAGCTCACAGGAAAAGAGATGGGATTTAAGCAAATCTCCCATTTTACAGAAGGTGGAATTGAGGCATGAGTAGTCACAGCTGGTCAATTTTTTTTTTTATATTGTCTCATAACAAAAAATGTGTATTTTTGAAAGTAGAATTTGTATTCTGTTTGTATAAGAGAAACTATGGATTGCCTTGGCTTCCTGTTGTAAATATGTTTTCCCCTTTTTTTGTGTGCAACTAATCCATATGTGTTGCTTAAGGTACAATTTAGTTATATATGACTTATGTGTATGTGCAGTTGGCACTTGTTTAGTAAAGTGTGTATGTAGTACTCACTATACTCCATTGCAGTACTTATCTCATTTCTGATTTTTTTTTTTTAAACATCCTGAGGTACCTAATTAAAGCTTATGTAACTTTGCAAACCTGGACAGTCAGTTTAAAGGAAAAGAGGGGGGGAGGAAAAATCCAACATTAATGTGTCAGGTGTGTTTCCTTTCCCAGCTCTAGTGTGCAGGATTATCATCGGATCTTAGCACTGGGAGGAAAGCTGAAATGATAAAATGTGGGGTTTTTGTTTTTTTTTGGGGTTTTGTTTGTTTGTTTGTTTTTGGGTTTTTTGTGTGTGTGGGTTTTTTTGGTTTTTTTGTTTGTTTGTTTTTTGTTTTTTTGTGTGTGGGTTTTTTTGTGTGGTTTTTTTTGTTGGTTTTTTTTTTTTTTTTTCAGTGGATGACTTCAGTTTCAAAAAGGGAGTTTCAGTTACCTATTCCATAATGCTCCACTTGGTCCCAGGTATTTCAGGTAGATTAATAGCCTGATGTAGCATGCCCAGTGTGAAATCAGTGATGCGATAGTGTTACCTTGGGTGCCATAGGTACAAGGTACAAACTTCGTATTCCTGTTTTCCTCCTGCTTGCATTCCATCTCCCACCTTTTGGTAAATTTTAAACACACGTTGCAGTTTGAGCAAGGCCGTTATTGGGTTTGCTTGAAAAGTTAGTGCAAACCAGTTACTGAAAAGGGGAACAGATCATTATTTTGAAGACTAGATTGAAGCACCAAGGAACTCTTGACTGTTCCAAGCACTTTGCTTCTGATTTGTTTTTGTAAAATATCCATTAATCAGATTCAAAGGTGAAGTATGACATGTATTCTGTTTATCTACCCATTGACCTTAAATAGTTTTGCCACTCCTGTTGTCTTTGTTTGCTTCTTGGCCCGTGTTTTCCCACAGATGCAATGCAGAAATGTATCCGTGGCTGACTGATGGATAACCTTGAAAGGGTGTTTATGCTCACAGAAAAGGAATGTCTAGAAGTTTCTAGACATGTCTTTCCAATCACAGGCTGGCTTGGTGTCCACAATATAGATGTAAGAAGATGTGAAATTTGAATCCAAGAGTGTGTTTGGACCCGAGTCTGCATGATAGGGGATGTTGTTGTCTGAGGGTGTTGCTCATAGAGAACCCTGGGAGATGGTAAGGGTGGCTTCTCCTTGCAGTGAAAATAAGGGGTGGAGAGGCTGTCACATCTGTAGATGGATTTGGGTAGGTAAGTGGTTTCATAATTTAGATAGGCAACCAAAACACTTGCATAAAATCTGCCCCTCAGAAAGATTTGAGTGACTTTAGCTGGCATACCGAATTGCAAACAGAGTGGTCAGTTTTTCTGATCCTGGGCTGGCCAGCCAACTTTCCCTGGCTGTTTCTTTTCTCTCTCCTCTTGCCCCTTTGGGCAGCAACTCAACACTGGAAATCACTTTAGAAAGTAACACTCATAGAAGGATATTTCCATTTAAGTTCATGAGATCAAATGCTGGTTTTGATTACAAAAGAGTAAACCTATTGCCCTCCACGGGGTTGTGTTGATGTAATACAGCCATAAAAGAGCACAATTTGTTTAGCCTAGCAACAATGAAGACTAAGAGGGGTCACGATTGCTCTGTGGTTTAAAAAAAAAAAAGGGGATGTAAACACCAAGAAGGGTTGAGTGGTCTCAGTTAAATGACAATATTGGCATGAGAACAAAAGAATATTCAAGAGCCATAAATAAAATCAGACACAGATTAGGAGTCCACAAATTATCTAAGGAGTGAAGTTCTGGAAAAAACTTCCCATGGAAGTTATGGGGTTAACAGACTTTACCATTTTTAGCTAAGTAGTTTATGAAGATCATTATATGATGAGCTTTCCTGGGATAGCAAGGGACAGAGCTCTGTAACCCTGAACTGAAAAATATTTCCTGCCTTTCTATAAAAAAATTTAGCCAATGGGGCCTGCAATGCTTCCACTTCAGAAGATGTGTTTGTCAGCCCTTTTTGCTGAGTATGACTGAGAATGTCTGAGCTGAATTTCCAAAATAAGATGGTGGATTTGCTCTCTTCAAACTCTGCCATCCTCCTTGGGTATAGGTATGCTGTGGGGTATTTGATGAACTGAAATAATTTGAGCCTTGCCCCTTTCTCTTGAGATGCAGATGGGTTATCCTGATACCTCCCTCTGGCAGGGTTTCCAAGCCCTGGCTGAGGCCAGGAAGCCATTGCTCCATTCGTGTGGTGTTGGTGACCCCCAGGTTCCCGCTGTTTCACCCCATGACGGTGAGGTTCTTCCATGTGGGGCTGGGGCACCGCATCCACATACGTGCCCTGCTGGGGACCCGGGAATAAATTACAGACAGTTTCAACTTTAAATTTCCTTGCTCTCTTGGGGGTGAAATATAATCCTTGCCCTCGCTCTAACACATCCTTTGTGGTTTAATTTAAATGGTGATTTTTACGGTGACACGCGATGTTCATCTGCTAACCTTTTACCCAATATGTTCAATTTAAAGAAGCATCAAATCTCGGAATGCGCCTCTATCTACAGACACAGAAGCGTAGTATAAGGTGGTTTACCTACTTAGGTTGGTACCTAAGAGCTTGTAAACAAATTCATAAATTTGTCATGATGATTATAGTGTTGGCAAACACAATGGTTGATCATGTTATAAATGTTTATCAACACCCGCACTCACCCACCTGCTAAGAGGTGCTACGCTTTAATGAAATTGTTTGAATATCAAGGCTGGTTGCTAAGATACAATGTTCTTGTTACCAGGGATGTGATGCTTACAGATTTCTGTTATCAAATAATGATTAGAGATGTGCTAACCTCAAGGTGCTCGGTGCAGTGAAAGGCTTACTGAGCCACAAATTAGTAAACTGTCTGCCTGAGCAGACACTTACAGAAGGAGCACATGTGCATCAAACTTACCGAGCTGACATTTTTAAAGAAGACAAGATCTGGCAGTGTAAATGTTCCTATAGATGATGAAAGACTGTCATAGGAAATGTTTACATGATCTGTTGCCTAGCACAATGTCTTCGTGCCATTCCCTCCCCCTCCACCCCGACGTAGAGCAGTGTTGAAATCACCAAGTCAAATAACTGCTTTCTTCTTGCTTACTAAAATGTCTCCCGGCACTCACCTCTTGAAATTACAAATTTGAGAGCGCTGACTTCTATTTTCTAAGGGCCACACAAAGACGGAAACAAAGATGTGTAACAAAATGGCCAGCACGTGGGTCTGGGGAACGAAAGATGTCATTTGTGGGGACTGCAGTGGATTCCAGGTTGAAAGTTTAGTTGCTGTTAAAACCACAGCTGGATGTTAAAGAAGACAAACATCAAACATTGATGGTGTTTTCTTTTTAATGTAGGTGCTCCAAGCACTCTGATTTGTTAATGCACTTTGTAATAAGGCATCAATATTGTACTTCATTTTATTTTTTTTACCAAGTGCTTTTCAGTGTTATTAACCATCAAAGAAAATAATGAACAGCACAATATAGGTGATCAAAAGGATTTTGCTCACACTGCTGCAGTGCTAAGTAACCTTTAAGTGTAATTGTTGATCTCATTATTGAATTAGGGTTCAAGGTGTGTTTACAGTCCCTTCATTAGCATGATTTTGAGTTTAAAGCCAGTTCAGCTGAACTAAAGTCAATTGTAAGCAGGATTCCTGCTTGTCTGTGAGACTCCATATTTTTACATCACCAGTAATTGTTTGTTTCAGTGTAAAGGGGTTTTATTTTCCTGCTCCTGTAAGCATCCTTCTGTAGCTACTCACAAGACACTCCTATTGCTGTAACTAAAAATCTGTTGGCAATTCAATCCAACTCAGTGCAGTTCTAGCAGACAGGTAGACAACTTTAAAATTATAGTATTTAAAAAAAAAATCATCAATAACTTCCTATGGTTATAATTCATTATATTAACTTTACCCTTTGGATGTAAAATTCATACATTATAAAATGATACAAGACTGCATCCTACAACAGGCTCTTAACATAACCCATGTTCTACCTACGCTGTGTGGGCTGTTCAGACAAATAATCGCCTTCAGCAGATGCCTTTGTCATAATGAGTGTGATAGTTTTAATATTTATGGAAGAACTGCTGATTTTCAATGCCAGCTTTAAAACCCCAAGAATAATTTTGCCAGCTCCAAGGGCTGAGCGTGGATGAGACAAAGTGCAGAGTGAATGGGGATACATAAAACTTGTATGCACTTCCAAATGATGGGAGTGGGTCTCCTGCAGGAGATAACCATAGTGTAGGGTATCCCTCCTCATGCCTGCCTGGTTTTATCCAGGGAGCAGCAGAGGGGCTGGTAGGAGAGGCTGATCATCCTCAGTTAGGTAGAGTTGATGAAGTGTTGCAGAATTATTAAGCTGAGGCAGGAGAGCTCAAAATCTGGCCTCTATGGGAATGGATTTGCACCGTGGCTTGAGTTCACCTCCTGGGACAGCTGGTCCCTTTTGCCTGCTCTCCCACCTGTTCCTCTGCCTCTCCAAGCTGGTTTTCACTGAGATTTGGACCTGCATTGAATTTTATGGCTCTGCTATAATATTTCTGACATTGTGCCTTTTGGTGTAGTATATATTAGCTAAAAATATATAAAATATCCTCTAAAAATGAGTCATAAAACTTCCCTTCCTTTCACCACTAGTGATCAGCAAGGTGGGACTGTAGCTGTGGCCACCACAGAAATGGACATGTGCTGAAATGCCTTGAAATAACATCAAAACACAGATGCTCACCTGGCCCTTATGAAAATATAAACACTTTGCTGCAGCTGTCTGTGAGGTGGGAGAAAAGCTGGTGCTTTTTTTCTACCTTTTTTTTTTCCCCCTCCTTAGGTTTGTTGTAATGAGTGATTTACATCGCATTAGATTATGTTGGGATATACTGTGTCAGGTGGCATGACCTGATATAACCCAACTTAATGCAACACACATGTTTAGATTGTATTACATGTGAAGAAAAATTCCCTGAGAAGCTCTCAGGAGCAGGTGATTCCTGCAAATGGAAAATATTTGCACAGTGACATTTTATACGAGTCAAGAATTGAAAGGTGTGTAATACTTCAGCGTGGATTTAGGAGCCTTAGCCCCGTTGACTTTGCTGGGACTAAAACTTTTTATAAGCCACTGCTCCCTTTGGAAATATGATTTAACAGCTGATGTCGAGTTGGAAACTTTGCAAAGTCTTGCTTTTGTTACAGCTGGTGGAGTTGTAGTTGTGTAAGAGGGGCTGCAAGTGAGATCTCAGTCAACTGACTCGGAGATAGCAATAAACCAGGATGCAAGGAATTCACATGAGCAAGTCCAGATTATTATTTTCCTTTAAAAATCTTGCGTGCTTGATCACTTCCCCTTTTGGAAATCAACTTGATAGGAATGTGGGCCGAAGTGCAAGGCTTACATTTCACTCCAACATGACTATGTTGAGGTACCCAGCTCTAAATTTGGAGGCTCGTATGGATTTTTTTAAAATTTCTTTTTCTTTTTTTATTTGGTTTCAGAAATAGGAGCCTAAATTTAGGTTGCAAAGTTCATTTAAGAGTCTAAATATAAATGTTCTGCTTTTCAAAAGTGCTGAGCACCCTGCAGCTCCCACAGACTCCATTGAGACTTTGCCTCAGTGTAGGATGCTGCTCCCAAATACACCCCGTCCCGGGGGGAGGCTTCTGTGTGTGTCTCATATGTTAGTACAGCACAAAATCCTGCAGTGCCTGAGATTCAGAAAATGCCTATGTGACCTTAATTGTTTACATATGTAGTGGCCTTCTGGTGTGTATACATTATGATATGGTTTGATCACGTACTTCGCCGTCCTCGATGGGGTAAATGTTTGGAAGTGTGATGTGAGGGAGGCAGGGGTTACAGAAAGACAGATGTTTCTGTGAAGAGGACAGAGAAACAAAAAGTCTGCGGTTTGAGAAGCCAAACATCGGCACCCTGAGCTTTTTCATGTGGGCTCTCCTGTGGACAGGCTGTTTTCTGTGGGAGTTTAAAACCAAAGCACATCACGCTTCCCTTGCAGGGTGGTTTTTACCTGTAGCCTGGTTGCTGTTGCATTTATGCTGGGGAGGTTCCTGCCTCTGGGGAAGCTCTACCCAGAGGCTGCTCTATTCTTTCCAGTACCCAGTTTTTCACCTGGTCTGGATCAGGTTTTCTTCTCCTACTTTCATCCTGTTTTAGCAGTCTCTGATTTTCCCTCTATCCAGATTTCCCTGAACCCTCCTTTTGTTTCATTTCTGACTGAAAAGCATTGACAGTTTGAATTTGGGTTTGCTCTGGGTACCCAGCCCTGAAACCAGGATCAGCATTTGCAGGTGACAAATTCTTTTACTCCCGTAGTCTTAAGCTCAGCACAAAACTTTCCTGTGCTGTGTAGATGGCTTTAGAAAACTCTGAGAAAGGATAGGTTTGGTTTGTGAAGAAAATAAATTTCAACCTTTAGAAGATAAAAGAAAATTAAAAATGTCTCAGAAACTTGTTGTAAATAAGAACAACCTGGATTAAATCAAATGGGTGATACTGGACAAGAGCTCTACCCCTGCTTCCACTGAATCTTAAGCTCCTACTTGGAATAGTGGTAGGATCTTTGGCAGGAATAAGCCTTGCTGTTATTCTGGGCAAGGCAATGCATTTCCTCTCCCCAGCCCTCATCAAAGAAATGCCTCAACTTTTTTTGAGCTGAAGTGTTTCCAAAGCATCTGTCTCTCAAACAGATACCTGGCATAGCACAGCCAGCTCAAACAGTTAAAATTGGCTAGACAAAAAGTGACTGGAACGGGTGTCTATTAGTAAGAGGAGGTTTCAGGCAAATGATTATACGTGTTGCTACCACTGCCAATAATGTCAATATCTATTTTTGTATTATGTATGAACCTTTAAACAGGATCACCCTCGTTACAACACATCATCAAGGGCTACTCCACTCTGAGCATATGGCAGGGCTGTAGCTGGGAGAAGTGGGTAGTAGCTGGTAAATGCTGACAGTTGAGAACAGACCACTGTCACTACCCCGAGCGTGTTTGCAGTAGGGGTGCAGAGGCAGCAAGTTACCTGTTTTGAAGGCTCCAGCTTCTCCAGAAAAGATGGGAGCAGATGTCAGGAGCCTGGAATTTGGATCTGATAAGGACTTGGATCAAAATATCAAACAAAAATATTTTAGGGAAAGTTTCTGGGAGGAAGTGAGCTATATGGGGAGCATGGCTTGCCAGGCTTTTTAAAAATAAAACGTTCTCACTCTGTGTTTAGCTCTCCCACAGTTTGAAACACTTGCGGTGATCGAGCCTAGCAGCCCTTGTCAGTCTACAGTACATCATCCCCCTTCGGTTGGCTGGGAACATCTCTCCTGTAAGGGCAAAATAAAGCTGCTCATTTTGCACACATGCTTTTAAAACTATAGGCAAGGAATACCTAAATATAAAACAAGGGCACCTTGGGCTGAATGCTTCCTGGCTGGGGCTGTTATCGCCCTTTCCCCTTGCAGTCACACAGCTGCTTCTCCTGCCTTTCCTTACACGCACCTGTAGCTTGCTGACAATCACAGGGCGGCTTGTGTTGGAAAGGGACCTTAAAAATCATTTAGCTCCAACACCCTGCCGTGGGCAGGGACAGGGAGAATGTGTTTGATCGTGTCTGTGAGCCGCTCAGGTTCATACCTCTGTTACACACCACTTAGTCCACGCTCAGGAGCATTTCCCTGCAATTAAATACCAAACCACAACACCGTATCTACAGGGGCAGCAGGGATCTGGTGCATGGGTGGAGGAGAAAGGGGCCTTCTGGTGCCTTTACAGACCAGTGCATTTAGCCTTAGTCCTTTGTTCACAGGGGGGATACAAGATTTGGGGGGTCAGTGAGCACTCTCAGTATCTTCTGTGTATTTTACTTGGAGAGTTACATAAGTAAATAGCCCTGTGGAAATTGTGGTAGTGTGCCCAGGAGAGATGTCTTTTTTTTTTTTTTTCCTTTTTAAAATTGCTGTTCATATGATATCTAAAAATATCTAACATGGACTAGCTTTCTGCACTGTTCTTTTCGTTGGCACTTTCAAAAAACTGAAATGAATTGATTAAAAATAAACTTATTAGTAACTGACTAAACTGAGCACCGGGTAGGGTTTTCTGGTATTTTTTTGACTTAATATTGCCTGGGTTGGGAAGACAGGATGCTTTTCAAGGCATAGATTGTGAAAGAGAAGGAGATTAGCAGACCTTCATCGAAGAACCATGAGTTATGTTAATCCACTAGGCTTTTTATGATAATTATAAACTAAATCAAATGACACAACTGTTGAAATGTGCTGTTGAATTTTTTGCCAATTAACAATCAGAAACAGTAATGTTGATGTTCCTATGATAAGTCATAACATGTCAGTTTGCAAAAGCATGCAAAGTAAGTTTGCTGTTTCATGGCAGGCTTTTTGGGTACTTTTGTTGCTTGGTAATGAATTATAATACAGCAGGATCCTGTTTATCATAAAGTGGTAACAACACTTCACTTGGTGGGCTGGGAGCCTTCTCAGGGTTGAAAAGAGCACTATTTTCATTATAAACATGTTCCTCAGTTTGTGAAAACAATATAGAAAGGTTTATCCTTCAAAATAAAATACAAAAATCCACCTAGCTGATGTCCCTTCCACCCCTTTACATGCCAATATTTGAATGCCTCATCCCAAACTGAGATGTGATTTATTGACAGAGGTGATTACACTCTTTATTATACCACAGCACCCAATAATCTCAGCCAACAGCCCCCACAAAATATATATATATATATATATTTTTTTTTTAGGGGTATGTTTTATAGGGAAACAACTGAGTTGGAATGAGCATATTGCAGAGCATTGTTTTGTGTGCTAATTATCTACATCAATGGACGCGCAGGGCGGCTCGGAGCGCTGTACCTGCTGTGCCGAACAACTCGCTCGTAGTCATGGAGTATATGCTTCCTGTGGGCACCTGCCTGTTCTGTGCATCGCATCACATTGAGTTATGTCACGTTATGTCACATCACAGATGAGATGTGACCCAGTGTAACCTGACACAGTGCAGCGCTAGCACTGCAGTGGATCAAAACTCGGCAAACCCCGGCAGTTGTGTTTGTCAAGGGCAGCGAAATGCAGGCTGGCTGCCCGTGGACCTGCAGGTACTCTGATTTACCCCTTAGCCTGGCTATTTGTGGGTAGTTTGGCATATCTCTCTGGGATATAAATACAAGAATTTCTCTGCTTGTGTTTATTTATGATACTTGTCGTTTGGGAAACAATAATCTTCCTACTTTTTAATCTAAATTGAACCATGGTGAGCACACCAATAAAACACGTCACAGCAAACAAAGGAAATTCTCCCTGTATTAATAATAAACTCTTTAAGATTTATCAGTCTCTCCCTCTTTCTTCCCTTTGTGCCATGCAGTCTGTAGCAACTGCTGCATTTATAGATGTCTGATAAAATTTTAATAGAAGAACCCATTACCTTTGAATCTGGAGTAAAGACTTATATCAAAACCAGGAGTGTTGAGCCTGAGCTACATATAACTTTTTAACTGAAAGTAGCAGCCCGTGAGCTGTTGGATTTACTTTATTTTGCTGCAACCAAGGGGGACAGTGAATGTTGTAGCAGGTGAGGTGTCATAAAACAAGAGAAAGAGATTCTACTGAGCACTGGAATGTTGGTTGGACTCCGTTTTGGAGGTCTTTTCCAACCTTAATAATTCAATGTGGAGGCTGTATGAGACCCACCATCGACGGTAACTCCCTGAAACTCTGAATTCAGAGTTTACTTCCTCAGTTGTGGAGGGCACTAAAGTCTAAACAGCACTGTTGTTCTTGGTGGAGATGGGGCTTGCCATTCATTAAGATGAGCTTTGAACCAAGACCTCAATACAGGGTTTAACAGCCAAATCCAGAATGACTTGGGGGGGGGGAAATATTGCTGCCTTGCACTTCATGGGGGTTTTTTGGGAGCTGTTGGGTCTCCAGCATCTGACTCTGACTTCTGGATGATCTGCTCACCTGGCATTTAGTGCTGCATAACTATCTTGTTATGGAGGACTTCAATTTTGGTGGAAATGTTGAGATACATTTTCACTTTTTAAATTTTATTTTATATACTTAGTGGTATTTCTGGTAATTTTTTTCCCCTAACACTTAAATCTTTAGCAGGATTTTTTAACACTTCTGACACATTACCAAATGAAAATTGATTTATTTTAAACGCACACACATACATATATATATATATGTCATAAAATAGGACTTTTCCAGTGTCATTTAGAGAAGAATCACTTTTTCCATAAAGGAAGGAGGAGAAGCTGCAGTTCAGAACAGTTCTTAGCTCTGTATGTTACTGCTGATTACTGACAAGCAGATAGAAAAGAGCTTTTTTAGGTCTAGGAATTTGCACTGTCCCATTGCTCCTACAGTGCATAAGCTAAAAATTAAAACTATACTATTTGCTAACACTTCCCCCCCCCTTTGACTAGAAATATGCTATTTTTTCGAGTGTTGTGTTAGCAAAAAATTCAGATATTCCTCTGACAGGCTGGAGTTTAAAGTCTCAGTGAAAACATGAAGCCAAATGAGGGTCTTATCTGAATCCCTATGTAAAATGGGAGGGTTTATGACTGAGCTAATACTCAGTGTTGTAACTGAAGTTGCACGATGCAGCAGGGCTCAGGCAGAAGCTGATGACCTCTATTATGACACATCCAGTTTAGAACCAGATGAAATGTAGTGAAATGTATTTAAAAATATTTAAGAAGCGTGTGTAGCTCCCAGAATCTGAAGCCCTAAATGCATATAGCCTCTATTTCTCCACCAACAGATGAAGCCAGTAAATACAGTAACATCCTTTCTTCCCTTGAGCTGAGCTGAATTTAAACTGTGAGCTTCATTTCCACAATTCAGTGTCCAATATGCAATCTGATCACACCTCCACTTTTGTGAGTTGTAGCCATGGCCTTAAATTAAATTACAAACCCTACATTGGACTGACATAAATCTGATTTTGGCCTGAACTTGAAGTGTTTGAAATACCAAATCACTACTCCCTGATCCCTAATGAGAAGTAATCAAAGAATTTAACCAGCAGTACAAACACTTACACATCACTACAGATGTAGCCAAATTGACTCAAAGTACTCTTTTTCTCTATGAAAAAATTGTGTGCAAATATACCTTACTGACAGTGGCTATTCCAGTAGAATCACTAAAGAGGAAGGAAAAAAAACTCTTCTGTTTTAATTCTGCAAAAAGAATCCTAATAAATTTTTTTCTCTTTTCTCTTCTAGAACTCTGTTTTTCCCTGTTATACCCTGGACCACATAAATAATAAAATGTAATAAGAAACTCCCCAACCTGCCTGATTGTAACGTGGACAGTTGCTAACCTGCTGCCTCTGCCACAATCCAGATACCCACAAATTGGCTGAGATCCCCTTCTCCTGTCTGTTTCCAAAAAACTGGCTTGGCAGTTCACCTCCCCAAACAATCCTGATTCATTTGACTGCCAAACTTCCTGGTTGTTTCCTTGCATTTTCCACAGCAGTTCAAAATTTCAGACCATTGGGGCAATTATGACATTGCACAGTAATGCATATGATGGTACTGACACAGAATAAAAAAGAGAACTAAGAATCAATAATGTTTGTAGCATTCTGAGGAGAAGCAGCACTAAAGCCTGCCCTGGTGGGATGTGAAAAGGTACATCCTGAATTTTAGCCTTAAGGTGATGTAAAGTGAAGGAAGCTGTCTTCTCTAATGAATTGAAGCCCTTGCCTTCTGACCCCATGGAGAAGAGGATTTTTTTAACTTGTCTTTCTGTGTTTTTTTTTTTTTTTTTTTCCTGTCTGTGCCTTTTTTGGGGCAGTTGTGAGAGAGAAAACAAGTATTACTACTACTATAGGCAATTTTATTATTGTTATTATTTTAGATTCCTGAGCAAATGGTATATAATGCCAGCTGCTCTGGTAACTGTAGAGTGGAATTTAGGATATTTAAATAAGGCACCAGACTTTAAGTCATTCTATGACTGCTGGAGCACAGTGTAAGAAGTAATTTTACACCTGATATTTAAGATAATCTGTCTACATCATGCATGTCATCTTTCTCCAATGTGTATTTTACTGCCTAGGGAAGCTTTGTCTCTTCCCTTGGCTGGAAGCTCATGTTCCTGCATCAGTAAAGTGCTGTGAGTTATGTTTTGTCTAATACACCTATTTAAAATGAACAGCCATCATGTGAGGGAAAAGTGATGGTGGATGACATGAGTAACACTGCAGGTGCTGACTGATAGATGCTCTTAAGGTCTCCTGTAATAAATTGTGCTGGTAAAGCTACACCAGCAATGATCCTAGGAAGAAATTATTCCCTGTGGGGGTGGTGAGGCCCTGGCACAGGTTGGGCAGAGAAGCTGTGGCTGCCCCATCCCTGGAAGTCTCCAAGGCCAGGTTGGATGGGGCTTGGAGCAACCTGGGCTAGTGGAAAGTGTCCCTGCCCGTGGCAGGGGATGGCACTGGGTGAACTTTAAGGTCCTTTCCAAGCCAAAGAATGCTGGGATCCTCTGATCCTGTTGTATGCATTCCATGCGTAGAATATATATCAAGGGGAGCCTATAATAACTTCTGAAGTTAAGGTGGTGATGATGACTATTCTATTTTCTATTCAAGGACATAGACTGCCATTTATTAAAACATCATTTAAGTATTAGAGAAGAGCATGTAAGGTATTAAACACAGACTAGCTGTCTGGCTGCAGTGTCTTCCACAGACATGCAGTGCTCACAGTGTCATTTTTTAGCAAGATTTATATTTGCTTCTGCTGTTAGGTAGCAAGCTGAAGTGACCAGTGTTGAATTTCAGAATTTACATGATGAATCACGAATTTTATGTCCCTCTTTGTAGAAAACATGACCCTCACACACCTTGATTTTTTTTTTTTTCCTCTGATTTTCTGTGTAGATTTTCTCCTTGGCTGTTCGGCTACAAGTTGGTAGGGGAATGACTATGCAGTTATACAGATCCTGTGATTCAGGAGTTAAATTTACAGACTGCAGGCTAGTGAATCACAGGTTCTCGATGTGCACGTAACTTTCCTTAAGCGCTTGCAAAATCTCAAGTCATGAGGCTCCAAAGGAAAAGTTCAGAGAACAAAGTTTCGGTTCCTTCTTTCTAGATGTCCTGGATGCTGCCATCCAACTTCCCTTGAAATAAAACTCATGGTGTTGTACTTTGGTGTGGCTGCTCTGCAATGATCTTGTTTTTGCAGAGGGTCAGCACATGTGGCTTACAGAATGTCCCCTGTGACTGGGAAGAGAAGGTGTGCAGAGCTCTCTGGGCTGTACTGGGAGAGTTGTAGGAAATGTGTCCCCTCCTGAGGTGTCTAAGCTGGGGTAGGGCATTCAGATCCTTTCAGCATCAGCTTTCTGAGGACTTCTAGGAAGGAACATGCTTTGGTCTTTGAAGGTAACTAGATGTCTGAAAATACAGGTACATGCAGGTGGTGTTTTTGAGATTTTATAGGTTTTGGCTCTAGAAAAACACTTGGTTTTTTTTTTTTTTGTGTCCATCAGGAATTTACCCCTAGAAATCCAAAATTCAGACCCCCAGGTTCTACATCCTGCTGCCTCCTAACCTTTGAATAGACCTTAAACTCCTTAGATACAAAGTGGGTGTTGATAAACTGTAAGTGCTTCTGAGAACTCCAAAATTGCTCAAGCACAGCAGGCAACAGAAAGCAGAGCTTCCCCTGCCTCCCTCCATCATGTCAGCCAGGCAGGGCTTCTCGGAAACCTTGAGTGGGGTGAAGGGAAGCAGATGGAGGAGCGTGGGGAGGTTCAAGCCCTTCCCTCTCAAGCCCTTCCCTCTGTCTGGTGTGGCTGCTCCATAGGGAAGGACGTGCCTGTAAACTTGTAGGTTTGGAAAACTGTATGAAAGCACATCTTCTGTGAGGAAGTAAATCCTATTTCTGCTCCAGGTGATGCTTTATTTAAACACTTGCAGGAACCAACACGGGGTGCTTTGTGCACGTTGAGCAGAGACAGCAGCACTCGAGGCACCAGCTCCTGTCTCTCCAGTTGGAAGCAGCTGTTATTACCTTTTATAAAACAAAGTGTCTGATGTATTTGCAGGCAGAATTGGTGAAGACATAAAAGTGAGATCTGTCTGATGTCAGCTTTCACAATTTCAGCTCTCGGTGTCGTCTGACCTCCTGAAGACCCAGTTTTTTCCACACATTTCCTCTTATTTACAGTAGTGTGCTGACACTTAGGTGGAGATGGAGACCTAGGGAGAGGAAACAGGGGTTACACTGACAAGGAAAGTAGTAAAATTTGGCTCTCTAAGTTTAAGCATTTCCTAGTGCTTTTTTCACAACTCTTCCTTTCTTAAGGTGAAGTGAGAAGACCTCAAATGACAAGAAAATTAGGGGTTGAGGAATCATAGGAGACGTGAGGGAATCAAGTTCATGTCACAAATCTTTCTTTTGATTTCAGTAGATGTATAAGCTCACCTATATGAGAAATTAGTTTGGTAGCTCTGGACAAGTACCCCTTGCAAAACAGTCCCACAACATCACAAGTTTAGCTGCTAATTGTTAATGAGAGGTGAAGGAATGAAGAGTATGTTCACAGAGACTGGTGAGGATAAAAGTCATCTGGGGAATTTTCTGCTGTTATAGTTCTGCTCTGGGCATACATAGAGAGATTTTTCTCTTTAACACTCATAGTAAGTTTCCTGATTAACAAGGAGACTCCATTTAGGAGAGCTGGGGGGTGGAAGAGAAGAAATGAAAATGAGGAAGTTCTTAGTGAAGTACCAGAAAAAAAAAAAAAAGTGCATTAACGATAATTGAAACTCACCTCCGTGAGGGCAGTGAATCATCAGAAACAGCCTGTGGAAAACAAGGTTGTGCAACCTTGACCAGTGTGTGTCACTGACTGGTGGAATTTTTAGAAAAGCAGCAGTTTGGGCTCATCGCTGTGGTTCGTGATTGCACACACCTGTTCGGCCCAGAGGTTTTGCAACCAAATTAAAAAAAAAAAAAAGGAAGCTGAACTTGCTGCTTCTCCTGAGCAGCGCAAAAAAAGCAGAAAACCACAGCTGTTCTAGCTGTTAACAGATATCAGCAGTGCACCTCCTGTTACATAATTGAGGATAACGTTTTTGAAGCATATGGGCTGAAGGTATTGTAAACTCATTAAAGCTTGAGGTGGGAAACATTCTAGCACATTTCTAGGTTTGATATCTTTAACAAATGTTTACAATTAGAGCTCCTATAAGCAGTTTATTAAATAATAAATGAAGGAGAAACTTGACAAAGCAGTAGAAAGTCAGGAATTTATGCGCAGTGACATGGATGTTGCAAATGGAATTGTGTAATGTTGCTGCCCATTGATACGATAACTGGTCACTTCGGGTGGCTTGAGATTCAGGATGCAATCTTGTTGTCTTGTGTGTAATCTGAGAGAAATACAGTTTTCAGAAATCCCCAGGATGTGTTTTTCTGGAGTTACTACCTGCTGTTTGCCAACTTCCAGCATCTGACTAAGAAAAGCCGTGGAAAATTAGATGGTTACAAAGTGGATCTTGACAGCCTCTGTAGCTCCACTAATCTTTTCATTAAGAGGAAGTGGGACAGAGGTGGTTCTTGCTGTAATTGCACTTGCACTCATAGTGCACAGATAGATTTGGCCCATTTCTGAAAGCTTCTTTGTCAAGTAAAATTAAGTAATAAGGCAACACTTTGAAGTCTAACGTACAGGCTTTGGTGAGCATAGGTGGTTAAGGGCTGAAAACAACTCTTGCTTTCAGGGATGCAGCTCCTGGAAATGTGGTTTCTGATGTTGTACAGCCATCTTACTGATTTAGGAGACCCCACTGATTGTGGAGGGTGCACCTCTGGCTATGAGTCAGCAGTTCAAAGCCAAATCAGATCAGGGAATGAATCTGGGCAGTGTGCTATAGTCTAGAGATTGGGAAATACTTAGTCCATGAGTTTCTGTGGAACTTACCAGTGAAGTTACCAGCTAAAGTCAAAGAAACATGATCTTGTCTTCTCAGAAGCGATGAAGTTTGTCAGGTTGCAGCAACTTCTGGTATAATTTTTATTGTCCTAATGCAGAATCATAAGTGATTTAGGGTTTACAGGGAAGTGTTTAACACATCCTGCAGTTTTCAGGGAATGCTGTCTCTCCAGGCAAGGCTGAAGGCAACATGTTTCATCCTGCTCTCTTTCCTCACAGATCTCTTCCTAGGGTGGTCCTACATGGACTTGATACCAAGTGGACTAGAGAAGTGTGTAAACCAACAGAGCATTGGGTTAGTGCAAATCCAAGTCTGTGTGTTACCCCCTGCCCTGCTCTCCTCCCATGACACCATTCAGCACACACAGCACAATGATTAGAATTCACTGTCATTGTTTGCTTTCAATGGCAGAGGAAATTTGGTTTGTTTAATCTGTACTCCATTTGGTTGGCATCAAAGTGACAAGAGGGCTACTGGCTGGCACAATGCACAGGGTACATAGAAAACATGTTCTTGATGGTTTATTGTTAAGGACCAAGTTTTTCTTTTATGATTAAAACTTGGCTTGAGGCTTGGCTTGTTGCTGGCTGGCACATTCCCACAGCGTGAGATGTGGGCTATCCTAAAAAACCAGCTATCTGAGCCTCTTGAATAAAACACACGCTTGTTGATGAACATCATGATGATTTTGCAGCGCAGCTATAGCTCCAAAAATTATAACTTAAGCAGCAGGCATAGGGGGGGAAAAAAAAAAAAAAAAAGAGAAAAGTCTAGGATGTGACATCCTTTCGTAACTGATCCAAATTTTGCTGAGGCCAGAATTTCTTCCTTGTTGTTCTGAGGAATCTCGGAGCAGGACCTGACCCTCAGGTGCTGCCTACTTGCTGTCACAGGTGATCCAAAGGGAGCGGAATGTTGTCTGTTATGTATGAACTATGTAAAAACTCTGCTATATTTATCCAGTAGCACACGGAAACTGGAGACCTACTTTCCATCTGTCTGTTTTTTTGCCAAATCCTTAACATGATTAAGAATTTTTTTTTTTTTTTAATGCAATCAGATGCTCTTTAGAAACAGGAATGTGTTTGAAGGCTCTCCATACTGGAGAACTTCTGCGAAGCTACGTCCTTGTTTTTATTTCTCTTTCCCCCTACTTTGCTTGCAGTTAAGGCTTTGAAACTGTGCATTGCATATTTTTACTCTTCAAACTATTTGGGAAATATCGTGTTCCAGAGAAATAAATGGGAAGTTATTGGCTTTGTTAGGGACTTGCTAACTATTCAATTTGCTTATTTTCAGGAAGTACCCAGTTCCCTCTAAATGCAACAAATATTTGACGTAGGTTCAAGTTATTCATTAGTTTTTTTCTCCGCATGAATTTCAGATCTCTAACTTCAGCACAATTAGAAGTTAACCTGATCCCTTTGTTTTAATACCAATCCAAAACAACACAGAACAACTATTTGTAAAGCCAGTAAAAAAACCAAAACAAACCTATCCCGATGCAAATAATATTCTGATTGGTAAATCTCTGGTATTCACAACAATTAAGCATATCAAGTTCATATGTGGCATTAATTATATTGCAGCATTATGGATCAAGAACAGCTGAAAAAGAAGGATTTGATGGGGTAATAGATAATCTATGGAATATTTGTGAAAATTTGGCCACGTGTATGTGGAGTTTTGCATGTCATCTGAACCCTGCTCTGAGTAAAGCTGCACAATCAAATTTCTTGGAGAAATCTTTATAAAGTTGATCTGACTGGTCATTTACTTGAGAGCCACATTCTCAAACTTGTTTTGTTGCCCAGATTCTAGGTGGTGTGGGAGTTGTTTCTGTTTTATTCAGCTTGCTTTGATTATCCCCAGGGTACAGGGAAGGATGTTAAACATTTTGTTTTAATCAAGGTGTCTCTCTCACACATATCTCCATCAGCATGGGTAACACTAGGACACAAATTTATTCTGGAGGAGAGTCAAATAAATTAGTGTTGTCAGTGTCCATGGAAAAGGAGCACTGGATTTCCAGCTAATCAGATTATTTCAGACTAGTTAAGCATTTTTCTGAATCCAAATTTGTTTGAACTTGTGAATGTATTTTCTTCTAAGATTCTCTGTGTGATGCTTTCATGACGTTAGAGTGTTTTGGAAGGGGTGGATGTTTGACCTGTTTTTCAAAGAATGCATCTGTTTACTCAAATTAGAAAATGCTTAATACATAATTTTTACAATATGAAGACAAGGAGAAAAGTGGTTTTGACTGGTAATGGAAAAGTCAAACTATTAAAATATTTTGAGCTCTATGTAAATATGTAGAATAACTGTACATGGAGGTTTTTATTAATGAAATAGTCCTCTCTTCATCAAAACACTTTACTAGAAAAGCAGAGGGCAAAATTCGCTCGGCATTTTAATTATCCTGAGTTTTCTGTGAAACTTCTCATCTTGTGGTGTGGGTGTTTTCTTTAATAACCTCCCAAATACCTGTAAGGTTTGAAAGCAGTGAAACTCCCTGTAGGGTTACAGAAATCCATTCCAGCCTCACCTTTGGAAGTGAAAGGTCAGTGCAAAAACATTGACTTTTCATGCATGCAGTAACTGAGACTTTTGCCTCCTTGTTACTGTTTCTTGCTTTGGAACTAGCTCACCCACTTAATTCCATGAGAGTGGAGAACTCCTGCTTAAATGAGGGATACTCAGGTAAAATATATATTATTCTATATTAATAGATATCACCCAAGTGAGGCATATTCACAACATCTTCAAACTGTGCAATGCTGTACGTGCCACATTTCCAGCAGAAGCCAAGGGCAGAGAGGAATTAATAATTTTGGAAAATTAGATTGCAAATATCTAGGGCCAGATATCCCCAGCAAAGAAAAACCTAGCCCTTATTTTTCGGGTGCACGTTTCCCAGGCTATGAAAAAGAGCAACTCTGTTCTTTTTCTTGACACAAATATTTTAAACCCTTTGAAATCCTTTATGCAAAGATACTGTTTAATAGTGAAACACTGGCAATTCCTGAAAATTCAGGGCTGTGGGAGAGTTGCTGCCCGTTATCTGGCTAATCTGGGCAAACTGTCACACTGTTCTTTTAATAGGTGTATTTGTGAAACCAGAATAAGGCTTGCGTGATCACTGGTGATGATACACGATACCCAGTTTCACAGCAAACTGTGACACTGGAGGATTGAAACAATTTTTTTCCAAGTTATACTGAGATTCTCACGAATCATCCTTTTGTCTGTCCCCAAAACGTGGGTGCCACTGCCTCGGTGCCGAACACTGCTGCGACTGTGTAGTCTCTGTTTCTCTATGAGAAGACAGAAACCATCTGGTCTGAAACACAGCCCCCTTTGAAAATACATATCCCATTATGTTAGCTCTGAGACAGCCTGAGCAGCTCTGCCTCAGAACAGGAGATGGTATCTTAACATGTAGAAAACTTTTTTCTTGAAATCTTTCTTTCCCCCTGCTTTTTACAGGAGGAGGATGAGGAAAAATGCCAAGAATATTTTTAATTATTATGACTTTTTTTGTCCTGAGTCTGTGTCTTGCAAAAGGACTTTCTCCCAAGGACACCATGCTTGCAGGATGACTTATTCCCTTGTCTTGCTGCAGATCCCCTATGATGCCCTGGGGACTGTGCTCCAATGTGCCGGGGAATAACCCAATCCCTTTCCAGCCTCCAGTTTGGCCCCTTTGTATTCTTGTCTGTGGCAGGCAGCTCAGGCACATGAGGGCAGCAGGCTTGTGTGGCTTTTGGCCACCTGTACACTCTTCCTCTTTCTTTCCCTCCTCCTCCCCCCATCACTCCTGAGGTCCTTGTTGCTCGAGTCCGTTTGCCTCTCTTATCAGCAAAGCCACTGTGCTGCAAGAGACCTGGCCTGGGCACCTTCTGCAGCCCTGTGCTTTGAGAAAAGGTCAAACAGGCAACTAATCTGATTTGGTTTCTATTCAGCACTTGGAAGTCAAGTCCTTCTGTGCAAGGAAAGGAGGGGGGGGGGAATGAGGCGTGTGGAGGGGGAAGGTCCATGGACCCTGGGATGCTGCAGCAAGCCTGGTTCCCTCGGGCAGGGAAATGTTCACTTCTGATTTACAGCAGCTTAGATTTGTTTTATTCCACCACTTCTCCTTTACCTGGCTGGTATTCATAGGATTCACAGGACAAGTTATGTTGGTTTAAAAATAAAACAAAAAAACCCCTCCCTAATGTTCTATAACTCCCCTTTAGCAAGACAGGGACCCAAATGGCTGTGCAAAGGTTGCTAAATGCAAATTCAGTGATATAATTAGGGTGTTGCTATTGTTTTCCACTTTTAAAAAAGCCTAGGTTGGTTTGTTTTTTTTTTTTAACACTTATTTGCCTTTTTGGTCTAAAGGTGCAGGTTTTGTTTAGCTTCTGCAACAGGCCTTCTGATGACAGCAGATTTGTGAGTGGGGTTTGATAAATCGGTTGCTGTGCTGCTTGGGGAGCTGATGTTCTCGGCTGTGCAGAGCTTTGAAAAAAACCCTCACCACCCAACAAGCACAAACAACTCAAACCCCTCATTTTGAGCCCTTCATTTGGTTATGACAGGCAGCTCAAGAGCAGCACTCGTGGCTCTTCCCTCTGAGGATGTGAAGTGCAGGCAGCCAGGAACATATACGAGGTAACCATTATGTTTAAGTCAACACAAGAACATGCCAGGAATGTTGCTGATGCTTTAAGAATGCACCTAATTAATTTAAAAGTAGTTCTGTGGGTATTATTCACTAACCTGATCCTGAAAACAACTGCTGTTTTCTTTTTAAAGGAGATAAAAACAAAGCAGAGCTGCTCTGTTTAGGTGGGAGAGCTGCCTGATTTTCAGGGCAGGTAAGGTAGATTAATAACAGACCACTCATAAGAAGGTTTCAGATCTTACTGTCAGAGGGTAATAATTAATGATCAAATGTTAATGGAGATGCTGGGCTGTTGATGCCATTAATTCAGCTCAGTGGAGCCAGTCCTGCCCAGGACCTGCCACAGCTGTCACTGCATTCACTTAATTATTCCAGAGCCTTCAGGCTCTTTTTCCCTTTTTCCTGCTAACTGCAGGACAGTATGTTTTCACTGAAGCAGAATTATGGAGAATGCCCCGATTCCCGGGCACTGCCCGGCCGGCTCCGCGCGCAGACCTACAGGCAACGGAGACGACCACAAAGTTAAACAAACAACCTCTCCCCTCCTCTCCACCAAGTCAAGACTTGGCCAGAAAGAAGTGGGATGGTTAAAAATAGCTGGGGAAGAGCTCAGGATGGGAGGGCAGCAGTGTTGGGGGAGCCTCAGCATCACTGCCTGGGTCCACCATCAGGCATCTCCTGCTAGGTTTGGGCATCTGAAATGCTCTCCAGGCTGGTACTTAATTTCTATATTTCTATGGTTTCTAGGTACTAGTTAACTACTAGTTAGGAACTAACTAGTACCATTTCCAGGCACTATTTAGTTCCTACCAGTTTAGACATTCCTACCTGCTGGAGGGTAGTTTTCATGTTACCAAGGTCTGTCACCATGGAGCATCAAACAGTTCTTACGTGGAGGTGAATATTAAATGGGGCAGGACTAGTTGAATTCCAGTAAAGTCCAAAAATGTTGAGATTACTAATCCTCAGAGCAACAGCCAAGGCCAGAGGATCTTGGACTAAGGATGAAAAACTGATTGGTTAAAAGGGTGTTATTATCAGACTTGAGGATGGGGAAACTGGAGTTTTCCATGTTTAACTCTGTACAGTCCTACTGAAACTCGACAGAAATCATAATCCCAGGTTTCAAGAAATTTTTCAAACCGTCTTTTTAACATCTTGCCTCTTTTTTTTCTGATGCAAAATCCCCTGATATTTCTCCCAATTCTTCTTAAAGAACATGACAATTATTTCAATTGCCCTGCCTCTATCACTCCCTGGAAAAAAAAAAAAAAAGGAAGGAAAAAAGTTTTTTGTTTTATTTCCAGTTCTGAGCAGTGCTACATTTTAAAATCAGTCCAGTGTGTCTTGAGCTGCGAGGCTGGAATGCTTCTTGACTCGCTTCCAAACTGAAGTGCTTAAAAAAATGTGAAGCACTACAACAATTTTAAATCACTCTATACACTGCACATGGTGATTTAAAATAATTGAAGCTCTTCAAATTTTTATATGCCCTTGAATTTGGAAGTGATCAAGGTTCTGAGCATGTGCAATACACAATGATTTAAAATTATTAGAGCTCTTCAAATTTATCATAAGTGTTTCAGCTTGAAAGTGATAGGGAATCTGGACTTCAGCGGTGTAAAGTGATTTAAAATTATCAGAGCACTACAGATGTTTTATAGGTGCTTTAATTTGGAACTGATCTTGGTTCTGGACTATAGCAATGGATTGCATATTACTTTTAAAATCACTGAAGCGGTTTCATATTTTTCCAAACCGGTTTTCTTAAAGTCAAACATCTTTGATAATTTTAAAATACATTATGTTGCGAGAGGCAGCCTTTTAGTAGAATATTTTACACTCCGTAATGGTAGCAGGAATCACTGCAGTTTGCTTGCAATTTGCCTCTGTGGCTTTTTATAACAGATCAAAGGTTCACACAGGGATGCTCACGGCTTCACCTTCCCAACACATCTGCTGTGAAATCCATGGAAACCTCAGGCTGGGGATCCACACAGAACCTGTGCCCACAGCCCACGAGGAACACGGGTTCCATCCACGTGTGCATGAATTAGGTAATAACACGTGCAAAATGGGTATTTGGACATGTAATTACCCAGTTTGGGGGTGCAAATGCCCACCTGTTGCTAATTTCACTGGGATGATTCTGGTGTGTGCCTTAGTGATTTCTCCTAAATGTTTTGCATCGTGTAAGGAATTGAGAAGAAATTATTTTTTAGTAACAAATAAAATCAGAAATATAGAAAAAGGGCCTTTTCTTGAGAACTGTTACTGAATTCATAGAATCATAAAATCATAGGGCGGTTTGGGTTGGAAGGACCTTAAAGACCACTTTGTTCCACCCCCTGCCATGGGCAGGGACACCTTCCACTAGACCAGGTTGCTCCAAGCCTCATCCAACCTGACCTTGAACAGTTTCAGGAGTGGGGCAGCCACAACTTCTCTGGGCAATAATTCAACTGAGATCAAGGGTAGGGGACTACACAATTACCTAGAAGCAACATAAGCTTATTCTTTCAAAGTATCAATGCTGTCTAAACTATACTTAAATTAGTGTTTGAAGCTGTAAATATAAAATTTGACTGAATGCTTGGAAATATATATTTAAACATTCCTTAACATTTGGACCTGAGGTCTTTGTGTAATGCTTTTGTATCACTTATAGGCGTATTTACACCAGAGCTGAGCCTTTGGTGCTGGGATGAAGATGGGAAAGTGCTTTGTGCCAGCTGCCTTTTTCTTTAGCATGGCTATTGGCAGCATTTCTGAAGATGTTTATGTTGTGAGAGCAGTGATCCTGGAGGACATGGTCCAGACTTTGGAGAGATAAATCCATTGCTAGGTGCAGTGGATGTGGCTAGCTGGGATGCTGACCTGAGGGGCCTGGATGCTCCCTGCCTGTGGTCAGCCTTGGTGTGAGCTGGTAGCAGTTTTGGAAAGTGAAGGCCTGGCCTTCATTCCACGTTTTTCCTGGTACAAACATCCCTACTGACCTCCAGCACCACAAGGCTGGAGTGGATGGGAGACCAGACGGGTTCAGTAGCGCCCAGATTTATTTATCACTCTTGACTCTGGCCTTAACTAGATGTATATTGCACAGCAGGTTGCTCTGCAGAACCCTTTTTTGTTGAAGATGCAATAGATATTTCTAGAAACTAGAGCAAGCTGAGTCTGAGCCAGGGACTAACACAGCCAGTGAGCTCTGTGACTTCAGTGTGGTGAGTGCTCGCTGAGTGGCCCCTGTCCTCCTTTTCCTGCCCCTCAAATAATCCCTGATTTTCACCCAAGGCTATAGTCACAGAGGTAAAACCTCAGCTTTTTTAATTTCCATTGGCTTCCCGTTCTTGGCAAATATTTTAGTTTTGATTAAAGGGGAAGGGGAAAAAAGTTGAGTAAATGAAAATTAACTTACACACTCACAGAAAAGAACAACCTCCATTTGAATTAAAAAATTCTAGCACAGAGGAGTTGTTTGACCTGTGCTCTACTTCTCTGACTCTTCAAGTCACTGTGAGACTGGAAATTTAACAGGATTAGGAATAAAAGATTCTAATAATAGCAAGTATTTTACATTTAGGATTATGATGGAAGATACCATCATTAACCTTAGCCCTAGGACTTGTTCTAACACCATTAACATCCTGACCTAGAGCTTAACACCATCCTATTTTCCTTGGTTGGTGAAATACTTGGCTTTGTCTTAAATTTTCTTTTTTTTTTTTTTTCTTATTACAAAAAAGCAAGTCTAACAGTTTGTGTTTGTTTAATGTTTTAAGGTCTTTCTCTTTTGATGTTTCTCCTTTGGGATAAGAAGCTTATGATGAGAAAGGGGGAACAGTAGCCCTCGTTTTCAGGTTTAGGCAAAGGGATATTTAAATGCGGGAGGTTTAGCTAGGTGGCCTATTTCTGCTGCAGATCAATGGTGTTGAGCACTTGACTGCCCTTTGTACTTTGAAAATCTCTTGCTAGATGTGTGAAGTCAGGAACATAAAGCCAGACATGGGGAGCAAAGCAACTTGCTTTATATTAAAACGTCCAGTGTACTTTTAGTTTCAGAAAGTTCTGATTTGTGGTTGACGAGTTATATGGGTTTTGGAGCCAAACCAGAGTTTTGACTTAATTTTGCAGGTAAAAGTTGAACCAAGTTGTGTAGACTCAGGGTATATCACCTCTGGTGCTGCAACCTCTTAAGTTGCTTTTAAGGGCTAAGAAAGGTAGGGGGATATGTGCATGGGAGGAGGGGGAGTTGTATATGTGAAGGGGAGCAAGGGCAAGACATGGCAGGATAAAGCAGTGCGTTCATCTGCTGTATTCTACAGCATCTATCATGTATCATTTCCAGTCAAAATATATTTTAACATCAGTGTTGTTATATGGTGTTAGTAGGTAAAAGGACCAGTTGAAGAGAAGGGTGTTTAATTTGTGCTCTGTCACTATTTCAACATTTCAGAGCAACAAATTGCTTGTTTACAGAAGTTGTTTACAGTGTTCACTGATATCAAGAAAATTTAACAGTCATAACAACCCTCCTGTACTTTTCCACTGCTTATTGGGTTTGACATAACAGGACTTTTATGTCGTTCTGGAAGAAGGTGTTGGGACCAAGTGCCAAGATTTTATTTCCTACCTGAAACATGGGGCAACAGAGCAGAATACTGTTCTCTCTTCTTTACCTCTGGCAAGCAGTAGCTCAGAGATAAGTAATTCTTAGAAGTTAAACCCATTATCCCTGATTTTTGTCCCACATCATTCCCTGTCTTGGGCCATCTTTACCACTGCCTGATTCGATCTAACTCTGTTTGTGTTTGAGGCAATATGAATTCATCCAAGTTAAGAACCTGGCTCTGCACAGTGTTCTTTGGTTGATCTCTAGGAACTGATTATTTTGTTAACCTCAAAATAATTGGCTGCAAACTTTGGGATTTTTTTTTTTTCATTGCTGTGGAAGGGAGTGGTTGACCCTTTTCTTCCCACCTTCTGAGTATAGTCATGACAATCACTGGTGCAGGACACAAACTCTTCAAGCATGTAATGCTATCAATAATGTGTACTTTACACTAGGTACTGCATAGAAAAGATTCAAAAAGAGTTTTAATGCACAAATCATCTTTAATGGACATTGTCAAAAAACAGTGAGATCTCAACTCCTCTCCCTGTATTCCCATTTCATTTTCAAAGTGTATGAGAAATTCCAGTTTTAATAAACACAGAAAAGTGACACAGCATGAAGTGAACAATGATATATGGACACCACAAATCCTGAATTAGGTGGGTTTTATTTCAAGTTGACATAACTTGAACTTCTAATTAATTTTTTACCTGTTCAAAGAACTTGATCTCTTTTCCAGTTGAAAGGACATGTTACTTGGCCATCACTTTTTTTTTTTCCAAACAAAAAGAGAGAGTCCTAAAATAATACAAGGTACATTATTTTTTATTTGCAGTGGTAACAGATTTGCACTTTTAATTTGACTGTGTTAAATGTTATGGAAGAAGGAAGGTCACATGAGGGTGAACTGTCTTTATTGTTATCCTAATACGTTTAAAGGGAGACATTCAAGTCATGCTAATTTGTGTGATAATAACACCCTCATCTGGGCGGTTCCCAAGCCTAGGAAATCACTTCATCTCATTCAGCCTTTTGCTGAGTTGTATTACATGTATTACCATGCATTAGTGGGCTATGTAAATTTGCTGTCCTTTGAATGACAGTTTATTATGGTGGCGCCTTGTAGGTAGTGTAGGCATCTTGAAGCAGGTTTTCTTCTTCAAAATATGCATCTTTTTTGAATTTGAAAAATGGAAAGTAATTATATATGAAAATGGCAATTTTTCCACTGGGGGGAAAGCTGTCAGTTGTTATTAAGAGGGCTCCAAAGATCTGTGACAATTGGTTTTGTTTCCCAAGTTGAGCTCTGTTTCGAGTTGGTCTCAGTCGCAGATCAAGTGTGGTGCTGTGGGTTTCCCAAGTGAAGGGAATCAGGGAAGTGAAGGAATTCAGTCACTGGAGCCATTTTGGTCCAGCCTCTGCATGATGAATGTGCATTTTCTGATGAAAATGGGGAGCAGCAGCTCCATCCTTCCCTGTGTGTGCTCACGGTGTGTATGGAGGCAAGACACTGAAGTTTCCCTTGAAAGTCTTCCTGAGTGAGGCTTTTGCCATGTCCTGCTTCCTAATGTGAGGGGGGAAAAATGATGTCATGGTAATGGGCAGCATGCTGGTGTCTTCTGTTTGAGTGGCTGGAGAAGCTCTCTGGATAGAAATACCTGTAATTCCATTAACTGTGACACCCCTTGAAGTCCACTGCAGCCATTGTAATTCTGGCAAAGCATTTCCATCTGGCTTAGCAGGGCTTGCTCATTGTGTTGTGAGGTAAAGAAACTGAATTGTTGTGAGGTAAAGAGAGCATATTTTACTTGGTTTCTGATGGTTTTTAAATTTTTTCCCCTATTCTGACTTTTTGGTAAATAAAAATTTCAAAAGATGCTTGCCATTGTATTTGTATGGGAAACTCCAAATCAGTTCTGTAAGTTAGCACATTAAAACAAACAAACAAATTAAATAAATAAATAAATAAAAGTCAATCATCAAACCCCCTAAAAAGTCCCAAGTAAAACTAAATAAAACATAATGGAACAAAATTTGTTGTCTTACTGGCTTGGGCTCGGCACTTGTAAGTGCAGAGGAAGCAGAGGGAAAGCCAGTTGTGCCCTGCCTTACTCTGCTGTGCCTTGTGGGCTTCACATCTCTGTCTGGCTCCTCTGTGTATACGTGTATTGGAGCAAAAAGTCTGAACAAGCCATGGATGGAGCATTTGCCTCTTGAATTTTTGTGCTTTTGTTGATTTGTCGCATAAATGTTATATAAATGTAGCTTTTGATGTGTTAATATTACATACTGTCGAGGTGCTCGCAGTCCCCTCAGCATTCAGAAGGGCTATTTAAAAATTAACTAAAAAGCAGGTTCCACCATTTTATGGCATTACCTGGTTTAACGTGAGCACATGAATTATTAACTGTGTGTCTTGTTAAGTACCAGATCAGTGGCTTTTGCTGTAGATGGGGAGAAAAAAAATCATGCAATGTAAGAGTACTCTGCAAAGCAGTGCTAAAATAAAATAAAATAGTAGTAATAAAAAACAAACTTAAAAGTGCATATGAAGCAGGGGCCTCACGTAGCTTGTTGAGATAGTGGGAGCTTTCCCTGAATTAGCTGAACCATCACTGCTGGGGTGCTTGTCAAATAAAAGTCATAGAACTTTGCATGTTTTCAAACTTATTTGGAAATGAGAAATTTGAGCTGAATGATTTACGTAGAGCAATGAAGGTCTTTGAACTGTATTTCTGACCTATCTGTGGAAATTCCTTAATTCCAGCACAGTCCATTGACAGTGGTTAGAACTGCCTTTCCAAACAGAAACAGTGCTTAGAGCTCATCACACTCTCTCCTTCAAACAGGGGTGAGGGGCTCAGCTTTGTCATCACATGGAAAACAGAGATCCATCTCTTTTATACAGAGAGAATTCTCATTTAAAATCTGCAGCATGAAACAGACTCTCAATTTTTTTTTTTAATTGTCCCTCATTTTGGAATAAGAGAAATCAACCCAAAAGTGAAGGAACAAAACAATACTAAAATCTGTTTATAACCAGATTCCTTTTTAGTCACATTCCAATTGTTGCCATAATATGAAAGAATGTTGGTGTATCACAAAAGAGCTGTACTTCCAAAATTCTTGATATGCACTGGAAAACACTGGGTATTTCTACTTTTCTCGTGATACTTTGAAATAGAGGCACCAAGGGGATGATAATGTTCTGCTTTCTGAAAATGAAATGCCAGCATCGTTCCAGGAAGCCAAATGTACTTCAAGGTTTTGAAAAACCTTATCTAAGAAGTCCTGTTTTACACAATGATATAGGAGCATTTGACCTAAGCAAATATTTACCTAAAGAGCTGTTGGAGCAGTGAAGATCAGAACTAAAAGTGTTCCTAAAGGCTCGTTCCCTGCCACTGCTCAGTTCAGTCACTGTCCTTTCCCTTTACCTTCTGTTCACCAAGCACTTGCACTTTTTAGTGCTTGTAAATACAAATGCCCACTGAATTAATACTCCTCATGTCCACCATGCTACTTACTGGGGTTTATTTGCTGTCATGTCATTTCTCTCTTCCCTATCCTTCCCTTTTTTAATTTATTTTTGGTTTTTTTTTTTTTTTGAGATTTCCTTAGAATGCCAGCTCTGGCAGAAATGGTCACTTCTTCTTTCTGTGCTGTTCAGAAATCACACGGAGCCAGAAAGTCACAATACTTGCTCATCAGCTACATGGGAGATGGAGAGTGGCTGATTTTTTTTTTTTTTGGTGAAAGGCAGGAAAAATGGGAGGTCAAAGTTTTAACTCTTTTCTCAATAATATAAGTAGTATTTGTTCTGGATTTTTTTTTTTCGCCTCAAGCTTTTTCCCTGTTTGAGCCATAATTTTCTCCCAAAGCTCATGAACGGGGCTCCTGATAGGCCAGGTGATTTCAAACCTCTGTGAGTGTGCAGTAATATGTTGTTCCCAGTGATCTGGACTAAACAAGACCATTCTCTACCCTCAAGTGAAGTTCTGTGCTTAAATCACACCATATGAAATCTATATCTCAGTGAGGTCTTCAGGCTGCAGAGGTGCACTGCAAACTCCCACAGAGGCCTGAAGCGTCCCACAAATTGTGGCAAATTTCCCACAAAGTCCTGCAAATTGCAGCAAAATTCATGGGAAAAGAGACAGGAAATGATTTTTCCTGCCTGGGGAGAACTATTGTAGATGTCTGATCTGCAGGTTCTCACAAAAGATGGAGGGGAAAAAAATGCATTTTTAATGTTTCACTATGGAATATCTCTCTTTTGCCTTTTTTTTTTTTTTTTTTTCTCCCTATTTCACACTTAGGGGGAAGCACTAAAAATTTAGTATGTGTTTTAGATGTTAGTTTTCACTGGTGTGATATAGCCATAGGTACATGTGATTGTCCAGGATCCCTGTGTTATATTGTGCTATTACGTGACTGCTGCTGACTGTACTCTCCTGTTTTACCTACAACTTGTCGACTCCCTGAAGTGGCACAACTTGAACCACTGCCATTTCAAATATTAGCAGAAAGCCACACATTCTTTCATGCTTCAGTTATAAAGGGAGTATATAAATTATTTAATTGGGAGAAAGTATTGCATTAATATATTTACACTTCTAATGCATTTACAGAAACATGCTCCTCCCTGGTGAGAATAATAAAACATGGGTGTAAAGTCGCACCGGAGACACAGCTCGAGGACTGCAAGGAGTTCTGCACAGGGGAAAGCAACCCCTTTTTCATCCTCTCCTAGAAGGTGGTTGCTGCATTTTCAGAGCAAGATACAGCTGCCTGCTGTACCCTTGCTGGAGCTCTGCCAGAGCCTCCTTTTCCCTTAAGAAACATGTGGTTGTTATACATCCGTCCCTTTGGCCTCGCTGCTCCCTTCATCTCAAGGGCAACTGCTCTCTGCAGATCACTTGTGCCGCCCCGAACTGAGTTTGGGATAATTGCCCCACCGATGCCATGTGTCTTAATCTGATTGCCAATGTCAACTTAAAAAGGAATGTGCTTCCCTAAAAGTCTGCTAATTTAAGTGCACTGAAGCTTTTGCACTAGTCTAGTTAACTAGCACCCAGGCTTGGGATCTGCTTAGGCTTCTGTTTCACAGGTACAGCTAGAATTCTGAAATGTTTAAAACCATATGCCTGTTTGCCTCAAAGAAGAGGCTCTGTTTTTTAAATTTCATTTAATCCTTTCTGGTTTTACACTTTAAGGCAATGGATTCTCAGCTGCTGTGAAAGCATTGAAATTAGAGTCCAGATTAACCACAGAATTCAAGAATAGCGTCAACACTGAAAGTGGTTTTGGATGAGATGTGGGTGTTTATTAGGAATGCTCTGCTGCACAAAACCCGCTCTCGAGTCGGATAGGGGCTGAGTTAATAAAGGAATGAGCCAAAAAGGATCAGGGAATACTGTAGGCTCATGTGTATCCAGTGCCTGTGGACACAGTTTAGTTGCCAGAACAGAAATGTGAATAGGCCACCCTGGATAGAGATGATGTTGGTATTGTCCATACTTTTCTATGGAATCAGTGGAGTTACCTGGCAGGGTTATGTGAGCATGGCCTGAGTGGACTGAGTGAAACCTTTCTGATGTGCTTCCTGTGTTTGCAGCTCATGGATTTCCAGAGCTAAAGTTATATAAAGATATACCTTTAATGGATGTGTTGAGCCACTCCTGGCACAAGGCTTTGGTAAGAAGGAACTGGTACATCTGTTTCATCAGGAAATGTTTCTTAGATCTAGGTTAGTGGTTTGGATCAAGGCTGGGAAAGAGGAGATTAAGGGAGAAGGGTTGGTGAACACAAGTTTGGTGTCCTGACCCAGTATGTGGGAATGGAGCCCAGTGCCATGCTCTGTGCTTGTGCTGCTGTGGATTTGCAGAGCAGTGCTGGTAGGATTTAGGGAAGGTGTTGGTTCCCTCTTATACTTTCACCTACATTTCTTGTTCTATTCTTTACTTCATTTGTGGCTGGACTTGGACAAGTAAATAAGAAACATGCTTCAATGTCTGCTGGTGGCTTCAGGAAAACCAATCCACATTTAATTTGTTCTCTAGGTAGAATAAACTCATCATCTGCCAGATTGAACTCCATCATATTTTTTCTGTCTAAGAAACCAATGTAAAGTCACTCTATTCACTGCTTAAAGTTGGAGACCACAGAGTTTTTCACTTGCTGTCTTGACCTAGAGTTTTGTTGATGACAAAGCCCTGGTCTAGTGGAAGGTGTCCCTGCACATGGCAGGGGGTTGGAACAAGATGATCTTTAAGGCCCTTTCCAAACCAAGTCTTTCTATGATTCTATGAAAACGCATCTATGTTAGTACCTAAACTTTGAGGGGACTTGTCAGTAGCTCTTGGCAATTTTATTGGTTGTGCTGTTTTGTTCAGCCCCATGTAGAACAGAAAGGTACATACATTTACTAAAAATGTTAATGAAAACTCTTCTTTGGTTTAAAAAAACCTAATCCAAGCAATCCCTGTCTCTCTCAAGCCTGAAGTTCAGTGGAAATACTTCTGATGCTTTCTTTTTAATAGAATAAAGATGTGCACTAAAGTGCAACTGGATTTATGACAGAATGACCCTCTGTCCATTTACTGTTTCTAGGAGAGCAGCAGCCTTTGGCTCGCTGTTCCCAGCTTCCTGAAAGGTGTTACAGTTCTGCCTCAGAGGTCTTGTATCCAGGATAACAGTGATTTACCTTATTTACTTGGAGCTGACCTACCCTTTAGTATACTGCTCCTTCACTTAGTCAGCTCGATGGGTGCCAGATATTGTTCTCCTGCAGGAAGTTCTTCCTGGAATTCTGCAGCAAACCAAAGGCTCAGACAGTGGGAAAATGAAAATAAGGTCAACTTTCCCTTAGGACTAGAGAATAGAAGAAATACACTGACACCATTTGAGACCTCCTTCCCAGAAAAATAGAAGCCACAAATACAGCCAGATTACACAAACTGATTCCAGTATGTAACCATTTCTTACCATTCTCTCTCTTTTTTTTTTTTTTTTCCTGAAGATGAATTTCACCTAACCTGTGTTTAAAGGAAAGACAAAACTGATTTATAACTCGTAAAAATGCGTCCGGAGATTTTTGTCTGGTTTTAGTGAGTAGAAAAGTTACTATTGAGTATTACTCAATACAATCGAGAATTTGCAAAATCAGAGGCACAGCAGATAACTTGCGTAAGGCAGAGGAGCATTATTTGTTTGTGCTGTGAATTGCACCGTTAATCCAACTTCTAAATAAGCAAATATTCCTGGCAGGTCTTAGCTAACATCCTCCTGGCTGTGCAGGGAAAAATGTGAAGCACCCCTGAGAAGTCCTGTAGCCTGAGCCACACTGAACGTACATGGGTGACAGGGTGAAGGCGTATATATTTTTAGGATATTTATAGTTCCTTTCACCCCACTTGGCCCCAGCTTGCAGAAATTATGAATCACAGTTTTTGATGAAACAGAAAATAGCAACAGTAAGGAAAAAGAAGCCGTCCATATTTCCTAGGAATTGTTGCTAAGTGTCAGTTTGTCAAACACGTCTCCTCTTCCCATCTATCTTCACTTTCTGAAAGAGGGTCTGGAGAGAGCTTTGGGTCTGCTTTTTAAGATGCAGAGGTTACTGACAAATTACAGACCAGTGATAAAAACAAGATGATGAGGAGGACGGGAATACTGGAGAGTTTGGGCAATAAAAAAGTGACAGAGCTGAAAAGTTACCAAGGAATGTTTCACAGAAACAAAGGATGTGGTCTTGGGGTCTCCAGAGAGCACAGTTATTTTATTATATTCTGTTCCTATTATCACTTTTGTTTTGTTCCAGGGAGATTTTCAGCAACTTAAGAAATAGATTTTTGGGGCCAGCTATCCCTCAGATGTGTGCACACAACTCCCCTTGACTTCTACTGGAGTTATCTCTGGGCAATTGAGGGCAAAATGTGGCCTTTGGTGGATTGTTTCTGAAGCCAGACTGTAGTGTCAATATACACACAAAAATGCAAGTATCCAAAAGTGACTGCTTCAACCTCTCATTAACATGAAAGGCTCCTAAGGCGATGGGGGTGTGTTACTTTTATTTTTCCTTCAAAAACTCCTATTTTGAGGCCCTTTCTATCCCCTATGTGTCATAATCATAACTTTTTAAATTTTTTTTTTTTTTAATTCATTGAACCAACAAGCACATGCAGTTGCTGTAAAATAACCACTAGATCCCATGTGAGGTACCGTTTCAATTTTACGGTAAATTTCCTGTTTTATGGATTCCTTTCTGAAAAACTCCTCATAGTACTCTCCAAAGAATATGAACTTTCTTTAAAACATAAGAAATAGCTGCCCTGCAAAGAGTATTTTGCTCTAGCCCTGACTTTGTCTTTATTTTTGATCTCAATGCTTGTTGTTATTACTTCTCAAATGTTTTATTACTATTTTATGTGCTTCTTGTTAGAGTTGATATTTTAGGTTCTTCTTAAAAAATGTATTTTATTGTGTTCAGCTAATTACATAGAACTCCTTCAGATATGAGAATGCATCTTATTTAAAAACCTCTCTCTTAGTAGGTAAAATACATGTGCAGGATAGTACAATTTGAAGTGTGCAAGGCATTTGTGTTTTAATTAAAATCTTACAGGAGAAATTTGTTCACCTGGATTACTAGTTGGATTTTTAGCAGGTTGTATAAATAGTGACCAATTACATCTTTGTAATCAGGGAGAGTCTGGAGTTACCTGGTGAAAATCACTGCATGTGTTAAATCTTTCCAGTGTCTACTGTAAATATTGAAGATATGTAGGTATGACCTTGTATGAGTGCATGAGACTCAAGAGTAATTGAAGTACTTGACCTGCTTTGATATGTTTGCTACAAAAAAAAAAACCCAAACAAACCCCCCCCCCCAAAAAAAACCCCAACTTAAAACAAACAAACAAACAAAAGCCCTCCAATTTTCAAACAATCTTTAGAACAAACAATAAAAAGTGAGGAGGAGTAACTTTCTCTTACAATATCAATATTGTGAAATAGGACAGGGCAGATAAGGTTTGAAGCAGTTAAAGGTAATCCTTGCAAACCCAGAAGGGCAACACTTGGGTTCATACCTTGATTTCAGTAGTGAGGTTCCTGAGACACTTTCCCTGGAAATCCTACAGTGTGATTCTTGAAAATATTTATTATCTAAATCTGCTCTATCTACATATTTATTTTTTATCAGAATCTGTCTTGCTGAAAATACTTAAAATGTTCCATCTCAAATAAAAGATGCTGCTGAAGGTGGTGGTTGCAGGTGATATGTTAAAGTTTTAGGATTGTGAAGGTCAGTGATGTGTTATTTACTTGAACTAGAGCACTGGAAAAGTATGTATTTCCCACCAAAAAAAAAAAAAAAAAAAAAGAAAGACTGCCTGTCTGTGTATTTGGTGTAGCTGAAGAAATTAAAACTGCTAGCAAAAAAAACTGTCTTAGGAGAAAAACAGTTTTTAAATTCAGTGGAATCTGCAGAGGACACCATGTAATTACTGGTGAACCTCTCATGCTTGGAAAAATACCCTAATATGTCTGTCTAGAGTACAAGTGCTCATCTTCAAAAATGACACCTCTATTAAATTAACTTGTTTCTGCCAGCCTCTTGTTTACTTAAGGCTGCTTTCACTGTTCCATAAAATGCCAATAATGGAGATGATTTACGTCATCTGCTTTGACATGTGCTCTTTGATGTGTTTTTATCCCATATGTACAAGGAAGGATTTAGGTCTTGTGATTAGCTCAAAAGGCTTGAGTTTTGCCTCTTGTTTGCAAGTTCTTATGACCTCCAGCTTCAGTGGTGCTGAGTATTTTCCGTGGCAAGTTGAAGGGAAACGTAGCAGCAGGTACCTATTTGCTGGGAATCAATTTAGGTATATAAGTGTACATTCACTTATAGATGGATATGCATAATGTATATATTTACAATATTAAAATATATGAGCTGATCTTAGCTTGTCTGAAGAGCTGGTTGTGATATTACCTTAGCAAATATCCCTAAAGATTAATTTAATCCCTGCAAAGCTGTTAGAGGTCTTCAGACAAGAAGTGATATGACTGTTCTTAAAGGAAATGGAGATTAAAAGTTTCAGTTCTAGGCATGAACTCAACAAGAGTTTCCACTGGAAAACTTTTATGGGAGTTGTTCCCAGGGTTTTTGGACCTCTTTAGGCAGCAAATCTCTATTGCCTTAACTAGCTCTTGAATAATTCTTGCTCTGCTGAACCACTGTATGCCCCATGTGTAGAGTTAGCTGTAAGTACATGGAAATTTACTTTGCTTATAATACATTATTTTTCTAATTTCATTCTGGCCTCTCCGCTTCTCCAGACTTCCTCTGGTCTGATGGAATGTTTTTAGTGATGACTAAAACTTAAGATAATGTTTTGCCTAAATCCTGTAAAATCTTAGGTGGTGGTAGTGACTGTTGTTGTGATGATGATGAATACCCCTAAATCTTTAAATATCAAATAAAGAATGAACAGGGAAAAATCTTTATTTGTTTAAGGAACCTCACCCTGAGGACAAAAGTATTTGCCAAAATATGTATATTCCACATTTCCCTCCATGGGCAGTGGAAGGAGGGCTCAGCCTTCAGTGTATGCAAACAAGGGTTAGAGCAAAGAACTTTTGGACTGACTTTTGTCAGTAGGAGGCACTGAATTAGTCTCAACATGAAAGGAATCTCCCCAGTTTGTTTTCTCTCTTTAACTTATTGATCAATTTGTTCTTGTAAATCTACTTAGTGATTCTTATACCTTTTGCATCTGATAACGTTGCAGGTAGTGTTCTTGCCCTCTGTGTTTTAAGCAAGATTTCTTCCACCATTTAATAATGTTTCCCCTTGTTCAGAAGCTGCATTGGGGAGGCAAGTGCATTTGCTTCAGCATTATCTCAGGAGCCTGCTGCATCCCTGAAATTCAAACTTTAGCACTCAGCAATAACTCTAGGAGTAAAAAACAAGGAGTTAAACCTGGGAAAAATGACTAACCCTGCAATGTCTAGTGTTCTCTAGGTGTGACTTTGTGAGGTGATTTTTTTTTTTCTTTTTAATCATGGACAAATAACTTCTGAGTATTTCCATAGCAGTTCCCATCACTTGAATGAGGCTGACTTTGCACTTTTCTGCTTTCTGGTTTTGAGCATTTATGCGCAATTTTGGCAAAGCCCCTCTCCTATGCTGGCTCCTCTATGAACATCTCACTCCAGATATCATGCAGAGGAAGAAAAAAAAACTGGTGCCTGGGTTTGTTTGTTGTGGTTTGGGTCCCGCCACAGCTTGTGCTGAGCAGAGACATGAGGTTGGTCACTTTTCGAGCGCCAGGAGAAAGGAAGCTGCCGCTGCGGGGAAATCCGGGAGCTTCCTCTTCCTGCTGGTCAGCCTCTTTCTTCCCGAGGTTGGCCTCTTTCCCAATGGGCTGCTAAAAGCCCAAAGCTCACTGGCTGAAATCCTGGCCTAATTAAAACCCATGCCAAACCTCCCATTGACTTCAAGGCTCTGGCCCAGAGCATCATCACATCCAACGCGGTCGTCTCACTCCATTGTTTATGGGATTGTTCTGATGGCTCTTCTAGGGCGATGCTCAAACAGCTCACAGCCCCTTCCTCCCCTGCGGGCAGGCAGCCTACTCCAAACTGAGCTCATCATCAGGCAGTGTTTTATCAGTTTTAGCACCATATCTTTGTAAATCAGGCCAAAACAAGTCCCAGATCCTCAGCAGCTCCTTTCATAGCTGCAGTCTGGAAGTGTGAACTTTTCTGGATTTATTTTCGTTTTGCTTACGCTGAGGTGACTGGGAGATCCCTGTGTGATGCCTCCTGCACTGTAATTACAAGCATGAAAATTTTGGCAGTGGGAACGTATTAAAGAGCCAGTGGAAATGGTAAGGGGACACATGAGGAAAGGGTTGAGTCCATAAAGTGTCAAATGCTGATTTAACAGAGCAAAAAAATATCTCAGTTCTCATATGATACAGTACAGGGCTAATATTCATGCTGTTGTAAGAATATTTTTTTTTTTTTGGTCTTTGGAGTTGTTGGTGGGAGAAATAGTTAAAAGACAACTTAAAGAAACTGATTATTAATAACTGAAAAAGTGTTTGCATTTCATAGAGCTCCCTTTTTCTTTCCTCCTTGACTTTCATAATATATTGATGTTGGGTTTGTTTTTGTTTTGCTTTGGTTTTTTCTTCAGGAAAAGGAGGCTTTTCATTTGATTAAACCACCTACTTGAACTTGCTTGGTGCCATGTGCTGTAAAAACAAAGGCTGATATAAACATAAAACAAATAGTTATGCAAGCGAAAAGAATCCTGGAGTAAAATATTCAGGCTTGATTTGCGAGTGGCTCGCTCTGTGGTCCCTCTGACCCCAAACACAACAGCAAAACACATTATTAGGAACGACTAAAAAGGAAATAGCACTCTTGGCTAGTAATGGTGAGGACCTGGGTCCTGCCTGTGCCATGAGCATCTCCACTGACCTCCGAAGGTCCCTCTCCAGGTCGCCTGCCCCAGTGCATTCCACATGCTCCCTTCCTCCGGGAAAGCAACTTGTAAACCATTTTGGAAACACTTCTAGTTTAAGATCTTAATGTTTGTTTTCTACAGCTGTTCTAGCAGAGATGGCTAGGAGGTGTTTGATGTGGAGTGTTGGATCTGCATCATGAGGGCTGAGTGCCAAGCCAGGTATGTGGTGTGCTTGCAAAATATTAGGACCAGATCCTGCCTTCCTCGAGGATGAGGATCTGCTGTGAAATTGCTGAACTTTGAGATGTGTAGTAACAGTAGTACTGGTGGAACAGACTACCAGCACGCTCGAGACCTGGTGTGCCCTTTGATTTCTGTGTAGGAAAGCATGAAATCTCTTTAATTTGTCATTTACTCTCGGTACTACGGGATGAATCTGCACATGCCACAGCTTTTGTTTTGTATGGTAACTACTGAACCCTGTAGTGCAGCAAAGGAGACAGGAGAGCATGCAGCATCAGGAATTCCCCTGAAAACACTCTTCTTATCTCCTCTAAAAAAAGAAAGGAAAGTGAGAGAAATGATTTCATAGATTTAATAAACAGTTCAAAGTCTCCTGCAGGATCTCTCTTACTATGCATGTTTTTCATTGTTCTTTAATGAGTAAATGACCCGTTAATGTGCACAAGAACATATCAGAAGCACATGGCAGTGAAGAAGCTTGGGTGGCAGTAGATTTGATCAAAGATTTTCAAATCTGACCCCAAGTATTTGATGAAGAAGATTAACATGGAGACAATTTGCCAAACAAATACAGCATTAAGAGCCAAGAGACAGGCTGAGGGAATTGAAGGCTCCAGATTGCCCACATAAAGAATATCACTAAACATAAAGAAAACAAAGCCAGGATAAATGTCTGGGATGTGGAGTCCCACAGAACAGGACTTGTGCTGCTGATTGATTCTTTTTGTAATACTATTTTAAATATAGTATGTAATTCTTTTTTTTCTCCCAAATTTAAAAAAAAAAAAAAAAAAAAAAAAGTTGTGCCTGTGACCTGGGTTCTAACAGTGTTACTCTAAGCATTTAAAAAGATTTCTGGAACAGAATTGGTTAATTAGTGCTTTGTGTTACATATGACCCAACCAGAGATAAAAAGGTTTAAAGGTCTCTTGTAACCCTGCAATGCCATTTGTAACACAAAAATAACCCCCTTTCATTACTGGCATGCCACTGTAGCAGGCAGGTTATTTTTTCCCTTCGCTGCAATGAGGGCAGCTTTCGCATCAGAAGAATTCTTGGCAAATTAATGCGCTACCTCTTGGGCTAATTAAATTAGAAAGGATCAAAAATACAGAGCAGCTTTTGTGGTGGACACAATGTTGTGCTTCATGCATCTTGCTCAGAGAGGAATTTCTGCCATTTAGCCCCTTTTTGCCTCTAGCAGCGTTCTGGACTCTCTAACACAGTCAAGTTCCTAATTTGCCTCAATGAGAGAGAATTATTAACTGATAATAAGAAAAGGAGCATTCACAGCTCCAGGCTGGGCTGTGTGGAAAAGGGTGAGCTACACAGCACCTGAAGCGCATGCAATTTTTATTAATTCCTGCCTAAAACAACGCATTCAGGAGTAAAATTGCTGTGCAAATGACAAAAACAATTATAATTTTGATTCTTCGGTTCTGAAAATATGAACTGCTTTATCTTAAATATGACTAGATTAAACTAGTAATAAGTTCACCTCTCCTTGAGCCTACACGAAGCAGTTTGGGTTGTAGCAAGTGCATTTCATTTTGAAGTTGGTTCCACTTAAATTGATTGTTCTTGTCTTCAGAAGTATTTTTGAAAGCAAGAGAGGTGTAGTTTTTCATTTATGCCGGCAATGTGAACTGTAAAACCGCTTTTACTCATTGCAAATAGCAATTGTGCTGCTTGGAGAGAATGATCTATACAATAAAAGGTATTAAAGTGGATCTAGGATAATGCAAAGCAATGAAGCAAGAATGCACATAGATGGACATAAGGTTATAGTAGGTTATTCTTACGTTTTTTTATCCTGAAAGATATTTCTTGTTAGTGCAGAGATATGTTTCCTTACAGACATCGCTGTCAGAGTCAAACTGGACTGTGCTCCTCTTCCAAATGCAATTAATGGCTGGATAGGGAAAAACAGGATGAAGACCCTTCATGGAAAGCTTAAAAAATTACTCTTTGTCCAAGAACCACTAAACCTTCTCTGCTTTTGAGATACTCAAAGCTCTGTTTGTTGTTTGCCATGAAGATACTGTTTTTCCATGGTCAATATTTTTGCCCTACTGGCTTCACTCACTGCCATACTGGAGTCTACAGATCTTTCAAGGATCATCTGTGTCTGCTTTATTTTTTAGTTGAAGTATACATGCTTTTATATGTGTCTGAAAAAAAGTAAATTTAATGATTTTGAAACAGATAGGAGGGCATATATGCAAGTTACAGCAGCTCCAGGGTGAGAGTATCCCCTTAATTAATGAGTCACATGGAGTTTGGGACTAGACAGATCTAGATTTTCTTTTATTTTTCATAAAGATAAAAGTGTGCAATTGAAATAACTTGTAATTCATTAGTGTACTCAGCAGCTCCACAAATAAATTTGTTTTTTGCTTGTATTTAATCTGGAGGTGGAAAACACCACATAGTAACACGTGAAAATCTGGAATTTTGGTAATTTTTTGGGAACATGTGAAACACGTGCCAGTGTGTGGCACATGCTTTTTGTGTGACTTGTGATGGCAGACTCTCTCTGCATTTATATATAATAATATAATTAATAATATGAATGATGATGATAATGATGAAGGTAATAATAACAAAAACAATAATGATAATGCCTAAAGGCAATCCCTGTCCTAGAGAACTTTGCAGTCTAAATAGTTGTGGAAGGGAAAAAAGTTAGAAGGAAAGGAGAACTCAGGAGAAAACAGGCTTGGCTACAAGATACAGGAGAGAAGTGATGGAATGTGAGCAAGATAATACCTGTTACCCAGTTCCTACCCCATGTACTCTGCTCTGCTTCTGCTGCTCTCCTAAAACCCCTAAAAATCTGGGAGAGGAGGGGGTGAAAAACTGTGACAATTAAAGGATTTAAAAACTGATGTCAGGTATTTCATATTTCCTTGAAGGGAAAAACCCAGAAGTAAACAGCCCACGAAACAGTGCAGGGAGACTAAATATTTCAGTTAATTACTTTTGAATTAAAATATTCTTGATATGTGTAAAGGTGGGAGATTATGACACATTTTATGGCTTTTTATTTTTTATTTTTTTATTTTTTTATTTTTTTAATTTATATTAATGCTACAGCAGTGATTAAACAGCCCTGTGTAGAACCTTTAACCCCGCCAAAAAATCTGGATGTCTCTGTTCTTGTGCTAAAAACGCTGGGCCATGTGCTGGGGTTGTGTTTGATTATTTTTGTGAAGAAGAGGAGGGAAATTAAAATGAGAGGGTGTGCAGGGCTTGGGCTCAGCACTTGGAGACTAGAGGTGTGTTTCTGTGGGAGAGGCACGTTGGTGCCTGAGCTCACGGACATGGCAAGAAGCTGCTGGGCTGTGGGCTTGTGATTATATCTGGTCACTGTTACGGGCTGCTGAACTAGTGCAAAAACTCTGGCAAAAATCAGATTATTTTATAACTTTGTTGTCATTTTAAAGATTCTGGGTGAACTGGGTCACAGGCTGATTGGATGAGTCATTAAAGGAAAATGTGTCTGAGAATGGGGAAAAAAATAGAGTTTTATAGCAGGATTTTTGAGATGTGAGGGAGATAAAGTCAACTCCAGTCAACCAGAAGAATTCCCAGAGACAAGTGGAAACTTTTTTTTGCTGGATTAAGAAGTTGTAGATACCACAGGACTACACTACAATAAAATCAGATATTGACAAAGCTTATTCATTTGCTGGCAAAGGAGATGATTTCATCTCTCTCTCTATATATATATTTAATATTCAAGTGTAGGATAGGGCTTGGAACAACCTGGTCTAGTTGAAGATGTCCCTGCCCATGGCAGGGGGTTGGAACTACAAGATCTTAAGGATGATGATCCCTTTAACCCAAACCATTCTATGATTTCCAGCTGCTTAGTGAGGGATCAGTGAGGCTCTTATTGTGTCCTATAGTGGAGTATAAGTATGACTAAAAGGCAAAATAAAACTATGAGAAAGTGATCTCTTAACTAGAACTGAAAAATATTTTAATCAAATTATTCAGGAGTGGGAATGACCTCTTACAATTCTGTAGAAGTCTTTTGAAATATTATTTCCTGTACACACATTAGAGGAATCTGGCAAAAGGGAAAGATGATTATGCACATAATTTAGGAAAGTGAGAAAAAACATGGACATTTGAAGCAAAACTGAAAGATTTGTATTAGTCAATCATCATGAAAAGAGAAACTCCTGACCTTGCGTTTATACGTTTACATGAAATAATTTTGAGGAATCATCACTTTCAGTCTCTAAACCCTTACCAGGAAAACTGGGAAAGTTGTATAAAGTGATGGCCTGACTGTAGTTGATTTTTGGTCTTATTTAAAGCTCACTTGCAGGGAACTTCCACAGCCCAGGGATGGTAAAGAGACTTTGTATCCAGGTGACTTCCAGCAGTACAAGACTGGACATGAAAATCATCTTACAAAATATCCGACATACATGCAGAAAAATGAAAACCTGGCTAGGTTCTGATTGCTTTTTACAGTTTGTGATGTGAAATGAGGCCTTTGGCAAAGAAACCATCCATGAATTTTAAAGGCATAGAGAACCTGCTCTGCTGGTCCTGCCTTCCCAGGTTTTCTGTGCACAGCGTTGCCCCTTCTTGTGCTTGGCTTGCACTGTAGGAAGGGCTTCTATCTCCTGTGGTGGCTGTGATATTTTATTATTGGTATTTCAGTGATTTAAATAAAATATTGCACCAATACTGCAGCAAGCTGCCATATGGACAAAAAATGCTGCTGTTTTCCCTTGTTCTACTCTATTCCTGGGGCTGGTAAAAGAGTGAAGCTCATGGATTTAAACCCTTTGGTGCTGAGGCACATGCCCAAGGTCTTAAACTTGTTGCTTGTTCTCCTGCTCCTCTGTTCTTTAATGGGAGCCATAGGGAATTATGTGGCTTTCAGACCAGGGCAAGCAGCCAGAAATTGTGCAGAAGAAGGTGCAACAACCCCATGAAAGCTGCACATGTCCCCCTGCTGAAAAGTATCACCTGCACGTAAGAAATTATCTCTATAATGGAAAATATTATGGATAAAAAAAATTAAGGGAGGTCATAATGGCTTATGTTAAATAAATGGAAGTTTTTCTGCTGCTCAACCATATTTCCCAGTTAGTAAATTGTAATGAGATGCTGAGGTTGTAAATCCATCCTTGCTGGGGGCAACCCTGCGAGAGAAGCCACGGTCGGACCCTCAGCCAGGAGCAGAGGGAATTCCCACTCAGAGCACTGCAGTGAGCCTGGCTTCTCTTCCTCTCCAGAGGTCACATCCTTACCCCAAACATATGTGTGCCTTCCTTGAGCAAATTTTGTTGACGTCTGTTTGCTAAACGAATGTCGTCCTAAAAACACAAACTGTTGCACGGTTTTAAAGCAAAACCAGTTTGGTACTGATGATTCACTCCACGCTGCTCTGCCCAGGCACAGTGATTCTCTTCTGATTTTCTTTTCCTTTTTTTTTTTTTTTCTTTTTTTCTTCCTCCATGAAATTTCACTTCCTGACAGTTGCAACATTTCTGAGCTGTATTGTTTGCAGTGGGGACTCCCTCTTTTTTCCAGCGTGCTAAAAGTATATTTAGTTACTGCCTGGGTATGTTTGAGCTGCGGATTTAAATTTAAGTTTTCCTTAATTTGGAGGTTGGTAATGAAAAAAAAAAACACTCTGTGTCTAAAAGGATGGATCTCATTCTGGGTGTGGGTTATGTGAGGGCCCTTATTACTTCTCTGCATGGGAGAACTGAGGACTTGGAATCTCGGAAAAGGTCAGGTTGGATGGAACTCTGAGCAACCTGGTCTAGTAGAACATGGAGGTTGGAATGAGATGAGCTTTTTTAAGGTCCCTTCCAGAAGTTCTGGTTTTTTTTTTTTCCATTCAAAAGGCATTTTTGGATGATGTAAATCGCTATAAAAAGAAATTCATTCCACAGTTCTGTTCTTGGATCCTACTGCAAATTTAGGATCGTGTGAGGATTTCACATCTGTATCTGAACTTGATGTATTGGTGTTCTAGCAAGGCACCTGATGAGGAATGCTGTCACTTTTTGGATAGAAGTATTTCACAAGAATATTGTCATTGCTACTTTTCCTCATCTTTTGTATCCCCGTGGGAAGGGATCTGCAAATAACACAATTTCTAGAGGAACGAAGGCTACAGGAGAAAAAAATTTGATGTCCTGACACCACATTTTGGATTATTTTTGACTTTTTTTCTCTCTGTCTCTGAAATTGCTAATAACAGATGCTTGAATTCTAGTCAAGTAAAAAATTCCAATTGATTTCAAAAGAAGTTGGATTAGATCCTAGCATCAGTTTGGCACCTACGAAAATACAAACATACGCAAGGGCTTCACTTTCAAGTGCGCTCAAAAATATTATTTAAAAAAACCCAATAGCAAAAATTTTGAAATTCCTTATTTAGAAGAAAAAAAATCTTCGAATTTTGCAGACATTTCTGATAGGAAATTTAAGGCATTGATAACGGTTTTGAATGAAAATTTGAATAAAGTCCATATTGTCTATTTTTCATGGAATTGCCTTTTGATCTCATCATCCCAATTTTGAGGGTTTTATGCTCAGGAATTCTTGGTTCTGAGGGCACCATACTTTGGCTCAGGATTCCTGTGTATATTTTTGATTTAGGTTTACTCTTAGGGTGTTCTGGGCTACTTGGGTTTGAGCATATGGTTTGATTTTTAAGTCAAGTGACACCACTTCTCACATATGCACATTACTCATTCACCATGCAAGTTCAATAAAATCAAGGCATCTTTTATTTTTTTATTTAAAGCTGACAAAGAAGTCATACTTAAAAACCAATCTAGGAAATTACTTCATTGTCAGAATTATTTCCTCTGATCGTTTCCACGCTTTAATTTTTATATTATTCTTTCTGTAGCTGTGGCGGAGGACTTTTACCACTGGAATGAGTGGGAAAATGACATCATAGCAAAGTGTCATGTTTTTTCAGCTCTTAAATGGCTGCACTACAATTAATCAAAATTGGTGTGATTTTTATGAAGTGATACTACCAATAATTTAGGATTTTAATTGGTTCATGAAATGTCTTATTTTTTTTCAAAGGTGTAAACATTTAGAAATAGCTGCCTTTTTTTTTATTTTTTTGTTTAAGAATGGCACAAATTTAATATTATCACGTGATGCTGACATCAAATGCTGTCTGTATGATATATATGTAGGCAAATATAACGTGCTTAAGAGATGTCCACTTTTCTTTGCACTGCACCAGAGGGTGTTGTGCATAACCCCTTGCAAAAGATGGCTTGTTCCATTTGAAGTTGCACTAAGCAGTGTATGGGGTGGCAGCCTGCCAATTAGTGATCCATTTTCTGAGAAACCAGAGTTTGAGGCCGTGCCAACCAGCCCCATACATCTTATCTTCAGCATCGCGGCGTGGCCTCGTAATTCGTGCGAAATTGTGTTTGACGTTAAATTATAAACCCTTAGTGTAATAATAAAAAAAAATAAATAACCCTAAAAGCAAATTAAAAATTATGTTTTCACTGGAGCAGGTTATAAGCCCACTAGAAATGCGATCTGCAGTCATCAGTCTATGGGCAAAATTCCATTTCTCAAGGGTGTGTTGGGTTTTTTTTTTTTTTTTCCCCTTCTCCTACCGATCAAAAAAGCTGCAATGCAGAAAATTAAGTTTAGGTATAGTTTAGGAGTATAGTTTTTAATTTGAGGTGATGATTAAGACTCCTTTTAATTAAAAAAAAATGGTCAGATGTGTTGCAGGAAGATGTAGCTGTGTGACATCCCTACCTGTCACAAAAACTTTAGTTTTTTTATGTGAAAAAAGGGCACTTTTTTTGGAAACAACTGGTGAAGAGGTAAAGCAAATGCTGTCCAGATGATCAAGGTGATCCAAAATCTTGTTGTGTGACCATTGCAGTGGTCCAGTGTCACCAGCTGCGGGTTTGGGGAGGCAAAGCTTCCTTATGTCCCAGAGCTGTGATGTAGTACTTTGCTCCTTAATGTCTCTTAAAAACTCACAGATAAATATCAACCTTTCAAAACCTGAGAGAGAGAAGACATACTTAAAGTAGAGTTAAGAGGAGGGATAAAAAGTATTTTTTTTTTTTTTTAAACTATGCAAATTTGCTAAATTATCACTTGGTACATAGCAACATCCTTACTTCATGTTATTTTTACACTTAAAAATTTGATTTCCAACAGAATCATGGAGGGTTATTTATATTCAAAAACATTTTAAAGTAAGGCAGACTTTTGCTAAACATTTTTAAGTCTCCCCACATAGCCAAAATCCTATGTCAAGTTCAAACATTTCCTGGTTTGCCCGTATCATCTGTCAGGATGAGTTCACAGGGCTAAAAGCATTAAAATCTTGCAGATCTTTCTGTACACAATTTAAAAAATGCTGGTCGTATAAGGAAAAAAGGATAATTAGTGAGAATATTTCTGAACAGTCTAAGATTTTTTGCATGTAAAGTTCTTCTAATTAACTGGAATTCAAGCTCCAGTGAAAATGGTTTTAGGAATACTTCAGTGCCCCAACATATGAAAATTAATCCGCAATCACTTAAAATCTGACTTTAACTTGCTCTACAGAGTGGACTTCACTTCAAACTTAGAGCCTACATAATTACTTGACACCTCTAAGTTCATATTTATCACCACCTCCTCCAAAAGCCAGTGAGATGTTCATGTTCATTTATAACGGGCTGAAATACTTATTCACTTTTAACCTTGGATATTATTTCTTTCTTTATGTGTCCTAGAACACCAGGATTCAGAGTTTATCCATTTCAATGCCATAACTTGGCCCATTGCACTCTTCTCCTTGCCTGGTGGTGTCCACCATTCCCAGAGGAAGACCATGGGTTGGGATAAGCCCCGTTCCCCACTGACCCACGTGGGACAGATCAGGTTTTCATGGCAGTGGTGTTTCTGAGCTCGTGTCTCTGCCTCCATGAGGTGCAGACACTACTGGTCTGCATCCAAGATAAGACTTCAAAATGATTGCCAGGTAACTCCAAACATTTTCATATCTTCCAGTGCCAAACCAATTTTAGCATTGGAAATTAATTTCCTAGCGTGTTTTGGGAAGGAAGAGGTGAATTAATTACTGTGGACACCACGATACCATCCAAAGCCTACAGTTAGTCGCTGGTTCAGATTAGCATGAAACCAGTAGTAATTGGGTTCTGCTTCTTTATCATTCAAGAGCTCTTTTACATGACAAGAGGATGCTCACATCTCCAAGGGATACCTTTGGCACTTCCACCGCTTTAATTTCTTTGCACACCCCTGTTCATTATTGAGTCTTGGAACCAAAGCAGGATGTGGGGAGGTCTGTCCGTCTGCTTTATTTCACCTAAGCAAACTCTGCGCTCCCTTGTTGGCACAGGAAGCATTTACAAAAGTTGTTTAAAGAGCAATTGCTCTTCTTCACCGGGGAGGCTGGTCTTTGCTCGGAATTTAAATCAGGTTCGTGACGCAGAAGGGAAAGAAGCAAAAGGCTTCTGAGCTGTGTTTGTGAGCTGAGCCCTGCTGATGGGCTTCGTGGTGCCTCAGCAGAAGGAGATCTCATCGGACTGGCTGTGTGTTCAGGCAACTATATAGCCCCACATTGCTCTTCACCATTAAAACTGCGTACAGGAGACAGAATTAGGAGGTTTGAAAAGACATAATGTAAATAAGTTCTGAATGCTGTCGAGTAAATGTAATTGTATTGTTGAAACTGGAGATCCTAGAGCAATACTGGTGAAGAAATCAAGTCCTGTGTCAATGGGAAAGAATTTGACTGATGCAGATTGTAGGTCAACAAGTGGTGTCTACGCTGCCTGCGCTTGTTTTTGTTGCTGCCGTTACGTTTTCTGTGTGTTTTGCTATGAAGTCTCATTTTCTTTATCTCTCTTGACAGATGGAATCAGTAAATGTTACATTATCAAGTTTTATCTAAAAATGTCTTCCATTGATAGCGCATTTATATCGTGTCATAAAAGCTCTTTGTACCAAAGCACAGAGAGCTGGGAAAATCCTAACTAGTGAGTAAGCTTGCATTTTGAAAGTAGTAAAAAAGTTCTTTGTTCTACAGCACCCTATTTTTAGAGAGAACTTAATTAAAGTGAGTAAGGAATTTTGAAATCTGGAATAGGGAAAAATTGGGTCATTATTAATTATTATGTATATAATAAATCCAGGGGCTGTGGTCTTTCTTCTTCACAATGCACGTATGTCTTTTCCTTCCTCACAGGCATTTTTCATTACCAAAGGACTCTATTTCCCTTCTCTAAGGCCCTGGTTCAGCAACTTGCTGAGCTGAGAATCTAGTTGTAAGCACACAAGGAGGACCTTCTTCTTGGGGGGTAGGAGTGTTCAATCTAGACATTGTCAAGAGCATTTCCAAGCTGAATTACTCATAACGGCCTGTCAAAATCCAGTTTCTCTAATGCATCTCTGCAGCCGCTTTCCCTCCTTCCAGTCCTTCAACACCTTCTCCCTTTCACCTGCTCCCTGTCAGTCTGCAGCCCAGGAATGCATGTCTCTGTAAATGGGAAGGTGATGCTCTTGGGACCACAGAGAATAATAATGTCCCCAGCTCATATTATTTTCAAGTGGTGTTCATAGCCCCTAATCAATATAATTCAGCTTGGTTTTCTCTCCCTGTCCCCTTTTTCTTCCTCTGACTCTTTTTTCAGAGTCAGCATTCCTCTTGTCAACTGCTTTCTCTTTCCTGTTTTCTTTCTCCCCATCACCCCCAGCTCCTGAGCTCCCTTGTCACCTCGCCGACTTGGATCCTTTCCCATAGATACTTGGTCCTATTACGAGTTCCCATCTGCCAAATCACCACTTCTGCTCCTGTTATGTGTGTAAAACAGTGTGCTCTGGGGTCAGGCAGGACAGAAGTGGCCTGTGTCATCTGGGCCCTTCCTTGCTTCTGAATCCCTGGGGAAGAAAGTGCCCAGGTAAAGCAATGAAGAATTTCCTGCATTCAAACAGCTCATCTGCAATTCCTGGGTTTGGAGTAGCGAACAGGATCTCTTCCAGCTTGTCCCATGCTTTCTACTCTTGTGTGAAACAAAAAAGCACTGGAATACATGGATTATTTTTTTTAATAGTTCCTACCTAAAAAACGAAAATGCATTTCTACCTTTTTTGTGTGTTTAGTTCTAAAAGCTCAAGGTTTGATTGCCTCATCCTTTGAGAAATGGGGAAACACTGAGGCATAAAGTGCTCCTTCTCTCCCCTTCTCTCAAACTTGTCTGCACACTCCAGCTGGAGTTAAGCAATGATTGAGCTTCCCAAAAAGATTTCCTAAATCATTTGTTCTAACTATGCCATGTTGGTACGAGAGCACCATTATGATTCTTCTGGTTATACAGGGATTGCTAAACTGCCAGGACTGGACTGGTTTGTGCTATTCAATATCTGTTTTTACACTCATAATTCTTGGATTATTCCCTGTGACATCCTGTCAAATCTCTTCAGTTTGGGCTCTTGTAAATGATGCCCCTTGGGTTTCTCTGAGTGCCTACAAATAGACAGGAAATGTTCAGCAGTGATTAAAGCCCATCAATATACTCTGTCAAGTAGCTGCTGTATTTAAAACCATAGGTGGATAGATCTTAGCAGCAGAAAAATTCGTGAAGTAAAGTAATTATGATGTTTATTTCTGGGCTACATAAGAGAACTATGAATACCCATAACATGTTTATACAAAACAATGTACTTACCAGAATGAAAAAATGAAGGACAAATAATTCATAGCAGGGTTTGTATTTTGCCTCATAAAACTCCAATTTATTTTAATTGGAGGTATTAACTACTATATGATTATTAAGTGTAAAAGTAAATATGAAAAGAAAGACAAGAAAATGAAGTTTTTATTGCAGTCCAACGTTAGCTTTTCTCACTTCAGTGTTGATTTTTCCATATGTGACTTGCAGTCGTAATGGAATAACAAGTAGAGAGATTATTATTATTATTACTATTACCAGCTTTCCAGTAACAGGTGAAGGGTAATTCCTTCCAATTCTTTCCTAGGCCAAAATTTTTCTGTGGCAAATAACAAGTCTTGAGCTGCTGATCTGTGGCTTCATGTTTGCATCTGCCAGCTTTGGAGAAAGGACTTTTAATCTGCTCTTGCATGGCATTAGAAGGAATTCTTTTAAAGTTACATGGAGAGCAACTAAGTGTTCAGAGGGGAAAAGAAAAATATCTTGGATCTGGCTGGGTTTCCCCCCAAAATATGCAGAAGTCTCTTGACAAATGCAGTGCTGAAGGTCGTGCTTTGCACATGCAGCTTATTTTGAAAAATAACCAAACTTTGGTTTGAATTGTCTGTCCAGGAACGAGTTAGCCACTGCCCTGCCTCTTGTTAGATTATTTCTCATTTTGGAGCTTTTCAACCACCTTTTCATTTGTGTTTAAAAGTAAACCATGTTGCATTTCACGTTTCTAGAGCCTGGTCCTGCAACCCCTTACAGCAATGTGTGTCACCTCTCTGCTGGAGTGACGTCGGGTCTGACATGAAGCCAGCACTGGGTTTGAGACACTTTGCTAATTCAGCTCCAAACCCCAAAGATTTAAAACTGCTCTTAGTGGTGTTCCTGTTTTCAGGGAGAGGGGAGTAGGAGGACAAAAAAGAAAGTGATTGTAGCCAAATTTTCAAATTAGAGCTAAATTTCAAAAGTCTTTGAATTTAAGGGTGTGACTTCAGGTGCTGGTAATTTTGGAGATGGTGGCTCATAAGGCAAGATTTAGATCTGTAATTGTTCAGACTCCTAAACTTTGGGATCAGGGTTTGGATTTGGCCTGGTAATTTAGGTCTCTCTCCTTTCCTGATTTGCTATATATGCATAAAACTTCTAAATCTTTTACTCAGGCCCATACACAGGCCATGAATTCCTGCTGCAGATGTTCCCTACTGCATGTGGACACCTCTATTAAGCTTGCCAACCTATTACTCCTGTTCAGGCTTCACAATGACTGCTCAGATACATTTAATTAAAATGATAGACTAGAGTTCACCCAAGAAGTGTTGAGATAACTTCATTCCATAAGGGAAGAAACAAGATTAAAATCCAGAGGTGACCCCCACCCTGCTCCCTTTCCCATTTCTCCAGAATTACCATCAGCCATGAGATTATCTCCAGGGTTTCGTGGATGTTCACAAGCCCAAAGCAAGCCATGAACATCTACCCTTGAATGGAATGAATCTATAATTCATTCAAACAAACAAAACCCCTTCTGAGCCTAATATCCTTAGTGTCATCATTAATTATAATATGCAATCATAATCATTTTGGAGGTGGACCTGGGGTTAATTTGGCCAATCAGCTGCTGATCTCTAATAGTGGCCTATTCAAGTGTATGAAAATGATCCCCTGTAGTTCCTACATGTATGAAGGAAGTAATATACTGTGTTCTTTTTTCCTACAGGCTGCATGCCAAGGTATTAGTTTTCCCTGCAACTCCAATGCACAATAACTGGATACTTTTAGCTCTTATCATTTTTTATGAACAGGTGGATAGGAAATCGTTTTGGCATAAACAGGGAGAGGTGCTGCAAACAGGGTTGTCTCTGTGTTAAGGGCTTGCTGCCAGTCTTTTTAAATATTTTTTTTTTAATCTTTTCAGTTTTCTTTTTATAGCAGGCTTTGAAACAATATGCAGGTTTGTTTTGTCAGAGGTACAAAGAAGGGGTCTTTTGTGGCATTCAGTTGTGTCACTCTCCTTCTACCTGTGCTGACATCGTGCTGCTCCCCAGGAGCTTTGCTTTATTTGACAGTAGCTTGGTAAAACTGATCTCAGTGAAATCCCAGAAGTAGAAGATGTTGAGCAATCTTAAATGAGCTCTGCTTTTTTATCTTTCTGTGTCCATACAACAGCTATGGCCCTTTACCATACTTAAATATATACTAATGGACTTATAAAGTGCAAGGGGATGTTTGTTGAAAAAGCAAAATCTAAGCAGTGTCTTTTTCCAATTTACAACAGCACAGAGTAAACAGTTGTGAAGGAATCAGTTTTAAATGATGAAACTTTGAAGTATTCCCATGGTATTTGAGCAAATAGGCCCGTAGTGTTCATGTTGATTGAATTAATTGCATGTCCTATGATTTGATCGCCTTTAGTGACATCCCAAAATCAGTTGTTTGGATATGAAGTTATAAATGGAAAGAAGTGGATCTGAGAGGTTCCTTTTCACCGATAATTTAATAAATGGTGGCCAAAATCACACCGATAAAACAACTGATTCTTCAGATAATGGGAGGCTGAACAAAATTAGGTGTCTGCAGCAAACATCTCTATCCACTGTGTCTAAAGAAGCATTTCCCAAATCAAGGCCACCAATCACACATTGTTTTAACCACAGTGAACTGTTCAAAATAACAGAAGGGAAAAAACAATGTCTGAATGATCATATCAATTCTTTCTCTTCTCTGTTTATGGATTATTTTTCTGGGACAAGGGATGATGTGTCTGAAAAAAGCTCAGGATGGAACAAGGCAGTGATATGATGAAAGACAGAAAAAAGCAATAGGTGGAGGATATTTCAGCTTTAAAACATTTTTGCCCACGTGCTAGTGCTGAGGAACTATGAATGGGCACAAATAGCTATTTTTTAATGAAAGAAAAGAGTTGATTCACTCACAGGCAGTGGTAACGTAGCTTATTTTATAATAGCAAGAGCCAAGCATATGGTATTCATCATTAGCAGTAGCAGCAGAAGCCGTTTCTGCCGGGCCGTGGCTGGATAACCCCACTCCAGGGGTGAACCCTGCCTCTCCAGGCTCCCCACCTTCCCTCTGGCACCGATGCCCTGGCACTGCTCCCGTGAGTGCCCATGGCTCCCAGCCTCTCAGTGTGTTGTCTAAGATCCCAGCCCCATCAGTTGCTCTTGTATTTGTGGTCTTCTCAATGAGACAAATTCCTTAATTAATAGTGTTTTACCTTTGTTTGCCCCTTTCTCATACTGGTTACGAGCTCTATTAATCTCCAGCACTATCAGGTCTATCTGAAGGAGCAGAAAGAGCTTTTTATTTATTTTTCATGCCTCCCGTCTTAGCAATTGGCTGGGCAGCTCAGGGATCTGAATCAAACCTGCTGAAGTAGTGAGCAGCTTTTAAAATGTCTTTACCATTCCCCATTATCATTATGCTTGAGCACTACAACAGCAGCTACGCTTTGGCTTGACAGTCACAGTGATCATCTCTATTCCTCTATAGCTTTCAAAATGTTTCTCTAAAATAGAAATTCCTGGCAATACATCAGGATGGAGACAAATGTTTAATATCCATGCTACTAATGGTAAAACCGAGATACAGCTTGTTTTAAGTGGCTAAACCCAAGTGTATTATGCAGTGAGAGATCTCCTGGCTGGGTAGCAGCCTCTCTAGGTCCCTGTCACACCAGCCTGTGCTACTAGAGCAGCTGAACTCTCAGCCCTACAGACACTTCAGCTCACTTATGGATGACCTTGGGTGTGCCCTCAGCAGTTATTGTGGCGCTGTGTTAAATTACACTCGAGATGAGAGGAAGTTTATACAGCTATTTGCATTCAGATATCAAGTTGGATGGCAAACCTTTTGCTGATTTGCCATGGATTTTGGAGTGAGCTCTGTGCTTTATTATATTTGTGGATATTTAGCATTAGGAAATGAGGCACATGGAGATTGCTTAGAAAAGAGTAAAATCTCTAACACTGAGCACGAACTGCAGAAAAAAGATGTGCTGTGTCTGGTGAGGGTAATGACACACAGGCACAGATTTCCCGAAGGTGATGGGACTGCCCCATCCCTGGAAGTGTTCAAGGCCAGGTTGGACAGGGCTTGGAGCAACCTGGGCTAGCAGAAGATGTCCCTGCCTGTGGCAGGGGATTGGGCTTGGGTGGTCTCTAAGGTCCCTTCCAACCCATTCAATGATTCAGTGATCCACTGCAACCTTTATTACCTGTTAACATTCTCCTTTGAAGCCTTTATTCTTATTAAAAGTCAGTTATTCCTCAACATCAATCTTCTCTCTGTCCATTTCTGTATTCATTTAAACTGAGAATGATGGATCCAGCCATGGGCTGGTCTGTGAGTGCTCTATTGTTGTTGTCCTCAAAATTCCAATTCAGTGTGTACTTTCCTTTTACAAAATCCCTTGGTATTGCGTAAAACATTGTCATGTTATGCTGTTACTAGGTTGTGTCAAATCAGGAAAATAATTGGAAGCTACCATTCATCTAAGAATATTTTAATTAGTGGATTTTATCTGTCTTAAATTACTAACAACTTCTTCCTTGAGACTAGAAAAGTATGGAAGGCCTCATTAACTCTGGCTCTATGTTGCACTTTAGCACTGCTAGAAGTGTTAAGTTTGTTACTGAAACGTGAGTTTTGCTTTCTGTACATTTACATTCTGGTCTTCCCCCCCACACACCCCCTCTCCCAGTTTTCCATATGAAATACAGTGCTTCTATCTTTCCTTTTTCGTTAAAGGCTGGTCCATAATGATGGCAAAACTATGTGAATACTAATACATGTATTTGTATTCTCTACAGTGAAGGCAACATCAGTTTTGTTCAGTTTGTAAATATGTACAGCAGTTTATTACTTTTATGAAATATTGGAGGAATGCAAAGATGAGGAGTTTGGTAAGAAAGCCAAAATCCAAACAATGCTTCAAAGACTTTTAAAATAAATCTTTATGTTGGTGTTGACAAAACTGAAGTAATACCACTTGAGACAGATTTTTCCATTGAGAGGCGATTTCAAAAACACAATTGCATTTCATGTTTGGCCAAAGTGGTGTCCTATCTGAGGCCACCTAGATGCAGAACAAGCTGAATTCTCTTGGGCTAAATTAAAGCACCAGCCTCTGTGCTGGAGTTGAGGGACCTCTGGGATCCCTCTGGATTTCCAAGGAAGCTTCCCCGCTCACACATGAGCTTAAAGAGAAGTCCGTGGCAGTTTAGGACTTTACGATTTGTTCCACTGTGCAAAACATCCCAGATGCTTTGAGAAGAAAGAATTTCTGTGTCTCTGTTTTGGGCTCCACTTTGCTCACCTAAATTGGGGCACCTGCTTGGCTGAGGCAAACTGTTAGCCCTTGTTTGGCCAAGGCTTGAAATCCATTAATGCAACAGGGGATTTGTAGTTTGGTTTTTTTTGTTTGTTTGTTTGGGTTTTTTTTCAATTTTATTTTAATGGTAGGTAATTTCTCCTTGGTTCCTTTGGATCTTTTTCCAGTCCTTGTAAACATTTGTGAGAAGACTGAACAGACTCGAGTTTTTACTTGAAAAGGGTCAGGCCCCTGTGTTTATGTGATGTTGAATGCCCATCCAGGGCAGCCCTCGTTCTATGATCCACCAAGTAGGGTGGCAGCTTCTACCTGTCACCCTCCTGCAGCAAAGCAGAAGCAAGTTAATTAAGATAACAAATGAAAATGGAACAGGGAAAAAAGCTGGGGAAAGGCATGGGAAGGAGAAGAGGAATAAGTTCTCTTGCAGCTCTAAGGCTATGATTTTCTATTCTTTCTTGCACCCCTTGGGGAGAGGAAGAGGAGGCTGGTGAGGCTGGCAGGGGGCAGGTGGCTCCACCCTGCCCTGCTGTTTTCCCTGGGAGCAGGGGATGCAGCACCTCTGACCTTCAGACTGATGGCTGTACGGGCTGGGATGAGCACTTTGGAGATTTGGTAGGAGCAGGCACATTTTACCAGTTTTCTGTTGCCAAGCTGCATACCACAAATGTGTCTGTAAGCCCCGAGAAATAAATATGACTGCAGCTTTGTTTATAAGTGGCATAAAAACAACAGAGACAGGCAGTCAACCAGCTTTTATAAATTATAGTTTTAAACTGAAAACATAATATGAGGTCAAGACTGCGGCTGTGATTTCCAGGAATTTTTTAACTCCCTGATTTTTACCTCTTCATCTTTCCTCAATTTCCGTCTTGTTCAAAGGTTCAGAGCAGAAATAAATGAGGAATAAGGAGTGCTGTTCTTCAAGAGTAGAAGACATTGACTTCAAATTAAAGTGTGGGGTATTTTACATCTTTGAGCAACTTTGCGTTTTCCTGAGGTAAAAGGTGTGCAACTCTTCAGCTTCTGTTGCTGTGTTTTGGGACTTAAGCTGCGGGCATGTTAGTGAGCAGCCAAAATGGCCTTCACAGCACACTGGGGAGCACAGATTTTAAATTAGGTATTTAAATTAGAAAAACCAAAACCCTAATAACCATTCTACCACTGCTGTAAAATTCTCCCAAATTCAAAGGTCTAGTGCTTGCATTGCTGATATTGGTAGTAGATGCAGGAATTTGTATGAACTTTTGCTAATTAATCTCAACTGTTTATTTAAATCAAACAATATTTGCTTATGCTGTTTATCATGCAGATGTCCTTCCTTAGATTTTTCTTTTTTTTTTTTTTTTTAAAGATTTTATTGCTGCCTAATCCTTTTTAAAGTACTGTATATCACATTTATGAAATGCATTGGTACCAGAAAGAAGCAGACGACTTTGTTTTTTTACACAAAGACCCCAGGATAAGGGGCAATGTTTTTCCCCTCACAGGTGATGGAGTACGTACAAAGAATGCAGCGGATAATGGCAGTCCTGTCCTCTGAACAGATGGTGATGGTCCTGTTGCTAGGATAAGGCCTGAAGAATTTAGTTTTTAATTCCACATTATTTGCCTCGGTGCCATGAATATCCCTAGGTTTCCTCAGGCAAAAATACAACAAATACACAGAAAGAGAAAGAGGAGTGACATGCGGATAGAAAAGGAGACAGAGCACGGGAAAGGACCGGAGCCAGGTCAATAGAAGCTTTTGGGAAAATGTCTGCTCAGCTGTCTGCAATCACCTGGGTTTGAAAGGCAGGCAGGAAGGAAGATTGGTTTGGCATGAGAACGAGGCCTTTGATGCTTTAGATACCACAGAGAAAAATACGCATTTCTTCCCATTAGAAGTCTGTTGACTTTCCTAATTAAGATAAACATGTTTCTGAAGAAGTTCGCTCTCACAGTACTACATTTGTAAAAACAACCATGCTTTTAAAATATATACACAGACAAGGACGTGTGCCAAGAACTAGTGCTGGTGTGGTCTTACAAATCACTTTACAGGAATATTTTTAAATCATTGCTTTATTTAAAAGTGAGCGAATTTCATTCCCTCCAGTCAATTAAATATCTAATTTCAACTCAAGTAGATAATAACCAAAGTATTTTTATATAAATGAATGAACAGTTAGAAAACTGTTAAACACACAGCCCTCAAGCATGAAAAATATATTCGTTTAACTGTTTTATTCTTTTATTGCTAATTTACTACAGAGATTTTGCGCTTACATCATTTTTAGTTTGTGGCACTGGGGAAAAGAAATCTTATTTCAAAAAGATGAATTCGGATTGAAATTCTCAAGGATCTCTGTGCCACCTGAATTATTCCAACTACCATGTTATGGACCTGGTGGATGGTGCTGGTAGAGTTGTGGTTTTTCCATGACGTTTTTTTGAGAAATAAGCCTGTGGTAAATCTCCAGTGACCCACTCCCCAAAACAAAGCACGTGTAAAATGTCAAAACCCATGCTGAATTCATAAAAGGACACAGTGCCCTTACAAAGGTGCAATGCCTGAGATTTGAGGGATTAATTGCAGTATTCTACTATTTCTAGGTGCCTGTGCAAAGCCAGACTGTATTAAGTGATTTAAAGGAACTCCCATACCATTTACTCCTGTTGTCAGATGATCTGTGATCAGCAAGTGTCTGGTTCAAATTGTTGATTTCACTTCCACAGTGATTCTTGGATGCGATCCATGCCATCCTCATTGTGATATATCACACAACAGTGTAGTGAAAAAGAAATCACATTTTACAAACATCTCGTGTTTTGTGCCTGAAAATAAGTTGAGGAAAATGTAGATGGGACTATATGGGACAGAAAACACCCTATGTGCCAAAATGTGTTGTATATGTTATTTATATGTGTGTGTTTATACGTGTGTATAATTCATGATTTTATCTTTAAAAATCAAGAGAATTTAATTGCATCAGTAACAGTGTTTTATGTTTCAGTAAGAGTTTCAAAATTGGCTCATTTGGAATGGACATTTCTGCAGTCTTCAAACAGTTCCTCTTTTCATTATGTATCCAAAAATATTCATAAGTAACATAGAATGGATCAGAATTTATTGGTATTCAACTGGCTGGTACCAGGTTGTCTTGGAACCTCATAATTTCCAAACAGGCAAGTAAAAACATTTTACCCTCTACTAATTTATTCTCTTTTAATATCCCTTAGCACTCCTTCACTTTTTAATTCAGTCTTTAGTGGTTGGTTCATAGAATTTCTTCTCCTGCATCTTCAGCATCTTGAAAAAAAATCCAATCAACAATTTTGGTTTCTTTCTTAGTACCTCTAAATGTCATCTGGCTGTTCTCAGTTCTTACTCTTTTAAGGTACAGTCATTTGTTCTACAGGATTCAGAGAATTACTAGAATTTTGCTTAATATTAGATGTCCGTAAGAGAGGTGTTTTGGGACCAGACAGCATCCAGCTATCTGAGGGACACAGCTCTAGAAGTCAGAGGCCTTAGTGAGCCTGCTGAGTAGACATATTCTTCAACTTATTGTACAAAATGATGAGGTGAATTTGGTTCACAGCCCTTCATGTGTAAATAAATAAAAATACCTCTGAAACTCGATCGGAGATGAAAGAAGCCATTTCCGTCAGAGAGCCACAGAAGTGGTTTCCCATGCCATGTGCTTTGTGATACACACAGGAGCCTTTGTGGCTCGTGTTGTTTATCCTTCGTATTCTAGGAAGGAGTCAGACTCATGCCTTAAAATGAGATAATGTGTCACTTCTGACGTTGCTCTTTCTCTGGAGTTTGTGTTCTTTCTTTAAATGTTGGCTGTTCTTATAGGAGCCTGTTATGAAGAAAGTTATGTGTGCTATTCTTCTCACTTTCTGTTTCATAAAGTACAATACACAGTGATCTTTTTAGATTGCAAGAATGCAAACCAAATTGGAAAATGCTTTATTTCTTAATCTCACCGAGATTTCCTATGAATTCCCTTAAAAACGAGCTGAGTTTTCTTTGCTTTCTAATCTTAGGCAATTTTTTTCATGCAAAAGGTGCCAGTGGCACAGCTACCTCAAGTAATGAAACACATAGATTTCTCTTCTACTTATTTTATTTCTCGCATTCATCATTCATATTTAATGCCACAGGCATTTGACTTCCTAATTCCCTATATTGAATTGAAGAGGCATGCACAGCATGCACTCCAGTTTAATGACCTGCAATTCTTCTTTTTCCGTGACATACTTTTTCACCTGGAAAACTTGTGGTGCCAAACTTCCTCTCACATGTGTGATGCAGTCAGTATCCTCAACAAGGTGGTGATGGCTGGAGATGGGAATGACTGGGAAGTGTAAGGTGCTAACCTTAAATGGCCCCTTGGTTTAGGAAAACATTGGCCTAAGGGTTTTTCAATTGATATACATATATATATATATTTATATAATTTTTTTTCTGTAGTTAAAACTCAGTTGTTGACTTCTGCCCTGCTGGTTCTAGAACATGGCTTTTTGCTTATTCATTCTCCTTTTCTGAGCTAAATTTCAAGTAATGCACAACTCTCCCACCCTTAGCTAATTAGCATTAATCTTCTGAATAGGTCTGCCAATAATATTTTCAATAAAAAGGTTTTGGTAGAGCTCAGCACGACCAGCAGATCACACAAAACATAAATTACAGTATCTGGTGTCAGTATTTTGAACTAAGATGTTATGGACTAAGCACTACCCTGAATGTTATTGTTTATTTACAGACATCTCGTAGGACTGTCGTAGTTATAGGGTTAGTTACTTGTACAAGCTCAAGATTTTGGAATAAGGTATTCTGTAGAACTGCAAAGCATTCAGGCCATTATAAAAACATTGCACCTTTCCAGGTTTTCAAAGCACTTTAGAAGCATTTACTAACCCCTGTAGCGCTGAAACATGGGTAGTCTTATCTTTTATTGATTTCCCAAGTGGGTAGACTGAGACATTGAAGGGTTCTGGTTTGCTAACTGCGAGCACTCTGATAGCCAAATGCAATGTCTGAAGGAAAACAAAAAATGACACCGACTTTCCCCTCAAACTATTACAGGGAAACCTTCCAGAGAGCTTCTCTCTGATGCTTTCAGGAAAAGACACAGAGAGATGAAGTTACCTGCTTATTCAGGGAGAGCACTTCTGAATGGAAACAGGAGGGTGTGGAGGTGTTTCACAATTAAAGGGAACTCCAGAGTAGAAGAAGAACATCTTTCGTTCAAAACTTCCTCAGGGCGTGAATCCTTCATGGAGAAGGGTGGAGTGTGGATGGAGAGGGAGAAGATTTTCAGAAGAGGAGGTTTAGGTAGGAGAACAGGACCAGTTTGTTTCCATGTGTAGGCTTCAGTCTGGTCACTAGTGATGAAATCTGTGAAGAGGGCAGTGTACAGCTTTTTGAACAGCATTAAAATCCCTGCTTCTCAGTAGTGTGTTTGCTGGTGTTCTCTTTCTCTCCTGCTATGAGACCCTGCAAAACCATTTACCGCCTGGCAGGGACCTCTGTGTATGTGCTTTTTTTGTGCCTGTGACTCAAGAAGAGTAAATCTACAGTTGTCCTGTTATGAGAAATGTTGTTGGATGTGTATTGTAGAGGAGGAGGAGCAGTGAAGGTTTCTGGACCTTTACAAACTAATATTAATATTTCAGGAAGCTCCAAGAAGTGAAAGAAGTTATATTTGGGTGAGTGCAGTGATCACAAGAAAATGAGTTATTCTGTTGATGAATGGTGCTTTAATCTTAGTCTTAGTAATAGCCTTAAAGTTCTTCTTTGGAATATATCCTAGAGTATTAAAAAAAAAAAAAAAAAAAAGGTACGTTTTGCAAAAGATCTTCAAACATTTGAACTTAGAAGTACAAAGCTTATGTCTGGAAAGTGTTTCAGAGGTCATCTGGTTGCAACTCCTGTCCCAAGGCAGGAGCAGCTCTAACTAAAACACTCTTTGGTTGTCAGGTGTTTTTTTTTCCCTTTGAAATTTTCCATTATTATCATAACTTTCTGATAGTTCTCCCCTCCACCCCCTGCCCTTGAAGATCTTAATGTATTTAGTGTTCTGATTTTTCTTTAGTAGTTAAAAATGTCTCAGAAAGTGGTTATTAATAAATCATTAAAGGTTTGCATCTCATTTCGTTTCCTTGCTGCTCCACTGCTCTGTATTTCCAACCATAATACAAAGTCATTCTGAAAATAGAAGGAGGAGTCTTTTACAACTGAGTCAAATCTAAATGATGAGGGCAAACCCAGAGATTTTTTTTTTTTTTTCGTTTACCTGGAATTCTCTTTATCATTCAAGTTATTTGCTTAGATAAAAGATTTCTCAGCCTGATCTTGTTTTATCTGGCATCTACGATGAAGAAATAATCGGGTGTGCAGGGCTTTAAAAACTGCATATCTTGAACAGGGAGTCACTTCACCAATAGGGCTTTCCTGGGAATAGGGAATAGCAAGGTTGAATATAACGCTTGATAACTACAGATATTTTCAGTGGCACCAAAGGAGGTATGGGAAGTGATGAAAAAAACTTATGAAAGGTAAACGGACTATAATTCATACTAAATATCTCCCCTTGTGCTGGAGCTCTTTTAAAATTACTCAGATAAATGAGCTCATTTATGGAATATTTTGTACTGCATGAACTTATATGGGCACCTGTCATGTATATATATTTTTAATACTGAACTCATATAGAGGGCTTAAAGTCCCCCTTGCCCTTTAGTAAATTTAAATCTCCCACAAAGCTGCTGTACAGTAGTCATAAAGAAACATTTATGGTTCAACATAATTTCCCTTCATTTCTTTTTCTCTTTCTTTAAAAAAAAAAAAGGCAGTTTAAAAGTAATAAAGCACTTCCTTCTGTAAATCTTTGATCTTTTTTCTTCCTAAGGGAAGATTAATTTGTAAATATGCTAATGGATTTGTATAATATGAAACCTTCATAAGAAAAACTACATTAGTTCATATGAATGAACACATCTATCTTATTCAATTTATAAACTAATGGCTGAGAGCATCAACACTGTGCTGTGCTCGGTCTTGTGTCCAGAGTCGCTGCTTGTGTTTCAAAGGCAACACGGAATTTTGTTAAAAAAAAAAAAAAAAAAAAAGTGTTAAGTTGGATCAATTTTATTACTCCTGACTATATTTATTTTTATTTTTTAATTTTTTTTTTTTGCACTAGTGAAATTTGCTTCAACTCCAGCCAGATGAGTACCCTGCCTTGAAGAAATCCCAGGTGATGGAGCTGAATTATGTGGATGCAAGGCATCCAGCCACATGCTCTCCTAGTGAATTCTGTTGGCTTCCAGCGAGGTGCTGAGTGTCCAAGCATGTCAAAAAGCTGAATGATAGCAAAATGTTCATCCAGGTTGCTTATAGGAGCTGAGAAGTTGACCCTCACCTGTTCCTTGCTGGGATAGTGATCCTGTAACTTTTCCTTCCAGCTAGCAGTCTTGAGGACTTTGGTTCCATCAGTGATCCCTGTGGATTCCTTCCATCTCAGGATATTCTATGCTTTAGTGTCTCCCTACTTCCCCAGCCTCTGTGGCTGCAGTGGGGCAAAAATGACCTCCCTGCTCCCTGGCAGGAGATGGGGCATGGGCAAGGTCTTCATGGGGAGAATTCATCTCCAGCAGAGGTGCAGTGAAAATTGGGTCACTGGAACTCTTATTTGTGTCGTGTGCCTTCAGGCATTGAAAAACTCCCTCCTTGTTCTGTTTTGCTCCTCCAGCCCTCAGTTCACCTCCTTCATTGTTTATTCCTTTATCTGATTTTTTTCTGGTGCTTAGCTGAGAAGCCAGAGAAGGTTGAGGCTTGCTTCCATCCCTGCCTACCAGTGAGGCTGTGGCACCTCTACTGGGAAAATGGGACTGGCAATGGAGAGGACATGGAAGAATAAGGTAGAGTCTACGTTTCTGTTCTGCCAGTGTCTCTTTGTTAATTAAAATTCTCTTTACTATTCAGTTTTCTCAATACTCTTTCTCTCCTGGTGTTCCTTTGCCTGTTTCCTTTTCCAAATTAAACAATACTAATAGAAACTTGGCACACTGTTAGATCAAGTAGATGGAAAAATCATAGCCTGTGTGTTGATCCCGAGGGGCTGTGCTGTGTGACTGTATGGTCACTCTGGGGCACCCAAGTCTGTGGGGAAATGCTGCTCTTAGCCATGGCCTCATCTCTCTGCCTCTCCACAAGGAAGAAATCCATGTGCTTTGGTTCTATTCCCTTCAACATCTTGGATATCTTTTAAGAAAAAGAGTGTGGAGAAGATTTAAATTGATTTTGAAGTTAGCCCTAATTTTGATCCAGTTTTGTTGGCAGAGCCAAGCTCACTGCTGGAGGAGTCCAAGGGGTGACCTTGGACCTCTAAGCACCTCCAAGCTTTATACAGTGATTTTTCCAGCGTGGGTTATTAAGGTAAGCACAGATATCTTGAACTTCAAGCCAGCATAGTCAATGAAGGACTTGTTTGATGTGCTTGTGGTGTGTGGTGCTGAGGAGGTGCGTCGTTAGCAGCTTTCTTCCCCCAAGGGCTGACAGGTTTGTGTCCGGCTCCATCTCACGGCTTTCATCCTGCTAGACACAAACAAAAGGTGTGCATTTCTTCAGGCATGGAGCTTACCAAGGCTCTGTCATTGGACTCCTTCCCTTGTTTGATGCTGTCATGCTCTGGATAAGGATAGAATCCTAATGGGTACCTTAAGGCTGGAGAAGGAGGAGCACAAGGAAGCAATCCACGGCTGATTCCTAACGGGGGGTGGGTGGAAGGAAGTGTCAAATGCTGCTCAGAATAGATGAATATTACAAAGAGCTCTGGAAAGATCAGAAATCAGATCTTTTCCCCTTTCTTTTCTCTCCAGGAAGTTATTTCCAGCGCTCCTCAATAACGGTGGGGATGGAGGGTGAGCGGAGCAAAACTGGTGGGAGAGACATCGCTGTTGTAGTGAACAGAGCTTCAGGCATGAGCTGCAACGCCACAGAGTCTGTTCTCTTCAGAAAAGAAAAGGCAGGGGTTGGAGGGAGGTTTGGGCTTTTCTCTAGCAAAGTTTTCTCCCCAGCAGTCAAAAATAATAGAAAGTAGACATAGAAGAGATCTGTTAATTGATCTTGTCCATATCTTGCCCAACACAGGGTTATTCCCTGCAGCATGTTTACTAGTGCTGAGTTCAGCTTTGTTTTTAAAACCTCCACAGTGACAATCTCCCGAGGGAAGTGGTGAAAGCCTGACTCTACAGCCTACTGCATCTCCTTGTCGATCTGCTTTGGAGAGGGAAACTCTCACAACCAGGAAATACTTTCTGACGTTCAGCTGACACCCTCTGCTTTTTTTTATTTATTTTTTTTATTTCTGTCTTATTAATTCTATTTATAATCTTCTGTATCATGCAAAATAATGTCCTTCCAGGAGCATGCCATGAGTTATAACTCCAAAAGGCTGTGTTCTTCAGAAAGAAGAGCTTTGCCTCATGTTGATACTCTCTTAACTAAAGTAAATGCATAATTTAACTCCCTCACCCGTTGTTCGTCCATAGGTAGTTGCTAAATAACCACCTTAACTTTACTACAGGTAGAATTTTTGATCAGCCTCTAAACTTAAGACATTCTGCATGAGAGAGATCCAAGAAATCAATAGAATGAATCCTTAGCATTTAAAAAATTTAATTTCTAATCCGTGTCTCTGTTCCTTGCTTCTCATTACTAATAGAAGCCTGTCTGCAAAGCCTGTCCTTTTTCATTGCCTTTCTTCCCCTCCCTCCCCCCCAATCTTAGCACTAGATCGTGAGTTGGTCAAGGTCCTATTTAAATAGTTTTGGGGTTGCCAACATGGTGTGTTCTGATATTCAGATCTCATAATCCAATTTTGAAATTAAAGAGCTCGGGGCAAAAACACTCGCACAACTGAAATGCCTGTTTTTGAGCACTGAGCCAGTGTTTTCTTAAGAGGAATACACCAAATCTCCTCTTTCTCTTCCCAATTAATGTAACAAATGTCATGCACAAAATCTTACTTTTTAACTCGTGTCCCATGTGAGCACAAGAGACAGCGGAAATTAAGCTGGGCTATGATTTCGGGGAAGGTATCTGAATTCCATCTGAATGCAGAAAATATGCAGAACAGCAACTGATTTACAGTGCCTCATTTGCTGTCTTAGCAGAATGATGTTCTCTGTATTCCCAACAATAAAAGCAACAGCAAACAAAAAATAAGTTGGCATGTTTCACCCCCCCCCCACCAAGGTTTTTTCCTCCCCTCTGCCCAAGCCATTATTTTAAGTTTCTCAGTATTAAATCTAAAGGTTCATCAACTCCCGTCTTTACAGCTCTGTCTTTCTGTATACAGGACCCTGTCTGCCTGTTTCCTCTATTGCACTATTTTGTTTGTACTACTGTAATCATTTTGCTGGCCCAGATCTGTGTGGGTGTGCTGGCAGCTTTACAACAAAGTTACATGGGAACTGAGTTAAGGTTGAATATTTATTAGAAGAAGCCATCTGGCGTCAGGCTGTCTGTACAGGGGGGCTTATTTCTTTAGTAGTCTCTCCTTTTTCTTCCGAGCTCTTCCTCCCTCCCTCTCCGTTTCTCATTTACGTGCCGCGTACATGTGAAAAGTGGAACACACATCTTGACATATTGATTTGATTCTTGATATTTATAGCAATTAACCCCGCTCGTGTGATTATCCCTGTCGCCTCACCCCATACCTCTCTCCCCGCCCTCTCTTCCCGTGGTGGGGGATGCTCAGGGTGGGTTCCCACAGCGGAGCCCCCCGGATGCTGCGGGGCTCCCGCAGCCCCTTCCTGGCCGTGCTGCTTCCCGCAGGCTCCGGGCAGCTCCAGCTCTGCCTGAAACACCCCATCTCCTGCTCCTTCCAACACTTTCCCTCCTCCAGCTCGTGAGCTCATGAAAGAAGCGCTGCGCTCCAAAAAAACCTCCCGACTCACCATGTTAAACAAACTAGCCGGCAGAAGGGTGTCCGTGCTATTTCACCATTTGTATGACATCGCCAGGCTTCAAAGTGCAGCGCTAAATTGCCAAAAGATGTTTACTTTACTCGCTTAAGAGCTCCTCGTAATTCAATTGTTCTCTCTCCCGCAGTAGAAACACACATGCATCCTGAGCCGTGCTCTTGTGAGCCCCCACTAGTTATTTACCCACGGGGTTTCCTCTGGTGTTTTTTGCACAGTGGTTAACTTTTTAAATTTTTTTTTTTTTTTTTTTTTTTTTTTCCTAGGGGCTTATAGCTCAAAGTAATTTTTTTTCTGGGGTGCTCAACTGCAAGGACCTTGAAAGACCAGCTGTCTGGCTTGCTTTTGTTTCTGTCCCCTCCCTCCCCAGTGATACACATTTAGTGGTTTTTCCAAAACGTGTTTTTTTTTTTTTTTTAACAACACGCATGAAGCTGGACATCCAAAATTGCTGGTCACCTTGGAAAACCTTGACCTATTTTTCCTAGCAGGCCAGGGAAGCTGATGCAGTCAAGCTGGCAGCCCTTTCCCACCGTTCCTGCCTTTTGTAAGTTAATACTCTGACCTCGCTGCCTTGCATAACCTCCTTGTCCGTCGGTGTGGTGGTTTTGGTGGTGATGCCAGGTGGGACAAGAGGAGCACTGGGCAGTAGAGATTCTTTCCACTGACAGAAACAGTGAGTCACTACTGTCCTGTGATTATTCCCTTTTGGCAAAGGCTGGCTGCGAGGATGAAAGGAAAGTCCTTCCTCCATGACCTGTGCTGGGGGTTTGTTGCCTCCCAAGCTCTGGCAAAGCATAACACGTGGGCTGGTTTTGAGCAGCGTAAAGCAAAGGAATGAGGGCTGTGAGCCACGGAGGCTTGGAGGATGTAAACTGGGAGACATGGTGGTTCCCAGCTTCAGCCTCCCACCGCTTTTCCAGCAACTGCCATCTCTTGGTGCTACTGGTTGGATGAATGGCAGCCTGTTATCTCCTCCCCCAGGTAGTGTCTCTTGGCCTGTCATGTCTTTTTGTGTGTTTGATCTGGGGAAAAACAAAACAAAACAAAACAAACAATAATTCTTCCATGCAGTGTGCTAGGGTGGCTGAATAACTGTGCTGCTTGTGGGAAAAGGGATGGGAAGTGGAGCAAGGATGTGGTGCAACGTGGGAGCAATGCAAGGAGGAGGAAGTTTCTGTGAGGGGTGGGTGATAAGCGAGTCTGAAAAGAGGAGCTGTTGAGCTGACCCTCCTTGCTCTTTTTTGAGTTTAAATGGAAGAGATTGCTCATCTTAACTAGCCCGCAGTTCCATTCACAGTATGGAGAGGGGTAAGACACGTCCTCTGGTGAGTGCCAGTGATCGTAGCTCCTGACTCTCTAGGAAAGTGGAAGAAGAGGACGACTCATGTAGACTTTATTTTACATGCCTAATACACAATGACATGAGTCAACCCTAAATCTGAAGCCTACCAAGACTTCCACTGCCCAGCAGACTGGAGGAGTTGTCTTTAAGTCAGGAGTAAGAGATATTGACTCTATTACTGCTGTTAACTCCGTTTGCCCCTTGGCAAGACACTTAAGTCACCTCATCTCATTTGTAAAGCATGATGATAATTGCCTTCTCCTACAAGTACTACAGTTAAAGGCTGCTACTGATAGTAAAATCCTCTGAGATGCTTAGCAGAAAAGTTGTGCAAAGGTGTGAGGCTTAGTCTCTGTTGTCAGACCTGGAAGTCTGACAGTGGTGCTTTTCACTGATGAAGTGAAAAGTATGAAAGAACAGGCTGAACTGATAATTACTGGTCTGAAGAAAATAATAAAAGGGGTTTTGAGTTCAGTTTTACTTTAAAGCTTGTTGCATTTATCAACTTCCCATGCTCTCTGGACAGGCAGCCTAAGTATTAATCTCCAGTGAAAAATGCCAGTGCCGGGTTGGAGTTACACAGACCAGACCAGATAACGCCTGAGCAAGGACAGTAACAGGCCAGCAGCTTCTGCTGAGGATGAGAAAGCAGCTGTGAGACAGGATGAGCGCTCAGGATGGAGCAGGACATGGGAGAACATCAGTGCCAGATTGAGTACGTTAAGCAGTGAGTACTGTCACCAATTAAAATAACCATAAAAAGCCAGACATTCCTCACTGGAATAACTCATAACAGATCCCGAGCATTGTGTTACCTTTCAGCAGAGCTCTGTCAGGGAGCCATGACCTCTGCAATATGCAGATCTGATCTGGAAAAGGGGTAGAGAAAAGCTTGTTGCCATCCCAGACCACACCATCTCAGCAGAGTTACTCTATGGCCCTTTCTGAATCTCTTTCTCCATCTCTAAACACAGCAGAGCATTTCAAAAAACCCTTTTCTGGTGTTCTTCTCCCTCCCTGTTTTCACAGATGCTCCCAGAGAATAACCTTTCTGGATGATTTGGAGATAACACAAAGCTGGTGACTGGCAGCACCCCCTCCCAGCTCTCCTGTCCTATTGAAACACCAAATTTGGCTCACAGTGCTCCAGGCATGGATCGGGATCTCCTCCAGAGCAGGTAAGAGGAGCTAGGAATGCAAACCAAGGAAGCAGGACCCCTGAGGTCCTGCTTGTCTTCTTGGAGAACCTCCCTTAGTCCTTTACTTAAAAAAATTACACTTGGAAATCCCCAGAGCAGCTCATCTAACATATAACCACAAAGTCAGAGAGTGTGTGTTTTAATGGGTCCCTTCAACCTTGTTTTCCAGCACCAGAAGTGAGTAAATACTTTAGATTTGTCAGCTCCCATCTTTCCCAGGTAGTCATTAAAAAGTTTCAGTTCAGCCTTTTCTCTTTTTTTTTTTTTTTTCCTGTTTGATGAAATTTACTGTTAGCTGGATTTATTGCCTTGTTTTTTTAAAAACACAAGTGTAAAAGCTCTGGCGTGCATTTGAATGAAAAATACAAGTTGAATAATAATAGAAAAGTAAAATAAAGGCTTGAAAATATGAATCCAAGCACTGTGATTTGTCTTGGAAGAGGTGAGGATCTGAATGGTATAGTAGGACCACGTGGCCCTTGTGGTGGAGCAAACTCGTCCTCCCAGCCCAACGGTTGTTCAGAGACAGAGCCAAGTGACACAGTTTAAACAACAACTGCTCTAAAATCCTCATTGGCTTAGTATTTTGCAAAAAGAAGATGAGGCTATGACAAAAATGCTTGTATTTTGAATTTTTGAGTATGAAATGTTTTGATACCAAACCCAGTCTATACAGAATTCATATTCTGCTCTGATTTTTTACAGCAGGGACCCTACAATTTTAGGTTTCAGATGGCAGGGTGGATCTTATCAGTCACTCATTCTGCAGGCTTGGACCGTTAAACTTCTTTTTAAGGTGTGGGGTTTTTTTCTCTGTGTGTGTGTCTTTTTTTTTATTTGTTTGTTTGCTTTGTTTTAGTCTGTATTAGGTGGTTTAAAATTGAGTCACTCTCCACAATAGCTGCCTCTCTGTTCTTTTGCATCAGCCCCAGATAGTCTGCTTATGAAACAGAATATAAAACCCAAACTCTTCTCTTTGCTGCTCATTCAGTTCAACAAAATATGTTTTATTATTGTTTCTTGACTTTTCAGACACAATTCCTTTAGGCTATTGTTATTTCAACAAAAGAGGGGGGAGAACAGGCTCAGCGAGTTACTCTGTGGCTTTCTGGTGAGGAATTAAGAAATACTCTAACAGTTTAATAATGATAATCTCCAAATAGTTCATAACAGCATTAAGGGTAATTAATGACATTTGAACAGTAAGAGTACTTAATCCCTAGGGAAATGTGATAGCCACAATTTTATTTACCTCTGAAGTTGTTTCAAAGGTAAAGGAGAAAGAATAATCTGGTTTTTAAATGGTTTCATGTTTGCATTCTTTCAGATTTTATCTTAATTTATTATAAAGCAAATAAAAATAATATCTTTTTCTCTAATGATTAAAAACTGCATTCCATATTAGATCCAACATTAGGTTAAAAATAAAGAGGAACTCTTATATGTTTCCTGTGGGATTAAGATTTTCTGAAAATTATAAATCATCAGTGATACTGCGGTTTACAAAGAAGGATAACTTCTTCTAAAAGACCCACATATTTACATTTTAAAAACATCTTTCATAGCCTTTAGAGCCATTAAAAGAACTTAAATAATTTTGAGGATAAATGGTATGTGCTGCACCTTTTATGTTTTAGCAGCACTTCTTACTTTTTTTTCCTCCACATAACTGACCTCGCCAAACCTTTGAAAAACTCTGTTACATCCTTTTACATTTTCACCATCTTACAATGAGGGGAAAAATAACTCCTCTGGTAGTTTTCAAGATAACGCTTGAACCAGCCTGGTTCAGATGTTTAGCTTTCGAAAGTCAACAGAAGGAAAAGGGTTTTTGTTGACCTTGGGTTTTGAGAATAAATAGGATAACACCTGATTCGAGACAGGAAGCTTTGGTTGGGGTAAATATACAGAGCGAGGCAGAGGGTGTCAATCCAGTTTAGCATTTGAATGCAGCCTCTTCTCTTTTGGTTATGCTCTTGAGCCTGTTTCTACTTTTGGCTCTTGCATTCCACAGAACTTCTGTAAAATCAGCAGGGACAGTGCTAATAAATTTATAATGTTGTTTTGTATTTCTGAACATAGTACCTCAGTAATTAAGTGAAATATTTATGATGAATATAAAACAATGCAAATTCATTTGTTTGCCTGAAAGCCAGCTTGTTATTTATTTAGATTTATCTTTGAATGATTCTTTAAATTGAATCACAGTATGAATGAGGGTGATATTTAAAGCAGAGAAAATTTGCTATAGTCTATTGATGCATTACACTGTATTAGCAAATGTTAAAGCTATGCAGAAGATGATTAAGAAAAACCCAGAAAACAAAAAAACTGTGACCTAACTAGCATTTCTTTTTTGTCTTTTTTTTTTTTCTAAGGGATTCCACAACCTAAATCAATTCCCCACAGCTGAGATATTTAATAAACCTTAGGCTTTGTTATAGCATAACAAAACTCTACATGTGCAAACTGGATTTTGAATTATAGGACAGGTAGGAGTAGGTTCAGCATATTTAATTTTCACCTCAGCTGGCTGTGTTTTCCTTCATGGGCTACTACTTCCAGCAGTTTTTGTCATTTACTGTTTTCAATCCTCTAATTCTAATTCTAATCTAATGAACGTAGTGACCTATGAAAGGAAATGTCTATGCAAAGTGTCCCTGTGTTGATGATTATGAACTAAATTGTTTACTTCAGTTGGACTTTTTTTTCCTTCCCTAAGTGAAAAATATCTTCCAAAAATAACTTCCTTTGCAAACATAATACTGTTGCTCTCCTCAGCTTTCTGTTTAACAGTCATCATGTTTCTATCATGACTAAGAAAGGGTAAAAAAAAAAAAGGAAAATTTATTTGTTTAGTTTAAAAAGGATATTTTATTTTGAAGCCATTATGTGAGACAATGTTGTGCTATAGATTTTTAAGATATTTTTACTAACTTTGGATGGACTGCTAATGTGCTGAAAAATTGTGGAGACTCACAGGTGGGAAGACTCCACTAAGAATTTAGAAAACTTTAGTAGTGTGTGGTATGTACATATCTTCTGCTTCTTGTTTGATCTTGCTTTTGCCAAAACAACCCTGAGAAATCAAGAGTGACCAACTCCTACGTGAGTTGACCAAGTGCAGCTTGCATAAAGTTCTGTGTTACTGCCGAATCTATTGCCTGTACCTGGGTGTTTGGTGACCACTGGCTGGCTTTATTTGGTAAAGCAGCTTATTCCTCAGCCTTGCTATCATTTTACTTTTATTTTACAAGCATAGAAATATATTTTAAAGCAGCTTCCCTTCATTACACGATGGCATCTTGGCTGAGATGTTCAGACCAAGAGAGGGGTTCCTGGACATGAGCAAAAGCAGGGAATGAAGTTTTTCACCTTATGGTGTCTTGTGTTGCCACCAAATGTGCTGCCACCGGAGCACATGGACTGTGATACATGAGCAGGTGGGGACCCAGGAATGAGCTGTGTGTGTCAGAGCTGATCTGCAACATGTGCCAAGGTGAACGTAGGCACCTGCAAGGATTTGTAGGCACCTGCAAGGATTTGCAGGTTGGCATTTATCTTTTGGTTTTTTGTTGGTTTCCCAATATCTTAAGAGAGAGACATAAAAAGACAGCTTGAGAAAATGTGGCCCCTCTCCATAAGGAAATGGGAAACCTGGTTACTCAGGATATGGAGAAGGCTGAGCTACTTAAGGGTTTTTTTGCCTCAGTCTTTGGGATGTGCTTCAGCCACACTGTCCAAGATGCAGAGGGCAAAGGCAGAGACTGGGAGAATGAAGAACCACCCACTGCAGAAGGTCAGGTATGAGATCATCTGAGGAAAGTGAAGCTACAGAGGTCACGGGACCTGAGGAGATGCATCTATGCATGTCCTGAGGGAACTGGTGGGAGAAGTTGCTGAGCCCGTGTCCATTGTGTTTGAGCCATGGCAGTGTGGTGAAGATCCCACTGACTGCAAAGGTGAAACATAATCCTCATTTTTAACAAGGGAAAAAAGGAAGACACTTATCTCTGTGCCCAGCAAGGTGATGGAGGAATTCCTGCCAGAAACTCTGCTAAGGCAATGTGGAAAATAGGAAGTGATCGGTGACAGCCAACACAGCTGTGGTTACAGTGCTGGTGGACAAGGAAAGAGTGGCTGACATCATCTATCTGGAGCATTTGACACTGTCTTGGGTGACATCCTCGTCTCTAAACTGGAGAGACATGGATTTGATGGATGGACCACTCAGTGGATGAGGAGGTGGCTTGATGATCCCACCCAAAGGGTTGTGGTCAGCAGCTCAATGTCCGAGTGGAGACCAGCGAGCAGTGACATTCCTGGCACACTTGAACACCTTAGGCAGCATGTACAGTGGGACTGAGTGCACCCCCAGCAAGTTTGCTGGTGACACCAAGCTGTGTGGTGGAATCAGCACAGCTGGGAACGTTTAAGGCCAGGTTGGATGTGGCTTTGAGCTACCTGGTCTAGTGGAAGATGTCCCTGCCCATGGCAGGGGAGTTGGAATGACATGGTTTTTAAGGTCCTTTCCAACTCAAATCATTCTATGAACATAATGAGGGTGTTATACCATAGATGTGCTGTGCTGGCCAGGAGCAGAACAAGAAGTTTTGAGTGACTCGATTGACATATTTTAAAAAGTTTTGGGTATCTTTAGAGAGAAGAAACAGTTTATAGTTATCAGAAAGACTTCCATATTTGCTTTTATTTTGTCAGTGATTGCACATTATTTTTACACCTTTAGTATTGGTAATTTTTCCTACTAATATATGCATCACACATGGACTATCAACAACATAAAATATGGCCCTTAACTCTTAAGATTTAAAGGAATAAATTTTCAGTAAATCACCCATGCCTGCTGCTTACTTTCTGGGCTCATAAAAATTATTTGAAACCTGCTGTAAACATAGAGGAGGGCCCAATAAGTTTAGTTGTCCTGAACTGTGTTACTGAGTGTTACTATGAAAATGTTGTTTGGAGTCTCCTGCTGCCACATGAGATTTTTGGAAAACAGTTTCCATTTTGGGAATTCAAAACAGGTCCTACAGTCTGATGCCATTGTTTGGACTGTGAAGTTCCAAGTGGGCCTCAACTGATAGAGAAATATTAGTCACAGAGAAAAGTGAATGAGTGCTGTGCTATAACATTTATTATTGCATAAATTTCATTTGTGATTATGCCTTAGGAAGTTAAAATCCAGACACCATTCCTTTTCCTCTTTCTAGGCCAAAGGAAGTTCTCACTGAACTTCCCTTCTTTACAGGCATTCCCAGTAAAAAGATGAAGTTGTTAGCTCCAGTAAGTACAGTGATGCTCCTCCTCTTCAAACCTCCCTGGCTTGAAATTTTCAGCTTTTTTTTTTTTTTCTTCATTTTTGAAATATAAAAAATTATTTCTCCTGGTGGATTGCCCATATGGACAGATTTAAAGAAATATATGAGGCATATTCATAACAAAGAACAAGCAAACATTCCCACTCTCTCAATTACTTTTTATTAAAAAAAAAAAAAAGTATTTTTGAGCAAATCTCATAATTTTAGGGCTGTCTCAAGGCTTCAGAGCCCTAAGCTGGCACTGCCACAGAGATAGGGGATTGTGCTGTGGAATGGCATGGGAGGTGAAGTTCTCTGGTTGCCTCCATCCAGCTTCAGAAAGCAGGCTAAAAAAACCCTCTTTGGAGGGATATTTTTGTTAATGTTATATTTCCTGATATTCCCGGATTACATGTACAGTAGAGTCACAAGATTGTTCAAAAACCTAAAAATAGAACTCAAAAGACTCAAAATAGGACTCCAGCACTACAAATAGCAACAATCAAACCAGGGCGCAGAAATAGCTCGTGCTCAGCTCCTCGTTGTCTCCGTGCTGAGCCCGATGGTGGTGGGGCTGTGATGGCACCAAAGCTGCAGCCCACGTTGTCCACTCAGACAGTCCTGCACTTCTGGGCTCCCCAGCCTCACTCCAGATCACAAGCTCCCTGTGACACCCATGGCCATGCCTGTGGTTGGACTTCACAGAGTCAGGGTGGTCTTGGTTTGAAGGGACCTTAAAGATCATCTTGTTCCACCTCCTGCCCTGGGCAGGGACACCTTCCACTAGACCCAGTTGCTTCAAAACCTGCCCAGCCTGACCTTGGACACTTCCAGGGATGGGGCAGCCACAGCTTCTCTGGGCAACCTGTGCCAGAACCTCACCACTCTCACAGTAACGAGTTTTTTCCTCATATCTAATCTAAACCTCCTTTCTTGCAGTTGGGAGCTGTTTCCTCTTGCCCTGTCCCTCCAGGCCCTTGTCAATAGTTTCTCTCCATCTTGTAGCTCCCTTCAGGCACTGGAAGGACAAAATTACATCACCCCAAAGCCTTCTCTTCTCCAGGCTGAACAATCCCAATTCTCTCAGCGTTTCCTTCCAGCAGAGCTGCTCCATCCCTCTGGTCATCTTGGTGCCTCCTCTGGACTCTCTCCAGCAGCTCCATGTCCTTCCTGTGCTGGGAACCCAGAGCTGGATGCAGCACTGCAGGTGGGATCTCACCAGAGCAGAGCAGAGGGCTGGAATGACCTTCCTCGCCATTTAGGACCATATAAATAGTAATATTTTATCTTGGGTCTGAGCAGACATACTAAGTTTTTTGCCTTGGCTTGCTGATGTCGTTTTAGAAAAGTAGGTGGAAGTGGCCCATTAGAAGTTGAAAGTGACATTTATTCTAAGGAAAAAAAATAAATTAACAATGTATTTATTTATACTGATGATTCAAAACATGCTATAATCTCAGATGGGCTTTGCTATTGAACCCTACAATATGTTTTTAGGAACAGGATTACTAGTTCTCCTCACCACCACCCAAAAAACCCCACCCCAAACCCACATTAATGCTGTTAATGGTGTAACTGCCTCAGTCCTAAGATGTCTTTCTCTGCTGTGTTTGTCAGTCCCAGGGAAATAACTGGCTAAGTGTTTCTTGGATTTTAAACCACAAAATGTTGATCATGAGTCCAATATTCACTTTTCAGACTTGAGAGAAACATGAATTTGACCTCAGAAAAGGCACAGTGCCCATACTCATTAACATCCTCATGGATATCTTTTTCTTTAATGAAGGCTCCACAGGAATACCATGGTGGGTCTGTAATATTGATGACTTTTATCTTTTTTTTTTTTACTGTTATTATTATTATGTTTTGGCTTTTCAGCATTTGCAGGTCATGGCCTAAATACTGCGAGCCTTCCAAAATAGGCTCTGGATCTGCCTGTGTTAAAATCATAGAATCATAGAATAATTTGGGTTGGAAGGGGCTTTAAAGATCACCTCATTCCAATCCCCTGCCCTGGGCAAAGACACCTTCCACCAGACCAGGTTGCTCCATGCCCCCCATCCAACCTGGCCTTGAACACAATATACCTGATAGAGATGCTACAATGAATAAAAACACCGTCCCTCTTTGTAGAGAGGTCAATTATTAGTAGTTTGTGGCATGTAGGGTAACCTGTAGTTAGGGAAAGAGAATTAGAAATGCCTGGAACATTCAATTTTTGTATAGTGGGTAGGGTTTAATGTGCACGTGTCTTTAGTGGATGCTGTAAAGCTGAGCCCACCTGACTGTGGGGATCAGGTGGATTGAGTGGGCTCTCTGAAGCACCTGAGTGTGGTCCAAACCCACCAGGAGTTAGTGAGGAGTGATAGAGCCCATTTAGGGCAGAGTCTTGGTGGAGAAAGTAATAATAATAATAAATAAAAAAATATGCAGTGTATTGAAACCCCCCCAAAAAACAACAAGGAGGCAGGTCCAAGTAGTACCTTAGCAGCATAGAAATGAATATTATAGTTTTGGAAATGTTTCAGGCAGGCCATAAGATGTAAAGCAAATAAGAGAGTCAGACTACATGTAGGGTTAGTAGTGAAGTCATGATAATAATGAAGAAAGGTGAAGAACTAAAAATGAAAACTCAGAAATCAAATTTTACCTAGAAATTGAACAGCAGATACTTTTCACTGCTCTTATTGCCTTTCTGAAAGCCACTTGTGCTAACAGAGTTTTATCTCCATACATTTAAGTGGAGATCAGATACTATGCCAGTAGCAAAAATTTGCTTTAGTTACGAGATGAAAATAATTTTTAGTGGAAATTGAAGTCGTTTAGGTCTCAATCCTGCAAAGAGTTTTATGCTTGTGTTTAATTAGCGTTAATGTCCCTAAGTTAGTCCCATGATGAATCCTATTGATGAAAATGGTGCTGCTCAGCTAGGATGTACAGCTAAACATATAAATATGTCTTTGCAGGGTTAAGGCTTGGCTTACAGTTATACAGATTGATTTTCACTCGAGGTCTTGAAAAGCTTGAATTCAATGTTAAAAAAACATTTGGCTTCAACTCTTTTATTGCCCTGGTCATTAAGATAAAGGCTGGACATAGTAACCTGTTGCTCCAAGTATTAAGACATACACAGTCCTTGCTCCTTTGCCCAGGAAAAGGCTTAAAATCCATATCATTCTGCTGATCTGATTTCCACCCTCTCATGGCCTTTCATTCCCACTAACTAAAGTATTTCCACTATCCCTGAGAGTAAAGCAAAGCCAAAGCAAATTATTCAGAGTAGCCACCTGCTTCTATAGCTCAGATCATCTAATCAAAGAACAAGAGCACTACAGTGATGGAACATTTGGTTCAGATAGCAAATAACATATCAAATATTGACAGGAAAAGTGTCCTCAGTGTTTGGAGAGAGAGTGATCTCTGCTTAGCAGTTGGTTATTGTGAAATGGTCGAATATTCTGAATTTTAGATCACACACTGCATTTGTTGTAACCTAATACTTCTCCCAAATAAAAGACAAATGAGGCAAGATGTTTGTCCCATTAGCAATGTGTAAGTGAAAGTCTGCAAATAATTAGATATCTAGGATACAGCAAACTGATAAACATTTTAAATTATTAAAGATATTAATAAGGAGCACTAAGGAGTTATTTTTCCAAGTAAGAAATGATTTTCTGATGAAAGGGAGAAAAATTATCCTGTACCAGTGAAAAATTTATATATGCTGATGCTGAAAAGTCCATGAAATTTAAGTAAATTTCAAGTTTATATAATTTCATTTTCCTGGAAGAACATATATATATATATATATATATGTATATATTTGATAGACACATGCACACACCTATTCTTATAATCCCTCTCAACGTTTCAAATTTCTATTACAAATTTTCTTTAAAATTCAGACTATCAAAATTTAGACTATTTAGACTATCAAATTTGAGACAATTAGTGTTCCTTTCACTAGTAACACTAAGTTTGCACACATAAGGTTGAGAAGCACTGGGTGTGGATGTGTGTCCGTGGCTATTTAAGCATGAATTAAGAGCAGAATTTCCTCTGCCTGGTCTCCTGTTTGCCTTTCCTCAGTTATGAACACAAAGAGAGATATTAACTTGCTTAAATTTGAAAAAAATGCATTGTATTCTTGTTTTGAAACTGAGGGACCTGCCCTGGGTCCCTTCTGTGGTCAAGAAGATAACTTTCCTTACAAAACTGTCACTGCACTTGTGGCCAAACTCTGCAGGCTTCCTTGGGCTTTCATGGTAAATCCCTGACCCAATGCAAAGCAGGATGGTTCTGGAGAAGGAATGTGTATGAGCTGCAGTGAGTATTGCAGGTGAAAGAAGGAGAAACAGGTGAAGAAATTGGATGGGGTCTTCATGGAAGGAAAGCAAAACGTGAGTGGAATTAAATGCACATCTGCCAGTGAAGCTCAAGGTAATGCAAAATTGAAAATCTTGAGAGGAAAGGCCGTGTCCTGTCACCCTTAGTGGGCAGCTGAAGTCACAGTGAGACAAAAATCCTATCATCAGTTTTGCTTAAGATATTTGGATGGACCTGGATGAATGGAAGAGGTGATGCTTCAGTGCTGAAGATAAATAACCTTATCTACCATCTCTGGTTGGCTGAAAAGGATTCTTCTTCTTAAGCAGGTAGCTGACTTCATCTGTTATACTTTCTTTTGCTTCCTTTCTAGCTGTTAGAATAATGTGATAAACTGCAAGCGTGAAGCATCAGGACTATTGGCTCATTTTAAAGTACTGAGCTACACTGAAGAGCTCTGTGTTTTTATTCTTACTCTCCAATCCCAGGTGAAACTCTTGGTTCTTGCATTTCAGGTGTTAAGCAGCATTCCATAGGCAGGATGGAATAAGTTGCCTGAAATTTTTTTGCCATAGTTGCCAGTTTTCCATGATTTCTACAACTATTAAAAACAAAATCACAGAATATCTTTGTTTTCCAGTTTTTACTTACTCAAAGTGCTAAAAAATAGTACTCTTTTCATCTAATTCAGAGGGGCATTGAAAAGACAAATATTTTGAGTCTTGCTGGCTCCCAAGATCCTTCTGTGTGCAAGTAACCAGTGTGTCTTCAGAGGAAATTTCTGTGAAGGCTTGTGAAAAAGCTTTATGTTATCTGACCACTGCTCTCCTATAACCTACTACCACTGGTGTCTCTTACCTTTGCTGGTCACAAGGTACTTGAAATGTCTTCTTTAAGTCACTGCCTGACCAGTGTTCATTTGCTTCTATTTTATTGTTAGAAGTTTCTACCAAAGTCTGAGATTGATGCTGGGCAAGGGAGAGTGGAGGATTTGAAGATCAGTTCCAGGGTGAGATGATTTCCTTGTGAGCAGAGTAAAGATCAGGAATAATTTTGCAAGAATTTTGGGCTGATTTCAGGGAAAATTTGAGGAGATGAGAAGTGACCACTATGGAGACAGGAACAGAAGGGGAATGAGATGCTTTGAGTGGGAGGGATAAAATGTGAAATAACAGCATCAGTAACTGCTAAGTCTCACAAGACTTTGCGTTTTACTAAACCTATCAAAGGCTGTGTCTTCTCCAGCACGACGTGTGCCCCTTCCTCCCCTCACTGGGTGTTTAGCCCTCACTTGTGTTCATGAACCAGGCAGTTCACCCTGGTGCATTGCTCCAGCCTGTCTCACACAGCACGACACCAACTGATGGCAGCTCCTTGGCCTGTGACTCCCAGCTCCTCTTGGCTTGAGCACAGCGAGTTCCCTCTGATCTGACTGTCTTCAGCTGTTGTCCTCCACGTAGGGGGCCCTCGTGTTTGGCAGCTGATGCTGGATCATGCCTGTGGAACTGCTACCATGGCTCATCTCCTCCAGGTTATCAGAGTCTGAGGATGAAGTCAAAGGTCTTTGATCCCGATGAAGGCACAGTGCATGTGACACATGCACTGGCAGCTGGAAGGCAGAGGGATCAGGAGAGGTTCCATCAGGAAGGGAGCTGAGCAGTAGAGAAGGAAATTGTTGCACTGCTGGTTCTGAGAGGAAAACACTCTCCAAAAGAAAAAAAAAACAACCACAAAAAACACAACACAACCCAAAAGGTCTGTGGTTGATTTATATTTCTATTATAGGCTTATCCTGTTAGCTTGTTCTTAGAGAAGAACTGTTCCCTGAGGTACAATTTATCCTTTTTAGAAACTTGCAACAGTGGAAAGAACAAAAGTTGGGACTGTGTTTGAAGGAGAAATCTAACAAAAGTGATTGAGCAGCTGGATTCAAGGCTACATGCAAAGGAAAACTCTTCTGGGATGCAACCACCTAAGTGTAAATAGTTGAAAAACCCTTGTCCCTCAAAAAGAGGGACTTCATGAGAGTTGTAATGGTTGTTTTAGAGGTTTCCCAAATAGCATCATTTCTCCCAGATGCTGTCAAGGTGGCATTTTGAGAGTCACAAAAAGAAACTTAAGAATGATTCTCTAACAGTCAGATTTTTCTGGTTTGTTTTTCCTCCATAGAAGCCATGGGAAATATAGAGGATGCAAATGGAGCAGGGTGCTGGATGGGTGCAAGGGGTATGAAAGACAAAGTCAAACCAAGAGCTTGTCCACTGCAGGAGACCTTTTCATCCATGAAGACAGGGCTGCTGAGTCAGGCCTGTGGCTATGTGCACACCCAAGAAATACACATGTGCTGATAGAAAACAGATTTAAAAGGTAATCGTGAAATTGCTTTAGAGCTCTGGATGTGTTTGGAAGTTTGTGACTGGTTGTCAGTGATGTCATAACCATATTTATTATGGCTCATAAATGGATGGGTCTGACTGTTTTCCTTATTTTAATGTATAAATTGCAGTTTATAATGGCAATAAAACACTCCAGGCTGTGCATTTCAGGGTGATTATTGCATTTCTCAGGTGGTTAAAGTTACTCTAACTGCCTTTCAGCTCAGATTTCAATAGTATTTGCCCAGTGTTCAGGCCATTTTTACTTGTATTTTTATGTACAAACCTCAAATTAAAAGTGTTTTATTGCTTTTTAATTAAAACGTTGAAGTGTAAAGAAGGAATGGTCACAGGCAGATAGCAAGTCACAGTAGTAGGTGTTTTGATGGAAGAGGGGAATGTATGAGAAGGGACATGGGGAGAGGAGAGGCTGCAGAGCCTGTCACTGTGTTTGGGTATTTCACAGGTACCCAGTGGTGGTTCCAGCAAACACAGGGTTGAAGAGAAGCATTTGTGAGCCAAAGGCACTGGGTCTACCTCGTAAAATCTAGAACTGAGAAATTAGGGCTTAAATGGTTGGGAATCCTCAATTAAGTGCTCAGCACCAATTTGCCCTCCCGGTGGGGGCTGACACTTGCTGATGTTCCCCACGTGGTAGCCTGTGATGCCTCAGCTGTTGCAGATCTTTAGGAGTGGGAAAAACGCTGCACTCTCACTCCTTGAGGCACTGGCCATCTTAGACTCCAGAACCAGTGGCAACGGTGGCTTTTCTTGGAACATAGTTATTCTGGAAGAAATGATTTCCTGGGTACGTGAGTGAATGAATTCACCAGTTTGGCCCACGTGCAGGCTGAAAGATCTGCTGGTCGAAATCCTTTTGGGTGATGTCATGTCTAAGTGCCTGCTCAAGCAAAGCACTGAAGTGTTACGTGTATTTGCTGAGGGGTGGTTGCTGTCTGTGTGCTGAGGGAAGGACGGTCCCGCAGAGAGGCAGCACTGCTCCCTGACGTGGTGGGGTTGATGGATCCACAGTGACATCATTCTTCCACATCCTTGTTGACACAGCATTGCTCTTTCTCTTACACTGGGATAGCACTGAATCCTGGACCAACCCAGTGACGGCGGATTTGCCAGTTAATGGTTGGACTCGACAGTCTTAGGCACCCTTTCCAGCCTTAATGGGTCTACAATTCCATGAAGTTCTCTCTTGCTGAGGGTGCCTACCACCCTGCAGAGCACTGAGTCCCCTTCCTAGCTTGCTCCTGAAAGCTTCTGAGAGAGTGTTGAAGAGGAGTGGCACCACAGAACATCGTATCAGTGAGGCTCCTGCTCCTTCCTAGGGCTCCAAAGCAGACAAAAATCGTAGTCAAGTCTCAGGTTTGTGGTTATATTTCAGCTCCATGAGCTTTCTTCTTGAGGCTGGGTCCTTGCAGCACTTTGGGTATCTTGGTTTTTTGCAGCCCATGGTTGCTGTGGGGTTTTGATACCTGTACAGAGAATCTCTGAATCATTTAAGTTGGAAGAACTCCAAGATCATTGAGTCCAACCTGTGACCAATCACCACTTTGTCAACTAGGCCAGAGCACTGAGTGGCACATTCAACTGTTTCTTGAACACCTCCAGGGATGGTGAAAATAAAACCATGCCTATTTCCACAGGTGAGGGCATGAAAATTATAAGTTCAATTTAAAGATTAAGCCTTTCATTAAGGAGGAAAAAACCTGCACCCAAACAGACAAAACCCCAGCTGGTTTGGGGTCTAATTTTACACAGGCAAAATGTACATAAAATAATTTATTTCAAAGCGGTCTTTTTCCATTGTTTCCCCCATCTTTATTTCTATTTCTCCTGTGCAAAATATCCCTCTTGCAGACCTCCCCTTTCTTCCCATGCAAGAATGGAAGAAATGCTTAATGGGAAGCAAAGCACGTTACGAATATTAAGGAAAAATTACAGTATATACACTATGAAATGAAATGCATCTTTTGTGAATAAATCCCCCCAGAAATCTTATATTTCCAGGCATCCACTCACATACCTTCATGTAACAACTTATACATTCGTAAAACATTCATTGAAAGCAGCTCTGCAGTTTTATAGAAAACAACATGCCAGGGATGCAAGAATCTTGCCAGTTCTGTGAAAAATGACACCAATTAAAGCTTAAATTGCTTGTTTTCTCATAAGGTACATATTTTCATAACTTTGAAATCAAATAATTGCTGCTTTTATATTAAATACAATAAAACAAAAAGGATGCTAGTTTAGAGGAACTGCTACAAGCATTTTAATATAATTTTCCCACCATTTAAAGTCACAAAATATGGAAAACAAGTCAAGTATGCAAAGTTCCAAGGAGATAGAGAAAACTCCTTCAGATTATTACATCATTTGTCTTTTGTGTCAGGAAATGTGTATGTGATTTCATTGTTTGATTAAATGCCAAAAAAAAAGGCATATTGCTCTTATCTAACTGATTACAGATTTTATTCATCTGAAAAAGTATTTGTTCGTACTTTGACATTAGAAGGCAATATTTTTTTTAATGGTCCAAACAAGCATTTTCAAAAAAAAAAAATATAATCCTAACTTCCCAGGCTTGCTTTTTATTTTGTATTAACAATGCACTGTACTAAAATTTCCCATACTGGAACACAGTCCCCAGTGGTTTTCAAGCTATAAACTGAGTAAACAGTCCCTTTCTTATTGAGTGTCTGTGTGAATGCATGTTGTTTCTGGAATACATCATATTCATTTGCACAAACCCTGTGTATGGATCTTTAACACTTTTCCACCCCCCCACCCCCCCCCCTCTTTTTCCGAGGTACCTAAAAAAATAGCTTTTTAAGACAACATTATGGTCGTGTAACTTGTGGGGAAAAGCACACTGTGGCTCACAATCCGCCTTAAACTTGTGTCATTGTGGGTAAGTTTCATTTAAAATACCTGTCTCTGTTAATTATTCAATATGCTAATGCTGTGCTGCTGTACTATCTCTGAATTATGTTAGCATGTTTCTGGCAATGCTGCACTAAGAATATAAGAAAATCAACTAAAAATATTTCCATATTGAGTTCCCTGGGTTTTTTTAGTAAGTGCATATAAAGGTGGCACTTATCAGTGACATCTTTTGGACTCTCAACATATCAGGGTTGACAAACTGAGCTTTGCATAGTGAAGAAACCTTAAAAAAAGCCCAACAGAAATAATTTGAGGAGAAACACGAAGCTTCATCTGGGGACTTCAAGGTCAGTTACCATTGGCCTGGCCTCCATTAACCCCCATAGGAGATCTTCAAGGATCCTTTTTTTATCTTGAGTGGGTGTTCCCAAACTATCAGTATTTTTTTTTTTTTCCCCCCCCCCCCCCCTCCAAAATAGAGGCACAGTTTCCTTTAAAAGACATGAATTTCATCTGGTAGAACATTTCAACAATGTTTACAAACCACGGAGAAATTTGCAGAGAGAATGGCGATATTTTAAATTGCTCTATTAACAAAACTCTGCCTAAATTTGGAAGAAGGAAAAAGAGATTTGAGAACTTAGTAAGCGATTAATAGTAAGATATTAAAAGACAGCTAAGCGTTCTCAGTCACCGGGGAAAATAAACTGGTAGGGTATAATGAGATCCCTACAGTCTTGTGATCAATCCAAAGTAGCAAGAATGTAATACCAATGGGTTAACTAATTATATGTATATATTTAAAAAGTCTCTCAGTAGTCTGAATCATGTCCAATCTGAATACTGAGGATTACATGATCTATTATTAACCCATTAGTATTGCGCTCTCGGTGTTCTTTGGCAATGAAAAACTCAAACAGGAATAAACTGTCTGAAATATGTGTCTTTTTAATAAAGTGGGTAATTTTTTTGTTGTTGTTGTTGGGGAGGGAGAGTATATCTTATTTATAGTGTCATTTTAAACTCAAGTTACAACGTCTTAGATTTAAGAGACAGGCCAGTAATGCAGGCAAGGGTGTCTCCTGCAAGGAGACAGAGATTAATGCCATGTGTACTGATGATTCTCCACCACAATTTAGGATTCTGGTGGCGCCATGACGCCCGTTTTTTATGGTGGTTTGCCAAGAGAAAATTACTTAAACCAATTGTGAATGCATTCCTGTTATACTTTTACACAACCACATTTATGTACATAAATAGCATAATGAGTATTTTTTTAAATGATCTCTCATTCCAGATTCACCTACTTTGCATAAAATGTCAAGAGCAGGAAGGAGGGGAGTTGAGGTTTTGTATGTGTGTTTTTTTTTTCTTTTTCTTTCTTGTTTTTTTTTTTTTTTCTTCTTTTCTCCTAACTGAGAAAGGTTTTCACATGGGAATATACTTCCCCCCCCCTCCTTATTTCTCCATGACAACTGACCACAATTGAAGTAGATTCTTCTTAACGTAGTGTAATGTGAGAATTTTCTTCGGCTGGAGGGTGTTTTATTCCCTAAACTGAAAGCTGTTCTACTTCTCTGCATAAAATGTGAACTTGAACATTAGCATGGGTACCTTTGCCAGGTAAAAACTGGTGCAGGGAGAGCTTGAAGCCCTCAAAACTGTAAGTTTTTAAGACTTCACGGGTCTGAGGTTGAGAAGGGTTTGTAAGCAGAAATGTTCTGAGCCTTACAGATGATATTCTGATATTAGGGAGAGTTTACACCAGGCAGGCAGAGTATTTTAAAGCATTTTGGCTAAATTCTGAACTGTTTTGTCAATTTACTTGTGTACCAGTATAGTTATTTATGGAGAATTTATCTTCTTGGTTTCAAAATTTTTACAAAGAATGCGTTTATTCTTTTTTTTCCTTGATCTATGAAGAGCGGTTTCTGGAGTTGTCTATTTTATGGTGTTATTTTTGTGAGCCTGCTGTAGGTCAATAAAGCAAGATTTATTAGTGGCTTTCAGAAAAGTTGGTATTCTAATAATTGCTGTATTTTTAGGAGTGAGTCTCTTTGTTGCCTGAACCACTTAATCTGTCCCCATGATTTTGATTCTTGGTTGTGTTCTTATTTGAAGGCAATTCTGAAGTGCAAGTGTGTTCATGCTGGGAGATGGAGCCCACAGAGCTGCTCTGTCCCTCAGAGGGTTTTGAAAACTCAAAATTAAATGAAGCATCCTGCTTGATATTTAATGGGAGGAGAGCTGTGTGTGAGGATGATGGGCTTGGAGGCCGCCTCAGCTTCTGGTTTGCTGTGCTCTGAAAGATTTGTAATTCTTTTAAAGTCAGTGGCTTCCTACTGTGACTGTGAGAACTATGGTAATCAAGCCTGAAGCATTTGAATGACAATGTTGTCATGTTTAAATATTAATCTGACTGGAGCAGATAGAGATATAATGCTGTAACTGGGAGAGAATAATATCTGGATATAAATAAGGTCTTTGTCCAAGGCCAAAACAAACATTCTCCTTTAGTCCTTAGGCATGGAGGGTTCTTGGTCTGACATGTGACATGGAAGGATCTGATAAATAATCTTCAGTGAGAGCTATAATTTTTGTGAAGAGCTGTGTCAAGGTATGCTCTGGAGAGGGAGGTTTTTTTGCTTTTCTTTCAGCAACAAATAACGGGCTGTTCACATGAAACTTGTGCAGAGCAGTTGATTTACCCATATTTCTGTTTTTATGGTGGGGAGGTGTTTTTAGCAGGCCACTGCACACAAAAAAGGTGGTCCTCAGTATACTTTTATGTGTTCTTTAACATAATATTTTGGTTTGGAAGTTAGAGATTGAGTTAAAATTATTACCTATAGCATTTGAAAAGTAATTTCCTCTTGATGTGCAATTAAGGTCAATGTTTACATTATAACTTCAATTTTTACTGCCCTATGTGGTTCCTGCAGTTAATACATCCAGTTGTATCAATACTGGATATTACACTGGTGCAAATACATGGAGTGCTCTTGGAAATACACTTTCTATGAAAATTTGAGAAATATTCCAGTGAAAATGAAGAAGGGGTAGGAGATTAAATAGTTTGGTAATCAGGGCAGGAGAAGAGGTTTTCTGGCAACTGAGGGAGAATTATTAGCACTGGGAATGGAGAGGGTGTATCAGTGTGGAAGGAAAGAGAGAGGACTTTGGAAAAGACATGGAAGGGCCAAGTACACAGGACAGAGAGGTCAAGAGGAAGATTGGCAGGAGAGCAAGAGAGTTTGCCTCCAGAGAAAAGCAGAAAGGGATGACTTCCTAAAATAGAAAGTCCAAAGAGTATCATCAAAGGATTCAACTGTGGGAAACCTGTCCAGCTAAAGAGGCAGCAAGTCTCAGATGTTTATTATTTTTTGGAATGCTGCAAGATGTAAAGCAGTCAACTTCAAAAAAACCAAAAAAACAAACACAAACACCAAAACCCCCCCAAAAAACACAACCAGAAAACCCTCCCATGCTTAGCTTCAGACTAAAAAAGTTTGCTTTCAGGTTTTCTTCAGAAAATTTCTGTTGCAACTCAAGAAGTCCCAGTCTAGAACCCCAAGTTATTTCAGGATCTTAACGTGTCTGTATCAGAAACACACAGCTAGATGAAAATGGGAGTAAGAGACTGTTTTTTCAGAAATATGGAGCCTTGTAAGAAGGAAAAGTTATAGTTTAAATTATCAAATATTAAGAGTAGCCCAGTCTGACTCTTTCCACTGGGTGAAATTTTCAGACTTATTCATATTTAACTGCTAAAGTACCTTTATGATCACTTGTCATATATCTGTCAGTATTTATGTTAGCTTGAAAAGTCAGGTCTTGTTGTTAAAATTTTGCATCAAGCAAGCAATATCTGTTGTTTTCATGAGTGTATGAGATAATACAGTGTACATCAACTGCTGCTGTTGGGGAAACATTGACTTGTGATGTAATTATGCTTGATAGCTTGATTAATTCATTGCTTTGTTTCTTCTTGCTTTTATAAAATTGGTTTCTGTCAGGTTTGAAGTATGTTAGCTCAAGACCTAAACATGGATCATACTTGCAAAGTCAGCTGTACAAAAGTCTTCTCTTAATGAACATGTTTACTTTACTTTTGTGCTTCTATAAATAATGTATAATGTAAATTTCCGAGGTCCAGGGTCCCTTTCCCAGCGGAGAGGTAGCCCTGGCACAAGAATTGAGAAAGTTAATACATTGCTGCTTCTGCTGAAGGCCCTGCAGCTTTGTATGAGGTGCTCTCTAGACAGCCTTACTTAAGGAAACTTCCAATTTTTGGCTGTCAAGTGTATGGAGAGGACACATGTAAGATAAAGCAAAGGTTGGATGTTTATGGGAGTTATTCCCATATCTACCATGAAGTATTTGGGCTTCTACCTTGTACCCTGGCTTTAAGAGGGAACTAAAAATATCTAACCCTAAAGCACAAAATGTTTGTTTGACACCTGTCATATTACCACTGTAGCCCCATAAAAATTTGACACCACAGTTTTTATATCCAGAAAAAAGAGAAAAAGTTACAATTTTGCCAAAAATATGCATTTAAACCCTGAACCCTGTGATGAGAGTTTTGACATTTCAACACTGGTATGTAAGAAGGAAAAGAAATTCAAAATGCCCTTGTAAGGAAACATCTGTTTACTGATGGTACCTGGCTATACCAAAGTCAGTCCTGTGGACTGGGCTGATTAAGACAGTATTTCAGAGGAAGAGAGGGCAAAATATTTTGGTGAATTGAACTACATTTAACAAAAGGTAGTATTGGAGACTGACATGTGTCTAATTTTCTGAGAGCTGGATGAGAATTGTGTTGTAGAACAATGATCCTAGATCAGTAGTCCTAGAAAAATAATACCTAGATTGCTTTCAGTGGGACCAAAGCCCAGATTTGCTTAATTTATCTAGAACTTCATGAAGTTTTGCACCTCATCTCCCTGCCAACCTCCTCTGTGCCCCCTGGAATTGATGCCCCATGGCTGAAAAATGGCACGAGGAGTCACCTGAATGTACCTCTCAAAGAGAACCAACCACCTTCCTATGCCCACACAACCCTCCTCAGGAAGCTGATAGAGAACATTCCCCATGAAATATTTTTTTTTACAGGTGATAAATGTAAGCATTTATTATTTCTTGCTTGAGGAGCAGGGCTTTCAGGGAGGGCTCTGGGAAAGCAACACAAACTGAGCCATACTGTCACATTCAGCTGATACAGCTGTTTATTGTACAGCCTCTCCTCTCTGCTTGGACTACTGCCATGGATGATTTAAGCATGTTTGGAGTCCTGGTGGGTGCAAGAGTCTTGCTGGGCCGTCCCTACTGGGACCAGTGACGGAAGAGGGCATCAGTCGTGCTCTCTCCAGTTGGCAAATTCATGCAAGGCAAGGAATAGGGAAATTAAAATCTAATGCTCTTAAAATGGGCAGCCTGACGCATAATGGAGATGGGGCACCGAGCCTGGGTATGTCAGGGACATAATTTTAACACAACAAGACACATGTAACCAGGCATGACACATTGGCGTGCTGACACGTGAACCGGTGCATCCGAAACAAAGGCAGTTTACTGAAAATCTTACAGACTCCCCTCGCCCTACACAAATTTCAGTTTGAAAGATTTCATGATTAACAGGCTTTCTAGAATATTTGCAACTTTCTGGAGAACGAGCTGTTTTTTTGTTTTTTTTTTTTAAAGAAAAGAGTTAAATGGAACACACACATTGCCTTTGAATTGTAGCCATAGGAAGGTCATATATTTGGGTGTTACATATTAAAATATCGATTTTTTTAGGATATAAACCCCCTGCTTATAATAAATACAATGCAAGTCATAACCCTTATAATAAAAATATTCCAGTGTTCCACAGTAAAGGGTCATTAACATTGCTAAACTGTAGAATTTGATCATTAGTGGAGGATACTACGTTTTGTTTTTAATAGGGCAGTGATTTATATAGAAACTTATTAAGAAGCAAGATATGGCTCATTTCTGATCTCTCTGACATGCTTAAAAGATGTTGCAAATTAAGAGATTGATCCTGTAGATGGCTGAGTTGATAGGAAGAAATGCCAATAAGCACAGAGCTCACTTTGTCACCGTCCTGTACCTTGCACATCAGTAGATGTACAGCACGTGGTGGGGATAACTGAGATGGTAAAGCTGTCCTGATCCCAACCACTCCAGACTTCCTATACTCGATGGAAAGTCAAGTATATGATTCTTTCTTTTGTTTTAATTCCGGATGAATGGCTGAGAGGTGTTTTTGTGGACGTGGAGAAAGCTTCACCCCTAAGGGTGCGTTAGGAGGTTCTCCCTGGAGGTGCTGCCCCTCTTGTCCTCAATGTTTGTGTGGCCAGAGGTTGTGAAGGGATTCCTGGGGAACTGGGAACATTGGGAAGGGCTGATGGTGAGCAAAGGTGAGTGGGGGCATGGCTACAAAGCTGAGCTACAGCAGGGAGATGGTGGTGTCTGTCAGACACTGGCCCTTGAGCTCCTCGTAGGGAGGAGAGGAGCTCATGAGCCTCCTTAATGGAGAAAATGGACTTTGATCATCCTTGTGGGTACCTTCCATCTCAGGATGTTCTGTGATGCTAAGTGTCCAAAATTCAGCCACACAGGGTTAAGAGAATTCACAAGTGGCCTTCTCTGACAACTTATCTTCAGTTTAAATAATTAATTAATTAATTTAAATGGCCCAAAGTGCACTGTGCCATTTTTTTCCTGGAGTGGCTCAACCGGTAGGTGTGTGCTGGGAGAGTCTTGGCTCCCATCATCATCAGCACTGCTCCCAGAGCCACTCCCAGTGACAAGAAATACTGTCCCCTACAAGTGTGACATGGAACACCTGCCTGGAACGTGGATCTGCCTGCAGTGCTACGACCTCCTGACATGGGCATTGCTGAGGTCTCTGGGGGTTGAAGGACACTTGGGGTGGCAAAAGCAAAGCCAGGGGCACTGAAAAGAGAGGGGTGCCTCATGGGAATTTAAATAACTGCTGGAAGTGGGGAGTTGCTAGCAGAAAAAAACCTTGCCTTCATATAAGTCCCTTTATGAGTGCAAATCTGTGGACAGTGTGATGGAAATGCACTGTTGTAAGTTACCCAAGAAAATTTCATAGAGGGGAGCAAAATCTTCCTGTGCCAGAACGATCCTGCTGCACATGCAGTACTTATTAATGTGGGTGAGTTTGGTCTGAAGGTTTTTTAATTTTTTTTTTTTTTAGGTGGTGTATGTTTTTCATTATTTTAATTGGGAAAAGTCTGATAAAAGCAAATGTACACTTCACGTGGCAAAGAACATGCTACAGCTTTTTTATTCACATGTGAAACCTGCTTATATGTCACTTTATATGATTTTCTTTTTAAATTTTATTAGCTGAATTTTAGTGCTCTTTAAAGTAAAAGTGATAGCAACCAGGTGCATTATGGGGTAGATGACACAATGCTGCCAACACACCTACGTGAATAATTCTCACATTTCCAGTCTCTGCCATTTATGCAGGACCAGGCAGCTGTTTTATGCTGTTGATACACTCGAAGGCTCTCAGGCAGACACCACCAGTCTGATTTTAAGACTGTAAAATTTATGTCATTCTTCTAAACTAAAATACTGATATAATAACAAGAAACAAATAAAATTATGTTGTTCATGGATTTTACAATTTTGTTGGCATGATTTTCTCTAATGCTTTCCAGTTCTAATTAAATAAATATAAGAATTAAAAAAAAAAAATGATTAAATATAGCAAACCCCTTACTTCACCTGGTTTCTGGCTCAGGCATTTTTAAGCTTCCTCATGGCTGTCCAAATACAGGGAATACCACTTTGTCTGTTAAAGAATCACCAATAAATATAGACATTTAGGAGGATAGTGAGACACAAACTTCACCCTGTACAGTCACTTCTACCTGTACCTACATGAACCCTGTCACTGACTAAAATTTTCTATATTGTTTTTATTTTTTTTTAAGCACCTCTACAGAGTGAAGCAAAGAAAAAAAGAAAATGAAGAAAAAAAAATAAACCCAGAAAAAACTTTGTATTCTTTTTTTTCCTCAAGCCTTTGATCCTGACTCTGCAGCCGTGGGAACCAGGAGAAGTCATCTCCCGTGAACTGAGTGAGTAGGAAGCTGCGAGGGAATCAGCAGATGAGTCTGAACGTTAGGCCTTGTTTATGCTGGGGATTAAGTCATTTGTGGTCAGTACCCAACGCAGCTGGGCTGCTGCAGGCTCCCAGCTCCCATCAGATGACATGACTGCAGGGAGAACCAGGGGCACGTCTGCTGGGGGCATTTCCCTCCCTGCCAGAGCAGGGGGGAAGCCAGACTGGAGACAACCTTCTGTGGCTGGTCCTTGTGTTTCCAACGCGCCAGGTTGGAGCAGCGCTCCTCGGGCGAATGGAAAACTCCAGAGAAGAAAGGGTTCTGAAAGAGATTGATCAAAACCATAATTTTATGGGTGTAGCAATAAACAGCCAAGCCAAGCCTGGGCTGCAGAAAAGCTCAGCGGCTGCTACTCCGTGTTTCTCAAGGTCCTAAAGGAAACAACAATCAGCAGATAGGGAAGGGAAGGGGGGGGAAAAAAACGCCCAAATTGCTGCAATGCTCTGTCTGTGTGACCATTTCAAACATCTGCCTGCATTTGGGAGTATCTGGGGTTGTGCTCTGAAAGTTTAAGACGTTTTCCAAAGGTGATTTTATTGTCAACTACTATTAGGGCAGATTTATTTTTTTCTAGGAGGCACATGGTTAACATCTTTCTGTGCTTCTAAATATAAACTCCCTTCCCAGTAGTATTATCCAGGTCTCATTCCTTCTCTATTTCTCTCTCTTTTTTTCTGCTCCTCTCCCTCTTTCTCCCACTGCCACAGTCTATGTGCCTTTGATGAGGCTCTGAGTTACAACTGGACTCTGAGAGGATGGATTGCTGTTGTGATCTGGGCCAAGTTGCACCAAAACTCTCTGTAAAGTTTTACTTTCGTGGAGTGCTATATAGTGACTTTTTATGTGTCTAAGAAATGGAAACATTTTGTCTCGTATAAAAAAAAAAAGAAGAAAAAAAAGAAATATTTTTATACTGTGCTCCATTCACAGACCACATCAGAGGTATTCTAAGAATAGAATAGATCAAATATATTTTATGGAAATATAATGAGAAAAGGATGTGTTCCCAAAACTCACTCTGAACAAAGGAATGCAACATAGTCAGGAATACTTTAATGCGCCTAACAATTTTCTCATGTGAAAGGCTGAAGGAACAGCCTTGGTTTGAAGAAATCTTCCAATTCTCCCCAGGCACCCTGAACTTGAAATCAGAACTAGGAAAGCTATATATTACAAAAAAAGAAAATGTATGGAAAAAGTGACTGAGGGCATTAACCATAAAAGACGTTTTGAAAAGAAAAATAACATCAATATGAAACATTTTGTCATGTTTCATTTCATTGATCATATATTTATTTTATGTGCTCTGGAGCGCTGAAGCTTAGATGTAACTACATTTCAGGAGCCTCATATTAGACCTGTCATTCTCTTTGTGGTGAAAACTAAATAGCGAGGAGAAAAAAAAAAAATAAAATAGATCACAATTATTAGATTTGGGTTGGATTCCATTGGATTCTGCTTAAAAACTTCAGAAGTGGAACTTGGAAAAAGAGACATTATATTAACAGCTATTAAAGACTCTGCCTGTGTGACAGATAGAGAAGTAGGAGGTACACCTACAATGTAAAATAATGCGTCTTTTCCACAGTAAATGCAATATGTTCACCTTAAATAGGCTTGTAATTAAACCTGCCAGTGTTGATTAGATCAACCACGCAGGAAAGATGCATTTGTATTAGTTCTAATTAGATCTGTTTTAGACAAGTTGAAGTTACAGATTGGTTTTTCCACTCCCCAATACAATAACATGTGTTTCAGATGCTGCATGTGGCTCCCCAGTTGTACAGATCTCTGTTTTAAAAGGCTCAGTCTTTTCTGGAGCTGGTCTCTGATACCAGGTTGCTTCTGCCTCAGGTCTGGACTTCTTTCCCAGGACAAACCTGCAATGATTTAAAATTGGGTTGTTACAGGAACACGGTGGATAGAATCAGGCCAGTGTGAGAACCATCAGAAATTTGTTTCAGCATTGGCAAGGAAAAGAAAAGCATTTATTATAACTCAGGCTCTTGAATCTTAATGTGTTTTATAATAAATACAAGGTTGTTTTAGAAGTTAGTAGTGAAGTGGGGTAGGAAAAGCATGAGCTCTGGCAGGCCTTGGCATGTTCTTCCCACTTTCTCCAGTGCTGCATAACATTTCTCACACTCAGCATCTTTGAAGGTTGCTGGTATAAAGCCCCACTGAGTGTTTTCAGAACTCCCTGTTGGAGTCTGACACCCTGTTAGAGCTAAAAGTTATACTCTTCTTGAATTGTCTGGGATGAGGATTTGGCCCTAAGTGGATATTTCCAGATATATCAAGCGATGCAATCTAGAAATGCCAATGAAGTCTCACCGTAGTTGTAATTTATTCTGTGGCATTTTGTGCAGTTTGGGTCTTTGAGCAGGCTTTCAAAGGTGTAACTGCAGGGGAATATTATCAACCTTTCTCTCAGCCCCTCATCCACCCTCTCAGTGCAGAGAAGGTTATAGGTGAAAAGTGAAAGCAAGGTGGTCAGAGCCTTTTGGCTCCTCTCTGGTGCTAAACCTGTTGGGCTTTTGGGCTTTCTTCTTGTCATGGTCCTGGTGGCTTCAGGTGGGCAGGTGCCAAACCCGTTTCTCCAAGGCAGGAGGTGCCTGGAGCACAAAGGTCTGTTTCTGAGGGTGTCCCTGGGATGGGGAATTGGCCAGAGATGCTGATTCACCTCTGGGCACAGAGTTGAGCTCTACTGCTTTGGACCTCTCCTTGATACCAGTGGGTCAGGATTGGTGCTCGTGGCTCTGTGAGTGCCAGACTTTCTTTCTGCAACAACCCAAGTGCCCTGAAAGCCTTGAGGAACTCAGAGTGCTGTGTTTTGCCTTGTAACACAACTGGAAAAAAAAAACAAACTTGTGCTATGTTTTCATATTGATTTTCCTTCTCTTGGTGCAACATTTTCAATTTAAATGGCAGCAGACTGAGGCACAGAACGGGATGGAATGTTCTGAGCTCCACAACTGGGAAAAGAGCCTGGTTTTCTGATTTTGTGTCCATGTTATCCAATTAAATTTTGTCACCATCCTGTGATTTCATGTCCAGTGTAGTATTGCTTCCACAGAAGAGCTAATTACGGAATAAGATAAGTATGAAAGAGCCCATATTTAATTAATACTATATAGTATAGACAGGAAGAAGATTTTTTCCCCCTAAAATTGTTTTAATTAACATGAAAGAAAAGCTTCTGCTGACTTTTTATTGTCTCAAGATAGAGAGAAAATTATTTCATGCTACTATTGGACTATATTTAACTACTAGCTCTCTATTGCTTCTTTTTATCAGATGATAAATATCCATTTATCAGATAATAAATGTTAAATTTTTGTTATTTGGTTGTGTTTTCTGTCCTTTTTACATTTCTTAGCCAAGGGAAAAAATCTTCTACCTTCCAGAAACCTGATATTTTGGACCAGATCCCTCTCTGAACAGGTTGTACGCTGCCCTTTTCAAAATCAAGCTATCAGAAGATGCCCTTCAGCAGAAGTGTTAAGAGGACTTGGTGAGCTTAACATGTTTCGCCTGCTTAATTTAATTTGGAAAAATTCAACCAGAAAATGAAGTTATTAACAGGTTGGTACATTCAGAGATAAGATGATGTCACAGGAAAGCAGTCAAGTGGGCTGCTTGTCAAAATATAAAATATGTATCTGTCAGAATCAAATGATAGATAAGCTGTGGCTGGGTGTAGGATGCAGTGAAAATAGTGTGCTAAAAATTGAAACCAAATCCCACCAGTCTGGGAGCACAAGCTTTTAGTAACTATTGTGGTGATGAGAAATACAACAATTCTGGGGACATGAACTGTGCTGCTTAAGGATGGTGTGTGTAATTTCTTGGCACCAGTAGCCAGGCCATGTACATCAGGATTAGACCTCAAAGAAACAGGAGACCTCCAAAGTGTGGCTGTTTCAACAGATGGGTGCTGAATCCAGCTCTGGTGTTCCCAACATAAGAAGGATGTGGACCTGTTGGAGCAAATCTAGAGGAGGGCCAGGAAAATGCTCTGAGGACTGGAGTCCCTCTGCTCTGGAGCCAGGCTGGGAGAGCTGGGGGTGTTCAAGAGAAGAAAAGGCTCCAGGGAGACCTGAGAGCCCCTTCCAGGGCCTAAATGGGCTCCAGGAGAGCTGGAGAGGAACTTTGGACAAGGTATGGGGTGACATGACAGAGGGGAATGGCTTCCCACTGCCAGAGGGCAGGGATAGATGGGATATTAAGGAGAAATTCTTCCCTGTGAGGGTGGAGAGGCCCTGGCACAGGTTACCCAGAGAAGTTGTGGCTGTCCCATCCCTGGAAGTGTCCAAGGCCAGGTTAGACATGGATTGGAGCAACCTGGGATAGTGGAAGGTGTCTTTGGCCATGGTAGAGGGGTTGAAACTGGATGACCCTTAAAGGTCCTTCCAACCCAAACCATTCTAGGATTCCATAACTAAAAGTGGGACACCCTATTAGCTCAGGTATGCCAAAATGTGGATTAATAAATCTTAAAAAGGGCACATTTAAGGCCTTAAAATGTGAAAATCATCTGTCTAGCCAATGTAACAGACCTTCCTGTATTAAAGAGGTCAGATCAAAGAGAGGAGTCTCCAGTGTATTCTCCAGGAACATGTACATGTCCTGTCCATCACAGGCCTCTTCCTGCATGCTGGCTTGTCATCTGAAATAACTGACACCAGGAGTTTAAAGTCAATAAAGTCAGGAATTTAAAATGGCAATTTGGAGTCTCATATGAGCAAAACAGAATAGGCTACTTAGCAAGGAATGCAGTCAAACTCCCAAACACTGTGATGGCAAAATGGAAGAAATACCACTGTAATAAAAGTCAGTATTGTGTTATCACTGAATTTGGGGAAATGATCCCACTTATGTGGAACTTCATTCACTGCAAGTTGCAAAACTGAGCTTAAAGGCTGTAAACTCTTGGGGACAGCTCAAGAAATGTCTCTGTTTGCTCAGGATCTTTCGTGATGCAGGGTTTAATTGCGACTGGTAATTCTCAGGACTAACAGAATACAAACTGCTGAAGCTCTAAATAAAATGCTTCTCTTATATTTAAAGGTCAGAAGGGACTAGTCTGACCCCTTGATCTATAGGCCATAGGACTTTGTTCAGTAATACCACCATGATATTTCCAATTTCTGCTTCACCCTAAATAGCTCCTAAAGCCTCAGCTCAAGAAATATTCTTCCACAGGAAAGAATAAGTTTTAATATGTTTTTCTATTGTAATTTTTTTCCAGTATTTAAAATATTTCTGATTTAAATGTCTTTAGCTTTAACTTCTGACCTTCAGACTTTGATTCTTCTTTATGTTTGAATAAATTTAACTTGAATCAAAACCCTTCTCTTTTATATATGAAACAGGTGGAGTTTAAATCTGTAAGGGATCTTAAAAATTATAGGGTGATTTTGGTTTTTTTGTTTGTTTTCCTAAGTAAACTCCAGGGGTTTTGCCAGACATTTTTTTTGGTGTTAATGCAGAACTGATTTTTTGTTGTTGTTGTTTTTGTTAATTTTTTTAGTATTGTTTTTTATTTGTAATGGCTTCCCCAGTGCTGTACACAGAGGAGAGAATAATGCTCTGCTTCTACATTTTATCCTCCATTTTATGTACTCAAGGATCACATTCTCCCTTTGGAACTTCATGCTGTTGGGATTATATGTGCTATACTTACTCTGTATCACCCTAATTTTTTATTCAGCAGTAATTGTACTGATGATACAGAATGATCTATATTGCTGCTGTACATAAGTTTAAAACATCACAGATATGTACCAACTTTTAAAATGGAACATATCCATTTTTTTGGTTTAAAAACTGCTAATAAATCACGAATCTCCCAGCGTGAGGAGCTCTGTTTTAGACTTGTGTAACGACAATGCTCTCGTAATTGAGAGGAAAAAAGGAAAAGGAAATTTGGGAGACTGTTAGTCTACATGTGGCATACTTTTTTTCCCCTGGATTGAAAATAAAAAAAAAAAATTAAAATCCAATGACACATTTGGGCTGAAAAACTGTTTGCTGCACATGTTTTAGATGTGTGGGTTTATTACGCAGATCATGTGTCTTAATTAGGTAATTTATATTGTGTTATCCAAAGAAGATGTTCTTGTTCAATTGGATACACAATGAAAGTTTCAAGAAAACTCATTAATCCTGTATTTACAGAGATCAGTGCATGGGTGTGGAATAACAACAACTACAAAAGTATCTCTCTGTGCTGAGACAAAGACCTGCTAGATTATGTCCCCTGGAGAATTGGTCTTGATATATCTATCTATCTATCTATCTACATGCACACAAAATAGAGGTAGGGGTGAGTCATATTTTTAGTAGGACTTTTTCTTTTTAATTCTCTTACTGAATCTAAATATATTAAACCTTTCCACTGTGCAAATTTTAAAGCAAAAGCAAAATTTGAATGATAAATAAAACTAATCTCAGCGAGGAAAGTTCAGTCATTCTGTTACCTTGGACAGTTTGCCCCTCCTTGAGCACTGATGTTTCAGAGGGGTAATGGTAACTTGAAGGTGAGATCTCCTGACCTTTTTTCCTCCTTCTCACAAAACCCTGATGTTTCCTAAACGAGTGTTTTGTTTCCTTGTACCAATCTGACGCTGTTCACCCAGAAACTGGATCTAGTTATCACTGGTTGCACTAATTGAGATTTCTTAGTTTCTCTTCCCCTTTGTCATTAAGCTGGATTTGAGCTCCCACATACCCTTGCAATTACTTTGAAATTCCAAGTCTCCTTGCAACTACTCAGAGAAATCTGAAAGCTAAATGATTCCCAAGTTTAAAATAGGATGTTCCCCAGCTGAAAGGCAAAAAAGCAATATCGTAATATTTGTATTCTGATGAAATTCATTATGTACAATATAATTTGTGTCTCTATAACAATCTACTCTTCTTCAATTAGAGATTAAGCCAGATACTGTATTTTCTCCAGATCTTTGTAGTGATTTTTTTTTTTTTGTTCATTGAGAATACAGAAGGAATTTCAAGTGTGTGTCACTGGCAGTTAAATACAAGTTTGCAGAGTTTTTCTTCTGTTTATTGTAAATCAACTACAGAACAGCAACCTGTGGCATTAGTCCAGGAAACTGAGATTATGAAGTTAGGAAGAAGAAAGATGAACAGAAAAATTATGTTTATAAATCATGATGAACATCTTCCTTGCTATGCAGTGACAACCTGCTCCAGCTCTCTTTGAAGTCAGCAGGAAAACTCCCACCAGCTTCTGGTGGGAGTTGGTTCAGACCCTGATTTCCCACATTTGTGCCCAGTTTGGGGTGGGACACAAAGAGATGCAGTGCAGGAGAGGAATTGTAAGTAATGGGATTGGTGCAAGGGTCTTGGATGCAAATGGAAGTGAAGCAGTGAAGTTGTTAGACTGATTCCCTGATTCATGGGAACCCAAGAGCACTGGAAATGGTGCCATACTGGTGGCCAGCTTGTTGATGTGTTATGAGCCCAAGTTATTGTCCACAGCTCCATTCCTCTGAGCAACATCTGAAGTGTAACCTAGGAGAAATCTGTTGTAATTTGCTCTCCTCCTCTCTGTATTTATAAGCCTACAACATTGTAAGTTTTTACTGTGGGTGGACAAGCAACATCCACTCATATCAAAGAAGATGCAAGTACAGATAAATATAAAATTATACATTCATTTTTATATAACTTATGCAAATGTATGCGCAAGTTAGTCACAGTCCCCAGGCTGGCAGCAGATAGCTGATGTGGCCATTGTTGTAGCTTATTTTGAACACCAGAGTTGCTGGATGGTCCTGCTGCCTTCAAGCAGAGCTTTGCATGTGTAAGTTTGTCTGCTAGACGAGGTTTGGCTGCGTGGAGGTGGCAGGATGGGACAGAGAGGGGCTCAGTCACTGCAGTTGTTCATCTCTGCTGCTTAGACAAGCTGCATGTGGAGGCTCATGTTTTTTCTCTTGAGGGCATTAGTGAGAAGGGTTGAAGCCTGAGAACTGAGGCATGAGGAGTGGATTCTGCATGACTGCAGCCCTCACTGGCATTCACAGAATAACAGAATGGTTTGAGTTGGAAGAAACCTTAAAGATTGTTCAGTTCCAACTCCCTGCCATGGGCAGGGACACCGTCCACTAGACCAAGTTGCTCAAAGCCCCCTTCAACCACCTCCTTGCTCAGCGCCTCAGCCACCTCCTGTGACACTGAGATTGTTGGTCTCCATCTCTCAAATTATAAAAAGGCATTTTTTACCCCATCACATCACTGTTTGCTCCAGAAATGGCTGGTTTTCTCTAGCCCTTGCTAGAGTACTAACTGACTTGTTAAGTACTAACTGACCATCTTAAAAACCAAATCAAAGGCTGTAGACACAGCAGCTTATTGCTCTTGTTCTATGTGAACTTATCTGTTCCCCAAAGACTAAACAGAACAAAAAAAGGACAATTTTGGTATGCCGGGTTCAATTGTCCGAATTAGTATTCTTAATGTTCTTCCTTATTTTAAACACCCATGAATAACTTTGTCCCTGCTGCTTAGATTATAGATTTTAGTGTATGAATTTTAATAATTCTAATTAATGGTGCTGTCTTTATTATATTACTTTGTACTTGGGTTCACTCTTTCATCACAAGATCTCAAAGCACTCTATTAAGCTGCACCAAATCTTTGTAAAGTAGATGAATTTTAGCCTATTGAGTTTATGTATGGGGTAAGTGTAGTAAAGGGAGTGAACAGTTTTTCCAAAGTTCATTTCGGAGCTTTGCATTGATTCTCTGCAATATTTAAACACTGGGAAAATTAGGCTCCAGAAAACTTGACTCCCACTTCTACCCACTAAATTATGGATCTCTTTACTCCCCATTTTGAATTTCAAGCAATCTTTGAAAAATTTGTATTCGTGAGTCTTCAAATATGAATAGCGATAATTATATCAATATTATTAATATGCACTACTAAAAGAAATAAATCTACATTTGCAAAGCTTTGATGTGCTTACAAAAACTGAACTTTTAAATGAAAGTATGCTTTTAAATCATGTATGTGTTACAGAAATCTATTAAGACTAGTCTCACAAAGTTCTGCATATGCTCAGAGCAATGATTCATGTGTTCCTGCACTGAGGCCCTGAGAGCATCACAGGTATGTGGTGGAGCAGACCTGCTCAGCACCTCACAGGTTGTTTCTCAAACTGCTTTTGTTGTGTTTCTTCCTCTTTGTTAATTCTAGTAATATTTTAAATATATTTGTTTGGTCTCTACATATTTTATGTGGTTTTTATGGTACTGCAACTGTGGGCTGTTAGGATGACCACCTTGAGAATGTGTCTGCTAAATCTACACCAGATCTCTGTGGTGAACTCTTATCTCTGATAATCTTGCCTTCCAAATCCACCAGTTATTGTAGATAGTGCAGTACTTTTCTTAAAAGTTACAAGGGTGTTCCCCTCCTTTTTTTTTTGGTGTTGGGAGTTTCAGTCTAAACGAGGATGTTTAAGAGCTGGTCTCTGCCCAGGCTGCTGAAGGCAGCAAGTCACTGACAGAGAAGAAGAAATGTTTTGAAGAGCAGTGTTGGTCTCCCTGTCTCTTTTGCTCTAACCACCAACAGCTGGAGAACAGGCAGCAGAGAGGCAAGAGGATCATGTCTCATGGACATGTGAGCACAGGCTTGAGGCTTAGCAAAGTTCCCAGGGGAAAGGTGCAAGTTTTTGTTGCCTTAACGTGAATTTCTGTGTTTAAATGGAATGGAAGTTTTTAAATGCTAGTAGAAATATTTGTCGAAAATATGCATTTTATTCTATTGAGTTTAGGTATCAGATAAGTGCAGTAATGTGTGGGATTTTTTTTTCATTTTATAGCTATTTTTACCAAATTGCTGAATAGTACAGCCAACCAGCAACAGGGAGAGGATCTAGTTGAGGGTGGCATAAGAAAAAGGAGGAAGAGAAAGGAATGTCTATAGGTGACCAGGGATGTTTCAGACTTTCCCTCTGTGACTTCAAACCCCAGGATCACTGGATTCTACCCTTTCCAGCAGAAGTTTTCATCAGGGCAGCAGTATATGGGAACAAATCACATTGTAGTTTATGGCTGTACAGTGTGATGGCACAGTGCCCATACCTATCTGGTTCCAGGTCATATGTGGTTGGAACATCTTTGGTCTCCTTCAAAAGACAAGGATCATCCCACAGCCACCTTTATTTCCCCCGCTCTTGTGTCTGCTGGAACATCTGGTGGTGGCTGGGGTTGGAGACTTGACAGTAGATGTGTTGGGAAACCCGCCTGGCTCAGGATAAGAGTTTTTCTGCTCCATAACATTGGGGGATCTGGAAGTCCTTCATGCTCTGACCTTTAGGAAGTTGAAATACTCAGTGCAGGGTTGTCATTGGCAAAACAGCATTTCCTGCTTAAAACTTTGTGAGGCATGTTTTTATTTTGCTCATAACGAGTGATTAAAAATTGAGTCTTTTAAAAACTGTTAGCTTGGACCATCAGTGTTTCAGTGTAAAACACATCCTTGTTTTATCAGTGATGCACTTTTGTAGAATGCAGTCACGTGGGGATTGTGTTGACTAGTAATTATTTACTTGGTCAGACTGATTAGCTTTCCTTCAAACGATGTATTTCATTCTATCAGTGGCATCTTCTCTCAAACAGTTATTTAGAGAAGAGCTGCAGAAGACAGCAACTTCGCAGAGGAGGGGAAGGGGGGGGGGGGGATAAAAAAACCCAACCACACACAAGTTGGAAGGGCTTGGAATAAATTATTGCATGTCATTCTGTGGGAAAATCTCCCCGTACGGATGCTGTGTTGCTCACAATGTGAGTGCCAGATCCACTCAACTCTGCTTTGCACTTCTGTCACCCTTATCACTCATGAGACGATACTCCTCTACTGTAAGTGCTACCCCCAGCGGCATGTATTCATTTATAGGACTTGCATACTTATGCTGAAGTCAGACACCCAAGAGGCACAGGATGAATTGACAGTATAGGCAGATGCTTTCAGCAAAGAAACCAGGATGTTAAAAGAGCTTTAGCGTGGTTATTGTTTTGCCAGGCAGATCCATGTACTTGTCATCAAGGTGTTCAGGAGTATTTCAGCCTCGTCGTACAAGCTGAATACAAGAGCTGTAATCAAGAGTTACATCATTTGGTGAGACAAGACCTTGAGGAATACAGCAAAGGGAAATGTGCATAATTAGAACAGTTCAGTTACAAGGGAAAGGGGCTTTGATAGTGTTAGAAATGCAGCTGAAACATGCAGTCTCCATTGCCCTGTCATCAGGCATTAGATGGTAGATGTCAGCGGGCCAGGGGGACCTCAGGATCCAGTGAAGGAGTGTGGGGTTCCTCTTTGAACCTTTCCAAACCTCAGGAAACCATCAAAGGTGACCATCTGCTGAGCCACAGGGTCTCCTCTTTGGGGACAAACACTAAACCACAGATTAAAAAAAGGGTTACTAACTGAAAGAAATTGAAAAAAAATCCACCCCAGCTTGTTCTGATACTGAGAAATAAGAGCATGACCAATTTCCCCTCTTCCTCAAAATTCCTGTAAAGGAAGAGGCTGACATGAAGAGGGGACAGACGTAGTGATGGAACACATTGTAGGTCGTCGAATGCCTTGGGGCCAATGTGCTTCCCATGGTGATTTCCACACTAACATAGTTGCCAAAATCCTCCCTAGAAATTTCACTTGGGGGAAAAAAAAAAAATTCTCTAGTGACACCCGTTCTAAGTATGCAACATCCAGCCTGCTTTATTTAGATTTTTCACAAAATATTTATCACTGCCATAGTGATAACTAACCTAAAAAAAGAGACGATGTTTCAAAGCAATTTGACCTTCTCTAGACCCTATCCAGAGACATCTCTATTCTTACACGTGTATTATTGGCAAATGTTTTGAATTTTTGAGTTTGTAGAGGAAAATGTTCAACATCTCAGGGATTCTTGAACCATGGGAGACTGCTTTCCACTCAGCACTAAGTAGGTTACCAGACAATGCTTAATATTTAGGTATCAAATATGTTGTAACTATCCCTGGACCTTAATGTGCAGTGGATTAATAACACTGTTCTTCTTTGCCTTTTCGTTATTCTATTTATTATGAGCCAAAGCTAGCAGTTGTGGCAGTGTGTAAGTGGGTCGCTTCTGAGGAACACCATTCAGGGGACACTGGAGAAAGGGTCTCACCACTGATGCTCCTCCAGGACATCAGCACCAACTGGGTTGGTTGAGATTATGGCTGGAGTCCTACCTTGCAAAGCAAGCACTGCAACAGGGCTCTGCAGGTGAGTAATTCTACAAAAGAACTGATTTAATGATAACATAAAACTCATGGTTAGACATCTTTTTTCCTTGAGGCTGCTGGCTGAGCAGTGCTGGGTGCTGTGGAACGTGAGCGGTGCTATGAATATCAGGAATGCCAATAATGGGGTCCCATTTCTAACTTGGGAACAGGAGTTTCGTTGCTTGCACATAACTTCCACGGGCGAGCATTCCTCTTGTCTTGCTGGATGCAGGGTGGGGTTCTGCATGAATAACCCCGGTCCTTTAAAAGAGTACTGGAAGACAGTCAAAGAATTGTTTCTTTGCCAATAATCGTAGTGTGGGGAGGCGCCAGGCTCAGGTTTTAATCCTGCAAATGATTCCAATAGAGGGAAGGAGGTAAATATAGAGTGTAATTTGAGATCTAGGTCTTCGTTGGGTTTGGAGTTCTGTTGTGGTGGGTTTTTTTTTTTGTTGCTGTGGCTTTTTTAGATTTCATTTTTTTTCCAACAGTTTAATTAATTCATCATCACTTTCTATGGAAATGTTTGACAATTCATAATGTTGCTTGTTACCAAGGCACTAATTGACTCCTGGGTGTTTAATAAGGATTGTCAAAGCCAATAGCAGAGGTCAGAGGAACAGTATCTAAAGACTGCATGGAGAGCATCTGCATATTTGATTTTGTTTGCACCAGATTCCTGGCTCTCACTGCTTTAGGATGCCCAAGAGGGTCACAGTTGTCATAAGCATGTCTTAAGTGGGTGCTTCAGAATTGTCCTGGGATGGTATTGAGCCAACCCAACAGCCTTCTTGTGAGAAGTATGCGCAGCGGAAGAGGGAGAGAGGGAGGAGGAATGCGTGGTATTCCCCTCCGTCTTTCTGGCACAATTGCCCTGGTGGTCCTGTTTCAGCTGGTGTAATCCAGACCAGCCCTGTGGCTGTGCTGTGGCACGTGAAGCCCCTTTTTTCTGCCCCTTATATGGCACACGATCGCAGCATGACCGGCGGGGTTGGTTTGCAGCTCCTTTTCCTCTTTGCTCAGCCGCAACGAGCCCAAACGTGACGTGTTTGGGAATCTGGCCTCATATTTTCAAACTCCATGCAAATATGGTAATAATAACTAAACCGACATTTGCTTTTGCTTCTGTATAGTATGTCTTTAATATGATTACTACCCTTAACATTTAAAGGAACTTTGACAGTTATGTAATCCCTTCAACATTTAAGTACAACAGGAATTTATTATTAAGTGCGGTGGCTGGAAACGGAGCACTTTTTTCATTCACACTATAAACAGTTATGTTGGATTAGTAATCCTGCTTGTCAGAGTTGCTCACTGTTTGATATTAATCAGTAGGTTTATGAAAGGTGCAATAGAAGGCAGAAATGATCAGTGAAGAAGTTGTAAACCTTGGTTCCATAAAATCAGACTCTCTCTAATTCTCGGGTTCACAACATTTCTTGCAGTGACCATTAGACTAAGGGGAAAGGAAGTGCTGCATTTTGGTAATGGTGCCTGTAACTATCTTTTGATAAACATATATTTAGTTTCTCACTATATAAATGTAATAGCAGGCAGTGATGAAAGCCAAGACTTTTGAGAACATTTTGAGGTTGTTTTGCAAAGAGTGTGTTTTTCAGATTGTTGTATAGATCGAGCATGATACAAGCTAGCAAAACACTTAATGATCAAATATTACATGACAAAATGAATAGCATCTCCTTTTGGTGCTTATCCACTATTAAAATCATGTGCAAATCACTTCACCTGAATATTTCTACCTAATTTGTGGGTTGTTATCTTTGAGCTACATAATTAATTTCTGTATCTTGCAAACAGCATTGTACTGCAGGTTTGTTGTGGGGTTTTTTTAACACTTCTGAGTCTCCAGTACATGTTCATGCAGCACGTACAGAACAGCCAGGTCCTTTGGTTGCAAATGTCACCCTGTGAGATCTTTAGATGATCAAAGTGACAATGACACCATTGTAATGCAAGATGTCTTCAAACAGTGCATAATAAATTACCATGATTGGTTAATGAACATACATGATTAATGAAACAAAACATAGTCATATAATAAAGGCTTTTCTTGTAAGTGTCAGTCATATTCCTTGTTCAAGTGCTTCCAGTTACATCCCTTATACACCTCATGTAATAGTTGACATGTATCCATATGTAGGTGGTTATATACAGTAGTGAAATCAAAACACAGTGTATGACCTCTCCATTAAAAATGAAATTAAACTTTAATAGCATATTTGACATGTTTCTACATCTAGGTTTGTTCCAAGGTAATTTCTACCCTCCACCCCCATCCCCATATTTTTGAAATCCTGCTTGTTACAGTTTTGTTTTGGCATTGGGAAAAAAAAAAATCTTAATTGAATAACATTTAGTCTTCGTTAAACTATGTATATCTTTCACTGATCACTTTTAAAGCAGCGTGGCATTAGCTTTTTAAATGCTTGGGTCTAAATTTAGCATTTGCTTGTGGTAGGATCAAAAGTGTCAGAAATCTGCATCACTGCCTCGTTATCAATCACTGTGATATTTCTGGAGAAGCCATTTGATTTGCCTGGTCGGACCTCCCACCTCTCATCACAGAAGGCTGCGCATCAATAAAATTAACTTTTGTCACTCAAACCAAATTGGGCCGAGGGGCTCTTGCCAGAACAGCTCATGTTGCGTGCGAGGAGGACGGCTGATCCCGGAAACGTCCAAACCTTGCTTGGAAAGGCAGGATAAATTAATTAATCCACTTCTGGGTGACGTCCAGCAGGATCCACCCACAGCCAGAGAAGCGAAAAGGCTGGATCCATCCAGGGGTGACTGTGGTGGGCCGGGCTGGATGTGCAGAGCCCTGCTCAGCTGGACCTCACCTGCGGAGGCCTCGAAGCAGTGATTTAATGTGCAGCCGCCCTCTGCTCCCTTCCCCGTCGCTCCGGAGGAAGTTGCTGCAGCTCTTTGCAGAGCACAACTTTACCTCTCATCTCCTGCCAGCTCCTCAGAGCAGAGCAGTTCCTGACGGCGGGATCACCAGCCGCCCTTGTCGCCTCCTCCACCGCTCGGCTCCTCTTCCAACATCTGGAGGTCTGGGCTGCAGCGTGGGGTGTCTGGGGTTCACACGCTCCCCTTCTCCCGTGGATCCGGTCCCAGCCATGCTGGGAGCCTTTCCCAGTGAAGCCCAGCATGGCTGGCTGTCCTTGCTGCCAGTGGGCCACCACAGCAAGGCAGTAAAAAGGCAACGAGGAGTCCCAGCCTTCCTACAACATCTATTATTTTTTTTGCTGGATGTTGTATGATCTAGAGTGAAGGGAGGGGGATGTGTCCTGCCTGGCTCCATCCCACCTGGCAGCCAACCCACGCCAGAGGCAAAGTTGACTTTTCTTGGACCTTTTGGCAAAAGAAAAATTCTGAGAAGTTTTACCCTCTTTGAAACCCTTTGTGTGGTTTTAAGATAAAAGTGAGGATTTGTTCTTGGCATCGATGTCTTATTTTTTATAAATAACAGGTAATTTAGTAATCCCTTTTTTAAATACCTTGTCTCTTTCAGATGCTCAACACTGTGCTGTAATTATATGTGATATTATCTTCTAAAGATATGTACATCCAGTGTACATATGTGCATCCAGTCACTTCTCCTCCTGTGAATCCATCCGTAGCCCATTCATGTCACTCATCCATATTTACTGAAATATTTTGGTATTCTCTGAATCCATGATGAAAAATGGTAGAAGTTTTCTGTGTTTCTGGGGGTTTGTTTGGGATTTAAGATGTTCTGTAGCTGCAGTTTTGCCCCAGGAGTCACCTGGTCCTTTTTTCCTTCTTTCCTCACTGGTGGATATAAGACAAAGCCCTCAAAGAACTGAAGAAACCACTGAGCTTTTTATCCCCTCAGGAAAAAGGTAACAATTTATGGACAGACTGCAAAAAGGCAGGATTAGGGGATTTTAGAAAATGTAAACCTTTTCCTTTCTGAGTTGCATAGGCCTTTCCCAAGACATCATTCCTAGGGAAAACGTGCTACTGTAGCCTGGATGGATGAAAAGTTTAAATTCAAGTTTGAACAAAATCAGTACATGTGCACACTGTTAGTCATTTAAATAATTCTTTCAGTATTGTCTGTGATACAAATATTTAGACTTTGATCTTCTTATAAAGCCAGATAGTTCTTGAAAATTTTCCTAAGCATTTTCCCCATTTCCTGAGCCATGGAAAGGATTTTTCGAAGCCTGTTTTATCTCAGAGGAAATAATGTTTTTTTAGTGTGTTTTTCTCACTGAAACATTGAGAAACTTCAAATCCTCATTTTTGTGCAAAGATTTCTGGAAAGGGTAAATCCAAACAGGACAAAATAATTTCTTTTAAACCCTTAAACCAGTGAAATATATAGATTGACACTGTCTTTGCAATAATATTCTTCCAATTCTAATTAACAAGTAAAACTGGCCACATGCAAATTCAAATGAAATTTTATTAATTTTATCAAATTAATGGTATGGAACATGAAAAGAAATAATCTTAAAAATATCAGAACAGAAATAGCAGAACACTAACTGGTAATAATACTAATTGGCTTCTCTCTGCTCCTGTACTACTGTGGGTGTTTAGATAAATCAGTTGGAAAGAAATTGTATGAATTGCGCTCTGTGCTGGGCAAGAAAAAGTTTCAAAAGCTGAACTATTTCATGGCAAAATCTGGGCAAAAATATTAGGAATGACAACATTTGGTAAACCACTTTTGATCCTTTCATTGTTTAAAACAATCAAGCTTTATTTTGACATTTAAAAAAACTGAGGTTTTCTTTTCACCCTTCTTGAAATTTAAAATTGCTTGTTTAATGAGTTGCAAAGAAAAGTGGGATGCTCTAACGTTTTATTAAAAAGTGGGAGAAAATGTGTTTTGAGAAGAAATCTGATTCTTGGATGTAACCAGACTTTTTCCTATTAAATGAAAACAGGTTTTATGAAAATAAAGTCATTTTGGTCTAATCTTATAAATTACACTGTTTTATTATAAAATGGACGCAATGTATTGATTTTAGTTATTTTAAATATTTTAAATATGAACATCTTTTTAGATGGGATTGCAATACAAGGCCAGGTACTTGAGCTGCAGGAGGTGGAGGTGATTCCGGGAGCTGGTGCCGGAGTTGGGGGACAATGCCTGCCTCGGGGAACAGCTCACCACCACTAGGAGAGCAAGCAGGTACCATACGTGGTTTCTTTCCTTGGATAAAACAAAGGTTTTTACTAAAGCAACTGCATTTCTAGAGTGGTGTTTTTGTCAGTAGTGGAAACTGTGATTTGGGTTGTCATCTCTGTTCTCTGCTGACCTCTGACATGTGTGGTCCCGGTGCAGGGCATTATAAGTAATCATGGGATGAGCTCTGCTCTTGCACCAGGTTGGAGAGAGGCTTTAAAGGTGAATTAGTGGCATCACCTAGAAACAGATTTTACCACTGAAAGTAAATAAAATGTGAAAAACCTGGTCCAGAAGACAAAATTAATTGGTTTGGGAGCATGCTATCAAAGCATCCATAGAAAAAGAAAAGCTATCTACTTCTTTGAAATAAACAGGCCCTTTCTTCCCCTTTACCCCCTGAAACACAAGATGAGTAATTTCTAATGTTTACATGCTGTGTGTTTTTTCCCTTTAAATTTATTCCTCTCTGACTGACCTAACACAGCCTCTTTGTCCAAAGGGCAATTGTAGCATCACCTAATTTCTGTTTCTTCAAGGTTAAGAATATCCACAGGTATCCATTCAGGGCACATTTATTCAAAGGTTAGAAAGTACACCAAACTATCGTGTAGCATAGGCTTTATTTTAGGAGCAAACATAAACACGAAGAAACTATAATCCTGGTGTAATGTAGGAATCTAATTAAGACTAATGAGGCAACATTAAATTTAATGTATGATGCATTTTATATGCCTTACCATTAGAGCTGCAGCAAGCTGTTCGTCAGAGCGTCGAACTTTGGTGAACAAGCCCCTCAAGGCATTGTTAAAGCAAGCTGGGCTCAGGCCTTCTCCTGCCCATTAGGTTGTGTTGGGCATGGAAAGATCCAGATATAAATGGAAATTTGGTGGGGGGAAACAGTGAGGGGGGGAGGCCACAAGAAGTTCTGGACACCTCTGAATGGCTCAGCAAGCTGATAAAAAGGGAAGATAAATGGATGGTGTGTGACACCCTCGAGGAGGGACCAGGCTGGGACAGAAGGGAGGAGGATGAAGTGTAATGTGTGAACTGCTGTTTCAGAGGCACCTACAGCAACGGGAATGCAAAAAGCCTGGGATTTAAGTGACAGCATAACAAGAAGAATGGGCATGGTGATCATTACTTCACAGCTAATTAATATTATGGTTTCTTGTGGATTTTTCTTATTTTTTTAATTTTTTTCCCATTTTTTTTATTAAATTCACTAAGTTCAGTAATTTCCTTATGTGTATTTAACTACAGAAAAATAGGTGTATAGCTCCAGATATGGACTTCAGTCTCCAAATTCTCCAAAGGTTGGACTCAGTGATCTTAGAGGGCTTTTCCAACCTAAATGATTCTGTGCTTGCCTTAGCATGCAGGGAAGTATATAAATAGTACAGTAAAGTTAAAGATGAGTTGGAGTGAAGATTGGGTGCTGAGGAATGGAGAGATTTTTGGCGGAACATGTAATGAGTTGACTTCATGGGTTTACAGTATAAACCGATACTATGGTGATGGGAGCACATGGGTCAGAAGTGCAGACTGAGCTGTAGTTTGGACAAATCCGTGGGCTCTGGTGTCAATGGGTGTTTGCCAGCTGCTGTGAGCCTGGGCCAAGCATGAGAAAAAGGTGAGGTAAGGAAGAGTTGGCTGGAGTGGGGAGGGGGTGACGGGGAAGGCTGTTGTCAGAGTGCACTTCAACCCTGCCGCTCCAAAAGCTGAGTTTTAGCCTACTACATCCTGAAAATTCATTCCAGTTTATATTATTGCATGTGTTACTGATGGCTTGAGTGTTTGAGACTTTGAAGTATTTCATCTACACGTGAAATTGGGATTTTTTTTGTTTTTCTTTTTTTTTTCTTTTCTGTGGAATATAGCCATGGAAACCTGCAGTCTGTGCTGGAAAATAAATGACTGGAAATGTTCCTCGGTGACTAACTTGCTACAAGACGTTATTATAAGTGCAAACACAAAGTTATACTTTTGACAACAAACAAATGCCACGTGCTGGTTGGGAATTAGAGATTCAGCAGCGAATCTCATCCGAGGCAGGAGATACTGTCGGGGTGACTGGCAGGAGGGTGATGGGAAGACTGAAAGTACCTATTGCACAGGTTTGGCCTGGGAGAATGAGTTATTCCTTGCAGGAACATCAGGGAGCACCATGAAAGCCCAGCTGGGGGCAGAAAAGAAAACAATGCTGCCAGAAGGGTTTCAGTGGGGTGGGAAGGAGCGACGTGTTCACAAGTGTTTCGGTATTGACCTCACTCAGCTGCTATGGAAGTGTGGGTGGGGGGGGAGGACTTCAAGGAAAGCAGATGTGGGCCGACACTGAGAGTTTTTACAGTCCCCTGGTGTGTGTGTAACATGCTGGGACCACCCCATCGTACCTGACCCGGCTGTCCAAGAGACGGAGGGAAAAAGCACAGGAAAAGGGGGTGGTTTTCCTACTGTAACATGCTCTGCTCTCTCCCCTTCCCTCAGGGAATGACTGTGTGCATCTACCTGTGCAAACCTGAATGATGTTTATGCTGTTGCATTCATTCCCTCTTCAGTGGTGAGCAGAAGGTGGGTGGAGGATGAATTTAAACTTGGAGATGTGAAGGTTTATGGAAGTAGACAACTCCCATGGCCCCTCCATTCCTCATCTCCTTGTGCTCTGTGCTCATCTGTGCATAGAAAAATCCATGAGCAAACCACAGAAAGTGCAAATTTATTGTGAAGTGAGTTATTAATTTTAGTTTTTATTTTATCGTTCCTTATCCAATTTCCTTCTCAATTCTTTAATACCAAATGCTGATCTTTCTCATGACTGAGCCAGAAACATGCATGATTTTCTTAGCACAAGTGTTGGTCATGTTTTCTCTCTTTAGGATTTCATCTTTTCCTCGGAGACATGTGACAGTCTGCTCAGGTTTTTCCAGCTAGGTGCTCTCTTTTGGGGTTTAGTGTTTGGGTCCTGTGGACTGTGGTACTGGGATGTCCTCTCAGCCTGGGCTCGTTGATCTGGTCCCCAGGGCAGTGTGTGCCTGTGCCCCACTGGGGTTTGCAACACGCAGATCTAAGCACGTGTTGCAACCAAAACAAACAGGGCTAAGACATTTGCAAGGCTTCTAAAATCCCACCAGCTGGTATTTAACCTGATTCTAGGGAAAGTGCAATAATTGAACCTACCTGCCTTTCCTTGTTGAGCACGAGTGTTGTTTGGATTTAGGTCAAATTCCTTGAAGGAGATAAACATACATTTAATCTCAGTGTCCTGTTACAAATGGCTTTTCCTTTAGGAATGGATTCTCACCCTCCTCTGCAGCCAACTTCCTTCTGCTCTCCCACTGAAAAAACATGGTATTACCATATCTTGGGATTTCTGTCTAGGATGTTAGGACAAACAAGGGTGGTGTAAACCTTGGAAAGTGTTTGCTCTGGTAGAAAAGCACTCAGATGAGCTTCAAATAGGATTCATAAATTGTACAGGGATCTGGTGGTTGTCAGAAGTCCTTAGTTCTATTTACTGCCAACGTGGCCAAGATGTGGTGGGAACTGCTAACTTTCCTAGTGCAGTGTTTTTCCTTGTGGGGTGTGGGTTGTGTTCTGAAAATCCATCTGGCCATTACTTGTTTCCCCATCACAACAAGTTGTCAAGGTGTTTGTTTTGTTTTGTTTTGTTTTGTTTTAAAGTAAGTAGCCTTCTGATTGAAGAAAATAAGTGTTTCTTGCCCCTAGAGTGTTGCAGGGCTTCACACCACTCTGCCCCTTTGCTGTGCTCAGCTCCTGCAGGCACTGAGCTGGCAGAGTGAAGGGTTAGTTTTAATCTGTTCCCTTGAACCTCTTCCCTGCATAGGGAGCCTCTCTTTTACACTATAAATCATAAGTGATGATCTGGGAGAGACTGATACTCCCCACCTCTTCAATAGGTAAATTGCCCTTTTAGAAGAGTGATCCATGCTCCTGCCCTCATTTTTCATATCTCACTTTAAAAAAAAAAACAGAGAAGAAAAAATAATCTTCCAGGGACTTTGACTTAAGCAAAGGCACTTTAGAGTCTTTTTCTAATGTCATTCTGAAGTTAAAAAACAATTTGACTTCAAGGGAGATACGGCCCAATTTTTTAAAAACTTAATAGGATTAGTCATGGGAACTATTTTTAGCAAAAGTTCAACTTTATCCATGTATTTTAATGTGGGAAAAGTGTGTCCTTTTCCCTCTGCTAATGTTTGATGTATTCCAGCCCTCCTGCGAGTGTGTTTGAGTATCTTAGGGGCTCTGGAGTGGAGGAGAACTTCCTCTCGGATTCTCTCTGTTTTCTTTCGTGAAAATGACATTCCTAAGCTGTTTCACTTTCTGACAGGAAATGGAGCCTTGCCAAAAATGATTAAAGTCCAAGAAAGCATAACAGTTCCAAAGCTGCAGCAGTTCTTTAGGAGTCCCGAGTTTGACATTGTGTCAAACAAATGTGAAATATTGTTTAATAAATTTGAATAATACAGGGAAAGGGAAAAATGGTTCTTGGCTTATAATGCTGGTACTCTTTATTAAGTCTGTAAAGGCCTGCCTAGCTCTAATAAATTGAAATATATACATAAATATACTTGTGCATGGATAACAGTTTAATATTGTAATATATAATGAACGGCGCACACGCACCCCCCACATGCAGACATTGATTTATTCGTGCTACAACCATATATATATTGATATGTGTGTGTGGACTCCCTCACAAGTTTGTATATATTTATACATGGAATTACCGTTCACAGGCAACTCCTGTGCCTGCCTCATATAAGAAATATCATAAGTATTATTTATAAAGTGCGACACGACATTATGACCCTGTGAAAATACTAATCTGATGCTGGATAAAATACAGTTATTAACAGTTTCTCAATGGTTTTTAATTCAGTGTTTGTTTAAAGGAATTATTGTGAGGTCTTCGCTCACGCCAAATAACACCTTATCGTGGAACTTCGGTGTTACTGGAAGGGCTGTGCTGAGGCTCCCGAAAGCAGGGAGAATTCCAGGGCACCCAACAGCCTGGCTCTGCCACGTCTTCACATTTAACAACTCCCTCTGCCAGAAGGGCTTCCAGCCACTGAGGGTTTGACAGTTTTCAATATTAGGGTATTAACGCAACAGCTCTACCAAAATGAGCCAAACTTCTAAGAAATTCCTGTGCTGTCAACCCTGGGTGTGAAAAAGTCCTGCCAGGCTCCAGTGGTCCTAAGATTGCTTCTCAAAATCCACCAAAAGCCTTCAGAATTTGTAAGTTGGCTTCTGATTTTGTTTTGGATTTTGGTCATATTGTGTTCACTAAAGTCGCATTTTCAAGTTGCTCTCTGACCACAAGGCCAGGAATTTCCTTTTTTCTTTTTCTTCTTGATTTTAATATAAAAACTGGATTACATCATCACCAGATTCCAGGAGCTCTGAATTTTAAAACAAATCTAGTGACTCAAGGCTCAATAAAATTGGGACAGTTGGCAACTTTTCTAGAAAACATGAAAAGTTGCTTTGTTGGTTCTTGCAAGAAAACTCCACTTGTTTCTTCTCCATCAGATACACTGCCTTTCCACCAAAATATATCAAATATACAGGAACTTATAATAAAAATGTTCTACTGATGCGGTCTCAAAGGCAAAACACTCTTTTAAGTGAGATGCGTTTCAAACCAAAGCTGTAGGAAAGGTTTCTATTTTTCATTCTTTGCATGGGACTGTAGTGTTATTTGATTAAGGGGGAAATAATCTGTAATGGTTTCCTAATGGCATTTGAGATTTCACGTAGGTAAAGTTGAACCAGGACTGCTCGTGCCGTCATTCAGCGAGGACAGCGATTCACGGCTACTTTTCAGACAAGATAAATTGATCAGACAAGTCAGTCAATGTCATTGAGCACTATTTGTCACTTCATAAGCAGCTACAATCTGCTGCTCTGTAAATGCAGAAGGACCGTCGAATAAATCACATCAACCAGTGGGAGTAGATAGTATCCCTTCATCCATAATTGGTGCGGTCCTCTCCTGTCACATCCACTCATTCCGCGCTATTCCGGCGCGGATTGACACTGACAAAGAAAGAGCAGCCGCTGTCAGAGGAGCTGGAGTCTGTCTGCTGCTCCACTCTCCCCACTAATAGATATCTATCATAATATTGTATTAGCATCACAAAAAAATCAGACTTATAGCTCTGCTATCTGGGTACATCGATGACATATGTGGGGGTTTCTCTTCGGGTTATGGGGGGTGAAAGCTGATTGATGCAAAAGGAAAGCTTCTGATTAAAACCACTTACCAAATCCATCAGCTGCAGGAATATTTACTGCTGCGTGTGCTGATGATTTCACAGACAAATATATAATTAAAAAAAAAAAAAAAGGGGGGGGGTAACACGATTTGTTGTAAACAGACCTTCTGGAAATTTGTTAATTGTTATTCTCTGCTCATATTCTTTATGGGTGTTACTCCTATGAAGTGGTTTTATGTTATATAGTTACCAAAATAATTAAGGAAATGGAACACCTTGAAAAACTATTAATGTCTGTTTAGCATATGAAAAAAAAACACCCCAAAACTTCTGTCTGATACCTGGTTTGGCAAATACATGTTTTCTAATTGAACAGATGAAATTAGTAGAGAATACTTACTGCAAAGGTGTGCCAGGCTACAAACTTTTTTTCCTGGGGAAATTCTGGATGGTTTCTACCAGGAATATGTTCGATTAATCAGCTCACTCGGTCCTGGCAAGAAACCACAGTGGAATACCCAAACTGCTGTGTAGTCACATGTAAATCTCTCTGACAACCTGGAGGCACGGATCATTTGTTCAGTGTTTGGTTCCAACAACACGCTCGTGGAGGAAAATACCTTGTTTGCTTATAAAAAGAGTTTGTGGCTGAACATGTAATTGCTGAGAACAGAGCTCTGGGATCCTGGGTCTCCAGGATGAGGAGCTGGATCCTCTCTCTTTATTTTGGGGGAGAAAAAGTCATAAGTCAGTTTGCTTGTGTGTAAACAAGGCTTCACGTTGCATGTCCTGTGGGAAAGTAGTGAAATGCTTTATTTTTAAAGGTGCTCGGTATAAATGTCACGTTCCTGGCTGGAGTCTTTGCTGGGCCCAAAGGAAAAGCATATTATCAAATGATTCTTACAATTTTCAGGCTGGGACGTCTCTTGACCTGTGTGAACAGATGATGAGCAATTTCTCCTTTCTGTGCTGGCTTCATTGCCTCCTGGTGCAGAAGTTGTCCTGAAAGCATGCCAGAAGCCTCAGCCACAGGTAAGCAGCAGAAACGATTTTATCTATGAAAGACTTAATTCTGTTAATATTCATATAAATTCTGCTAGAAATGGAGTTCAAAAGAAAACTCAAAGCAGTAGATCATGAAAGTATTCATCATTAGACATAAGACTTTTTCATGTTTTTAGATTAAAATAATAGAAATGTTAGGATTAAAACCAAAATGTGAGACAGATCAACGTGCAATGGAGAACTGAACAGCATCCAGAGGAGGCAGCTTACACAGGAGCGCATTCATTGTCAACATCTGATACTGAAAAGGTCAATAGTTAATTAAATAATCCATCACCTTAGGATAGAGAGCCGTCCTCACTTCTGACAATCAATGACAGAAATATTAAAAGGTCAGAAAATGAGTTACTATATATTGTGTTTTCTTACTGTGCGTTATAAAGATGTGACTTGGCTTGAGTGCTGTGGGCATGAGGATAGGTAGGAAGAAATATTAGCTGTTGCCCAAATATTTCCTTAGATGCTCTTTTACCAGACTTCTGTATGTGTGGCCTTCTGAATCAATGGCCCTCAAAGACGTAGTAAACTTTTACAATTACAATATCACAGAATTTATAACACCCTTTATTTAATGATCCGGGTGGTTTAGGGAGCATCTTTCTTTCATGCTGCTCGAGGTTATATGGGAATAAACTGGGTGAGCACTGTTTAGATAGGAGTAGAGTTGCTTTAGGAGCCCAAGAAGCACTTTTTCTGTGCTTATTTTCTAGATCTGATGGGTGTAGCAGGGTGAATGAAGTCCACTCTCTGACTCCTGCCTTGCAGGCTGCTGCATGTACTGTACTGCCAATGCAGTACCTGGTTCCAGGTTAATCCTTATCAATAATTGTGTTACTTACTCTAGGGTCATGTTTTGGACACTGAGCATTTATAAAAAACTTAAATTATATGTAGTAATGGTGTTACCATAAATAGTTTTTACTTTTTCTGGTTGTTTATTGCAGAAACCTTTCCCTCCCTGGTTGTAGGGGCTGCTCTTGTGTTGTGTTTGTCAGAATATAAGCATAGGTGACTCGGTGCATTTTTGCATTCCTTTCTCAAGATAGGCTGAAGTTTTCTCGTTTTCTGATCAGAAAATGGGCTTTTCATATTGGGGGGGAAACAGCTGACTCCTATTTCTGTGCCCTACAGTCAGTGCTGCACTGCCCTTACCCTCCTCCATGCACAGACCTCTCTGAGCATCTGCAGAGCTCTGAGAGAACCTCAGACCTAAAGGAAGGCCACGAATGTACCATAACAGGGATGTGCCTCCCTCTTCTCATACAGTGCAGAACAAATATATATTTATTAATGCTCTCTCTGTTTCTAAATTTTGTAAGTTTTACTTTCCTGGTACGTAGCTTTTACCCCGAGTGTAAAAGTCACCACGCTGGATTCTGGCAAGTGTTATGTGATTATTTTATCTCTCACTGTAAGGAGTTTTGAAAGACTTTGTATGAGAGGCAATATAAAAATAAATTGAATTGAACTGTGGCTTCACCTTCCCACTCTTTTAGTGCAGAAACCTTTAGAGCAAAAAACTGCAATATAAGGACAAAGGAGGAGATTAAGGCTGTGTCATGAAAGAGGTGACGCTGGGTGACAGGTCCGACCCTGCGTGAGCAGTTTGGTGGGTATGCAGTCAGCTGTGTGTTAATTAGATTTTAAGCATGTTCACAACTGGGAAAAAGCCTGTTTGTATTTTTAGTGGGAAGGTTGTTTTAAGCCATGAGAAAGGTATTAGGTATTATCTACTGTGGTGCATTTATATAAACAAAGGTCTACCTGATGGTTGTGCAAACATCTGCTCTGTTCTTACCCAACACTGCATGGTTCATTAAAACTTACCCTGTTTGCCTCTGAAGGGCCAGTTCTGGAAACACATAATCTTGCTTACAGATCCATAATTGTAATAATTTTGCTTTTAAAAGAAAATATTCTTAGCTTGGAGTAATGAGGGTGTTTTGTTGTTGTTATTTTGTTTGTTTGTTTGTTTAGTGTGTGAGTCCCCCAGTAAAAATATGATTTTATGTTTTACAATGTAGGCTCAATAAATTACATTAATAAATGACTCCTGGTTCATGAGAAGTGCTGTATTTTGACAATATCAGCCAACCTTTCCATTTGTTTAAGCAGGAAAAGTGGGGAGCCAAAATAAAGCTGTTACAGAAGAAATCTCAAGAATGTTTATGAAACTCTGCTCTAGCTACATTTATTAGGAGTCAAAGCATAGTCCTAATTTGTCATGCAGAATTCCAGAGGAGTGAGTAATTCCTAGAGCTTCTCTAAATGCCAGGACTTAATAATTTTTTGCAGCAATTTGTTTGTAAATATGGAGTAAATTATATAGGTTGCAATGTGACAGAAAGGTATCTAGGATTTGTCATCTGCTAACAGCTGTTGGGTTTATTTTATAGCATCTCATGGGGTTTTTTGGATAAATGTGCTGTTGATGGCAAGAAAAAGCACCCTGAGGATCTCTGATGGTGGGCATGCACAAAGTTTAATTGCAATAAGCTGTTTGTCAAGGATTTGATCTCCATGGGATCAGCTTCCCTGGGTTGTTGCAATTCCCACCAGGGTGTCCATGTGTCACCTTCAGAGGAACCCACACTGAACAGGAGGCAAACTCCAGGCAAGTTGATAATCTCCCTTCTGGCAAGGATGCTTCCAGCATCATTTTTATGATGTGAAGAGGGGAATTGCAGCTTCCCAAGGAAGATTTTTAAGGGAATGGAGCTCATGAATTTTACTTGCCAGTTTCCCTGGTGTTGCAGGAACCCGGAGTATTTGTTTTATCACTCCCAACTTTCTTTCTCATCTTGTGACACAATGTAGTGGTGAGTTTTGGTCTTTTATTTAGTGGTCTGAGGCTACATCTAAGTTAGTGGTGGACTTGGCAGTCCTGGGTTAATGGTTGTGCTCGATGGTCTTAGGGTTTTTTTCCAACCTTAATGATTCTAGAGTGAGTAGGAGCATTGGAGATGGATGTGAAGAAGAGCCTAGCTGGTGCTGAGGACCTCAAATCTACTGCATTTATTTTTTGAGGCTATTCTTAGACTGAGACTGATGTGGTCCCATGGACTTCCTGGCTCTGATCAGGCTGGGTTTGGTCTGCCCTCGGTGGGCACCAGCATTTCAGTGCCGTTCAAAGGGCTCCCAGTGGTGATTTCCAGACATCTCTTTGCAGTGTGATGGGTAGAAAAGGCTGGGAGGTGCCTTTCAGAACTTCACACTGGAATATGAAACATATGAAAACACAGAAACACACACCTGAATGTTAGAGGGTGTTCTGGGGCCCTCCCTTATGTATCATGATGAGTTGTGTTCTATGAACTCTTCAAAATTAGACATTTCTAGCTTGTTTAAAGACCTCTTCCACACTTCCATGCCCTCATTTGCTCCTTGTGCAGTAGGCAGGAGAACATCTCAGTAGGTGCCATCAGTGCTGTGTCACCACTTCTCTAGGCTGTGAGGGCACCAGTAATCCCAGAAACCTCAGTAAATTCGTGGAAACCATGTTTGAGGCACTTTGTTACCTTGGGCCGGAGATGAGCCAAGCCACTGGTGGACATGTGTGTTCTTGTGTCCTTTCAGAGGTTTTGAGTAATCAGTTCTCATGGTCTCCTGCTCCCCAGATCGATTACACCCTGTCACATGAGCACAGCACAAGTCATCGTCCAAGGGGAAAACCCACTCGTTTCTCACTGCATTCCCAGCCTCTTCAGAACCCCTGCCAGCACATGTGAACTCTGATAACACTGCAAGATACTGCTTTGTTGAAATGAAAGCCTTGCTTGCAAGGCCACACTGTCTGAAGTTCTCCCATCCCTCATTTAAATCCGGCGTAATTAGCCCAACTACAGACTTTGTTGTTATACATGCTGAAGTATAATGGCTGCTATTATAGCAGCTTGCAGGAGCAAAGATATATGATATTGAACGATATGTCAAGGAAAAATAAACATGTTTCATTTCTTCATTAGATAATGTTTATTTATAGCACAATATATATCTACCTCCACTGTACCATTAAAGTTTTGACTGCTTTTTAACTATAAAATTTGATATTGTTGTGGCAGCTGCACTACTCAAATGATTGCTGCGGTACAGCTGTTATCAAAGAGTAAGATTTATAGCTGCCCTACATGGTGTAAAGATATGTGCATATTTACTTTGTGTTTTACTACTTGTGTCCTATATTTTAATGGCACAAGGTGAGATGAAATAGTGAAATAATAAACTCTTTTTGCTGCCGCGAAAACGAACGGCACAATTTGTTTAAAGTTTGGTGTTTAATTTTCTATTGTGCCAACCATAAAAAAAGTTCTTTGCTGTTTTGGTTTACTTAAGTATACTTTACATGTTTGTAGCCATTTAGTTTCTTTTTTTTTTTTTTTTTCCCCCCTGTTTTACTTTTCTGAGGAGTGCTCCAGAACTGAAGTGAGAACCACATGCTGGATGAAACATGCTAAGCTATGTTATATCATAGGTAAAGATCAATATTTTAACCCTTGGAGAGATTGTTAGACTACAATGAGGAGCAGCTTCCCTCATTGGTGCTTTTCTAGGAAAATTATTGGATGAGTGTATGGAAAGGACATCAGTAATCCACTTTTATGAGGCTGCTGCCACACATGGCTGAGTCGAAGCCCCACATCAGGTATGAAAACATGTTCAGAAGATTTCTTGGTGAGGGAATGGATGATAAAGTCTGTTCAGCTCAAGATGGTAAGATCCTGACCATAAGTAAAAATTCTTTTATAGCCAGTGCTGGACTCTCCTGCTTATGCTTGGGGCTGATCTCCATAGGATTCAGGTTTTATAAACACAGCATTTGCATGAGGTACCTTTGGTTACCATTTCAATTTGCCCAGTGGCCAATGTTTTTGTATATCCTCCCTAGTTTTCCACTGGTTGGATCTCTCTCAAAAGGACTGTCTAATTGAAAGGGCTTGCAAGGGGAATTGGGTTATTTTGTGAAGGTTGAGGTCTTTCAACACAGGTAACATGACACAGATCAAATGCAGTGTATAGTCCTGTGTGTAAGGGGAGAATTTTAAACTCAAACCTTCTCTGAAACTCCAAACCCAGAAGGAAACAACAAGAGAAAATAAGCTACAGAGGAAAGAGGAGTGACAGACTTTACATTCTTAATTCATTTCTGTGATGTGCTTTGTACACTTTCATCTGGTCAATGCTGAGTCCAACCATGTCCATGGCAAATTCAAGCACGTCACACTGGTTATGAGTGAGGGGGAAAGGGGCATCAGTTGCCCCTTAAACTAATCCATGAAGCAGTACTCCTGGACACTTACCTGCTTTCAGTTGAGTCAATCAAATATTTGTGTTTCCTACTAAACTTTTCTCTGTGTTAAATCTATTACATTTATTTTTGTATTGTAATTCTTGCTAATGCAAAACATTACCAACGTGCTTATCTGCTCTGCTTTGAACATATTTCTGCCTGTTGCCTTGAATTTTTCCTCTTCCTATTTTAGGTGCATATACCTCTCCATCGTATTTTTAATACATTTGGATGAAATTAAAAGAGCATTTGAGATGTTTCCAGCTGAAAGAGCTGAGCACTGGACAACCCGACGTTCACAGGCTCTCACTGAAGATGCAGCCTGCACATCATGGGACAGGAACGTGAGGACCCTGCCAGGTTTTAATGCATCTTACTGGCTATTTTGACTCGGTGAGCACAGCAACTCCTCATGTTATGGTACATTTTGTTTCCTTAGCTCGGTGTACCTTTTTCTGCCACTGCTTGTGCTTTGAAAGCTATGCAAAAATGTTGTGAAAACAGGCTTTCTCATGAGGTCTCCTTTCCTTCCTGGATTTTCTCATGCCACAAATCCAAGAATAGCCTTTTGTCTTGATTTTTTTTTTTTTTTCTTTCTGGCACAGAACAAAAGTCTACTACGATTGAAAAGAAAAAAAAAGGAAAGAAAAATGAGAACTAAACTTCATGTCTTGTAAAAGATTTGGCTCCAGTTTTGAGAAAAGCTTCATGCTTCCTATTATTTTACTCAGTCTTCCCTACCATGAGATTACTTTGCCTTAGGGTGATGGCTTGTAGAATTTGCTCAAGCATTGCTTCTTATCAAAACTTTGACCAACAACTTGGTGATCACTGGAGTCCCTAAGCACAGACCTTACAGAGAACATACAGGCTCAGTTAAAATGCAAATTACTGCTAATTAGGCAAACAAGCTACCAGTAAAGCAGATATGGCAAGTAAGTTGGCATCAGGTAAAGTAAAAGTGACAATCAATAAACTGGTAATTAGGATGGGTCATTGGTTTGGCTGTGCTTGATCCATAGCTGCTGTCTCTGTGCACTTTGGTTGAAGATTCGACATTTCACCAACTTTTGGCACCAAGAAAAAAGGGCACTTATGTGAAAAAACAGTATCAGCAGCTTACTGCAGAGGAAGGTCTCTCCCAGTGTAGGGGAACAACTTGCACAGGTATGGAGATCAGTATTTTAGACTGAATCACCCTTAAAGAGCTTAATGTTAGTTTTCAGTCCATTCACTGCTTTTTTTCCCTGCTATCCTGCCAGACATTACTGCAGATCAGATTTTGCAATTACAGAGTAACCGCATCCTAATCCTGGGTTTTCCTGCTAATCAGAAACAATTTTTCTGTTTTTGGTTGTGTTACTTTAATTCATTCTGTCTTAACTCTTTAACTGCACTTTAACAGAAGATAGATGCCTAAGATTTTCACCCCTGTTCATACGGGGAGCTTTTACACTGACCAGACATCAACAGTAACTTTAATATTATGTTACAGAAATATTCTTTGAGCATCTTTAGCACATGATTCTTCAAGGTTCAGGAAACAGAAATGAAAACCAGTAGTTCTGCTATAAAGACTTCTGCATCATCTGTTGAGTCCATTTTCCTTATTTAAAATAGACAGGAAAAAAAAAAAAAAGAAGAACAGTTAAGAAGATAGAAAATAAGTAGCTGGAAAACAAACTGAAATAACACGCCCACTAAAATAATGAAGCCATAAACACAAGGAAAATTTGTGTTAAGGCTACAAAAATACTTTACCTCAGTTCCCTTGGGGCTGGTCTTTACAAGACACATGGCCCTTTTCACTTTATGAGGAGAATCCAAGACGCTCAGCTGGATTTCCAAGGCTGGGCAATACTTTAAGAAAATATTGTAAGACTGCTGTGTCTGGTCTAACCCAGGACTCTGTGTTCAAAAGAGCTTTATAAGCAAATGCTGGAGCAGAAGTTTGACTTGAAGTGTATCTGTCATCAGCTGATGGTGCCCCCTGCTCTATTAGCTGGTGCATTATAGAGCTGATCCCTTAATGAGGGAAAATCCCAGAGCAGTCCTTATAAAACTCAAATTTTGAGGATCTCAGCTCTGCAACTGTTTTGTTTTGAGACTGAACAAAAGCAAAACTCATAAAGCAATAATTTGTTTATCCTTTCTCAGATACTGTGTCACTGTCTTGTGCTTTGCAAATATGTTCCTACCATAGAATCTTGAGGCTTGGAAAGGACCTTAAAGATCACCTACAATGAAATCTCCATCTTTCCCTCTACGGTCTCTTTGCTTCTTTACATTTTCCAAGGAACACAAGAAGTCCCTCTCTTGCTCCCACACATGAATGAGGTGATGAAAAAGTTTGTATCCACTGAAGCTGGAGTGATACAGTCTTAATGGCTGGACAAAGATAGCTCTGTCTTAGTAATATTTATGCTACTGTTGTCTTCTAGATCTTAGAAGTCCTTCCCAGTGTCAGAGAAAATTAGTATTTCCTGTGACTGAAGTCAATGAAACTATTTATGTGAGCAAATACTGCTGATTATGAAAAGCAATTTTATATTTTAATGATTATGGCCACATTTTGACCAGAAGTGTTTTGACATCCCAGCGAGGGCCAGATTTAGGGTGCTCAGATTCAGTGGGGTTTGGAACTCGGTGCCTTTGATTCTAGAACTTGTGGCCAGGTTTTTTTTTTACTGAGATGAACACCCGAAGAGCACTTGGTGAGCTGAGCTCTGTGTGCTGAGAGGGGAAAAGAGGCCTCAGGGAAATCCATTTCCCTGCCTTTGCCATCAGGGGCTGGTGTTGAGATTCCCCCCAGGCTCCCACCAGCAGCACGAGGGGTAGGGATGTTCTGCAGTACGTGAGAGCCACACACAGTTTTGTCTTTCAGGATGGCTAAGTCATGACTGCATTATGTGGGTGGCATAAATTTGGAATGTTTTGAGGGAAGCATCTCTTTCTTCGTGTGCCACATTAGGCAGGACTGTAGCATTATCTGATAAAGCAAATCTCAACATCTCTTTGAACAAAATGCTTCTGTGGCAGGCTCTTTGCAGATACATAAAGCTAGACTTGTGTTTCAAACCATGAAGAGGGGGCTGGACACAGCTGTAGAGGTGGTACAGCACTGATTTCACAGGACTTCAGTCTTCCCCTCAGTGTGACAGTCAGGATGTGATGTAGCAACAACATCCCTGTCTTCCTCCCCACTGAAAATGTTTCACCTTTTTGTGACCTCATGGCAGGAAAGAATCATTTTTGACTGATTTTCACCGTGGCACTGGTTCTCAGAGATTCAAAATGGAAGTTGTCTTGCCTTCCTAATCACCTTTTAACAATGCAGCACAGCTGAACTGAAATGATTATCTTTTATTATATTATGATCACATAAGAGAGGAGAAAAATGTTCTTATTTAGTCAGTGGGCATTAGTGACAGTATTGCATATATAATATTATGAAAAGACATTTATAACCTCTTAAATTTGCTCTTTCTGTATCTGATCTGGCATTTGCTGCCTCTGTGCTGGTGTCCATATGTGTGTGCTATAGATCAGTGTGCGTGTGTTGTATGGAAGGAGGAAGAGGGCTGACCAACTAAATCCAGCAGAAACAAATATCATACAACACCAAACTGCTTCAATGCAGAAACTCTCATTTCCAGCAGGGCCTTTAAGTTCTGCTGCATTTTTCCAGAGCTCTATTTCCACCCTGCAAGAGGGGTAGAAAAAAAACTAGAAATAGGCTTTTTCAAGGCTGGTTTGTGAAATATTTTGGGGTTGAGTTTAATTTTCTGTGAAGTTTCTATTTGTTCTGGATTTGTTCTGGTTTTCCTTTTTTTTTTCTTTGCTTTTCTTCCCTCCCCCGCCCTGCTTTGTTGGTTCTGGTTTGGTTTGGATTGTTCTTCCATAGGTTAAGTAAGATGGGAGGAGTTTTGTCTCAGATATAGGCAAATGTCCTTTGCAAACACATAAGTAAGAGTGTTTTACAGCAGCAGGTAAGGTGATCACACAGGTCAAGGGCTGTGTGTCCAACTTGTAAAGTTTCTCATCTGCTCTTTCCCACTGGATTGGAGGGGAGCTGGTGTTCATTGCCCCTTCTACACTCTGGGATTTCTGCTGGAGACCTAAAAGATGCAACTTCTCTACTCCTGCAACAAAGCTCAATGCAAATGCTAATTCCTATCTCAGAGATGTCTTCTGCAAAAAATAAATTAATAAAAAACCCCTGTTTTAAATGAAAGTCCTTTCCTAACAAATAGCATTGGCCTTTTCTTCTCTACTGTTTAGCTCTGATATTTTTCTACTCAAACTAATGTGTAAAAACCAAAAAAAATCATATTTGTGTCAGTTCTTTGACTTGCTGTTCAGTGATCTGCAGCTTTCCTCATAACACCTGAAGATCACTTAAAACCTTGATAATTTTCAGTAGGTTCAGGAAGTGTCAGCTGTCAGCATCTGTTGCTCTGTTCTGTATAAATACCTCAGCTCTCTCAGTCAATCCTCATTGAACTTGTGCTCTAGACCCAATTCCTACTGTCTTAAATAACGTGAAAAGAAACAAAAAAAAAGGCAAATTGTATATTTTTCCACAATAATTAACATTTATTATAAAGCACAGAAAGTTCTAAACATCTAATGTGATTTATATTTCCAAATATACTGGTAGTCTTTGAGATGGAATTTAAAATAAACTCTTTTCTGATTTTGCTGGAATGTTTGCATGTTCCTGGTTGTGTGAGTTGCAGAGAATGTGTGAACTGGAATCTGAAGTAAGGATGGCTTAATACATCTCAGGATACACCTTGACAGAGGCATTAATTCACTGCAGGTTCACTCCACATGGAATCTCTGTATTTTTATGGCATGTACAGTTGGTTGTAATGCCATACTGGGTATCATGTATAACATCAAAGATCTAAGTAAGTATAAAGGTGTGTTGTATTTCTTCAGCTCACGTCAACAAAATCCTTTTCAACCTTGGATGCCTCCTGCTTAAAATCTTTAGCTCGTATTGCATTTTTGTTTGCAGCATTTCTGTCCAAAAATAATATTTGTTACAGGAAAATGGAAAGACTAGGCTATCTTTTTGGGGGATTTTTTTTTTTTTTTGGTAGTTTTAAACTATTTAACTCTTAGATGTCCTTGGAAAGTGAACAAAAGTCTACCAAATAAAGCTAAGTTCTTGGAGTATCATCAGCTTGCTTTCCACGCTGTCATGAAATTGTTTTCTTAAATTGGGCTGCTTCCCAAATGAAATTTTCCTCTACTGAGATAACGTCCCACAGCAGATTTTCTGAAGTCCTCAGAGATCATTCCCGGGCCAGGATTTCAGGCTCTGCTGAGCACATTGAGAGAAGTTTTTGCAGACAGGACCAAGCCAGGTGTGACTTGGAAGCTGTGTAGAAGTTTTCACATGGTGCATGAACCCGGGGTTATAAGTCCTCCTGAGAAGGAGGGTTTGCTCTCTTTGAGCTTAGTGACCTCTCCTGAGCAGCTTTTAACATGGGTAGAATCATCTAATCACAGACTGGTTTGGGTTGGAAGGGATCTTAAAGATTATCTTGCTCCAATTCCCTTGCCATGGGCAGGGGCACCTTCCACTAGACCAGGTTGCTCCAAGCCCTGTCCAACCTGGCCTTGATAGACTGAATATCTGAATCCTTTAGGAAGGTTGCCTGAGTAAAGAGATTTGGATGGGGGAGCTCTACTGAACTGATGTTTGCTGGGCTGAGATGTACATTTATGAGAGAGGTGTGGACAGGCCTGGATCAAACTGGTGTATTCTCTGTTTCCTTTGGAGGTGACCGCAAAATTCCCGTGACAGAGGAATAATCAGGCTGCCCTCCCCAAAAGAAGACAAAGGGAATGATTGTCCAACCTTTGCCCATACTGATGAGTAGTTACCATTAGCTGGCAAAATGTGACAGGAGCTGGAAGAGATTTTGTTTGACCAAACAGTTTAAAATAGTGGTTGCAATTGAAACCAGCTGCTGCAGATTTTGGCCTTTGCATCAATGTAATTATAATAATCTTTGCACTTTCTGTACTGCTGCTTTTCTAGCAAGGCAAATGACTTTCATGCATTTATTTTTGTGCAGTGTATCTGAAAAGTGCCCATCTCTGAGGTGGACAGATGCCAATCGGGACATCGTGTATCGTGTAACATATTTCAGCTCGAGGCTCAGAAATGTCACAGGATCCACAGAATCCTTGGAGAACAGAGAGGACCTCAGCTTCTGATGTGTCACTCAAAGGAGAGGTTGTATATGACACATAGGTTGCTTTATGCCACTATATAATTTGGTGTGCTTATGCAAAGAAGTGCATGTGGGATCGATGGCATATGGTATATTAAGAAAGAATAACACCAGATTTTTAAAAAAATGTATTCATCCATTAAATGGTGTAAATTAAAGTAAGCTGTCAAAATGACAGCACAATAATGCCATCTTTGCAATAGCACATACTGCAGCACACTTAAATCATATCACTTTTGTGGAAGAATTACAGAGGAGATCCAAGAAAAAATTGCTTTTGAAATGCAATTCTTTGTTAGTTAAGAATCATCACTGCTAGCCAGGATCCCCTATAAACACATAAAGCACAGAGTAACCATAATAAATCATGATAATTTATATCACAGCTAATTCTGGGGAAGTAGCATCAGGGGTTATACTTCAGATACACTTCATATTACTCAAACTGTAATTATTTTCATTAAAATATAAAATTGCTTACAGCCAAGTTACTTGAAACACACAGCATTGCACATTTAACCGTGTACACAACAGGGCCACAAGAGTTCAAAATAAGTAAAGTCAAGTGTTAAATAACAGCACTTACACTTTTTAATTGCATATCTTTGCAGACACAATCAATGCACTTTTAATATTCCTTTTCAGTGAAACATTGGACTAGCTTTTTCAATCATCATCCTGTTGATTAAAAGTCAACGTCAACATAAACTTGAGAAAATACTGTGAGGTGCTTGTAAGCACAGCCTCTCTAATGGTTTGTGCATGTCAAGAGGGCAAATTTTATTCCAGGAGGAGAAAAGGAAATGCTTCAAGTTTGTGAGAAGGCGAGGGGTGGAAGCCTGAAGAGTTTGAACGTTTTCAAGTGTAAAAATTTACAACACCACTCGCTCTCTGGTGTCTTTCTCTGACGAACTGAATGGGTTCTACAAACAGTGATTAATTACAGCCTCCAACACCTCTGTGAGGTAAATTCAGGCAGTGTGAGGTGCTCTTCACCTATCTGTGGAGCAGAGCAACAGTATGAACCCCTGGAAGATACAGGGGCTGCAGGAGAGCTTCCCTCCTGGACAGCCTGTGATGGGACATAGAATCTGTGCCTGATAGTTCAATATTGGGTTTGCTTTAATGCTGGCTATCTGATTTCCCTGCTGACATGTTCATCAGAGCAGCAGAGGTGCCAGCCTGAGAGCAGTGCATTAGTGAATAGGGCCTGCTCTACCCACACGCTGTGCAGCTGACGGTGGGGTTTTGCCTGTCTTATTTTTAATTATTTTTTAATAGGTGAATGAAACCGCTTGATGCTGCTGGAGTTGTTCTGATTTTCTCTTCTTTTGCAATTTAAACCTTTACTCCTTGAAAAACCCACAGAAACCCTGTGGTTCTTTGTGTCATTTCTACTCGTGGTGACACGGCACAGGAGCGTGATAGGGCAGGACAGAAATCTTCGTGACCATGTGGAAAGAGAGAGATGAGCTTTACCAACATGCACATTGCTCCTTTTGTCAAATCACTCTTTGCTGAAGCTTCAACAAACTGCACTAACCTAAATTGGCAAATCTGATCAGGATCCAGAGTCTTAACACAGTGATGGAGTCTATTTTAGGGCTCTTAACACCTTAAATATATCTATTAAATTGAGAGTCAGATAATGAGAGATGAAATGCAGCCTAAAACCTGTTTGTTTTTTTTTTTCTCCTGCAGGATCATCTCCTGTTCACTGTAAGAGATGAGTTTGGCAGCAGGGATGAATCACAGCTGGGAGCTAACAAGGTCCTCACTTCTTTCCTGCAAAAAGTTAGGTAACTATGGTGGATGATACACTAAATTCCAGAAAAAGAAAGGGGAAGTGAGTTTTCAGTTGTGCAAATGGCCCTTGAAGTCAATGTGAGTATACAGAATTTGATTCTAGCTTTTCAATAATTTCATTAGGAAAAAAATCTCCTGTGGCACATCTCTTGATTCAGGTGGAGATGCCATCAAGACACTGGAAGTTTGTGGCACAGATGAATCTTTTCTGCCTAAAACAAAACTCTGCATTCAGACTGGATGAAGGCCCCAGGAAGGCTGACTGAGAACTCTTCTGTTGAAGGCATTTTTCCAGATGGCTTTTCCAGCAACTCTCTCCCATGGTAATTCCAGGTGAGTTTTGAGTGCCTTTTGAACCTGAGGCCACTGCCTACATTTCGTGTTGCTTTTTGTGTCTTTGACATATTGAACTGTAATTTTCATTTAGACTAAAACATCTCCATCTTTTCTAAGTCAGGCAGCAGTGACTCCTCCATGTGCTGTAATACCATAATCCTTATTTCTCCTGAAGTGGAACAGTCCAAGTTATTTCTGTGATGCAAATAATGGAGGAACTGGTTGTCTCAGTTTTTATTTTATATTCTCACAAACTGGTGAGCACTAATAATGTTGGATGTTAGGAACTAAACCACAGAGATTAGGGCTTAATCTCAGCACTAAACTTTTTGACGTCTAACTGATGTCAACAAAGCTGTTTTTTGCCAGCTTTCCCATGCCTTTTGTGCAATGTTACAGGGAGCTGAGAATGACATTCAGCAGTCTTCCTAGGAATTTCAGAGGAAAAGTGATCTTTAGGCAAGAAAGATTGTGACAGTTTTCTGTTCTTATGAATTAAGACATTTTTATGGAAGTGAAAAAGATGTGCGCAAATTCAGCAGTGAAAATAAAAGGGGGTTGAGCTCTGGCAGGGCAGTTGGTTGCCATCACTGTTTCCTCACTGTATGATAGTGAGCTTGAACTGGAAAAGTCTCCTTTGCCCTGTCCCAGAGGGAGAATCCAAGCTGGTGTGGCCTGTGCCCAATGCCTGTGGTTCTTCTCCAATGACAAACAAGTTTGTGGAGAGTGCAAACATTTCTGCAAATGCACGACCATTTTACTAGGGGGGAACCTGGAAGTCTCGGGTAAATCCAAAATATAAAACTCTAAACACTCTCTCAACTCTTAATGAATTTCCCAAGCATAAAGTCTCCTGACAGAACAAAGCAGATCTGCACCTCCTGTGTGGACAGTCTCTGTGCTGTCTACACACTTGATTGGTGTGGATGACAAAATAAATATCCTTCCTCTTTTTTCTATTCCTACTATTTTTTCCCTTAATTTCTATTTCTGGTTTTATGCAGCTTGCAACAGCCTTGCTAAAGACACCACAATCCTTCTGTGTGCACTGGTATATTCAATATATGAATTTTGGATCCCAGGATGGATTGGGACCATCCCCTTTTAGGCATGAAAGCCCATTTTTGTCCTTTTAGAATAGATTTTTTTTTCCTCCCCATTTAGATTAGTTATTAGGAAGAAATTAAGTGGGGAGGCCCTGGTACAGGTTGCCCAGAGAAGCTGTGGCTACCTCTGGATCCCTGGAAGTGTCCAAGGCCAGGTTGGATGGGGTTTGGAGCAGCCTAGAATAGTGGAATGTGTCCCTGCTCATGGCAGGGGGAAGTAATGAGATAAGTTTTAAGGTCCCTTCCAACCCAAAACATTCTATGATTCTATGATTTGTCCTGTTACTTATTATGTAAACAAACTGTGCATAATTTTATCCCTTCCACCATTTGTTAGTTTTAGAACCTGTACAATCAGAGACTGGAATAGAAGAAAATAGGTAGAGGAGTGGAAAGCCACAGAATTTTTTGAAGTTGCGTGAGATACCAGCAATCTCCCTAGGAATGTAACTTTTTTAGTCCGAGTTGACATTTAAATTGCATTTTGTGCTGGAACGAGAAGTCAGTGGGAGAAGAAGAATATCAAATGAAATAGTGGCACATGTGGTGAGTCACATTTGCTATTATTTTGTAAGTATTATAAAAATATATCTGATTTTATTGGAATTGACAGAAAATTATTAAAAATTTGAGATAAAGTTTTCCTTTGGTAAACTGTGCCTTACAGATGGCACATCAGAGAAAATTCTCTTCTTGTTAAGAAATCAAAACAGTTCAGGGAACACGGCAGCATCAGGATAATAATAGTTGACAGGTACAGTGGCTGTGAACAAACACCCATATCATGGTATCTGAGATACCATATTTTCCCCACTAAAATTAAACTATGAGCTCTCTTTGACAATGTTATGTTAATTATATGCCAGCCTTTGCTTCAGTTTGGCTTAATACTGCTTTAATCCCCTCACTAGCAGGTCTTTTTTGGACTTCACCAGGGATGTTTGGTTAGAACCCGCTTTCCACACCTCAAATCCACCCCAAGCAGAGCTCCAGTCGACTGCTTGGACACAGATAGGAGAACCAAATGAAACACAACCCCATAGTAACTCTGTTTGCCCCATATGTTTGTGCTGACAGCTGTGCTCTTGATTTTCACTGCATTTAAACTCAAGTTATGTTCTATGCTCAGTGTCACAATGACCAGGATGGATTAAGCTTTTTTGAAGCTAACTGCATGGATCTGGGACAACAGGATTTTTATGATGATAATTGGCTATTTCACTATGAAACTAAACTGATGGCAAAATTGACAAAGTCCTCACTTAAAAAAAATGGCAAAAAAAGTAATCAGTCTATAGTTACATTTGTCAAACCCCTTGATTAAATTGGTGTTCAAAGCAGTAACAGCCACAATTTATATCACAATATATTGCATTTTTATGCACAATAGAGAATTAGGCAAAATATCATGTGTCAGTGAATGCCACTTCAAGTGAGGTAATTAATTAATTCAAGCAAGGTAATTAATTCTATAATAAATAAATCTGTAGTATTAGACAATTTCAAAGTTAATACACTGTTTTTTTCCCCATAAGGCTTGAACTATATATGTCTCTTCTCCTGCTGATTCCCAGTCTCCCCACCTCCTGCAAGTGTTTTCAGGGAGAATAACTCCCTAGTTTTAGTTTTACCCAAAAAATTCAGAAAAAAAATATAGGAACTGCTGGATTCATTCAGGAAAGGATTCTTTTCTGGATGGGTTCAGGGGTGAATTTATGACTTGGCTGTTACTTTTAGGCTTTCCAGTAAGCCTTAGAACTGCCTTAGCTTTCTGAGCAAATCAGTCATTCCAAAAATAAAAGAAGGGCTCTTCTACCCCCTTTTCTCTTTCTCTTGCTATGCCATTACAGGGGGAAAACCTGCATTTGTTCTGCACAGCAGAGATAATTACATTCTGATAGTCTTAATGAATGAGTTTATATAGAAATGTTATCGCTCTGACAGTCGAGAACAGGCTGAAGCACAAGTGTAGTGATGAGGCTGAAAGCTGTGCTTGAATATATATGAGTGCACAAGCAGCATCCAGACTAATTCTTCTTAAACTCCTTAAATTGTAGCCTGGGATGCACAGGAAGCCTTGCAGTTGCTCTCTACTTGTAAATGTGAGGGGGAAGTGAAATTAGCATAGATAAAAGTAAACCTAAAAGATATGTATCTGTGCTGGTATGCAGAATTGCAGGGTCAGTGAAATCATTCAGAGCTCTGGGCTTAGATTCAGCATATTCAGAAGGTAAAACATCGAAATTGGGGAGAAACAGGGAAGTGAGAAATGGTGCAGTAGGAAGAAAACAGAAATGCTGAATAGAAACTGAAGCTTTTTGGAGATTAGTACTTCCAGTGAGGAGGAGTGTCATGAGAGCATGGGGAAAAAAAAGGCCTGCAGAGCCCTATTTTTGGTGGTTCTAATCGCCATGGTGTTCTCTCCCAGAGCTCTGCCTCCTTCCAGTGCTCCCACAAGATTTCACTCATCCTTTTATGCTACGTGTAGGGCCCCAGAGCACCCAAGGGCGTGGGACCTCTGCCTCCCACAGCAGCAGCTTCTGCTTCAGGCAGGACAAATTGCTGAGGCATCATCAACCCTTCCCAGACACTTCCTCTTGAACCCAAGCTTTCGAAAACAAGGTGTCACGGATAAATGAAACCACCAAACAAAGAGTAAATTCCCTGAATGCCCCAAATATAATTGTTCTCTTTTTCTTCAGTGAGATTTTCTCCATTACTGTGAAAATGGCACCAGAGAACTCAGAAGACTCTATTTTCTAGCTAATTTAGCAAATATAATTCAAGTGTTAGTGATCAGGTGGAAAGAAGATGTCAGATCCCAAGTGTATTCAAGGCAACGAGATTCCTCTCATTGACTCAAGTGAAATTTGGATCAAACATTTGGAAGTCCAGGCTGAAATGCAGCAAAAGGTAGGGGAGAAATGTCAAGTTTGATTGCTGCTGGAAACATAAGAAAGCAGTGCTGCTGATCCAGAGGGCGAGGCAGGAGCTGAGAGGATTAGCATGGAGATGACAAGCCACTCTGGCTCAGGGAGTCCATCTGAGGCTTCTCCTCCTGCCATTCCTCAGTTCCCCATCTTCTCTGTCACGCTGCTTCTACAGAAACAGCATATTTATAAGAGAAAAAGAGTATTATCATGGTCTTCTGCAGCAAATAGAAAGGAAGTGAAACTGAAAAAAAAAAAAAAAAGGAGGGCGGGGGGGGAAAAATCCAAGGAAAAGCCACCCCAACCACCTTTCTCCTGACTACCTAGTGAGTGCATGCTCTAGAGCGAGGCTAGAGCAGATCAAAGACAGACCTAACCCAGAAAGGTTTGCTAAAGCCTGGATAAAATGGGATAAGGATCTGACTCACCACTTCCTCTGGTTTTTGGAAAACCTAAGCTATACGGCCACGGCTTTTCAAATCCAACCCAACCCCTCCTCCCCACCCGGTGTCGGCTCTGCTCCTGAGGGGAGCCGTTCTCGTGACTCACGGGGAAGGTTGACCACCATTCTCAACTGTGTTCCTGTGTTCCTTCTCACACATTTGGTAAAAAGAAGGACAAAAAAAAAAAAAAAAAAGAGAAATCCATATTCCAGTTTTATGAAGACACAAGCACATACACAGCAATGCTTGATCTGAAGCCAGCTAATGGAGAGGATATGTTGAAACCACCAGGCATATTGTTATGAGAAGAACAATAGATATTGGCAACATTGTTTGATCCATGTGCCAAGGGTAAAATTAAAGCCGTATGTTCACCCCACCAGACACAGATTGTGGATGGATGTTTACGTAAACAAAGGGTTTGTTAAACCGTGTTATCATTTTCTTCCTTTGGCTCTCAAACTTCCAGGCCAGGTACATCAATAAACCCTTTTCTGGAAGAGTCAGGAAGAACCACATCAACGGCAGTAGTTACATGAAACCTTGGTTGATTACCAAGTGGATATATAATAATTCTTTTCTTCCCTTAACCTCTTAGAATAGCAGCAATCAGAGCCAACCTCTTTATTCTTGCAGGGGGAAAAAAAAAAAATCCTCTATAAAGTGCCTACAGATTTTTCAAGAGAGCCTGGGGACTGAATCAGGAACAAGCTGTAGGAAAAGTTTCCCCATTTTCTACCTGTGCTACCCAGCATCTCTACCTCGTCACCGCTGCTTGTGGTGTTGTTAAAGCAATTGGTAGAAAATGAATCTGGAAAATTTCCCAGAGTGTACAGCTGCCCTTTTAACTTACACCTCACCAACCCACCCTAAGTCAAGTAACCGACATGTGGTGTGTGCCCCTCTGGGAGCTGCGGGAGCACAAATACAGCTGTGCGGATCTGGCACACCGGGTTTTTTGATTTCGTGTTTGCTTGCTGGCCAGATAGCAGTCAAGGATTTGGGGGAAGAATCACCCATCGCTGCCTTAAAGGAAAAGAATAAGGCAGGAGAAAGTGGAAAAATCATTCAGTGTTTTATCGTACTTGTCTTGCTGTTCAAACCTTCCGAGAGGAACATGCCACAGGTTGCCTGTGCATTACTGAGATGTGCACATGGAGGTTTTTTTTGGGTTTGTATTTATTGCTGGACTTTATGGAATTTTATAAAAATTCCTGGTAGTTCTGGGTGCATTGAAAATCTTTCACTTTTTTGATTTGACAGAGAGAATCGCCATAGAATTACCAAAATTTCTCAGTTAAATAATTGAGGAATCCTGATGTATTTGCTTTTTTCCTTATTTTATTTATTTTACTATATTTTAATAAATTTATTAATAATTATTTTTGTAAAAAAATATCTATAATAATAGTGTGGCCATGGTGGTTCAGAGCATCAGTCTGGCACTATACACAGCTACATCAGCACAAAAATTCCTGATTGCTGTAAACCAGAGCTAGATATTTTTAAAAGCCTACATCTTTGATTTCATTGTGAAAAACACCAAAATCAAAGAGACTTTGTTAAAAAACTTGTGGCAATAAATTTTCTCCCTTTCTCCGCAATATCAGCAGCTGCTCTGCTTTAGAAAATGCAAACAGCAATTTTCAGGGTTATCTCTGTATTTCTGGCTGGCACTGATGCTTTTGGCAGAGATTACTTACAAGAGAGAGTCTGCTGGATCTTATAGGTCCTGCTCTGAAAACAGGCAATCACAGGTACTGAAAAGATGTATCATCTTCGTTTAACTCTGGCAGTTAGAGGAGGACTGATCACTAAACTGGTCTGATTCAGCTCTTCTCAATCACTTGCAGAGATGAGAAAGTTGTTGGAGAGATATCACTGGAGGCTCTGGGATTTTCTTCTGAAGTCATTCTGAATTAGCTGCTAATGGGGAGCTTTCTTTGATAGCTCTTTTATAATTAAATGCAGCTGGATGGAAATCAACCACAAAGGGAACTCAAGTTTGTTTATCATTACTTCTGACTTTGTTAGCAGATGTTTTCTGAGTACCATGGTAGCTTGTTTAATTTGTCTCCGTGTAATGTGAAGCAGGTAAACTTTGATTAATAAACTGACAAGTACATTCCTTAATTTATTTTAGAAGTTTCCATCTATGTCTGTAATAGAACATGTGCCAAATCCCAAAAGGAAGAAAATAACTGTTTGTGTTTGATTTTTACTGTTATTTTTAAGTCTAAGGCCAGATGAAAACGTGCCTGTTGGTAACACAGCCTTCACCTTGTAATGGGCACAACTTTTGCCATGTGTGAAAACTGCACACGTTGCATTTCCCACTGGGCTATTCAGTGTTAATTTATGAACAAGAATTCACCTTAGTTTACAGGTTATTTATTTTTCTGCTCATTCCATTGGAAAACTCCTTTATTTTTGGGCTCAGGACATGCCCACCCTCACTGATTGTGGTGGACGCCTGTAGGCCCACAGTCACGCGTACGCAATTTATATTTGATGTTGTCAGTAATCAGTTATCTTGGAAAAATGCTTAGGCATGCAAATATAAATGATTAAACTTGAATGAATAGATGCATTTTTTCCTTAGTAACACATCTCCATCTACGTGTGAAATTCACAATCCTGGCCACAGCCCTTGTGCTGTGCAGGTTGAGTGTCCAGCACGTTAATGGAATTATCTGAAAATCTTACAGTGTCCCAAACAGCATTTTAAATTAAATAGATGGTCCACTTCCTGCAAAGTGTTTCAGATTAACAACGTGGGGACAGTTGCTAAAATGGCATAGGAAATACACATGCAACAGTTGGTTGCCATACATAAGACAAACAGCTTCTTTCTTATCTTCCTTCTGTACTGCATGTTTCCCCTCCTTCTCTCTCTCTCACTCGTTCATTTATCTGCTTCTAATTTGCAAGAAAATTATTTCTGCCTCTGTCTAACCTGGTTTTCTATGCTACAAAGCTTGACCCTACCTCAATTTGTAGCGTTTACTCACTGTTTGTTTTTAAATCTACCCTTTCTAACAGCGAGGACTTGGACATCTGCTTCACATCACGATGGAAGGTGTGGAGCATCAGGTGCTTGTAGCTGTCCCACCATTAAGTGAAGGCTGACCTCCTTGCTCTGGACCCTGTCAAGGCCACCTCCCTGGGCTCTGCACACCTGATTTGGGCACTAACCATTGCTGGCTGGGTTTATGGAAAGGAAAGGCTTAGAAATGCACAACTGAGAGGTAAAAACATTATTGGATCCACAGATCCGGGGACGCTGGGCTGAGCTGGGACCACCTCGTGTTCAGGTGAGATAAAATTGCACTACCTCAACCCAACTATCAGTTTGTACTGCCATCCCTGCTGGATATTTCTAGTCTTAAGAGGGAACCAGCATCTTTTCTGGGTAATGGGTGTCTCTCTCACTTTTGGTGCTTTGAACTACAGGTTCACAATTTTTCCTATTTATTATAAGCAGGCCTTTTGTTGTTTTTTATTTTGTAGCTTAGGGATTTGCTTTTTAAATAATCACTTTGTACATTTAAAAAAAAAATAGAATGAATGAACCAGAAATAGAATTGACAATAGTTCTTGCTTTTTAGTGCAAACATATTGAAATGAACCTTTCACAGCTGAAAATCCCTGTTACCTCACCTGCTGGCAAAAAATGCATTTTCTTGTGAGATTTTGTGCACTTTTGAAGACTATTGAGGCTCTTTGATAACAAAGTGAAACACAAGGTTGCAGCAAATTAATAAGAGGGAGAACCTTTTTGAAAGGAAAAATCAAATCTAATTCAATGGACCTTGTTCTGGTTGGTGGTTGTTTGGTGCAGTCAGGTGTGAATCAGCTTGTATCTCCTGCTAACAGTGAGAGCCCAAAACTCAGCAAATAATTGCTGAATGACTCCAGTTTCAGGGACCTGGACACCTGAGACCTGACCATGGAACACTGGCACGTGCTGCTGTCTTACTGCAATAATGGGATCTGTGGGCCTGGGCTAATATTTTAACTACAGGGAAGTGTAGGACATGCTGGAAGACTATGTGTGGGAAGAAAACATTCCTGAGTCATCCTTTTTCACAGCAGAACGAGGCATGAGACAGTAAATGCTGGGGTATTTTACTCTGCCTTTACGTTTCCAGGATGGGGGAGCTTTGTAGGCTCTCCTTACAAAACCCAGAGTTAAGGGATTAGCAGAACCACAAGGTTTCCTCTATATTCACGATCCAAGAGGCAGTTTAAAAAAAAAAGGATATACTATTTGATCAGCAGCTTCCTGCATATGGAAATCCTGGGTCACCTTGCTGTTCCTTGATGTCTAAATCCTGCTGTTAGGTTTCTGCGAGGAAAAAAACGTGTGTTTTGCCACAGTTTTGAGGACAAAGACAGTGGAACTGAGCAGGGCTGTGATATGCCAAGGAGTCGAGCACTTGAGCCCACGCAGGTCACCACCAGCCAGTCAGGTGGTGGCTGCAGAGATGGTTTTGTTTGCAGCATTTTCACACATATTTATTCAATAAGGCTTTTGTTTTACTGAAACTGAGAAACACTATATGGCATTATCCTGATTCTGAAGCGACAGTGCCAAGGGGACTTCAGTAAAGGATTTGAAGTCAATTGAATCTGAAAAGTAAAGCTTTGTGATTGCTTAGTTATTTTTGAAGCAATGCTTACATTTAAGATTTATGTACAGAAACAGACTATATCAATAGCAGTGAAGTGGTTTCAGGCCAAGCCTTTTTCAAAGAAACTTATGAACAGAAGGTCATTTCGGAGTTCTTTCTTCTCTTGCAAAGAGACAAACACAAATCCCACCTCGCTGTATTTGTATAATATGTGATACATTATTATGCTGCTGCATTTAGTAAGTGCTTGTACTTCCACAAAAATATCTAGAGCTTTATTCTTGATTATAGTGCACTGCCAACTGCAAGTAAAAGCAATTGTTATCCTCAGAGTTTCAGTGACCTATTAGGAAGATATAAATTGTGACATGATTTTTTTTTCTCTCAGTAAACTTCTGAAGCCTCATCTTACACTCTCTAAACCCCATCTTAAAAATACATAATACAGAGACTTTGCTGAATCCTCTGATGATACTACAATATTGAATCATCTTTATATAATTATGCTGGTGAATATAAAGTATCATTGTTTTCAGTATCTTTCATGAAAGCTGTTTTGACCTTCAGATTAAAGGACCCATATGGATTTCCAAATGAAAAAGTTGGAGCTGCTGTTTTAAAAACTAGAGCTCTGGTTCAGCACACAGACATCAGATGTGCTTCCACTTGAAAAAAACCTGCAATTGTACCAGCGTATATCCCGTCTGAATTTTTCTCCTGGGTAAACTCTTATAAATGAGTGCATCGTGCATAATGAGGATTGGGAGGTTAGCTGCTTCCAGTGAATTCCTTTTCAAAGTGCAAGAAAGAAGCAGAGCAGCAAGGAGGAGAAATCCATTGGTATTTGAGCTCTGTAGGATGAAGAGGTTTGCTGCTGGGGGAAGATCAAGAGGAGGCAGTAGGAATATTTTGGGCACTTCTGAAGGAGAGATGGAGACCATCTGGTAGAGAGGATGCTTAAAGGAAGAATGCCAGGACAGAGATAAAAGTAAAGGGAAAGGAAATAGTGACTGAGTAACATCAAAGAGCAAGGCTGACTATAGAGCAGAAGTGAAGAAGTAGCAGTGACCCAACATAGGCAAGTCATGATACAAATGATGGCATTGGGCAACGGATCCATATGACTCTGTGAAGGCTCAGGGGAAAAGCTCAGTGTTTTAATTTCAGGAAAGTCTCCAGGAAAGTGGTGTTGACATCTTTGGAAGGCTCATAATTTAAAACTGATGCAGTAAGCAGGGTTCCTGCTGTTTCAGAAATACTGTCCTGGAGCCTGATCCAGATAGTGTCACTGTAGCAGAATTTCAGATGGAGAGAGGCCAAGAAGAATGTTTCTCCCCTCTTCAGCATCAGCATCTTTTCATTTGAATGATTTGAAGGGTATTAGAAGTTTCCGTTGAGTTGCCTCCTAAGGCTCATGCCCTGGAGCAGTGGTTGGTGTGTGGTCCTTCCCTGTGCTGGGCTGGAGCTGATCTCATGTGAGAAAGGGAGATGCTGGTTTTGCTTTGCTCCTGCTGAAGGAGAACAGCTATTGGCCAGCCCTTTCCTCTTGCCAAAGCCTGGAAAACGTTTCTGTCACTGGAATTCCACCAAGAGGGAAACTATGGCAATCCCCGTGGTTTTTGTGAGTAAAGCGGCACAGAGTAAAATAAGTCTGATGTTCCCTTGTGTCTTTAGTTCTCCTTAGCCCTGCTTCTCACCAACCCTAAAGGCACAGAGTTGGGGCAGGTGACAAACCTAATTATAAAGGCTGTGCTCCTGTCTCTCTTCACCTTCCTTCTTCCCATCTGCCTTTCTGCATTCTACAGCAACTAACATGAGGGCAAATACCTTTGTGGATTTAAGATCAAGGCCTGAAATAATCTCTTGGGCTTTTTATCTTCCCCCCCTACAAAACAGGTGTGTTGCTTTTTACTGAAGCCAGTCCAAGGAAAAGAAAAGAAGAAAGTACTTCTATGGAGTGATTAATCCCATCTTAAAACAAGTGTGTAAGACAGGTAGGATAAGTCTCTGAAAATGCCAATCTGTCAACCACTATCTATAGAAGGAGCCTTCACGAGTAGCTTAGAGTAGGTGTTTGACTTTTACACAGTTAAATTTAGATGAGATGATTGCCACTTTATAAGTCAGTCAAAGTGTTTGTTTATCAATGATTGACTATAATAGATTGAAAAGTTGTGAGGGATAACAAAAGTAAAAATATAATGCCATTGATGGAGATATCACATCATAAGAAATAGCAGCAACAAATGCAGATGGTTAACATTTACGTCCCCATTGTTTTTATTTTACTGTTAAATCTTCCCAGATTTTAGATCTCGTTTGATCTGAAGAAGGAAAAATTCGCCTCTGCTTTGGAGTAAGCAAAAACTGCTGAAATACTTGTAGGATAAAGAAGTGATTTGTCCTGGAAATGTCAATTCTTATATGTAGGGTCATTAATCCATAAAACGAATTTGCAAACATTTATAAATTTCCTTTAGTGTCGTTGCTGTTTCCCTCGTCGTGCTTCTGACTAGTCTCTAAATGAAGATTGTACTCAGAAAGCCCTGCAAGGCCTGTGCTGGCAGGTTGCAGGACTTGGTTTTGCATGTGTCTTGACCCACAGTCAGTTGCACTGAAACAAACACGTTGTCATTTAAGAGAATTAATCATATTTCAGGCTGTTGCCCAAGGGTTTCACTGCGTGAGATGCTTTCGCCAGTCATTATCATACTGCAAAAATAAAGAGATGAAATAATTTTTCCTATACAAAAATTAATTCTTGACTATAGCCTAGTTTACAGAGCAGATAAAGCTTGCAAAAGAAACCCCCAGTAGATGCTCAGAAGTTTCAGCATATTGGGATGCTAAGAATTTTAAACAAAGTTGGAGAAAGCATATGGTATATATGGACGGGAAATCCTGTGGTAGTTTTGATTTTACAAAGAAAAAAGTACTTGCTTAAGTTCATAAATCTGTTGCATGCAGCATTCAAATAGAAATATTCATGATCGTAGCTTTCCTCTTTCTTTAAAACCCTGCTTTCAAGTGCAGATGGTCCCATACCACAAGTTTGGGATCCAGATTTGGATTTGGACCTGACATTTATCAGAGTGCAGGAATATTTGAACCCAGAATCTGAGGTCAGGCTCTGGTGGAATGAACAGCCTACTGCACAGGTCTGGATCGAGTCAATCTCCCCCATATTTCAAGGCATAGGTGTGGAAAATACAAGGATTTGATTTGACCTGATCTCTAACTGTAAGGGATTTAAATTTTGAAATGAAAGGCATTTAATGAAGTGGGAGGCTGTGATTATTGTTGTGCCTGAAGGATGAAATTGCATAGGGGGATCCGATTGACTAAGTGCTGTTGGGGATTGTAACAAGAGACAGGAACTGCCTAAGATGGTTTCCAGCTTAAATACCTGTCCAAGGTCAGTGAGAGTATCTATGATAAAGTACTGAGATCCCTGATTTATTATCCAGTGCTTTTACCACAATAGGTTTGTCTCAGCATAATTCTTAACCTGTTCCTAGAACAATATATAATACCTTAATAAAACCATACACCTGGATGCAGGAAGGGACTTAGACTGCAAATGTTCAGTTTCTCTTTAGGCTAAAAATCCCTTATATTTTGAGATTAATGGCTTCTAGTCCGTTTTTAAATGTTCCATGTGGATAGTGAAGGCGTAACTATCAAAACACTGTAAAATCATAATGTCTGTGTAGCTATAAATTACTGTTTTCAAAATGAGCTGGAGGTCTCCAACTTATTCCTAAGTGCAAATTCTTAGATGTTATAAAATTGCTCCAAAAATGACTGGGAGAAAACTGTCTGGCTTTTGCCAAAGGGAAGACAATTGTGGGTCTGCCCATTATTAACTCCATGGTAGGGTCTGTAGTGGTAACACTGAAACTAGTCCTAAACAGTACATATTTGGTAGACTAAAATCATTTCAGATCAGAGATTGATTGAAAGACGTGAGGCTTTTTGCATATTTCTCTGATGTGTTTCTTGTTTTTCCTTTGTCAAGTTCTGAACTACTTTGTACGAGAGAGACTTTGACGGTGAATTCCACTGATGGTAAAGTGCTGGTTCCATGACAGATGGTTTAAAACAAATATTGTACCGGCTTAAAGTATTTTTCTAAGTCAAATACATACATGGCATTCCAGGAAACAGGTAAAAGAGAACTCTTAACTCATTACCTGTTCGAGTTAAATACATATGCAGTGATTACTTAAGGAAGAAAAAAAAAAGTTGCATAATTTAAAAGATTATTAGGGTAGTCTTTTGTGGGTCACAGAAAAAAAACCTTTACAGATGTTATGGGCTCTTTGGGGTTATGCTTAAATAAAAATTTGGAGAAGTGCCTCATTTGAATTTATACTCCCTTTGTGGTCCATCAAAAAGGATTCATCTCCTATTCAAATGACGAGTCAATATGTTAGTCAGATCAAATACCATTAATAAGATGCTAAAAATGCTTCTGAGGAACAGGGGGATTTCTTTAACAAGCCATAAAGTGCTTTTTAATCCATTTCTGACTTGTTAAGTTCTTTGTGATTCTCACAACTGTTCCATCGTGACGCAGTTTCAATCCTTTGTGCAGATGGAAAAAATCAAGGTGTAAATCAAGGGCAGTGCACAGATATTGCCTTTCCCCTCCAACTGTTCCCAAAGCCACCGTGGTCCTCCTTGTACTTTCCTATCTCACATCTATTTAAGACACGGGTGCTGGTGGGTGTTTTGGCTTGATCAAGCTGTGTTTAATGAGATTGCCAAATCACAGAGCCTGAGGTTTGTTAAAGGTTCAAAACGACACGAAGGAACGAAACCCTGTCTCCTCACTACAACAGAGGTAGGATGCTTTGAAGAGAAGAGGTGCTGCTTGGTACCCTGAGAGAAGGAAAACCTGCTTTACAGTCAGTGTTCTCCCCTCTGCTTTGCAGAGCTGTTTGCTGAGTTCTGTGTCTCAGAAAAGTGGCCTAATATTGCATTTTTGCTGCAGACACAGCCTCAGCTGCACGGGGCCCAGGGACGTAGGAGTTCTCCAGATATATCTTTCTAACAGTGGAAAGAAACTCTGAATAGATGGAGAAATTATGAAGAGGCTGATGAAGGGGGTGCTTTTTTCCATGTCTTCCTGGTCACATCAGTGGAGCAGAATTTTCCTGTAGATTAGCTCTGAGTTTAAAGAATGATCCTTAACATTTGTCTGATACCTAGGATGTATTTCTTGTTCTGGTGATGTCAGTGGCAAAACATCTCTTTTGCTTCAGTTGAAGTTACATGTTCATCACTGTAATTTTTTTTTTAAATTTAACTAGAGATATCTAAGTTTTGGGATGTGACCTACAATTAGAAACTAAATATCTAATTAATAAAAAAAAAGTGTTTCTGATTAGGGTTGTTTTCCTTCCCAACTTTGCTCACCTCTGAGGAAATCCAAATAAGTCAAAAGTCATAATTCACTACCAAGTCTTTGCAGATAAACCTCAAAATGGCATATGAAATCCTCCTTATGACTTCTTTTACTTGCTGAAAGCCCAGTACATCTGACCATGCCTGTAATTCCTGATTGATTGAATTTGTAGTTGAGGACATAGTTTGTTGCATACAAGTTTATCTCTAAATTTTGTGTGGAACATGGGGCACCAGCCTATAACATACTTTATTCAATAAAAGTAAATGAGGTCATTCATTAAAATAAGTTTTGCAGGATTAGGTCTGTGAATACCAACCATTTGGGATGGAGAAAATAAATAGCAACTTTTAATAAATATACAGTGCACTAAGAATGTATTTATTAGTCTTTTGACATTTTTGTCTGGCTCCTATAAAGAAATCTTTGGAGCAGGGACAACAACTGGTGCAGGTAAATTTCCTACATTGTGAAAGGATCTGGTATTTAGTTTATGGGAAGCAGGCCTGAGCAGATGTGAAAAGTTCAAATAAAGGAAGGCCAGATAAAACGCACTTTTGTGGCTGGAAAATCAAAACAGATGTTATTATTCAACCACAAAAAAATCTATTTGCACTTAAGTAGCATTAGGTGTCTGACCAGTTACATTTTTATTTTTTTTTTTAGTGAAAACAACAAAATGATTATAAAATTATATAGGCTGATAAAGTGCTTTAAAATGTTACCAATGGACTGAATGGTCTGGTCTTCTGGCTAATGGGTAAAACCCAAGCAGATCTTACAAAACCAATAGAAATATGAGTAAATCTATTTTTGAAGGGAGAATCAAAAAGATGCATACCCTGGAGGAGGAACAAAAGTAGCTGAACTCTCCTCTCTGAACCCCTGACACACATCAGAAAAACAGTGATTTAAAAGGGGTGCATTTTACAACTGTCCATAATGTTTTCTGGAGACCTGCCCATATGGAAAGGCTGATGCTGGCAGAGGATGACAGGTGCTGAAGGTCCTCGGGGCCCTTGAGAGCAAGCAAGGCCTTTCAAGGTGTGAACGCTGGCAAATAGTTTTACAAATTATTTCTGATTAAAATAAAATGCAATCTGGGTTCAGAAACATGCACGTTAACAAAAATACCTAAAATAAATGCAATAACACAAGAGAACTGGGGATCTTTGTGAAAACCAGCTCGTGCAGGCAATGGAAAGAATCTTTTTCTGGAAAAGGTGATCTGGTTTGTAGGGACTTTGTTGGTCTGATGTGTTACCGCTCTTGATACAAGACTTTTCTGCTCTTGCTTGCTGGGAGTCAGAGGTAAATGAAGAGTAGGTCATGTTGACTTGCTGGGGTTGGTAAAACCTGCCAGTAAATTGGGGAATTGCTGGCTGTTACTTCCCTGTTCAGCAGGAAATGGAGTCTAAGACACTGATATCTCAAGAATGGCAAAAGAGAGGACAAAGCTGCTGCTCATTTTTGTTGCAATCTTTTGAGCTGCTGCATGAAAACTGAGGGTTTACGTGTTTGGGATGATGTTGTGTAACAGCAGACATTCCTCCTGTCTGCACTGTTGTTCAGTAACTGATCACTGCTCACCTTCTTCCTTGTCTTCAGCATCACCAGGTCTGGTCTCCACTGACCTCCAAAATTACCTGCTGCTTTTTCCCAGTGAAACTGCCCTTCACTAGGAGATGGAGAATGGAGATGTCTGGAACATGAGGTCTCTCACCAACTCTCCTGCTTTCCTGCAGCATTTCTGAGGAAAACTCACGTAAACCTGCTCTGAAGAACTGAAGAACTGGACTTTTCTGCAGACTTCACCTGCAGAGATGAGTGATGTAACCAAAGGACAGCTATCCTACCACATATTTAGGACAAGGAAGTTTGCTCAGTGAATGTATAGCTCATTTATCCTCTGTCTGCACATCCCTAGAACCCATTTTTTCTGTTCAGTGTCCTCTCTCTCACATAAATATTATGGGGGGTTAGCTTTTAGTTTAATCTAAAGATTGTTATAGCTAATTTGGGCTGTTACCTGGTCCTAATACTCTGTGATTAGTAGCCATCAGGGATAATTGCTCTCAATATACGGGTTTGTAGAAAAAATGTCTTGTAGCTCCTCAGCCACACAGATCTCCTCCACTTTTCCCTTACTTATTTAAAGGCCACACCTTTTGGATAGGTGAGTGCTTGGCCATGATTTATGCATTTATTAACCTGCTGTTCCTTGGCAGAGTGCAAAACTGTAAACCCCCACTCCAAACATGATTAAATATTAATTCTAAAGGTGAATGCCAGGACAGCTCTCAGGCAACGTCAGGCTCTTAAAGTCAAAAGTCAAAGAGTTTTGAAAGATCTGAAATTCTTATTAAAATCTGTGTTTTAGGAGCTTAAATCCGATCAAAATACAGTGTAATTAAGCCTTCCAAGACACTTGGGGCTTATTTCTAAGAATGGCTTAGATGACCTGCAGGCAACTTTCAGCAATTTCAAGGGACTATGTGATTTTAAAACTATGAATACTGGTCATTTCTGTCAGGGTACTTAACAAACCTCTGTAAAAATGCATATTCCTTAAGAAAAACATTATCTTTTGTGGCATCAAGACACAGCTAATATTATTACCTCTTCTAACTTGAACAGGTCCTTCACATTCTCAAGGAGATTGTTGTTGGGATATTCCTGTGAAGGTGGAAAAAAGATGATGTGAGAAAAGGAGAAGGGACCTTTTGTCTTTGCCTTCTTTCCTAATGTGGATGCTAAACATCCTACTGGTGCAAAAGGGTTGGAGAGAGCAAAATGTGTAAATAATTGAATGGGGAAAGGAATTGTAAGACAGCAATTCACCAGAGTAAGGACAATAGAGTACAAAATGCCATAAAAGATAATAGGCTTATATGAATTGGCATGTGTTAGTGATTATGCAATCATTCATTTCCCACAGATTTCTTTTTATAGGAAACTTTGGAAAATCCCCGAAGAACTGACCGAGTCATTTAACCACAACAGGTTTCTTTTCAACATGGCTGGGAGTGGGCGAGAAATATTTTCACATATTTGTGCACTGTTGGCTTGTCTTTAACTGCTGGAAGCAGCGGTGCAGAAGAAGACAGAGGACGGTGATTCAGCCCCACGCCCAGTGGGTCCTCCTGCAACCATCCCTGTGGGACCAGGATGCCGGAGATCCAGGTGGGAATGGACTCGTGTGATCAGGAGCTCTGAGGTTTGGTCTGGTGTGACAGGCACTGGGCAGGCTGAGGAGAGGGATTTCTGCTCCAGAGAGTGTTTCCAGCTCTGGGCTGGATGTGAATCCCTCTGGCTTGCAGAGAGCAGCTGAGCTCTCACTCACTGGCAAAAGGAGTCTTTTGCTTCCTTGCTGTCACGGGCTGTTTAAATACTTGTATTTCTGACAACAGTTTTCCTTCACCACTGGGCTAAGGAAAACAAGACCTTGATCTGCACTTCTCAGTTTCTTAAACCTTTGTTTTCTCCTTTCCTTTTTTTCGTTTCTTTTCAAACAGGATATTTTCTTTGCGTTCTTCAGAGCAGCTTCTCACAGCCTCAAAATGTCCCCTCTGCTTCGAGATGTGTCACCAAAGGAATCGTCCCTCACCAAGCTGCCTCATTCCAGGGAGGCCCTGACCAAGCCCAGCATCCTAATGTGCCTCTCAGGTATCCCAGACTCTCCTTCTGCTAAAGCATCTTGGTCCTGAGCAGCTGCTGGGCAGGTGTGGAGTCTGCTCCCCTCCTTTCCCTGCTCCTCTCCCATTCCTGGGGCTGCTCTGCTGATGCTGGCAGTGTTTCCCCAGGAGTGGGGAACCTGCTTGTTGTACTTTCTCACTGCATGTGCTCATTTACAGCTTCATCTCTGGTCAGGTTGCCCACTGAATAATTTTAACAGTGTGCTTTGCTTTGGAGTGGGACTTGATGATCCTTGTGGGGTCCTTTCCAACTCCGGGTGTTCTGTGATTCCATAATTTGCTCTGCTCAGCCCTGTGGAGCAAAGATGCCCAAGCCACAGTGGTGGTGACTGCTATCCTGCAAGGACAAGATGGGCAGGTTTATGGTGTTTCTTGGAGCCTGGTACACCTATGGCCTCAAAATATGGCATCTGGCTCAGAATAGGTAAAATGGGTTTAATCACACTCCTCTCATAGGAACCATTTAAGCATAAATTTGCTGGTATTATTCAAATTATGTTAGTTGTGTGCAAAGTGTTATTTTTGCTCCTGTGGAAGTAGAAATATGAAAGGGTGAAAGGTTATGAACTCCAAATCAGTTTAAAAGTCTGAAAAATAAAACCAGTTGGAGGATCTGGATCTCCCTTGTGGTTCGGCTTTCAAATCCAGAATTCTGATGTCCAAGAGATGTCACAAATCAAAGCCATCCATCAGGTTAAAGACATCTCTGAATATGAAATAGTTTATTATTAAAAACCTAAAGAAATCTGCTCACTAAATCCTGCAAGTGATTAAAAATGGTCATTAAGAGCATTTGCAAATATTTACCTTAGCTTAAGTTAGATGGGAGAAATTTCAATTAGGCCATGATTTTTTTTTTTCCCTTTTAGCTACATTACTAAGTCAACTATGAATAGTAATGTTTTCATTTTTAAGATACGTTGTCTCCTTTCTCAGCTCCAGCCCTCCCCTGTCAGAATTTGAACTGCAATGTACGTACTTGGATATTAAAAATAAAACAGGATGAAGGGATATAACAGAGAGTCTATCAGCCCCTTCTCAAAACACCTATACCCTCATCAAATCTTTCCTCCGCTCCAAAATATCAGCAAACAGCCCAAAAAACAGCTTGCCATCCTCTGCAGCAGGGAGGACAGGCTCCCCTGATGGCTGCAGGTCACCAGCAATCATTCAGAGTTGGGAGCTTTGCTTGAGTTTGCTTCCCCCACAGTATCTGAGCTGATCATGGCCATATGAAATGTGTTTAGGAAAAGCAGTCAGCTCCAGTTGGCTCAGGGCAAGAGCTTCTAAAAGGGAAAATTTCTTGACAGTCACACAATAAATTTTAAAAAGTTGTCATCAGTGAAAGTCATGCCATGATGGTTCTCACCTCGGTTTGACCAAAAATGGCTCATGATTTCAGGTTCTTTAGAACTAATCACTAAATATGGTGCTACCTCTGTTCCTATTTCAGTTTTGTTGGAATCATATAATGGTTTGGGTTGGAAGGGACCTTAAAGTTCACCCAGTTCCAGCTCCGTGCTATGGGCAGGGACACCTTCCACTAGCCCAGGCTGCTCCAAGCCCCATCCAATCTGGCCTTGGACACTTCCAGGGATGGGGCAGGCACAACTTCTCTGGGCAACCTGTGCCAGGGCCTTCCCACCAAGAATTTCCTCCTAATATGTAATCTAAATCTATCCTCCTTCAGCTTAAAGCTGTCCCCCTTTTGTCCTGTCACTCCAGGCTCTTGTCCAAAGTCCCTCTCCGGCTCTCCTGGAGCCCCTTTAGGCACTGGAAGGGGCTCTAAGATCTCCCTGGAACCTTCTCTTCTTCAGGCTGAACAGGTCTAGCTCCCTCAGCCTGTTGCCACCCTTCAATCTTTCCCTGTTTTTTTACCTGTGACTCCAGTCTCTCTTTGTGGGGTTGTTGGCTCAGCAAGAGCCCCACTGCTCTCAGGTCTTCAGTAACCCCATGGAGCCAAGCACTGCATTCCCCAGTTTTTATTCTCCCTGTTTTCTGTGCATGCCCTCACTTGCCAAGGTGCCAAGTTTTAAAGTCTTTTGCAAATATATCTGAAATATTTTTGCAGTTAGAAAGTACAAAAATAAGGTAAATTCTGAGCTGTTCCTCATATACAGCAGGAACACCAACCAGAGTTCCTCTTGCAGCAGGGCACTGACTGAACCTGTGAATATCTGTGATTTGAAAGCAGTGCTAATCTAAAGCAACGAGTTCTGAATAATGTTTATTAACTATATTTTAATGACTTGTCAGTTTTCTAAAACACATGCTGAAGTATTTTAGAAATCACTTAGTAAACGCAGTTTTAATTCTGTTCCCATATTCATGGGCTGCTACTTACTTTAAAAAAAAAAAAAAGAGAGAGATTAGGAGGTTCAGATTTAGAGCAGCAAATTGCTGTGCTAATCTGCAGGTATTTCTCTTCTTGATACGGCCACTAATGTCTAATCTTAGCGACACAGGCCCCATCATTGTGCTTTTTCATTAGAGCTGCAATGAACTGTGTGCCAGGGACTTGAACTCTGGTGAGAAAGCTGCTCCGAGCTCGAGAGCTTTCATATGAAAATGTACTGTAAGAGCCGAAAACGAGCCTGTTAAGCTTGTGCAAAAGATGGGAGTTCACAGTGTGAGCTCTGGTAGGAGCAGAGTGCCTTTGAACCTCTGGGCACTGCAGTGTTAAGGCTGGCCACGAACCAGGAGTCTGTGCCATGAAAAATTTCAAGCCTTTTGATTTGTTTCCATTTCTCAGGAGAGAGAGAGAAAACCTTGGGAATTTTTTTTTTTTTCCTAAAAAGTGTTGTGGAGAAAGGCTGTGGAGCACATCTTTCCTGATGGATGCTGTCTGCAGTGTTGGGAATGTCTTCAGAGTTGGGATTTGAACTGGACCTCCCACCATCCCTGGACATGCAATCATCAGTGATGGGTGAGTCTGGATCGACTTCTCTCTCTTCCCCCTGGCGACCCAAAACCCTCACCCCAGACTTCAAATGACATCCTGGCAATGACATTTTTCGAGAAACAGCTTCGTCTTTGTGAAAGATTCAATGCAATTATCATTTTTTTTTTTGATAACTGGCATTTTGCTGAACTCTTTTTTGCTGAACTGTTTTTGCTGGAGGTTGTTATGGTCATGACTGGTCTGAGACCTCAGTGTTGTGATGTGCCCTTATGTGACTTACTGTCCTTCTTCTTGAAGCATCTGAGTGACTGGTTGTGCTACAGAGCTCAGTAATGAGAAATGGCAATTGGTGTTTCTTTCCTTATGAGTGGGGGTGTTGCTTCTGAGAGGGAATATTTTTGAAATCCTCACCTAGAGGTGAGAAGTACTTTCAGGGAGTTATATCTCAGGTGTTGCTGAGCATGGAAGTCTTGACAACTGCTTGTTTTCCAGTTTTTCCTGTTACTTGAGCCATGCTTTCCTATATTCCTGCATTGATTCCAGTGTTTCCATGTTTCTGCAGCCAAATGGCCATGCAGACCTCTCCCAACCTGCTCAGAGCTGTTCCATCTCCCTTAGAACAACCTTCTCTATCTTTGTGGTTTTCTTCTGTCTCTGTAGTCTCCTAAATTTTTTTATAATCTTTCATCTTATCCATTTCAAGCATCCAATAGTTTTGAACCTTACCTAGGAACTTATTTTTCAGTTCTTTGGGTCCCTGGATTAAAATTATACTTTGAAACAAGCGGTCATTTGACATGAACTTTGGAGACAGTGAAGCTCCTGAAGACCAAAATGGTGTATATGGCACAAAATCAGCCTTGATTTAGTGTTGTGAACTTCCTAAGCCTGATTCTCTGCTTTCTGTTTTTCTGCTTGGACTTTTGGCCCACTGTGTAAAGAATTCAGGGTGTTTGTGGCATTGAAAGAAACCACCATCACTTTCCAGAACAGACTTCAAAGGGAAACTCACTTTTCCCATTGCATTTTATCCTCCTTCTATTCCTAGTGCTTACTCTTTTTTTCTTTTTTTTTTTTTTAATCATGCTGCTGTTCTAATTTTTTGCCCACTTTTAATTTCTCTATTAACTTTAATTAGGCTCATGAGCTTGATCACCAGGTGGGTTTTCCCCAGGCTTCCACAGCAATGCTTTCCATCAGCAGCAGGCTTGCAAGGGAGTTTTGTTAAGCTGCAGATAGGAGATAGGAGCCCAATGTTATCGGATCCAGCATGTTTCATTGCTAAGTGTTTTTTATGGCTGGTGAATGTGCCAGGAAGTGTTATATATTTAATTATTTTTTTTAAACAGTCAGGCTCAGGAGCCCCTGATCAGTGGGGTACCAGAGTGCAAAGGAGAAAAGAGGGATGTGGTGTTAACCAAGAGAACGATTTGTACTTCTGAAGCCAACCAAATGCTTGTGGATCTCGGGGAAGCAGCTCTGCATCTTCCAGCTGCCTTTTTCTGAGGAAAATCCAGTGGGTGGAGGGGGGGAGAAGGAGAAAAAAATTATATGTAAAAAAAAGATCCCTGGATTGGCTTGTGGAGAATCTCAGCAGATGTGGAGTTCACTGCTAGGAAGGAAGATTGGCACACACCTTTCGGGAATTTTGTGCATGGTTTTCCTGGGCAGGTTCTTACAGAGTAAGCTTTTCCTGTCTCAAATCCTAAGTAGCATAAAATATGAGCTATTGGGGCGAATTGCAGTTTCTGTAGTTTTTGCTTGATGATCATTTGCATATTCAGAGTCTGCCTTGGGTTTTCTTGTTTTTATTCCTCTTCTTTTAAAACTACATTTACCTGGAGAAGGGCTTAATTCTGAGTGCACAAAATAAGCATTTTCTCTGCAGTTGACTTTAATCCTACCAAAAGAATTAACACTCGGAGTAGAAAACCTTCTTTGAGTCCTACAGGGCATTAGAACATCTCAGGTACTGGCTGCTGGTTTAATAAAAGGATAGGATTTCCATTTACTTCAGGCAGGCTTAATGTATTGTTCTTGTAGTGAGACAGTCAGAATGAGTCAGGAGCCAAAGAATACACTTTATAGACACAAATAATCGTAAATTCAGAATGTCACCTTTAGGCAGAGGCATTTTTATTATTGTTAGTGGAGCTGCTGAGTAGGTTTGATGTTTTATTCTCTTGAGTACTAAATGTTCCAGAGTACCACAGCCCTATCTTTATCAGGCTCACAAGGAGGGAGCACAGCCAAACTTGCTTCCTATACTTCTCTATGATTGATAGCAGATGGCATGCTTTAAAATAAACCTATCCATTAGCAGTCCTCAGTGTTTTTACTCAAGGCATTTACAACTGTCTCAACCAGAAAACACATTCGCTCCACAAGATAGTTTCAGTCTGCAACAGCTGTACAGGTGCAAATCTTTCATTAACTCTTAAACCAGTGGTGAAATAAATGCTGCACTGTATTTTATTTTTAGTGGAGGAGCTTGTTCTTCAGGGGAGGAGTGGATTCTGTTCTCCCTTTGCAAGTGGTAGAGGTTCGTGTTAACAGGCTGATATTGAAATAGGAGGAATTTAGTTTAATTTTTTTTAAATTTCTTTTTTCCAAGCCCCCTATAAATCTTTAGGATCTGCTATTGTCATGAGATAAACGTGGCAGTTTGTAGGTATATACCAAAAATTGATCAAAAATAGTGGAGGAATTGTAACACAGGGCTGGGATTCCTGTGGGACAGCAGCCACCTCCTTCCCTGTCCCTGTAGCATCCCTGGAGTGGCAGCACTGACTGTAACTCAGTGGAGGGGAGGCTGCACATGTCCCCCACCTCTGCCTCACACTGGGGCTGTTTTTCTCCCTGGTTTATTGGAGAAATGCAGAGAGAGACACACTCACATGCCCACACACATATACATTTTCAACCTGATTCTGAGCTCACTGCTGGCAGGATACGCCATAAATAAATTGCTAAAATCTGTCCCTATATTCCGTTTATTTTGCTTAGATTTCTATGCAATAGTCATAAAGGACATCAAAAATTTACCCAGCAGCCCTTCCAGTACAATGAAGCACCTCCCCAAACATTAGTACACTACCAGCCAGAGCTTAAAATATTAGTAGCAAATCTTTAATATTAGCATTTAGCATTAATATTAGACAAGATCTTAAAATATTAGAGCCAGATAAAAGAGTATTAACAGGGGTATAGGAGTCATTAATCAGAATAACCATCACTGACTAAATGGGTGCTGAAACTTTAACATGCAAACCAGTGTAGATGATGGGAACTTCACAGAGACAAGAGGATCCTTTCATTTAAAAGGAAGTTGGAGAGACGAAGGTTAGGGATTTGAAAGCTGGTAAATAAAACAACACAGCAGGAAAAGTTATATAGAATGTGCCGTCTTGTTAGTGGTGATCATGTCCTGTGTTATTTTTCTTAAGCTGAAGAGATAAAACAAGAAGACAGGCGGTATTCTGTCACAAATAAATGGAAATTGGGGCATTCTTTGTATAAATCCAAAGTAGCAGGAGAAAAATACAAATGTGCTCTCAGCGCTCTAAGTCCATGTAGGGTAAAGGAGGTGCTAAAATGATTTAACGTGACGGACTGCAGCTCATATTCCTTTTTTTTTCTGGCACAACGGGCAAAATTGAGATAATTTGAGCTTGATTCCATTATGGTGGGGGAAGTTATGACAACGTGGGGGGCAGACCTGCAGTGGGGCAGCTCGTGAGTAGGATTGGGTTCTGTGGTGGCGGCGGGATGAGCCCCCATTACAGCTCTTTGTCAGCTCTGTCCCGTAAGCACCTGGAGGATTTGGTGCTAAACGAAACAGGGGAAAAAAACAAGGCCAGCTGTAGACATAAGAAGTTTAAGAGCATCAGTACTTGCTTCCAGCTAATCTCTCTTGATGACTCCTGTAAGCAGCCAAGGCTGGTCGTTCCCAGTTAATTATTCAAAGCCCCACACCAGTTTCGTAGCTGAGTGGTGTAAGAGGATGTGCAGTGTCCCCATTTCTCAGCCTGACTGGGGGAAAGGCATGAGACATCACTGAGTGACATCCTGTTTATCACACGGGAAAGGTGAGGCTGGGAGGGGCTGCAGCTGACCCCATTCCTCAGCCACGCTGGCACCGTGAAACCTCACCTCTTTCTGAAGGGTCTGAAGAGCTGCATGCAGGGCAGGACTCCTCAGGGTCATATTATATCTCAGAACTAAGAAGGATCAGGTCTGCATTCTTCCATGTAGATTAATAATCCAAAAAGTGCAGGGTTGCATTTCTTAGTGCTCCATCACAGGAGGAAACAGAGGGAAAATCACTCACTTTGCCCATAAGAAAAATGGGAGGAAACTTTTTAGCAGGGCCTGTTGTGATAGGACAAGGAATAAACTGAAAGAGGGTTGATTTAGATTAGAAATAAGGAAGAATTGTTATAATGAGGGTGGTAAAACACTGAAGAAGGTTGTTCTGATAAGTGGTGTCTGCCCTGTCCCCAGGCAGGTTGGATGAGGCTTTGAGCAACCTGGTCTAGTGGCAGATGTCTCTGCTTCTTGGAGGGGTTTGGACTACATGGCCTTTAAAGGTCCCTTCCATTCCCTTCCAACCCATTTTGATTCTATGATTAAGGCACAGAGTGGAAAAGGGATGGCAGTGGGGTTTACATACATATTCTTTCTGTTGTTTGCTGTCCCAAGTAGATTTCCAAAGCATTTTAGTACATCACACATTGTAACATAAAAACAGTCATAATAAATAGAAAAATATTCCCAGAAAAAAACCTACTCCAAAAGGATTTGTTCTAGAGACAACCCTTAACATAACATTGGTATTTGGAATGTGTCTGTTGATGCCCAGCCTATGTGGAGATATAGATATATATATATATTTATATATTCACCACCCCCCCCAATATATAATCTTTTAGTTTCTTCATAGTAAATATCATTTATTTCATTATAGCTTTTGGAATTGCTGATGGGGTTTTTTTTGTGCAATGCTGGTTCTTTGTTTGGTGTCTAGAACTGCTCACTCCCACACAGAGGGGTCCTTTAGCCTGAAGCAGAAAAGCAGAAAGTCTGAAACACTTGTTAGAGATGGCTGCTCTGTCCTCTGCTTTCTGGTCCACTGGTACTGGGAGAGGGAAAGATGTGCAGAGTCTGCTCCTGATGTGATTAGAAGCTTTCTGAAGAAAGCTTTGCATAAAATATCTTCTTCAATATGCAGAATCTGATATATCTGGTTACCTCACTGTAGTTGTTTCCAGGAGTCAAGGTGCACAGGTGCCCAAATATCTAGATATTGGCATATATATTCCTCCTGAAAGGCAAGGAAATATCTTTATTTATTTTTTTTTAAATGAGGGTCACATTCACTCTTACAGTTAAACATATTCTTAAGCACTGTAGGAGCTGGAGGCCAAAGAACACATTTTATTATGATACCACAGGTTACTGCGAATTATGTAGGGCCTTTATAGTAATAGTTTCATTTAGTAAAGGAAAAAGAAAAATCCTTTTATCGCCCCTCCAAACCCTTTATTTATTAATGACCTAGAAGGATGCGATGTTGTTATTAAGAAATGAACAAATTTTGCCTGGACACAGTCCAGCACACTCAGAACTGGTGTTGCCTTCTAATAGCTCCTTTTTCTGAATCAAGGAATAAGTCCCAGTTCCATCCCTGAGCTGGTAAATGTTGGAGGCGTAGCCAAGGGAGATGGGGAAGGGAAGGGTGAAGAAGGGCTACACTTAATCCCCAGTAGATTTGGCCTTTCTGTGAATAAGATGGATTTCTGATGCTGCTCTCCATGCCATTCATAGCAGTGTTGCCAGTAGTAAATTTGTTCTTGCACTAAAGAACCCCCTATGCCCCCTGCTTCCTTGCCAAAACTTAACTAAAATAAATCATATTTTGGAAGGCTAATTATACAGCCAAATTACAGAAAGGTATTGAAAAACTGGTGTGTGCTTAACATTAAATGAGTTTAAATTGGCAGTAAGGAACACATACACTAAAAATAAATACAGTAACGTGGTAAAGTGGAAGTAATGGAATTGAAACAAAAATCTGATGCCAAAAATTGGGATTGGTATTCAGGCCTGGTGCAGAACTAACACTGTGCCTCCATTACACATAAACTTTCACAGTTTAAATCTGCTCTGAATGAAATTTGCAGTTTTATCATTTTGTTGTATTTCTTGGAAACCTAAAGTCCCCTCTGCTTTAAGGTTAGAACAGTTTGAGGCTGGAGGGTAATATCAGCTAAGAAACCAGGTATGACCTAAACAGGAGCAAACCATTAAGAGAGGAGAGAGGCCGGGTGGGGGTGGAAACCAAACCAAAAACTTTCGGAGAAGATTAAAAAAGTTTCCCGACGGATCAGCATCCTTGAGATTAAACACTCCCATATGTAAGCTGACATTTTAAAATCTGAGTCTTATGAAAGATAAGAAGGAAATGGTGAGAAATGCAACCTTAAATATTTTGAGGCACGGCTTCCTGTATTATGTGGCGGTTGGCAAAACTTTCCGGGGAGAGACGCGCTCCGCAAAATCCACGCGGTGCGGGGCACGTGTTTGCCTAAAAGTTTCCTCCTGCTGCTCAGTGGTGTGGTGTTAAAAATCTTCCACACCTTCGGAGGAGCGTCGCAGTATCCCTCCGACGTTGCTTTTAATCTCCAGGACAGATGTTTTAGATCAATCGCTCAAAACGGAACAGTTTAGCAGTCAGAAAACACTGTCAGGAAAGATTTGTTGTAAGGAAGACGAAACCGTGAAATAAAATTGAACTTTTATCCCCGTTTGGATGGGAACTGCGCTTGGCTGGGGATCCCAAGGGGATGAAGGCAGTGGCTGATCATGTGTTGAGAAAACAAACAGATGACAGTGCTCTGCAGTAATCGAGCAAACGCTGCTTCTGGGAAATGGTGTGATCACCATTGTTCAGGGCTGCAGGACCTAAAAGAGAGATAATTATTGAAGAAAGGAAGGTGGCCTCGTGACTGGGGTAAGGGAAGACAGGATGCACTGCTGTCAGTGGCCCTGAGTTCCTCCCGGCTCTGGAGAGCCCGTGGTTTCCTTGTGGTTAAGGTGTGACATACGCAAGTCTTGGTAGAGCAGCTGGACTTTATTTTCCAGCATTGTTCAGAGTCAGGAATGATGAAAATGACAGCAGTGGAGGGTGTCAGTATTTCCTGGATGTAAGAGCTCTTCTAATTGTACATCTTCCCTGTGAGGGTGGTGAGGGCCTGGCACAGGTTGCCCAGAGAAGCTGTGGATGCCCCAGTCCTGGGAGTGTTCAAGGCTCTGTTGGAAGGAGCATGGAGCAACCTGGTCTAGTGGAAGGTGTCCCTGCCCAAGGCAGGAGATTGGAATAGATGAGATTTAAGGTCCCTTCCAAACCAAACCATTCTAGGATTTCTATGATCTTTTTATTTCTGAAACCCCAATGCAGGTCAGGCAGTGTCACTCACATTAATAGCCATGAGCTTCATGCACCCAACCTGTAAAAAAGAGGTGGCTTTTTCAGGACAACCCCAACCTCTCAGCCCATCTCAGTATCTTTCTGCCTATCTCTGCATATTTTAAAGCAGAAATAGTAAAATGTGCTGTTTTCCAGAAGGCTGTGTTTTGCTGTGTGTCCTGTGATGGCCTGTTCGTATGCTGAGTGGAGCTCTATTTGGCAACGTCTTTTGGTCTAACCAGATTGCAGTGTGGTACCTGTTCTGAAATGGCAAATGTTCCTCCCAAGGACCATGTCTCAGCACCTCCTTTGTCCTGCTTGTCCACGCTCAGGCATGGCCTGTGCTTTTCCCTTGCCTTGTACTTTGCTCTGGGAGGTTTTTGTGGAGCGGTGCCTTTCTCTGCTCGCCTCCCTCCGTATCCTCCGTGCTGGATGAGTTTGCATTGTGTGGTGTTTTCCTCTTCATTTATTGCAAACAAATCTGGTCTCTGCCATTTGTTTACTCTTATACTCTGTCTTTATGCCTTGGTATGCATTTTTAATTAGATGCGCTTCAGTTCTTTCACTGCTTGTTAACACTTTCGGATGGTAAGTACGGCCTCCACCAGCCCTGGGAGCCTTCTCTGAGCTAGGAAATTCGGATTTGCTTCTCCTACCCATGATTATCACTTCATGCAGAGGCTTGTTCCCTGCCTGGCTTGTGTACTGAGTGCTTACAACCCCATCATGGACTTTTAAGGTTGTTACTCTACGCAGGCAGGATAATCCAAGTACCCTTATTCTGCTTAGAGATATTCTGCATACAGAGAAATAGTGTTTGGCTATTTGTCTGGGCTGTTTCCGGGCTTCTGCAGCTCCAGTTTGGATGCCTGACATGGAGAAGTCCTGGACAAAGCCTGCAGTGTGTGCAGATCAACTGCCTGCATTGTGAGAAGTTCTTCTGCACACACAGCTCGGGTCCCAGGGATCAGGAATGCACCGAGTTAGCCCTGAATGCGTTGGCCATCAGTCCTGTGAATGGAGGATGGATGTGTCTGCAGGGGAATACTGGAGTCCTAAACGCATGACAGCTTTAAGAACTGCATCTTTCCTGAGTGCCAGTATTGTTAAAGCATAAAATTACTCTTTTTTTCTTTTTTTTTTTTTAAATAGTGTGAGCCCATTTGTGCTTCCACTGTTTTCTTCTGCCTCTACATCTGACTCATCCCACAGGCAAAGGACTTCACCCTTTCTAACTCCCTTCTTTCTGGAGATGATCTGGGAACTGGGATGGAAAAACTTGACCCAGTCCACCCCTTCCTTCCAGTTTGTCTGCCCTGCTGCAACACTTGCCTTGTGTCACAGAACATGTACGTTCTCCAGGATTTCATACCCTTTGAGGGACTGTAAGATTAAAACGTGATTAAAATGGCTCTTTCCATCTCAGACAGTCTTCCCTGACCTCAGTCTCTGGCCAGGGGTGAGGTTGCCAAAGGTCACAATCCACTTCAGTGTGCACAGAGATCGATATCTGCTGAAGCCAGTGCCTGGATTTTCTCCCTCTCCCTTGCCAGTGCTGCATTTCACAGTGAGGAGCCAAGAAACATTCCTCCTCCTTTCCAAGAAGAAGGGGGTGAAAAAAAAAAAAAAAGAAAAGGAAGAAAAAAAAAATCTTGTCTCCACACTTCTTCCCACCAGGAGGGCATTGTGTTTGGCCTCTGCTCCACTTTTTGTTATAAATTTGCATGGTGTGATGTTTGCTTTGGCCGGTGTGGTGGCAGGGCAGGGGCTGGCAGCCGGCTCTTTTGCTGGAGGACTGGTCTGGGCAGGGTCCTCCTGGCATCCCCACAGCGTGTGGAGAGGAGATGCTATGCTGGGTCTCTGGGAGGCCTTCAGGAAGCCAAATGCCCTCCTCGAGGATTTGCACTGTTGGGGCAGCAAGGGCCGCGTTTTGCACTGAAATGTCGTGATTTCGGGTCGGGAGCCGTGTTGGTGGCAGGAGCAGGGAGCTCGGTGCTGAGCCTGCGAGAAAGCATCACTCCACGGAGCAACCTCACGCTGGCAGGGAGACGGAGCACACGGACTAATAGGTCTTTTCCACTTTAATTTCTGCTTTAAAATGACTCTTTGTTACTGTTCTCAGACTCGGCGCCAACCGTCACTTACGCCACACACCAGATCTTTCTTTCTTTTCTGCCCCTGACTTCGCAGAGAAGCCTTTAAAGCAAACAAACACAAAACTGTGAGAAACCGAGGGAAGATATGGACTGGCCCACTCGTTAGCGCTGGAATGTGGAAACTATGAAGACATCTTTTTTTATTACCAATGCTGGAAAGCACAGTCACTGAGTGGGCTGGAATACAATTTATACTACATGCAGTAGTTAAAAAAAACTGCAAAAATGGGTGTAACCCTGGGCTGTGGTACAACTGGCCTTTCAGCCCCCACTTGAGATCAGGCCATCCCAGGGGGAAACTGTGGTTTGGAATAAGAGCGTGCATTTAATTTCACTCGGAGAACTTATTGGAGTTGGCACTTCAAGAAAGAAGCTGAAGTATATTTTTTGTCATGATTAGTGGCCCCCTCACCACTACATTTGATTATGTTGGAAGCTGAAAAGTTAAATTCTTATAAAATGATGATTTACAGCCCGTGATTATCCAGGTAGGGTGCGTGGATTGCGCCAGCTTGGTCATGGGACTCCAATCTCATCCTATTTCATTGCTGTGAGAAAATAAAACTAGAATGTAAAAGAGCTGAAAACACATCCTCTGATTGCTCAGGGAATTTTCTTAGTCATACGTTATCTTTCCTAGTAGTTTCAGTTATTTTGTCTCCACTAAAACCCAAAGCAAATCACTGCCCTGACACTTTCCCCTTGATTGTGGATCCGCAGCGGCCACATTTATTTTTATCTCGTGTCGTCTTTTCCCCTATGGTTATGCAAATCCTCGGAATAGGGGGCAAGGGGAAGAGCTAATTTTAAAGCAAGTAAATTCCAGAGGAAGGTTTCTTGAGTTGCTCTGAGCAGGACTATCCTGGGTGCTGCTGTAGAGATGTGGCTACCTCCAAATAGCACAGGGGGAGGTGCCAAGTGGGGAGGTTGAATATTTTCCTTGTAGACACATAACTTTGCCCACAGGATTGAAGTCTCTTGCCTTAATGCTCTGCTAAGCTTCTCTGGAAGTACAAAGCTGTGTTTCAGGAAGCACACGTTAGGGAAATGTATCTCCATATGATCATCTGCTGGATAAAACCTCAGTGTGGAAAGGATTTGGTGGTGGGTGAAGTGTGGGGCTCATGAGAAGGATCTTGGAGAAAATAAGGGACATCAGCATTTCATTGCTTCTTGCAGCAATCTTTTACTCTTTTGGTTAGAACTTGCTCTATTTTGATACACTTTCTTCCCCCCCTCCCCCCTTTTCCCCTGTTCAGGAAATTAATTTGAAACAGTAAAATCTATTTTATTTAAATTTATCTAGTTTCTTTCCCTGTCCTCCACCTCTGCCCTAATACAACTTTTCCTTAAACCTATGCTCATGTCTAATGTACAGTAATAAATACTCAGTGGATTCCCAGGCTAAAAAACCTGCAGGAGGAACACTGGAATCTGCTTTGTGAGGAAACATGAGTGTGCCAGTGTGTGTGGGGGGGTTTAAGACTTGTATAATCATAGAATACAGAATCATTAAGGTTGGAAAAGACCTTCAAGATCTCATTGAGTCCAACCTGTGCCCAATGCCCACCTTGTCCCCCAGCCCAGAGCACTGAGTGCCACGTCCAGTCCTTCCTTGGACACCTCCAGGGGTGGGGACTCCAAACCTCCCTGGGCAGCCCATTCCAATGCTTTACCATCCTTTCAGTGAAGAAATTCTTTCCAATGTGCAACCTGAACCTCCCCAGCACAGCTTGAGGCCGTTTCCTCTTGTCTTGCAGCTACAGATTGTTTTATGTGTTTTATAAAAAAAAAGTTGATGGTATTCAGAGTATATGGCACATGTAACAGCCTCCTACCAGCGCTGGGGTTTTATTCAGTGTGCTGGGTTATTCAGTGCAATTTGTGGTCAATGTCTGGAAGCACATTCAGCTCCTGTTTGCTCTTCCTTTGAGTACCATTGCACTGCTCTTTACTGCAACGAATTAACCACAGTCACTAATCTTCTGTGGGGCCCAAAGTTTCTGTATCCAGCAACATGTATAAGCCTCTCCTTGCATGATGTGTCAAGGGGCTGGAAGTGCATCCTTAAATGCTGCTTAAACTAGGATGAGTTTAAATATCCATTTAGGCTCCTCTCTGTTTTGGGGATGGGGAGATGAGGATGTGAATATTTATGAAAATAAAGTAATTTAGGTGCCAGGTCCCAGGTTTGGAAAACTTGGCCCAGAAAATATACGAAGTAAGGGTGCTTGTGGTTATATAAGATAACAAAACTCACAAGTAATTTGGATTAACCTCTCAAGTTTCTGCAGGGGCATAATATCTTCACATTCACGTCGCTTGATTAGGCTGTGTATGAATTTATATCCCAGTTTTGCAACCTAATAAACCTACAGAGTTTAAAATGGCTGGCTGGGGCTATAGGGTGTAGAGCATACATTCTGTCCCCTCATTTCATGAAGCAGCACATGGATGCCTGCCCTTCCTTGGAAAGAGCCAAGCACCCCATGTCAGCCTGCAAATGAACTGCCCATCCGAATGCCAAAATAAGTAGAATAAATTATTTGTTTCAGATATGTGCTCGAACGCTCCCAACCTCGGCGCTCTTTTTCACACACTCACTTCGCTTGTGAGTGCTCTGGAAGTCGAGGTTTCTGTTCAAGCTTTTGGACTCCTTGTGATCTGGCAGGAAACGAGAGCACATCGAGCCTCGGACGTAATCAGAGAATGCCGTGTGAAAACGAGGAGTGCTGGGAGCAGCATCTTTGTGGAATTCCAGCCACACCGAACTCCTTCCTTGCTGCTCGAGCACTGAGCTCACGGGCCCTATGACTCTGTGTGCAGTCTGAAATTGATTTCTGAGCCCGGCTAAGGGAAAGAGTTAAGCTTGTTCTCCCCTTCTCGTTGGCAGAAAGTTTGCAGTTTAAAATTACATACTGACTCTGGTGTAGAGACACAAGAAATTATAGAGCAGACACTGTCCAGGACAACGTATAATTTAAAATGTACTAAAGAATGTATACCACATGGCAAAGTAAGTGAAGTGCTTCTTCAAATATAAGTGTTTTGCATAGAAAGGCTGTAATTATCCACTCCTAGGGAAATGTTTGCATTCATTCTAAATCAATATTTACTATTCATCTCTTGTGTTCAGCAAAACAAGGATTTAACATTTTTTTGTTTTAATGAGGTACTAAGACTACAATAATACTACAATGTAATTGTCTTGATACAAAATATTGCTAAATTGTGCTGCTATTTTGGGAGCCAACAGTTTTTTTTTTTTTCAAAAGGAGGGGTATCCCTGTTTGTGAAATGTTCCTGCAGGAACACACAATTCAAACTCAGCCAAGCAGGGAGACTCACCAGTTCCAAAGAGCCGTTAAGCCGCCTCTCTGTTAAGGCCCTTAACTGGGATCATTCGGGTGAGTCCTCTGCCTCCCCCTGAAAGTATCAACCTCTCTATAATGATTCCTTTTCAGCTGGCATCTCAACAACCACAACAACGATGCGATTTCTTTTTCTGGTTTTAAGCTTGGGTTGTGGGTTTGTTTTTTGTTTTTTTTTTTCCCCCCCTCCCTCCCAGCATCCTTCAGCGAGGCAGCAGGAGCCCAGGGCGGGCAGTAATTGGGCTGCAATTGTCTCCACACGCTGGTTCAAACCTGTTGATGCAAATGGAGTTTCCTGAACTTCGCCCTCCTGGGACAATCTGTGTGTGTGTGTGGGGGGTGCTTTTCAGGATGATATCAGAGCTCTGCCCTTCATCTTTCTCGAGTAACTAACCTACCTTAAAAAAAGTTTGATGTGATGCTTTTGGAGGACATAGCAAAAGAAAAAGTCCTAAAAATCGCATAGGAAAGTCCCTGCCCGTGGTGGGGGTGTTGGAACTGGATGATTTTGAAGTCTCTTCCAACCCAAACCATTCTGTGAATCTGTGATTCCTGCAGCAGGACTCTGGTGGAATGAGCATCTGAGAAGGATCAGAGTCCCTGGGAGGAACAGCACATTTAATCACAGCCTGTGGCACTGCTATTCTGTGGTTAGGAGGATGTCCTTGCACCAAGCATCCCTCTCTTTGAATTTACCTGGCATGTCTTAAGAAGTAATTCTCAGACTTCTCTGACTTCAAAAAAAAACCCCAACGAGCATTTTTGGCAGTGCTGTGGCTCCATGTGAATCAAATCAGATAACTGGAAACACTTTAGTTGGAAAATCCTTTAAAATCCTTTTCTTTAATCTCTACTTTTTATTCTTACACACTGCCCACCATATTCCAGGCTCTGGCCCATCCTTCCCAACGCTAAATGGTTCCACCTCTGCCACTAAAATTCACTGTCCAAGCAGAGACTAGAGTGGATTTCAATCTCATACTCAAGCAGATTGTCCTGCATTTTTTTTTTCTGACGACTCTGAAGTCATTCTTGTCCTCTTAGAAACTCGTGCACATAAAAAGGGTCAATAGCCCTGAGAAAAGAGCAGTCTCTTTCCCCAGCAAATGTTATTGTAACTGGTGTTTTAGTTCTCCAGATATCACTCTCGGTGTACTGGGTAACAAAAGGCTGTGTAGTGCCTAATCATTCAGCAGTGATCCAGGGAAAAAGCAGAAGGTTAAGAGCAAGTTCCTAAAGTCTGTAAAATCAATGGGACACTAGAAAGGGAACTGAAGTGTACCAGAAGGGACCTCTTGAGGGTCATTAAAAAAAGCAGAAACTGATTATGAACAGAGCTTTTACCCAAAGAACTGGAGGGGGCCAGCAAAACCATTCTGCTGCACTTCAGTTAAATGTGTAATAGTGGAGACATTTTCTACACAGCCCATAAAGGATAATGAGGATGCCTTTGATAGCTTTCAAGAAAGTTGTTCTTGTCAGTGTTCACAAAAACATGATCTGAGCGTGCACTCTCAGCACATACAGCCTGTGGTGATCGGAGATAGATGGTGAAGGGGAAGATGCCAACCCAAAACTCTGCATTTCACCCCTGAAATAGGCCCTATCCATTACATGTGAGAAAAATTGCATCAGCCTGACAACATGATGCAAACTTTAGCAGTGATGAAGATTGGTGTTCTGTCTACTGTTCTTGTACCTCACCTCTCTGTGATGTGGGGTGTGAGGAGAAGTGGCAAAGTTGGGTGATATTACATGTTAGGCTGGATTCATGTATCTCTTCTTCCTCAATAAATAGGTTTTGTCCTAATGCTTATTGAAATCAATCACCATCACAATTTTGGATTAGAACCTAATAGCTTTCTGCCCAGTTTCTGCATTGGGAAAGCAACTCATGGCAGTGGGAATTGGGATGTTTGTTCTCCTCCTGTCTCTGACCCTGATCCTCTGTGTGATTCTGGGTGAGTCACAGCTCTGCTGTGATTCATTTTCCCAAAGAAGAAAAATTAGTGCCATCCAGATTGCATATCTTACTGGTGTACTCTAAGAATAATTTGTAAAAATAACGTAAGATGCCAGCGGGACTGTGTTTTAGAACTTTAGGGTGTTATTGGTCACCTCAAAAAGCAGGGAGAACAGACTCTACTTTGCTTTTAGACTATAGAGCAGTTCTGTTGGGGAGAAATACCAGAAACCTTTCTAGTAAAACTTAACTTTGAGTTCTTTGTACTTCAGAGGAAGCAAACCTTTTCTCCAGAAATAGGCGTTTGCAGGGATGAACTGAACGTGAGTCAGTCTAACAGTGGTTAAAGCCAAATTGTGCAACTTGTGTGTCATTGCCCTGTGATCCCAGCTATCTTCAATTACTAGAAAAAAAATGCAGGAAATTCAGGTGGAAGGAATGCATGGAAATTGAAGTCAAAGAAAGATATTCCTTGTGGCCTTGGCAAAGGGTGTTTTCAAGCTGAAGTAGCTTTTGAGCAATTAGCATCTGCTGTGTGCAATTAGGGAGTGACACGCAGCCCAGATGGAGGGATCCAGCAGCCAGTGGCCATCTGGATTTTGGTCTTTGTCAAGGGCACACTCAGATCTGGGGTTCACCTGGTCCTGTGACACAGCCCTGCCTCTGCCCCACGTTGCACAGTCAACCTTGAATCATCAGTGGGGAAAAGGGTGAGACAATTCCTGCAGGTCCCTCAGGTCCAAAGCTTTCTGAAGTCACTGGAAAGGTTATGACTGGAGATGTTGAGCTCTGAGTTGGTGCACTGCCCCCAGTTTTCCAAAATGAGGTAAGTTACTCAGATGAAATCCACCTTTGAGCTGTAAGTGGTTTGATATGCACCAGTTTCTGCTGGGACATGTGGCTTGTGAGCCTTAGCAGCTGAAATCACACAAAGAAAATCAGCTCTCGAAGGGAGAATTTTGTCAACAAGCTTTTGTATTTAAAAAAAAAAAAAAAAAGGCAATTAAGTTTTTCTTAGAAGTGGTGAGAGGTATCAGACCCAACCACAGAGACTAATTCTCTGAAGAAATCTAGTTTTAAAAGTGAAACTATAGTTCAGTTTGTGAAATACAAAGAATAAAAATGAAAACCAACTGACAAACAGTTTCTGACTACACTGTATCTAAAAATGGGCCAACCTCATTTATTCTATTTAAAAATTGTGTACCCATAGTGCTCGTGTGCCAACTTCAGCATGATGGAAATGAGAATGGTTGAGGTATAAACCCTTGGAAAACAGGGTTTATAATGGAAACAGTAATTGACTCTCAACCACCGCATCAAAAATACAATACTATAATACAAAGCCTCGCTCTTGAGATCCCAGCTCTGCTTCTGACCTCAGGTTGGCAGACAAACACCTCACCACAAAGCTAACTAATGTTTATAGGTTTGGTGTGGGGTTTTTTTTGTTGTTAGTTGTTCTTTTTTTTCTTGCAAAAGGAACATGGCAAGTGAAGAAAATTTATAGGAGCAAAGCAAAGTTGGCCAACAGTTCAAAAGTTCTCTCTTGTAAGCTTTTTGATATTTTTCCCAATCACTGGTTCTCTCTCAACTCCTAAAACTAAGGGGAGATGCCATGCTTTTCCTCTGGATAAACACTCTGTTTAGGCTGATGATTTTATTCATGAAGCTTTAGCTTCATCTCAGCTTTACAAATAATTTAACTGTTCCTTCAAAGGTCAGAAATTTGGTTTTCCTGTATGGAGAAGACAAAAGAGACCCATCTCTTTACAGCTGTTGACTTTCCCTTCTCTGCAGGGCTCTAACAGAGAAGAGAGGCAAAAGCAAATCTTCCATTGATCTCATTAAAGATTCTTCCCAAAGTCATTGCCCAGTCAGAGCCAGGGGGCTACTTTTGCTGCCAATTATGTTTCCCATGACATCTTGTCATTTTGGGTTACAGAAAAAGTACCAGTCTTTGCTGAAATTTCTAATTAAAGGTGGTGAAATAGAGAAGATCAGGAAGTTCATCAAGGGAGAGCTACCACTCAGCCATGTGTGGACTTGTGAAATAAAACTGAGTATCACGAGATCTGCATGCATTTAAAAAGAAAAAAAAAAAAAAAGGAAAAAGAAGAGAGGGGAAAAAAAAAGAGAAATACTACTGAGGTGATTGAGCTTGTGGAACTTTGAAAATTCTTGCTTTTCTCTGCAGCAATAGGTTATCAGGTTTGGATTTTCAGAGGTACTGGAGAAAAGGATACATAGCAGATGCATTTTTTTGTCCTAAAATGATCTTCTTTCAGCTCCAGATTAAAATAAAATGTAGTTGTTTTCTTTTGATATTGAAGACAATACAGAGCCAAAAGTTTGGAGCTTGGTGAAGCTGCACCTTCATCTCTGCCAGCTTTGCAATAGATATGATCGTGGTTGCAATGGTACCAGGTGGGTGCACAGGCTGAGAAACTCAAAGCCTAATTGATGATCATTATTGGCACTATTCAAATCCAAGAAAATAGGTCATGTCTATTCCACCAGCATAATTTACCTATTCTTAGGCAAGTTTCCCAGTAATTGTCCCCTGGGCACCGTTTTTTTCTTACCTTTAACCGCTGAACACCTTTCATTGCAAACTATCCTGTTGATGTCAGTGTAAAGAGAATCTGCAGCCTAACACAGAATATTATTGTTAAACCTCTTTTTCCTGGAACAGAGACATTTTACCTTTACTGGCATCCGTGTCTTGACTCAAATGCTACTCCATGTGAAAATGATTGGGAAATTGCCAGTGCAAATAACAACTAAAGACTCCAAGAATTGGCCCTTTATGATGAGTGATTCATGATTTATGCTTTAAACTATATAAACTATGTGTTTCTATTTGGGTTTTGAAAAACAAGCCAGGAAAAAGCAACAATAGCTTAGCAAAAAAAAAAAAAAAAAAAAATGTATACAGTCCTGGAATGCTAGTACAGTCTTTGGCAAAGGATCAAATAGTGATAAGGCTTGACTCTATTGGGATATTAACATTTTTTAAAGCTATCAATGTAAAATAAATCTGAAAATGTATATTTAAATTATATATATATATATAAAAAACCAACACAAAAACAAAACCAGCATGAATATGCATTTTGTAGTTAACTGCTCCCTGTTGTTTTGGGCACTTGTCCTGCTTTAATACAATTTTTGAGGAGGAAAATCCTGACTGGAGCACAAGTTACATTTCCAGTCCTATTTTAGGTGGTTAGCAATCATGGATTTCCCTATTTTTCTTATCGTTTTTCTTTGATTTGCTTTTTTAGGAGTATTATCCAGCTCAGCTTGGCACGGCTCAAGTGCACAACTGCAACCTTTTCCATGACCCAAAAGTCAGTGCCACTCTGTGGGTTGGCAGTTTGCAAATAAAACATATCCTTAATGAAGTGTGGAAGCTCCTGTTCTTTTCCTTCCTCAGGAGACGTGCCTTAATCTCTGGCTCAGAGCCTTGTCAAATGCTGCAGTAAAGAACTGGCAAGCTCAATGCTGCTAATGGATTGAAACCTCCACCAGGTTGTTCATTTCTAGAGGGTTTTTTTTTTTTTTTTTTGCTCCTTCCTTCTTTTTTTTTTTTTTTTTTTTTGCTTTCCCCCCTAAATACTGCGGCAAGTGAAGCATCACTCCAGTCCTCAGTCTTCTGTAATGATTGGTTGGGGACTTCAGTGACAGCTCTACAATACACGTAAGAGAAATTTAAATTATGCCACTAAAACGTACCAAGGATTTGGTTGCTTATGTAGGTCAATTATTAAGGGAAAAAATAAGATTAAAACCAGGGGGCTGCTCTGCGTGTTTGAAGTTATTCCCGAAGATATGAAACTGTGGTATTTATGCTTATAACTTGTGACAGGTTCTCTAAGTCACAGGCATTTTGTCTCTTCTGGAGCAGAGGCTGAAAATGTTTGGATTTTTCTCTTTTGTATTATTTTTTATTTTTCCCCCCTCCAAAAGTGACCATAAGCTGGTGAAACATATCTGAATACTTAAAAAATACTAAAAATGCAGTACTAGAAATTATTACAGTGGTGTTTTTTGTGGGTTTTTTTTAGGATATGTTTGACTAATATTGAGATAAGGGTAGCTCTTACTAGTTGTGGCATAAATTGAGAAAAATCCTCATTGTCTTCAAAATTTGGATTTTATTTTATTTATTTCTTATCACATGGATATGTTATGTGATCTCAGACAACATTTTCTAAAACGCAGCTCAAGAAAATTATCTCTCAGAATTTACCTGTTCACTGAGTCATTTTGAGAGGGGTTCCAGGCAGCCTGGTCAGGGTGCAAAATGCAAAGCACGTTTTCAGCAATAATCTGTATTGCAACCTGTTGTAGTTCAGAGCTTGAGAACATTTACACCAGGAAAAAGGGAGAAAGCAATTATTCAATCCCTCGTGCTGGGGGCAGGAATTTGTAGTGTTCCTTTAGTCTCTGTTAACCTGGTTCTGTCAATGCCACTAACTCTGTGACATCCTGGGTGGAGGGAAAACCTTGGGATGCCGGGCAGTTTGGTGCTAAAACGTTATCAAATAATGGATGTGAGGTAGCACCGTGTGTTTTGTGTCGTTGTGCTTGTGCTTGTTTGAAACACGGGGACTCCTGGGGGGAAAACAGGTTCCCCTCAGTTCTGCTGTGGATGGAAGGGATGAAAAGGGAGGTTTTTATATTGCTGCTTGTTTAGATGGAGGATGTAGCACGTTCCTGGAGGGACCTTGGTGTGATTTATGTCCCGAGCAGATGGGAAGTTGGGTTCTTCCAGCAATGCTTTTGCAAACCATAGAACCACTAAGGTTGGAAAAGCCCTCTAAGATCATCGAGTCCAATTGTTCCCCCAGCACTGCTAAGGCCACCACTAACCCATGTCCCCAGATGTCACATCTGCACATCTTTTAAATCCCTCCAGGGATGGGGACTCCACCACTGCCCTGGGCAGACTGTTCCAATGTCCCAAAGGATTGCACTCTGCATCTGTGTTGATGTTCTCCATAAAGTTCCTGTGCATCTTTGGGAACTACTGAAATGCTGGAATAACTATTCTACTTGAATATATTTCCATCAGTGAGAAATTAATATATGACATCCTCATGTCTCATTATTTCTGGCCCTTTAGAGGATTTCATCAAGGGCAGTGTATGAACTAAATCCATCATTGCACATAGATGGTCTAGAACTTCTGGAGCAGCAGCTGCCTGTGCTGCAAGTTGCTTAAAAGCACTTTTGAGCTGCCTGCTGGAAGAAGTGGTTTGCAGTCTGCAAAGAGAACACTTAGAAATAGGAAGGGAAATAGTATATATTTATACAGGGATTGACCCAGCTGTGAAGTGTGCTGTCAGTTCAGTGAGTTTCTGGAAGAGAGGAAAAAAAAAATGAAAAAGTAGTGTTTTACTGTCTTTTCTTAGAAGACTGAATTTTGTATTAAACAGTTGTGTTTCTAGAATTCCTTGAAAGAAGACTGGAAGGACACCAGAGTTCTAGGAGATTAGATGCTGCAAAAGAGCTGAAGCTCAGATACAGAAACAGCGGGAGCTGTGTGGAGTTGAAAAGTGGAAAAAGGCATGAGTGGAGAAATTAAAATCTGTTTGTTAAAGCTATGCAAGGACAGACTAAAGAGTTTAACATGAAGTGAGAAGAGAGGACTTGAGGAGCTGCCAGAATGTGGCTGCATTGTTTAGCTGCTGGATTTTAGATGAATGACTCTGGACTTTGTAATGCAGTCCGGGGATCACACCCCAGTGAAGGGAATCCTCACGGAGTTATTCTCCTCTGCCTGCACAGACCTTGATTAGTGGTAAAGGCCCAAAGTGGCTGAGACACGTCCTAATGTAAGGCCTCCGGTTGTAAATCAATATTTGAGATAAATGGTTTTAACTGTTCATTATGGAAACTTCATTCTGAGAATAATTGTAAGTCCAAAAGTGAAAGTGAGATTTAAGTCCCGCGTTGATCTGTGCAGATTTGGCAAGCAGCACACATACTTAATCAGTCACACGGTGGCTTCCGTGCCTAAGATGGAGCTTGCAGCTTGTTTGTTCTGAGAAATACAGTGTATTCATTCATCATCTTTATTCAAATTAGGGCATCTGAGGGGGAATGACAACCTTGTTCTGCGGAATTATCCACTGCGGTTTAAGGAATGCACCTGCCGATGTGAGAATCGGGGAATGTGGCGATGGCACGTCTAGAAAGAGTTCAGCAGCTCGGTGTTACCCCATGATAGATAGCACAGCAGGAGCTCCCATGGCTGCCTCGTCCACAGCAGCCAGAATTTGTAACTTTATGCTCCTTCTTTATTCCAATTAACTTATGTTCATGTCGCTAAATGTGAACTTTCATTGTCAGCACTGGAAATTTGGGCTGCACCCAGAGCTTCACTAGCAAGCACTGTGTTAATTGCTGCAGAGTTATTTTAGATTTTCTTTTTTTTTTTTTCTTCCTTTTTCTTGAGGAAAATCAAAGTTTTATTATTATCTCTGCTTTTGCAAAACAATATATTTCCTTGGTGATTTAGAGCTGCATGAATCTCTTTCTCACTGAATTTCTTTACATTTTCTTAAGGTGCTTTACCTCTTATAAAGCATGATTACTGATTAAGTAACACATGCACTTTCTGTGGGAATACTTACTGTTTTTTGCTCTCTTCTTATAGAGGTCCCATTATCAGTTTCTCCTCCTCCCACTCAGAATTTAAAAACTAGAAAGAACAATAATAATCTTGCTGGTTTTCTCCCTTCCAAGTAGGTAGAAGAAAATTGCTTGATTAGATTATAGGGTTTGTATATGTGTTTAAAGAATTTATTGTGGGAAATCTATATTAGAGCCCAAATGATTAATGGTGATTAGTGTTCCCAGGTTTAATAACAAAAGAATTAATAGTGAGCAGCCACTTACCATAAAGTGTTTCCTTGACATTTCTTCCTAAAAATAAAAATTCTGAGCCTGCCACGTAGATTTTTGGGAAAGAAGAAAGAGAAAGATTAGGCGAGGAAACTTCTCACTGTAATTTAAACCATTATTTTTCTGACAGCTTTTTATCTCCTGTCTGGAAGAAATAAACATATTAAATTTTTTATTAAAATAGTTAGGCTTTGTGAGAGTACTCTTTTCCCAGTGCAATAATAAATATTTATTTGTACCAGAAACAAAGAAGTTTGTCCACGAGGCTTTTACTGATGCTTAGCCAAAGGTAGGATTCTCTTAACCTCATAAATACAGCCCTTATGTACTTGCTTTCTCTCCTCCAGTGCAAATTTTGATGTATAAGTAACATTCCTGCAGAGACCAGGTCATCCACTGGTATTGATCACCTGCCTTCCTGCCCCTTTGATTGTTGTTTATGAAGGGTGAAGATCACTACATCAATTAAAGAACAGCTCCGAAACACAGAGTTAAACCACAGCCACAGTAAATTTCCAAATAAATAACAAAGGCTTTACAGCAAAGATCTTCAGACATACGGGCTGGACACTGGATGTGGCCAGAGAAGGAGTTTAACGTGACCCAGTGAGCTCTTGCAAAATCCTCCTTCTGTTGCTTGTGCTCTGCCTATCCCCTGTTGTGTTCCATTGGCATGGCTTTAAATATCACCTCCTACCCGTCAGCGCCGCGGGGGCAGCGTGTCTGGATGGAGTGGTAGGAGACTGGTGTTAGGCACTCACATCAGAAAGGGGATTGCATCCATTTGGGAAAAAAGCTCTTGGCCAAAGTGTCCAGTACAGAGTGAAATTCCATCCTTTTGAAGAAGGGGGAAAAAAAAAAAAGGCATGAAAAGAAAAATACTGTCAGATGTCCGTGTACTATTAGCACGGAATGATTTATGCTGAATCCTGCTCTTACTGTTTTGGTAGATCTGTATGTGCTCTGCCTATGATCTGGATGTGGCTGAGGTTTCTATGTCTGTGCTTCTGGCAAATGTGGTCAGTATTTAACCCAGACTGTATTTTTGTGCTTGCCATCTGCTTAATTCTGAATGTCAGATCCACAACTGGCCTGCTAGTTATTGCTATTCAGCTATTTTGAACTCAGTTCCGTGCAGCAGATAGGAAAGGATGTACTGGTTATGTGAAAATGTCAATTGAGCTGCATCTCCTCCCAAAAGCTAAACCCAAATCTCTGTGAAAATAAGAAGAGGGGATGATAGATACTCCTACATTTTTATTACATGTGTTTTCCAACCTTGTGCCTTCTTGTCTTTGTTGCAATTAAAGAAAAAAAAAAAAAAAAGGAAATAGTAAAATATGAGCTTGTAAGAGTTTTCCATCTGCTTGGAATACTGAGTCAATGGACACACCACGCTAAACCTTTTCTAAGTAATTTTCAGTAAGATTCTATGTTTTCAGGTGTGGAAAAACTTCAATATGTGACTTTGCTGGATATGTTTAACTGAAGTGGGCTATTAGGTCTCACTTCTGACTCTCCCCTTTCCAGCCTTTCTTACAAGGCCAGGCTAATCAGATTCTTTTAATATGTTTGGAGCATCTAGTAAGAAAATAATTGGAAATGTTTTTGACAGCTTGGTACAACTCAGAAACTTGGATGCAACGCAGGAATACTGGCAAAACTGCGTACAGTTATTTCTTGTAAGAGAAATTACTTAACACTCACAGTTATTTGTACACTTCACAGGTCTGATTCAGTCTTACAGTTTCGGTGTGTCAAACAAACGTCAGCACCTTTACAACGAGCGCACTGACAAGTGGATGAGACAAGCAAGTGGGCTGGAGAAGACATCTGCCTCCAGTCTCCTGATGTACCTCGAGGACCTACGTCTGGAGGTAGGAGAACTGCTGCAGGATGGGAGGGAGAGCTCAGAAAGGATATTTTTTTGGTGCCTGAAACCTGGGTTGTACCCGGGGGGCAAACAGAGTGGGGTTTCCCCATCTCTTGGGGCAGCAGTGCCCACAGAGGTCAGAGACGGTTTGTGGCTCCAAAAGTTCCTCCAGATGAAAAAAAAAGGCCATTTTATGTCAGAGGCTGGGGGAAAGATGTGGGAAGGAAGGCTTGCCAATGGCATGATCTGTCTCTTAAGCTACAGAGAATTTGCACAGTGTGGCCCCAGAGCAGGAGGCTGAGGTTTAGAGGTGCTGAGGTAGGATTAGAAAGAGGTTTTTCCTCAGTCTTGTTGGATGATGTGCCCAAGTGCCTCCTTTGAAAAGGGTGGTGGGTGTGCTGCAGGTGCTCCAGCTGGCTGAAAGGTGGCTCTGCCTGCCAGACTAGAATGAGAGAGTGTATGTGGACACACTCCGAGGCTTTTTGTTTCCTCACCCCCACGCAATCCTTCTGCAGAGAAGTGGTCAAGTAAAATACATACATAGGCGAATAAATCGATTACACAGAACCTGCTTGCCATCCAAAAGCACTTATCCAAACCCTATCTGCCAGAGATTAAAACATGGAGGTGTGCCTGATTGTAACCCATTTATTGTTTATGAATTCACTATCCTCTTGGATGTCCCCGGGTGCCAGATTTCGCTTATGGATCTCTGAACCAACTGAAGGAAATGTAAAATCAAATGTAGACAGACAGCTCCCTCTCGAATACATATCCACAGAGGCTCGGGAACACTTGTTATGCTAGCAAGGGTGTGGAATAAATTAGGCTCAGGAAATTTGCTCTGGATCCACCTATTTTAGACGAGAGGCTTTGTGTGCCACGCTGGAGCCCCTCCTGGGGGAGCGGCCGTCACTGCGGCTCAGACAGGTGGATCTGGAGATGCTCGGGCTCGGAGCGTGGCAGAGGACCAGCAGATCAATATTTAATGGAAAGGCTGTTGCAGCCCCTCACATGCATAATTTATTCCTGCTTTTGGGTACAGCTGGACCTGAACCAAGCCACGCTTCCAGGCTGCAGCGGTATCAGAAGTGGGTCCAAGCGTTTCAGAGGGTCCTCACCTTCAAAATGGGGGCAATTCCAAAGCCAGAATTCAACTCTTTCCCTACTCTCTCCTTTGCCCAGCACAGAAGCAAACTCTTTGGGGCAGTCTTTGAAATTTGTGTCAAATTACACTGGCTTTCCCTCACTGAGGGCACTGTTTGTATAGGACAGAATTAGGGCCCCACAAAGAATTAAGCATTTTGGAGTTTAATTAAGTGTGCTAGCAACACATGAGCAAAGTCACTCTCATAAAAAAGAACTTTATTGTGCAAACTGACAAAAAATAAAGGCCCTTTGGGATTAAATTAAAAAAAAAAGAAAATCTGAACAAACCCACACTCTGGTGAGTAACCTGGCCACCCTGGCTCATTTCAGAGAGTGGATATCTCCGCTTGGGAATTTTTTTATTCCCTGACAAACGATTAAATACCAGTGATACGATAGCACGCGATGCCGGCGTGGCAAGGTATGAGCAAGAGGGATTTGCTTTAGACTAGTTAAGAAATAAGCTTACTAATTCACAAATTTATTATAAGATTAGCCTTTAATACCTGATAATCACCTTCGTCAAGGAAAATTTCTCCTCTTCAAAAGGCAAATGAAATTTATAGATGGGTCTTGAGCCAGGCCTGTGGGTGGTAGACAACATTCAGGAGAGGTCCAGCCTTTCTCTTTGAGCAGGGGGAGCAGAAACAAGGCAGGCATGGCAAAATCTCAGATGCTTTAAGATTATTAATCTCTTTGCAGAGAACAAGTTTGATCTCTGTCAGACTGTCCATTAATTTTGAGGGAGATACTTTTAAGACCTTATGTTTGTGTTTTAGTGGAGCTATTCCAGATAAATAAGGAAGGAAAAATGTATTCTCATAACATATACAGACAAGTGTTCCCATTTCAAAGGTGATGTTGTCATATAGATATAAGAACAGCAGTATTTGCTGTAGTCTTGTTATTATCTCCTTTTGCAATAGCCTGTCTGGTCTTGAATTAAAAAAGGGTTCCCAACGTGTTACACTCATGAAAACATCTGGTGCAAAAAAAGGCCTTTCCTCCCAAGGACTTTTAGCTTGAACTAATGAAAAAGGCAAAGTGTGGGAGAGGAAGAAAGGAAAGGGAAGAGAGAAAAAAAAAAAAAAAAGGAAAGAAAACTTTCTACAGTCCCACAACCTTTTGCTAACAGATGGAAGTCTGTCTCCTGATTCCCAGCCTAGTCCCATTGCCAACAGAGGATATTGCATAACTGCTGAGCACAAGTAAATACCCAAGTCACTCATGCAATGATATTGTGAGCAGGTATGAGAGCAGCACAAGCCCTGTGCCAGAAATGGTTGTAAAGACAAACAACAATATAAATATTTGCTGTGTTGCTGTTATTATCTTTCGTTTTTTGAAGATATAGGTGAATGACAGGTTTTTATGCAGGGATGTTGAATTTGGAACAAAATTCTCCTCTCTGGGTACCAGGCATTCGCATGAGTTTGCTTGTTATTGTATTCCTCTGTAGAAATTAAGTGAAACCTAAGATCCAACCTAAACCTCCTCTAATGCTGCAGTTTTTCCTGCAGCAGAGGAACTCCTTTCAATCCCCTACCTGTCTCCAGCTGCCAATGTTTGCAGAAGTTACAGGAATTTAATTATCTTCAGGGCTTCTACCTCTCTATTGAATTGGATTGGTATAAGCCAATGAACTGGTGACTGGTTAATGAAGAAAAGGTCTGGCAGACAGTGTCAAAATTTCCTTGCTTCAGGAGCCTTGCCCAAAAGAATTGAACTCAGGAAAGTGTGGAATTTTGATAAGTATAAACCAGCATTTGAACTGTAACAAAGATTGTCTAGTTATGGAGCGAGAGAGAATAAATCAAGGGATTAAATAGAGAGAAAAGCAAAGGTCAGAGGTCCATCCCCTCCTTGAATGACAAAGATGAAAGAGATTAGAAGTTTCTGTGATTGGAAATACAGTCTTCCTAAAATGAGATAGTAGTTTCAAAGTCCAAACATTAGACAAAACTTGTTTATTCAATTTATTGAAGAGTTCTCAGGCTTAGGGTTCTCATTCCTTCACTTGTTATGGGTTTCTACACACTGGAGCAGGACACACAAGTGGGAGTGAAAGTCTAGGCCAGGACTTTTGAGTGTGGATCACCCAGTGCTTGAAGGTCCTTGTGGGGCTGGGACCAGGCTTGGTTTCTGCTGGAGAAGGCACAGGCAAAAAGCTCTGTAGAAATCCACACACTTCATTACACCACAGAAGACAGGGAAGCAAATGGTTTTCTCTGGTATTTAAAGTGGCAATTTCGAGGCAAAATGTGAGTGTTCTTGTGCAAATATACAGGCAAGAGGCCTTTGGAAATTACTCAACAAAGTTATAGATCTTCCTGAACTTGAGCCAGGCAAAAATACTAGGACCTGACCCAAAAAGGAAATATTTTATAGCTTGAATGCCTTTTACCAATCAATTTTTTTTCTTTTTTTCTCCTTGGAAATGCTTCTTTCCTCTTGTGGCTGAGATGAAAAGATTGAAGTATGATAATGATGTAGTGGAAGAGTCATGTTTGGCCAGGTGATAACTAAGCATTTTGGATATTCTGGTATTGGCTTTCAAGCACAAGTGGGTGTGTACATGAGTGTTATACCTACAGTTATGCATGTAAGTAAATCTCCTTTCTCTCTTTTTGTGCTATTTCTGTGTTTATACATATATTAAGGATGGCAGTGATAAGTGGGACTGAGAGTCCCACTATCCAAAGACATGCAGGGATTGCTGGATCAAAGACTGGCAGCCAAGGTGAGAGCTGTTTTCCCAACATACTCATTTCAAAACTCTGTAAGTGTAACTCTTACTACTAGAGGTATTTCACTTTAAATTCTTACTTTTGCTGCACTGGGTGCCTTCATCCCTCCTCCATGCATGAGGCCTGGAATAAGCAGGATTGGAGGGGGGGGCAGATGCCCTCACCTCCCACTCTCAGACTGAGAGCTAGAGCTCCGCAACACTTTTCTTCCAGCCCACAGGTTGTAGCAAGTGTTCAGTCACACCAGCCCTCCCTATGATTGTACCTGCATTATTTATTAGCCAAAGGATGTAACTCTGTCCCTTTTTTCAACCCAGCTTTAGTGACTGTGTGTTCAGGGTCAATTCACTCACCTCCCTGCAAGCTGTGCAGGGTGAGGAGAAGCAGGGATTTTCCATGTCTGTTCCTCGGCTGGCTCTCAGCACAACTCCACTTCAGATTTTAGGGCTTTGCGTGGATTCTCAGGCATTTGTGTGTAAAAATATAAGTATCCCTTGCAAAAAAAAGGCAGATGCACTTGATGTGGAGCATCAAAGCAGATGGGCTGCACTGTGCAGAGGGGTTTCATCACAGAGCTGGTAGTTCAGAATAAATCCGTGTCATATTACAGTATTAAGATATAAAACCAACTTGATAAGGAACACAGAAAACTGCAAGGCAAGCTGCTTGTAAGCCCTGTGCTCACAAAACAGTCCATATACTCTGACAACAGAGCTAATTTTCTTTGTACTAATTCTAATAGCAATTCCTAATAATTAGCTAGATCTAATTTAGATTTGCATTCCTTCTTTTCAATGCTATCCTATTACAAATAGTTGAGGAACCTTGCCATAAAAAAAAATAAATAAAAAAAAAAGATATTATCCTGACAACCTGGGACTGCTGTTGGAGAAAAAAAATTGCCTGAAAGGGTTTCAGGAAGTTACAAAACTCCTTTACATGGCCTGTTGGATCTGTGTATGATTTCCAACATTACACAAAATAAATACCAGGAGACTGGTGTGGTTTATACAAGAGTTTATAGAGAAAAAAAAAATCCACCCACCAGCTCCCTTGCTGAGGATTACAACCAGGTCTCTGCTGCCAAGTTCTCTGTTTAGGTAAAGCATGAGAAAATCTGCCATTTTTTTAGAGTCACAAAAGGGGTGCTACAGGGGGGCAGTGAGAAGCTGACAGCTCTCACTGCTTAAAAGGCAGCTGTTCCTTCTCAGGTACTGTTATTAATAAACCCTAAGGTAATGTTTGCTCTGAAATATGTCTAATTGAAATAATTTACCCTAACCCTTAGAGAATTATGAAACTGTTTTCATCATGTTCACACACAGCAAAATAATTATGAGATGCCATATGGAAAAGACATCATGTGGTATATGTATTTCTGAATGTATACTTTTTGAAATGGTTCCCACAGATAAATCATACAGCTAATTTACAAAGAGGAGGTGGATAGTAGTTCTTAAGTGTGCAGTTTAAGTTTAAAATGGTTTCAGGCTGGGTAAATTTACAGTGGTGATGACATGCAGTAATTGCACTGATCACAGGATGTATATCACAGAACATGTCGATAACGCCATTAAGTTGCACTGCCTAAAATGGAGCAAGAAAATTGCTGGTGACTCTCTGCTATTGCAATAAACCACCCCTCAAAATCTCTGCAGGTCCTGTGTGGTCCTGAGCTCATTTGGCAGCTGATATGTACCTGGCCAAAGCGCTGGAGATGCTCCTCCACTCTCTGTGAGTCTCTGAGGTGTTCTAGTTTACATCTGGAAAGCTCTGAGTGGACACCTAAGCAAAGTGAAAACTCTCTCAATACACAAATTAGTGTTTAGTACTCTTAAATACAGAAATTTATTTTTAATTTAGCCCACAAGAGAAAATTTCTTACGTTGCTGTGCTGCTCCATCCCTCACTTGAATGTTTTCCAAGTGGTTTTATTCCTAATATGTATTCCCCGGCATTGTTAGTGTATTTATGATATACCTCTGTGTTTTTATGTATGTAGGTTTGGTTATGTATGTACATACATACATAGCTTTGGTAGCAGAATTCTGTAGGGCACTTCTTGGTCTTTTTCCAGGAATAATTGTGGCAGCCAGTGAGACATCCGAGGTTCTCTTGCTGGTGGTTAGGAAGTTTTGAAGGTGCTTTTTGAATAAGGAACTCCTATTAACATTTCTGGAAATCTGGCTGGGGATCAGGCTTTCTTGTCAGACTTCTGGTAGTTCTTCTTTCCAGATGGATGGAAGTAGAATAAGGGAATAGCTTATTGCACCCTTGCTGTTTCATGTCCAATTGGAAACCAGCAAGTGAAGAAGACACAAAGATATTTCATTCTGTCCAGTGCACTCTCTTTATTTCTAAGGACTCTTCCAAAAAAAAAGGTAATCTCTAATTTGAGCAGTTCAGGTTTGCCTGTATTTGTCTGAATTTACTCACCCATCACTCCTGCAATTATTCCTAAGGTGACTGATAAAATATTTGGAAGATGTGGGATACAAAACCTAATTCAACCCCAGCTCTATTTTGCAAGAGCCGTAGGCCTGCAATGCTTATCCCCCAGTAATGACATCATTACCCTGCATTACTGCTCTAGGTAGTGTATTTGTCAACAGGCAGTAACTGATGAGCACAAGGAAAATATTTACCCAACTTCTGTGCTGTGGCATTACCCCGGTAATGCCGTTTCGGGAAGATCACACTGTATTCCTGAGATTCGTGCTGCAGAAACCAAAAAAGCATTGACATTTCCGTGCGTGTAACACCAGTCTTCAAATAACCACCTTTTAGAGACAGTAATTACAGTAATTCTGGCTTTAAAGGACAAATAAAAAATAAAAAGAGAAGGGAAAAAAGTGATATTTCCCACAAATATCCAAAGGTGGGAGTTTTCCAATACCCTCCCTGTGCGCGGAGCGCTAGGGACATCCATATTTGATGTCTCCCTAATCTTCCCAGGAGTAACCACACAAGCCAATATTTACTCACTCTGTCTGTACAGATACAGTATCTGAATGCTGCTGCTGCTGCATTAACGTGCAAGTATTTAAACCGAGTTTTTCTGCCTCATCCCTGGCAACCGCCTGCACAGGAGAGGTAGCCTCGTGCCTTCCTCCTCTCTGTCACCCCTGCTTTGGATGAGAAATGTGATGATCTTTCTCTGTTTCTAATGTTGCACAGAGGAAAAGGCACATTCCCCTTTTGGCAACTTCCAGCCATTTGTTTTTATGCTCACTGAAGGTGTATCGAGGTTGGTGTTATTACAGCGCCCTAAACCAAAAGTCACATTTTTTCCCCCCCGGTGCATTACACTAGATTATTGTTTCACTACAGTATCTGAAAGCATGAAATAGAGATTTATGGTGCTCTTGTGTTTTCCACTTCAGTTCATGTAATGTAGAGAAGGTAAAGTGTCTCTAGCTGCACAGTATCCCCTCTTTTTCCTCTTCGGAGCAGTGTGTGCTGCGTGATTAGAGGATAGTGAGAAGGTCACTGACCAAACTTTATCTTCCACACAGTTTCCCACAGAATGTATTCCTCCTAGGGAACATTTTCTCAGCTCAGGTTATTTCCAGAAATGTTCTCAAACCATAAGAACAGTCCTTGCAGTAAAGCATTGCATTCCCACTTTTTATCCTTTATCTCGCAGTTCAGTGTTGACAGCATTTATGTTTCTTCTATTGACTGGGCCAAGAACAACAGGATTAATGAGGTTGTCTCTTCATGAGTGCATTACATTTTTTTTTTCCTCTGACCTTTCAAACATGGGAATCTTCTCTTTGCAATATTTCTTAAGGAAGGAAAACCCCTTCTTGCCGAAGCTGGTTTGGATGGGGGCTGGCTGGGTGGGAGCCCGAGTTCCCGCACACCTCGGGTGCCATAAGGGCATCCCCCACACCTCTCACCCACATGAGGGCTGGAAGGAAACCGGGAAAAAGCTAGAGAGGGAATATCTTTATTTCCTTGCTTTTTTAAATCCTTGTCTGGGGAGGATGTGGGATATTTTAAGGACTTTCTCAAGCCATGCAATTCTGTTTGTAATTCTCACACGGCTGCCTGCGGACTGTGGTACTGCAGGAACTGCTCGGGACACGAGTGAACAACTGGACACTGCCCTGCTATTTTATTTATTTATTTATTATTTCCAAAGGATTTCATATGTTTAGACTGGACAAGCAGGGGAAGGAGGAGTCACTGGAATTACAGCCTTCCTCTTGCATTTTATCTTTTCTATTCCTGATTATTTTTGACACTGGGCGACTGGAACACAATCAAGATAGGATCATTTTTAAGTGCAGCAGGACAGGGAACGTGAGGAATTTTCCCAAGGATGGGAGCACAAATATCTTTAAACACAACAAATAGCTTTGTGCATATGACATCTCTTAGCCAACATCCTCAAAATACTTCAATTAGATAAGCTAAACATAATTAAATTTTTGCATAAGATCGTTAAGGTTGGCTTATTCCCATTTTTCATCTGGGGAAACAGAGGGACAGAGAGCTGGAAAAACTCCCACTAGCCCAAAAGTTATCCATATAGGCAGGTCTCAAAGCTATAAATTTCCCTTTTAAACTGTTTATTTGCCCTTCTGCTGGGGAAAGAAGCACCACAAATTTGTGCATTCCCATTTTGCATCTTAAGGGGCAGAAAATCCCGTTATGGAGGTAAAGATGGTTTACTGTCAGCCTTTTGACCTGCCCTTTCCATCCAGCCCATGATAAACGGTGGAGAAATTTTCCTGGTATTTAGAGGGAGGGAGAAGTAGAAGAGGTTCTACAGATATGTACATAGACAAGTGTGTGTGTGTTTATATATATAGTTTATGAAAATATATAAATATATAGCTATATAAAGACCCAAATATAATATAAAAATGACTATAAAAAAAGTGCAAACAGTTGCAGAATGTATTTTCCATAAGTGTGTAGTTCTGCTGCAAATAAGAAATTCCTTTGCCATGCAGGAAAAACAGCTCTTACCTGCTGATTTAGGGGGAAATACAGTGTCCAGGGGACTTCTCTGCTGAGCACTCCAGTGCTGGCTTTACTTCATGTCCAGGGTGCAGAGGGCCAGGATGCCGGGCTGGGATCCAGGAGGGCCAAAGCTCAAGCACTGGGCTCAGGCTTTAAGCAAGCTCGAGACCTCTGTGTGTGGATTCAAGTCATCCTGGGACTGTGAGATCGAGCTGAACTAGACATGTGGACATTGCCAAATTCATCCATGTCAACCCTAGGAAGGGAGCAGAAATAAATATTCCTGGCTGCTTGATTTAATAATTTAAATAATTCTGCATATTAGAGACAGGCTGCTTTTGCAGTGGTTTGAGGTGAAAAAAGTGGTCAGAAAAGGTAAGAAATTTCTGAGCAACTCTTCTGAGTAATATTTCGTGAGATCTTGAAATATTTGCTCCTGAAAATAATACTTATATAGTAAAAAAAAAAAAAAGGAATTCAACTATTTATTGTCCACACAGGAGACAGCTTTTAATTTTTAAACAAACATGATTGCGTTACATGTCTTAGATTTGGGGCTTCTGTTTTTCAGAGCTTTTAGAGTTTGTTGCTTGAACTATTGTCTCTCATTTAGGATTTCTGTAGCAGCTGAACTTAAATAACCTGAGAGAGCACTTATTAGGTCCATATCTGTATTTGTCAGCATTTAGGGCAGTTAAAACACAACTATGACTGAGAAATTCTTGTATTCTACTTTTCTCTTAGAATAATGTATGCACAGGCCTAAATCTGCTGAGCTTTACTGCTGTTTAGTAAGAATTACATGGGTAAAGCTAAAGAAGCTGCAGTTTGCTTTCTATTCCTTTAAATAGCCAAGCTCCTTCACATACAGTACTGAGATATTCTCGTGAAGCCCAGAGTGAGAATAATTTTTAGGTTGTAACCCTCAAGACTTTCAGATTTTTAAATCCTGACACTTCTGGATTATTAAAAAAAAAAACCCAAACCCACGTAGCTATCAGTAAATGGTGAATACATGTTTGTGTAGTTTGCTTAATTTGCATTTGCTGGTAATTAATTAAAAAACATGAGTTTAATTAAATTCGGAGTTAGGGGATTCATTAAAATAAAAACAAAAAGCATTTCAGTTAAAAATGTAAAATAACGTGTTCGGCTGGGTTTGCTGGTGCAGCTTAAGGATTTGCAGGGAAATGCCAGGAGTACTAAAACTTTGGGGACTATCACACTCCACACAGTTAGAGAAGAGTTTCTGAACAAGGAGAGTCTTTGTCAGCAGATAAATTTCACCTTGTAGATACTTGAATTGAAATAATAATATTTACCCTCGGTTTCTTTCTGGTTTGAGTCCGTGGCTGTGAAAAAAATAACACCCAGAGAGGTCCAAAAGGAAAGGATTACAGCGTGGCTGAAGGTAAAGTTATTAAAATAAGAGTTAGAGGGAAAAAGACAAGATAAAAAAGCTTAAAGGGAAGTGATATCACTCTTGCAAAACTCAAGACCAAATTACATTTACCTGTCTATACTATCATGAAAAGTTGTTCCTCTTTTCAGTCTCTTTTAGACACAACTCAGTGTCTTAAGATTTCTTTTTCCTTTGAGAACCATGGAAGAGGCTTGATTTTTAAGAAAAAAACGTGTTATTTGGATGTTGAAAGTGTGAATAGAAAAAAACCCCACACCTCAATTGATAATTAAGTGTTTATTAAGTATTTCTCTCTGCTCCCTTTGATTCTGCCCCTTTTGCAGGACAGGGCTCGTCCCTCCAGCAGAAATGTTTGTGGTCTGCCTTATGAAAATTGTCACCTGGAACAGAAGTGGAACCTTTCCACCCTCTCAGACTGAAGGGATTTAGTGAAGATCTCCCAGAGCAGCTCTCACTCCCCAATAGATCAGGCTTGTTACCTTCATGGACCCACATGGGCCACTGTGCACCAGCTATGGCAGCTTGGGAAAGGCACAGGAGGGAATATCACTGCCAATTCTGTGCTCTTGGGGTGGGAGAGCTGCTGAAAAAAATGCCTGACTTTGATCAAACTGCCTCAAAATTAAGAATTTCTACTTTATTCTTCCCCCGAAGTATTTAATTTGGGAAGGAAACAATTATAATAATGGAATATAATATTCACTAAAAAAGTCCTAGTTGTATTCATTACATTCATTTTCCTAAGAGATTCATTTAAAACGCCTCAGTGATAAATATGAAATGCACACAAATAAATCAATATTAATTTGCCTAGAGGGGTGTTTTGGTGGTGGCTGAGCAGGATGTTGGTGGACAACTTGGTTACGTGCAAAGGAACAGATTTAAAAGAAAAAAAAAACACAAAAAACAAACAATCAACAAAAACCATCAAAACAAACAAATAAACAAAAACACAACAGAAAAGTATTTTGCATCTTTGAGATGAGGAGCCATCTGTGGGTGCCCATTTCCTGTGCAGGATCCCACTTTAGGAAAACACCTGCACCCACTGCAGTGCTGGAGAAGGTGGCCCTCTCACAGGGAGCAGATGCTCCACAGCTGAAGCCTTTCAAAGGAGACACCTTTAGAGCTCCTGCCCTTATGGGATAACTGAATTATCCATAAATAGTCTTTAAAGGGAGCATTGTCTGTTTAAAAAAGAAAAAAAAAAAAAAAAAAAAAGAAAGGAAAATGAAGTGGGTTTTTGTGTGTGGGTAAAGTAAATACAGTTAGAAATACATGACTTCTTAAAAGCTTTTTGAGGACCCCACACTCACAAAATCTTTTAGGTCATGTGTTTGCTTTGCAAAACATTTGGTAAGTAATAAGTGCCAAGGGACTATATGCACTCCATCTGGAATTAGCAGATTCCTCTTTGTTCAATTGTTCCTAAATTTGGAACCAGCCAACTTGCTTAAAAGTATTTTGATTTGCCTTTAAATAAATATGGGAAATAAACACAGCCCAGGACCAGGAAAGGTACGTTATTAGTCCTCTCCCTGCCTGCATGAGCCATTTAATTCTTAAAGGAGCATTTGACAATTCTAATGTTTGCTGCTGGTTTGAGGTAACAATTTGTTTGGAGTGGTCCATCATTTTTGTTTCCTTTTCATGAATAGTATCAAAGAATTCAGAGATAGACAAAGAATGACTAGTTCACTGAATCCACTCCACTGCCAACACCATTTTGTTCCCTACAGAGTATTTTTTTCCATTTCTTTCTCCAGGTTAAACTTGGAATTAAGAGGTCTGAAGAGAGGTATAAAAGTGGGGATTTCACTCTCTTCTGCTTTCCCTACAAGACAAATATCTCATTTTCATCTCCACCATCTCTGCGTAAGGAAATAGTGTGTCCAAAGATCAAGTAGATGCTTGCTCTTTGCAGGTGTTGTAGATTACTACCTCATCCCTGTAAAAGTTTAATTTTTGCTTGGGGAAAGCAAAAAAGGAAGAGAAAAAGCAGCACTTCTCTTATCTTCCCTGATGTCCTATAACATGTGAGTCTGAGACCAAAACACCTGCTTGTCCTGCGGGCATAGGAAAAGAAACTGTATTTCCTTGAAGGCCCTTAAAAGCTTTTTTAGAGAAAGCATCATGTGATCCATACACAAAACTTTACAAATATGTTTGGGAAAACACTTTGAAGAATTGAAAAAGCAAACTGGAACCCCCCAAAACTGCATCGAATTCATGACACGGGAATTCAGCCGCAGTAATATTTGACACTGCCTGTAAAGCAGAGCTCAGAAAGGTTGTCCAGTGCTGTTACATTTGGCATGTGAAGAATTACTAAGAGGTGCAGATCTGTAGATTTGGGATCCCAGCCTAAGATGTTCAGCCTGTGTATGTTGGTTTGCTTCCACGGACTGGAGTGGAGCGATGCAGGGGATGGATGATCCATCCCTCCACGGGCTGTGGAGAAGGCTTAGGGAGACTCTTTTTCCTAAGCCAGAGCTGGCCTTGGTGAACTGTCTTACCATGCATTACAGAGCAGGATCAAGGTCTTTATTTAGTTCACGGTTGCTCAGAGTCTCCTTTCATCCAACATTTGTTCAAAATCTAAGCAAACATTTTACTCCTGCCTCCAGCTTTCCCGTGAGTGGGAGCAGTGCAGCACGAGCAGATACATATTTTCTCTGTCTCTACAAGGTCTTTTTATTTGGTCTAGATGCACATCTGTAAGTGTTTTACCAGCTCATGTATTCATATATACTGTAAGTCAAAGGAGCTTAAGTTTTCACTTCTTGTTGCTTTGCAATCATTCTGTTTCACAAAGTGCTTCCAATGTGTTGTGTTTCAACAGCCTAAGGCCCTCTCTAAGTCATTATTCTGTTCTTTCCTAGCAAGGAGGAACTGAAACTGTAGTCATAGATTAGCATGGGACACTCAAAACCTAACCATAATCTCTCCTACCTCTTTTCTTATTCCAGTGAATCCTTATCCTGAGGATCAAACCTGTATTTCCTGTGTGCTTGATAAGGATTTGTGAGTGTGATGAAGTATCAGTATCACTCAGCAGGACCTGTTGAGGAGCCAGTGTTTGGGGTTGGCCCATGACAGCACTGATTCATCCTTTTAAAATCTAAACCTGTGAGTATGAGTTCAGGAACTGCACCAAAACTTAATGGAGACTCAGCTGTGTGCACACACCCTAAATTAGGACAGTTCTGCTTTGTTAGGTTAATGATTGGACTTGATGAACTTAGAGGTTGTTTCTAACCTTAATGATTCTGTGATTCCATTATTCTAATTCTTAAAGAGAATGAGCTTTCAGCTTTAAGGACTGTAGTGCCATGGGTTGTTGGCTGTACTTAATGTATTTAATTATATATATAATGTAACACACATGTATATCTATGTTAGGAAATATTTATTAGGATCTGGTGATTTGAAAAGGGAACCACTTTCCAGTGCCTAAAGGGGCTCCAAAAGAGATGGAGAGGGACTATGGGCAAGGGCCTGGAGTGACAGGACAAGGGGGAATGGCTTCAAGGGTACAGAGGGCAGGGTTAGATGGGATATTGGGAAGAAATTCTTCCCTGTGAGGGTGGGAAGGCCCTGGCACAGGTTGCCCAGAGAAGCAGTGGCTGCCCCTGGATCCCTGGAAGTGTCCAAGGCCAGGTTGGATGGGGCTTGGAGCAACCTGGGCTAGTGGAAGGTGTCCTTGCCCATGGCAGGGGGTGGAACTGGATGTTCTTCATGTTTCCTTCCAAAGCAAACCCATTCTGTGATTCTATGAAAAAAGAGTAATTTGTTTCTTCAGTGCCTACAACCTGAGTAAATATACTTGCTATAAAAATGTCACTAATTTTGATAACTTTCTGATAATGTCACTTCTTCAAGGATTTTTTGATGGCAAGAAAAGAAAAAATATTCATTCTTGTTCCACAGAAATTAATAAAAACCTTGTAATTAACATCTACAGGAGGACAGAGCTCCAGTTGCTACGTAAGTGAGAGACTAGTGGTTTCTTTTTGTTTCTGGCTATTATTTATAAATTCTGAACAAGCTACTTTGTTATGAGACTAAACTTATTTGCAACTTGTAAATCTTTTTGACAATGCATATGTTCGTACTTCGCATTTTGTCATCTCCTTTTCGGAGACTACAGGAGTTTCCATCAGTTCATTTACAAAAATTGCTGAGAGGTGGAAAAAGCCTTAGAAAAAGATGAAGCAACTCAGACAACAAGTAGGAGTATCGGGTGGTAAATGAAACAAATGTAAATTTTACAAACAAAGGAAAAGGTTATCAAAGTTTCACTCTCATGAACTGTGGTTTCTTTTAAGGGGTTGAAGGCAAGTGGTTGTGGCAGGCCAGGTTATCACGTTGTGCTATAGTTAGAACTCTGGACTGGTTCTTTGCCGTTGTTTGTTGAGATGACTAAGTTGTCATTTTTAATTAGCTTTATGCTCCTCTCAAAGGCTAATTACTTTATTTTTTTATCAACAATACTTGATTGGTAATGACAAGGGTGCCATGGTTACATATTTTTAGAGAATTCCCTAACCTGCACCGATATATGATTTTCTGTTCCCCCTGGATTCTTTGTGCAGTAAAGCCTTCAATAAAAATAATGGTTAAGAAAAATACAAGTTTATTGTAGATACTGGTGGAAAAAGGTATGTCTTGATTTCTTTTTGGCAGGAAGGTCATTGCTAATGTATTTAGCCAGTGTAAAAAGCCATTACGGTTAGTTTACCTCCCTGCCACTGACACTGGTGCTGCTCTATTACCTTCGCTGAGGTTACCTCGGGCAAACTGAGTTTGAGATCTTCCTTTTTTTTTTTTTATTTTCTCTCTTATTTGTCTGTAGTTGTGCATCTCCTCTGGTCGTCATGGAAATCTGGACTGACTGAACTGCAGACTTATTTCCAAGTGTACATGTTGCACAATCAGACACCGACTTTAGGAGAGTGTTTACTCCCCTGTTTACCAATATTGGCTAGAGGAGCTCTTGAGATAAACACAAGAGGTGCAGTCACAGGTGAAATCTCTCTTTTCTTTAGCCACCTATAGCTTGCTGTAATTTATTCTTGTTTGAAACAGCAGCAGCCCAAAAGGTGATGCTTCTGTGAAGGCTCCCTCGAGGGGGGAGGCAGCAATGGGGGACATAAATACTCCTCTGACATTTTTGAGAAATACAGTTATGCCCAGAGAATCACTACTTTTCTCCTGTCCTGCAAACACATAAATACATGTCAGATGTGTGGTAAACCAAATTCTCTCAGGAGCTTGTCCTGAAAGAGGAAAAGACACAATGATTTAGAGTCTGCATCTGCAGCTCTACAGCTGCTTCGGTACCTGCTGCTGGAGAAGAATTCCCTGCATCAACAGCCTCCTGATGCCGGGGCTTAGAGCTGTTCCTGAAGCAGAAGCCCAAGGAAACTAATGCTGTTCCTAACCTGGAGGGGACAGCCATCATGCAGCTGGAAGGAGAGTGGTTGTTCCTGCTGCCAGATGTCCCATCTGACATCACCTCCACTGCCACTTCGCAAGGGGAAGGGGATTCCCTGATGACGGCAACTCTTGTCGCACTCCCCAAAATCTGTTGAGAGCAGGATTAGAGGAGGTGTCTTCCTCAACTAAAGGGAAAGTCAGTATAATGGGGTGCTGGCATGGCACATCTGTGTGCTCAAGCTCACAGGAGGAGCTCCTGAAGGGTGTGCTTGGCTGTGAAGGCCCGCTGGAATGTCTTCAGTTGTAGGGACCACATGTGGGACAACTCTGTAACAAGGCCGCTGAAGATGTGAGGATGTTCTGCAGTGAAGGCTCACACAACCCCTGTATTTTGATGTTTTCCTGCTTGACCATAGATGGGGAATGTGGCAGCTCCAGCCACTGTGGCAGGACAGTGTGATTCCTTGCACTCTACATGTAAAAACCACCCTCTCATCTCGTAAATGAGCCAGAAACACATCTGTGACTTCAGTAATTAAAAAAAAAAGGTTTAATTGCTTACTGATGTTAACACTAAAGAGCAAAAAGAGAGAGACAGGTAAGGTGGGCTGGCAACCACTGGGACTCTGGGAAACAGGCACTTGGCTCCCTGCTTTCCTCTGCTGTCAGGAAAATTGATAGGACTGGATCCTAGTGGTAGCACGTGCCCAAATCCTTTGGAATTCAGTGAAAATCAGTGGCTAAACATTGTGGGTGTCTGAGTTTAATCTCTGTATACCTCAGCTCCTCATCTGTCCTATAACTATAGTAATTTGTATATAGTAATTCTTCCCTGTTTATAATAAAGTATAATGATAAATATGTTAAGGAAAACAAGGTACTCAGTTATGGTTGTCTCTGAAAATATATCTATATATAAAATATCTAAGCAAAACCTGCTTGCATTTGGTTTTTTTTAGTTTTAATTATGTTGTATTTTTCAATTTTAGAGAGAAGTGCTTGATGAATTGGTTATTGTGTTCCTCAGCCCAATAATCTGGGCACAGTCTCCTCTCCAGAAATTCACTAACAGCAAGAATCAACAAGAAGGTAAGGACTCAGCTCAACTTTTAGAAATTGGCCTAATAATATTCTTTTCTCAATGCAAAACTCAGCCCTTTTCACTTTCAGACTAACTTTCAGGCTTTCTATGTGGTGCCTTGCTTCCAGTATAAATAAATGATCCCACATTCCGTCATGATAACATATGCTCATGCAGAGCTCAAAATTAGAAGGAATATGAAGTGTTCTATTAATTGCATGAATGTTGATTGTTAAAATCATGTGCTAATTGGTAATATCTGTGTGCAGTAGGTTCCCGCAATATGTGTTAGATTACATTAACTGTGCTCGTGACTCAGATATCAGCATTATGGGTTTCATGGAAGGATTTTTTTTTTTTGAAACTTTGTGTAATTAGGTTCTATAGATTATCAGTGGAGAAAAATTAGTGGAAGGCTGTGTAAAGGGCATGTGAAGTTAGAGGCACGAGGAATAGGGAGCTCTAAAGATGCATCTGCTCCTCTTTCTCATGGTGTGCTTTCCCCCACACCCTCTCCAAATTCTCACCATGTTTGTCATAAGGTAACTCCCAGGGAATCAACCACGAGCTCTTTCTCACTACTGTGGTGATAGCAATATCCATTTGAAAGTTACCATCTTTTTTGAGTGGACTTTCTCACTTTTCAGTCTTTTCCTTTGCCTTTCCCAGGCTTTGATCCAAGAAGCATCCAGGTACATTACAGATAAATTAGATTATCACTGTACTCACCTACCAGTGGGGCAGTTGAGCATAGTTAGCAACATGACTCTCCTGTACCAGATGTGCTTCCTCTCCATTCCTAATCCCTGGGGGAAAATTCATATGGATCTGTTTTGTTCACTGATGTTTTAATTTTATTGAGTGCCACGAGTATTTATTAAAATAGGCAAGGTAGAAGCAACTGGAGCTTGGAGCTAAATATAGTAAGTTATGAGTGTTTTTAGGAAATATAATGGTTACTTCCCCTCTCTGTGTGACTGAACACAGCTTTGCAGTGGTGAGGGAGCAGGAGATGAGCCTGGAATGAAAACATAGAGATGCATTTACTCTGTAATACTTAATATATGTTATATTCTGTGGACTCATGCGTTCCCATTGACACACGAGGAACACACTGGCCTTTGCTTCTGCACCTACACTGAGAGCACCCACACTGGTGCTGGCACAGAGCATCCTCCTCGTCCTCCTCAGCCATTGCAGCAAATGTACTCAGCTCTGGTGTCTGCTGAGCTTTTCCCAGTCCTCCCTGGAGGAGTCCCAGTTCGAGCTCCTTTTCCGTGCGTTGCTGGGGTGGAATGAGCTTGTTGAGTTAGGCTTGAGGGCTGGGGCTCTGAACTCGCCCACATCTGGGAGTTTTCATCAGGAACTGTAGTGATAGGAAAAGGAGTGTTGGGTTCAAACTGAAAGAGGAGAAATTTGGGTTAGATATATGGAAGGAATTCTTGGCTGTGAGGGTGGGGAGGCCCTGGCACAGGTTGCCCAGAGAAGCTGCCCCTGGATCCCTGGAAGTGTCCAAGGCCAGGTTGGATGGGGCTTGGAGCAACCTGGGATAGCAGAATATGTCCCTGCCCATGGTAGGGGGTGGAATGAGATGATCTTTAAGGTCCCTTCCAACCCAAATCATTCCAGGATTCAGTGATCTTCCTTAGGAAACTTTTACAGTGGTTTCTGCCGAGTATTACCTGGGGAACAAGCTGAGTTGGAGAGACTCTTATAAGCCAATGATAATTACTCCCCTAACAAATGATCTTCTATCCAAACCCTTTTTGCCCCACCCTGTGTAAATCCACCTATATTTTGTGCAGGTTGGTCAGATTTTGAGGCCAGCTGTGTAACACATATTTGGGATATTGTACCCACTGCAGTGTGAACTGGTGGGAAGGGGTGGGAACAGACCACCTGAGTGGCGCATGAGCCATAACCCAGCAGATGCTTTTTGGTGGTTTCTGACTTTAAATTACATATAAGATCTTTGAATTAGCTTTTTTTCTTACAGTGATTATATTTTGAGGGGCTGACATAATTTAAGGAGGGTCAAAGCCAGTTGCACTTGCCCTGGAAAAGGTGTTGCTGGACCCCTGCCCTGGTTCATTCCTAATAATGCTTTGGGATACATACCCTTAACTCATACAAGGTTCTGTATTTTCAGAGAGGAAGACTGAAAATGTAAAAAAAAAAATATAAAATAAAAATAAAAATATTTAGAGAAAGACCAGACAGATTTTTCTGTTGTTAAGAGAAAGAAAAAGTTTAAACACTTTGAATGTTTCATGAGTTGCATTGAGAAAAATATTTAGAATGAAACTCCTAAGTAGCATAATTTTAATTCGTTTTACAGTGGACCAACTTGGTAATGATGCAATGAATTAAAACAGGTTGTCTGGTAGGAAAAATGGATGCAGTTTTGGTAAAGAGAGCATTTACAGAAGTGTTAGAAGTCTTGAGCCTTCTCAGGGCTATTACTCTAATATCTCTTGATTTACTGATCTTGAAACAAGCAAACCTCATGGGTTCACGAGCTTAATGTTAAGGCACACTTCATCAGTTGTCCTGAGAAATGCAACAGATTTAAGAGGAAATCAGTTTTAGCCCCCATCCAAAATGTTGACACTGAATCAAACAGAGCATGAACTATATTCACAGTTTTAATTAAAAGAAAAACTGACAAATTACCAGCATTCTAGTGTTCAGAAGATGGTTATCTGTTATAGAAATATGTTTTCTAATGCACATGCTCTCATACATGAAATAGTTTCTAGATTTATTTTATTATAATTGTAAACTATGGCATGAACACTTAATCTTACCTACTTAAATAATGTTTTCCAATTTCTTAGCAACTCTTCCTCCTCCCCCCACCTCTGACTCACCAAGTGATGCATTGAAAAGGATGAACAAATTTAGTAGACAAGATGACCACCAGAAATATGTGATAAAACTAACAAACAAAAATAAAAATTAACCAGAAGGAAATTGCTTGCTAATTTTTAATCTGAAATGGCTACCAGCCTTCCAAAGGTTAACTGTCAAATTAAATAACATGGACATACAATGGTCACTGGCTACCTGGGGGAATGAACTGTTAAATTACTTACTTCAATGCACATAGTTTACAAAGAGATTAAATCCTCTGTCTCTGTGGAAACTTTGCCTATTCCAGGGCAGGTTTTGTTCCCCCCATACCCAGGAGGACCCAACCACTGGTGGGAACACCAGGGGTAAATAGCATACATTTCCAGGGAGGTAAAAGTAAACTCGGGAACAGGGCAAGTTATTGTACCATGGGGAATAATAAAAATCAGTTTGCTCTAATTTCCTTCGGACTGCTAAAAATTTAGCTAAATATTTGGAGAGCGACTTTTCACATGGGCATGGAGTGATGGGACAAGGGGGAATGGTTATAAACTGACAGAGGGTAGGGTGAGATTAGATGTTAGGATGAAGTTATTGACCGTGAGGGCGGTGAGGCCCTGGCACAGGTTGCCCAGAGGAGCTGTGGCTGCTCCTGGATCCCTGGAAGTGTTCAAGGCCAGCTTGGATGGGGCTTGGAGCAACCTGGGATAGTGGAAGGTATTCCTCTCCACAGCGAGGGGGTTGGATTAGATCTCTAAAGTCCCTTCCAACCCAAAGTGTTCTAGGACTCTGTGAACTGGCAAACCCCCTCCCTCTGCATGTTGTGTCACCGAGGGGCAGAGTGGAATTGCTGAGATCCGTGTGCCAGGCAGGATTCTGCAGTGTTGGGCTCTGCTCTGTGCAGGGGCAGGAGAGCTCCGGTGCACCCAGGACTGGGGGACGTCACTAATTTTAACGAAGCCAAAGGGACCCCAGTACAATGCTGGATGCATTACTGTGGACTGTTCTTTTCCCGTTATTCTTTACTCCATTGTTCCAAGCTGGCAGGACTTGGCAGCCTGGGAGGAGATGTCTCTGCATAACTTGCTGTCCTCGAGAGCCACTCCAGGGGACAGCTGAGGTTCACGGAGGGGCTGCGGTGGCCCCAAACAGCCTGATGATATCTGGCCCTAAAATCAGGCAGGGACTTTGGCTGATTCTGATAGTGAGAACAAGGGGCTGCTGCCAGTTGGCTCACGGATGCTCCAAGTGTGCCGGTGGTGGGAGAGGAGCGATGTCTGACAGCAGAAACATCTCTCCCAGCGCTGCTCTCACCAGACTGCAGAGCTGCATCTTCCACTGGTGCCCCAGCAACAATCTTGGACTCCAGTGCAGCCACCCTGGTGCCTGCAGGGCCAGAGTTGGTCCCAAGGGTCACTCCTGGCTTTTCCCATTGGTGAGCTGTGTGTGCAGTCCATGTGAGCATCGGGGGATGCTGGAGGCTGTTCCTGCTTGACCATTCAGTGCATTCCTCAGGACATTCTAAAAGATTTTTTTGTTACCTATCAGGCCACTGGAGTGGCAGAAATTATTTCTCCCCTCCCTTTAAGAGCTATGTTTTTCTGCTGTTAATCCACACCATAAAAGCCCCCTAAACATATACTGTGAAAAATGTTATGCCTACTTAAGCAAGATAGTTGCCTGTAATAGTGTGCCATAAAGCAATCTGAAATGTTTATTGTCTGTTCCCCAACTGCAGTTTTATTTCTTTTCAGCAGTTTTTGTGTCCACAGGATTTTCTTCACTATGAAAGATTCAAAAGAAGTTTTTTCCTTTCCCTGCAAACACAGTGATTACTTGTCCAGTAGATCCTCCTGCCAGTGAAGATATGTGCAAGAATTTTTTGCAAAACTTCCAGCTTCCTAAACTTTTTCCAGGAAAAAAACACATTGTTTAAATCAATAACAAGCCTTGATATGATAGGCTTTAAAGGGCAGACTGACTTCCAAAGGAGCAGATAATGTTAAACAAGATGTCTTTTGTAAAGGCTGAAATAGGAAATCAGGAAAAGCAAAGGGGAAAAAAAAAAAAAAGGGGGGGAAAAAAAAAAAGCCAAGGTTAGGGGGTGGTAAAGATGTTGCTGCTGGATCTAACTCCTGAGACACAATGTGCATTTCATTGCCACGAATAAACTGTATCCAGGGAACGAGCAAATGAAAAAGTGAGGACAGGAGATATCTTATTTTTGTTGTTTGTTTCCAAAGAGTCCACCCCCACATAGGTCACTTGGAATTCATTTGTCTACATCCTGGACTGCACGTAGGGGAAAAAAAAATAAAAATGCCTGGGATCTGAGAAAGAGGAATGCGATAGGGCATGGGAATCACAGCGTCACGGTGGTCACCAGAGCATAGTTTGGCTCGTCTTAAAACAAGCAAGCACCGTTGGACCTCTGTAATACCAGCAAATCGGCCGTGCTATCGGGCTACCTATCAGAGCCTGAGTGCCTGAGAAAAAGTGTGTGGGATTTCAGCCGGAGCCTGGGGCGTTGGAGGGCTCTCGGAGCTGCTGCTTTCCTCTTGACATCCAGTACTACTCGGTGACCTCGGCAACAATCCAGTGTACTGTTACAGTTCATTTCAATAATTAAACAGTGCAGGGATGGCAGGGCTTTCTTGTTGTCAATAGAAAATCAGGGCTGCAGTTTGCTTGCTTTTTTTTTTTTTTTTCCCTCCTCTCTCCCTTCCCCTTTCCCTCCGCTGAAATCCGAAGTGTTTGTTTTTAATTATATTAGCTAGAGACAATTAATTTCACAATCCGAACGAAAAAATAAAAAAGGTTTTGAGAGGAGGACTGGCAACTGGTAAATGCAATTATTACTGTAGCACATTTTCAAAAGGAGAGATCCCAGCTCCAACAAAGTCAGATGTATAAAATTTCAGTCATAGGATACAGTCTCAAACAGCAGATTTACTCTGCAAAAGATGGGAACTGCTCTCCCATCTGGAACTCTGTTCTGTTCATGCCACGTGGACCCGTTTGATACCCACTCCGAGAAACCACCAGCCAGCAAAATAGACCCCTGCCCACAAGCTGCTCCAAGAACCTGGTTGATGTGCCCCTTTAAACTTGCCTGACGTAGAGATGATTAATACCAGCCCCTTTTTAAGTGCAGCCTCTCTACAACAACTTCAAAAACCCCACTCTGTGCGAACGGCAGCATTTACATTTCTGCTGTCGGAGCAGAAAATGAAAATAATTCAACTTTATGCCTCGCAAAATTTCCTACAATTAAAAAACTATTTTTTTTTTTTTTAGGTGCTGCTGGCTGTGCCCCTTTCATTGCCCATCTGGCTGCCTCCCAGCTGCTCCCTGGCTGACTCTGTGCTCGGCTCCCAGCGTGGTGGGAGCTGCTGCTCGTCGCTATCGCCGTCCCTTTTTCTCAGCATTGGTCTGCAGGATGGTGAGGCCACAGTCTGGCCTCACTTACCCTGATTTACTTTTATGGGATTCAGTCAAAATGCTATGGATTTATACCACTGAGGCAAACAGCAAAGTTTAACTCTATGTGCTGGGAGTGCTGGAAGTGCTTTGGGTCCGTGGGGAATGTTTTCTGCCAGCCCCGGTGACAGCAGTGCCGGCCCCTCTGCTGACACACAGCCAGTTCCCACTGTCACACTCCTATTGCCTTGTCCACGCTTATTTTACACGCCTCACAGAGTTCTTACCTTTTTCCATTTCCTACCAGTGTCACTGACATAAGAATATTAAACCAAAATATACTGAGACGTCGCTTCTTTGGGGCCGGCATCTGACATCCTTATTCCCAGCGAACAGTGCTTTGTTTCCCAAAGAGCTTAATCCTTTCAGTGGGGCAGCTGCAGAGGGAATACTGGATCCACAGAAGGGCTCTGACATAGCTATGCTTAAATTGTAGGCCTGGTAGATTACTGGAGCTTGAGATAGGAGTTAGGGAGTCTTTGCAGGTCGTACGGAGAAAGTTGGGCATTGTGGGTCGGGGAAGCACAGCTTCAGGAATTTAACTGGGAAAACACCTTTATTCCACAGCTGAAGCATCCTGATGGAGGAGGCATCCACTCCTTGGCACCACAGTGGACATCCCTTTCCTGGTGCTCACCCCCAGGCAGGATGCTAAGGAGCCACCCCGCTTCCGTGCAGCACCTTCACTGTGTAAGTACCATCCCAGCCCAGGGGAAACCCAGCTCCAAGGTCATGATTTTCCTCAGGGGACCCAGCCCTACAGAGCCCTTGTTTTAAACCTGTGAAAGGGAAATGTTCACTTCATGCAGTTGTAATGGAGTCCTTGTTTAAGCAGCCCCAGGCTCAGACCAAAAGCTGCAGTGCGGCTTCAGAGAATCACAGAATGGTTTGGTTTGGAAGGGACCTCAAAGCTCAACTTGACCTTGACTTACCAAGGCATTGTCAGAGAGTGGCTCTGGTGGCATTTGGGTGGTGGTAACCTCTATTGCCGCTCCTTTTGGAGGCTGTTAAAACATTTGACATTAAAATACTAAACACAAAGTCGCCTATGGACTCCAAGCACCAAGCAACAGCTGTATGAGGATTATTTTCTGTATTAAAGGTCTAAAGCAGGAGTTAAACACAGATCTGGTTTCAAGGCACAAGGCTGCAGGTGAGGTTATGAGCTTGGCCTTTGCAGTTCACACCTCCAAGCGTGACAGGCCTCTCACCTCTTAATGATTGGACTCGATGATTTTAGAGTCTTTTCCAACCTTAATGAATCTAGGACCTACTAAACCACCCTTAGGTGGAAGAGCAGGCAAAAATATCCCCTGTGCATCCAAATTTGCAGAGAGTGGAGAAGCAGCTGGTGAAGGTGCAGCCACTTGTGGTGAAGCTGCTCTTGCTTTCCAGGAGGGCTCCCCAGAATCTTGCTGAGCTGTGCTGATGCCATACCAAGATCAGAGAGACCAGCCTTGCCCTTTGCCTGTGTTTCTGGTTCCTTTGCTTGCTCTTTTTTGGCGGGAGGCGGGGAGGAGAAAACCTTGCAGAGCTGAAATGAAATATTAAGCCTCATTCTTTCCAGGTAAACACATGCCAAATCTCGCAACGATGTTGGCAGGCTCCCAAAGTTGCAAAATAATGAAGAAAACATTGAGTTTAGGACTTCGTGCCCATTTTAGCAACATTCCTTGTAAGTGCAATTAAAGCTGCCACTGATTTGACCTCAGGAAACACTGCAAACATAAAGGTACAGTGGAGAGCTAAAAAATAACCTAGAAAGGGGTTTGAAGTATCATCTTATATCTGAAATCTTGCTCTTAAAGGGAGAATAAATAAATTAATTGTTATTTGAGGGCCACTGGAATCCTAGTCTGCACATCCATGGTAGGTCAGGTCTGTCAAGCCCAGCATGAGCTGTGGTGCCCATGATTACAGTGGCTTTGAGCATCGCTTGGGGCTGTGCTGCACTGATTTGCTCTATGGGCACGTCACTTAACGCTTGTTGATGTAGCTTTTGCACACATCTGGACCACCTGGGAGGGTGCCTTTCACACAGTTGGCCCAGAGGTGCTTCCCCACAAGAGAGATCCAAACCTTGCCTGCAGGATGGGGCAGTAAAAGAGTATAGTGATGTATAAAGGTTGTTTAAGGACATTTAAGGACTTGCTATTACCACTATTGGTGAATGTTGTACCTTTTTTTTTGTTGTTGTTGTTTTGTTTGTTTGTTTGGGTTTTTGTTTGGGGTTTTGGGGGGGTTTGTTTGTTTGTTTGGTTTCTGATTGTTTGTGGTTTCTGTTTGTTTTTTGTTTTGTGTTAGACTTCAAAATTAAACATCGGAAACACAGAAGCCCCTGGTGGTACCAGCTGACAAATGCTGCTGTTACATCCATGGGTGACACAGACTGTCCTCACTTTTGTCCTGACACAGCTCCCTAATTCAGTTCATAAGAAAGACCTGAGCTGCCTGAACATCTGTTAGAAACTGCAGCTGAGGAAAAAAACTAATTGTCTCACTCTGGACTGGGAGACTTGAACCTACTGCCATCGGTTTCAGTGGTGGGGGCTCAGACCCACTGAACTCTGGTTGGCCCCTCAAAATAGACTGGGAAACCAGCATTTTATAGCTAGGTGGTTGTTTCTTTTGGAGCCAGGAATTGCAATCCTAATGACATGATTGCAGCACAGAAAAGTGATCTGAAGTAATAAAACAGAGGATATTTACCTTGAGGACGGTCGTGTTTTGTTGTATATTTAAGAGAAATAACATGCTTGGCTAAGATGCCTTTAGCACAGGGTTGTTGGTTTATTTTTTTGATTGGTGTTTTTATTTCTTTTAAATATGTAGAGGGTTCCAAGCAGAGTGACTCATAAGAGCAAGGCTCCAATTCCTGTTTCGTTAGCTGACTCCGTAGATGTGAACTGAGCTGCTGGGAAGGCAGGAGCTGCTGCAAACATATTACTACTCATTAACCAGCAACTTTAACTTTGTGGTGCTTCGTATTTATTCTTTTTTTTTTTTTTTTTAATGCCTCTGCTTGTGATACATTTTGTGACAGTGAGCAGGAGTTTGTTATCATTTGATTGATGACGGCTGAGCAAAGTTTTTAGTAGGGGCAAGGGGAGATGGCTGGGTAGAGACATGGGCATAAGGTTGGAACAGAACTTCTGATCTACAGGTGCCTCTACTGCTGAACTCCATCCCTTTTGAAAACTTGGGTAGTTATATCTCGGAACAGTTAGGTTTCCTGACTCCACTCCTGTAGTGAGGAGGCAGCACAGCCTCAGTTCTCTGTTGCTGCAAGACCTTCTCCTACTTTGCATTGCAAATATATGTATGACTAATTTAAACCCACTTGCTTTTTCTTTTTCCTACTATTCTCTCTTCGGTTTTCTCTTTAGCTGGAATAATGTTTTCTCCTCCCTGCCCTTTGCAGACTGATAGTTTCCCTAACACTGAACCCATTTTCTTGGAGCTTCAGCCGAACTGAAGCTTTATTTCAGTTAATCTTCAGCATACACTAGATTTCAGAGCAAGCTTTACCAATCCTCCCTACCAGGATATTTCCACTTCCTTCTGGAAACAGTTCACCTGATGCACCCTGAGACCATGCTGTCCCTTTGACTGGGTTACATAAATGGCTAAAAAGTATCAGCTAAGAAACTCAGATGTATATTCTCCTCATTGCCTCCTGCTTGTGCTGGGTAGAATTAAATTTAGCAAGTTTATGATAGATGACAATTCATAAAGTTTTTCCTAATTTTTTATGCTTTTCTACTTCTGTCTGGAATGAGGGGCAAAAAAAATCTTTCCTCTCAGTCTAACCTTGGAGTCTCTTGCTCAAATGAAGTGTTCACTTGGAATAAAGGGACTTAAGTCTGAAATGGAAACTGCAGAGATCTCTGCTGGCCTTTCTTTCAAGGCATTGTCTGGAGTCTATGTTCATGTGACACTGCTAGCAGCTTTCACCCACTTCATCTCAAAAAATAGACCAAACCAGTAGTTTCAACATTATTGATTTATATTTATATCCATTATAATGGTGAAAATCTGACAGTCATGAGCTCATCTCTAAAACGGGGAATTGCTTTCTTACCTTCCACCAGGAGCTGGGAAACACATGAAGCCCTTTCCCACAGAAGGGAGCAATTCTGCTGCCTCTGGGGTGGGGCACTTCTCCCATTCCCTTCCCCAAACTGACTTTAATGCAGTTGCTCTGTCTTGGTGCAGTGGTATCTCCCAAGGGTATCTGTACAAACAGCGATCAAGCAAAATGTCACAGGCAAGAGCCAAGTCGAGACTTGGACTTCTCTGTTTTAGATGCCAAACCCTCTGTCATCCCTGACTAGTGAAAATGTAAGAGAGAACTTAATGCATTTTTTTGTTCTTTAGGTGGCAGAAGTCATGGGAGAAGATAATCGGGCCTGGAGGACAGAATGCAGAATTTGGTTCAGGAGAAACCCAGTAAACCCAAAACAGGAAATGGAATTTAATGAGGTACTTTTATCTTTTTTTATTATCCTTTTCAGATTCCAGAGCCTCAGATAAGAGTGTGTTTCGATACTTGCTTCAGCCAAAAATCTGAAAATGTCCTCTAAACCATATTCATAGCAGCAGAGTCCTGCCTGAGTTCCTCCTGTGCTCAATTCACCCTGTGTTAACACATGTGCTGCATAAATATCCCTCACTCAATATCAGGGTTTGGCACATTTGATCCTTGGCTTCACGAGAGTGAGAACTATTAACTCTGGAAAGAAATTAGTGGAGAATAAATATACATCTTGAAGAGAAGGCAAATCAGCATGTGAGCCATGTCTCTGGTGGTATCCTGGTGACTCTTTCCTGGCACAGTGGGTTTGAATACTGGCTAAGGGTGCCCCAGGGGCACTCTCTCACTGCTCACTATGAGTCTGAGCTCTGTTTGTCCTATGTAGAGGTAAATAAAAGCCTCCATAGGCTATACCTTGGGATCAAGCTGGAGAGGGCTTGGCTTCTCATCAGCTGTGTGTGAGGAGCCTCCAGGAAAGATGAAGAAAGACGTTTTACACAGGCAGGTAGTGAAAGGACAAGGGGAAATTTGAGGGTGGTGAGGCACTGGAATAGGCTATCCAGAGAAGTTATGCATTCCCCATCCCTGGAAGTGTTCAGGACCATATTGGATGAAGCTCTGAGCAACTTGGTCTAGTGAAAGGTATCCCTGTCCATGGCAGGGGAGTTGGAAGTAGGAGATCTTTAAGGTCCTTTCCAAGCAAGGCCATTCTATGATTTCATAATCCTCTTTTCAAGTATTTCACTTTGCAGAGTGGACATGATATATGTGAGAAGAAAAAGTGGAAAGATTTATACCCAAAGAACTCCATTGTTACCTTGTACTAGTTTTATTTTCTCTTACTTTGTTGAGCATCTGGGATTGAGATGGGCTGGTTGTAGGGTGAGGTGGGGGTCCCTTCCCTGATATTTAGCACACTCAAAAGAAGCAGGGATAGGATCAGCACTGCAATGCTGACCAAAAAAATTAATGATGCTGGACCAGTATTCCTTTGCTATCACTTAGGTCCTTTTTAATTGATATTTGAGCAGAACAATGTTATTCAGTGCTGAACAAATGGACTCATGTATTACCACTGTCAAGTGTTTACTCTTGGCTCACCTTCAATCTGTTACTGATTAATGGAAACACAAAATATCCCCTGGCTGTGCTCTTGTTTTACCATGTTAGTTAATACTCAGTTGCTGCATGGAAAAGGGTTCGTGGTAAAGAGTTTTACTGTTTTTGGTTGTCAGTGTGGTTTTCTGGCAGGGCATACTGTTGATTTTCCTTGTGGATGTTGGGGCAGTCAGAGTATTACAGAGTGGGATGTGACCTGGAGCTGCCCTGGTAAGTCACTTCTAGCACACTCAGATGTCAGCAGTTTAATGCAGAGTGGGTTAAATCTGACTTTCAGGCCTTGTAATTTGCTATTTACTGTTTTGCCTTTCAATTCTAATTACCTTCTAAAAAGATCTACAGGAAACTAGTCCATGCCTTTGGAGTTACTTTAACTACCCTTAGAAAAGTCAGCTGCTCACCACTGGCCTAATAAATAATTCCAGGAGAAGGGCAGAGCTCCTTCTACCACAGTGAGTCCCACCTTTCATGGCTGTGGACTTTCCCCATGCAGAGGGCAGGATGCAAGTCCATGCTCTGGAAATGAGGCACTTAAAGTTATGAAAGAAGCATTATTTATTATTATATTAATCATATAATAATTTTCCTTCCCAAAGGAGGATCCAGCTCTGGATTTCAAACCACAGACTTAATAGATGTGTTTGAATTCTAGCACCTGGCTAATTCCTTCCTAACCTTCTGAAAGTTTTGTCCCAGTTTGTTCAACCAAAAAAAAACACACCCCAAAACACAACTGGAAACCACTAGAAAAACATAAAAATGTCTGATTTATGCTGGATATCAGAGAAAAAACATCTTATCCCCTCTGATATGCTATCTATGAATCTAGAAAATTTTGGCTGACTCATGAGAGTCCCCGAATGACAGTAGATGTTGGCAGATATATTAAGAAGAGCTCAGCAATTTTTTCATATCCATACAGAGGCGGGGGGAGATGGGTGCATTAGCTGTTGGTAAAATTACTGAGGGCTCTGCAATAAAGTTTAGTAAACTTTTTACCTTCCATAATCACGGCCTTACCTGGGTCAAAAGCATTAGTCATGGATATTCATTGCAAACTGCAAGCCCATAAAAGACGGCATATGGCAGCACCGAATTTCTTGCTGTATAAAGTTAAATTCATAGTAATAACATCTGCGCAGAATTTAGTGCCCCACCAATTAAAGTGAGGTCAATGTACTGAGGCAAAGATTGATGGCATTCTGCAAATCTTAAAACGACAAGTTAAATAGGTATAAAATAAACAAACAACTTTATTTCTTATTAAAGACCGGACAAACGGGGTGAGAATGCTGAGTGCTCGGTAATGAGGGCCAAGAGGAGCCTGTAGTGCTGGGGGTTGTGTTACTGGGTTGTAATTCAGCAACCTCAGGAGGGGCAGGCACTGAGCTCTGCTCTGGGGGGACCAGGGACAGGACCCAGGGAATGGCCTGAAGCTGTGTCAGGGAAGGTTGAGGTTGGATCTCAGGAAAAGGTTCTTTCCCCAGAGGGTGGTTGGCACTGAACAGGCTCCCCAGGGCAGTGGTCATGGCCCTAAACCTGACAGAGATCAAGGAGTGTTTGGACAACCCTCTCAGGTACATGGTGGGTTTGTTGGGGTGTCTGTGCAGGGCCAGGAGTTGGACTTTGATGATCTCTGTGGGTCCCTTCCAGCTCAGGATATTCCACAATTCTGTCCTCTGCTCAGATTGGCTGCTTAAAGTGTATAAGGGAGGAGAGAAATTAGACAATGTTTTAACTATATCTGTTTTCATATTTATGCTCTTCCCTCATTTTTAAACATTTTTAAATGAACAATGGGCAATGTACCCCTGCCAGAGAGACAACACAATTCCAGTTATAGGCAGGGAACAATTCTATCATAACTTAGGTTCTAAGTTGTTTATTCAGTTTGTTTTGTTTTAAACATACAACACAAATGTTCTAAAGTGATCTTTGCCTTCAAGTTTTCAGTGTGTTCTGTAGGGTTTGCAGGGAGAGAGAGGGTGAAATTGAAAGTGGTGAGTAGAACCAACATAATTGGGGTAACCCCACCCTGCAACTCTTCCTTTGAGTCACTTTGTGTGTCCTGTCTCTACTTGAGATTTAAGAAGTTTTTGAAGTTTTCTGAAGGCAAAAGTACTGGTGAATACTATCCATTTAAAAAGGTGGAGTTCAGTAGGTACTTACTCAAATCTGCAGGTACAACCTGAGGATTTTAAACCAACATGAATTGAAAAAGATGAAATTATGCCTTACCTGAAGCCTATGTAGAGGGAATAGGAATAAATGGGAAAATGTTTTTTGCTCTGTTGTGAAGCTGGAGACAAGGAAACTTTTGCTTGCTTTTTCCCCGTGCAGTAACATGCAAATGAAGCGTGAAACAGAAATTTGTCTGAAAACAGCCAGGAACAGCATCACTAAAATAACAGAGCCATCAAGGAAAACCCAAACCCAGGGCACAGCTGAGAGAAATCGCAGAAAACTGGGACTAACACTCACCACATTGATGGGGAAAGGTGATATTTCAAAGGGAATAATCAATTGGAAGTAGATAGACTTTTTTTTTTTTAAATTTAATTATTTAATTTAGAATAGGGTGGATAAAGAAAATTATTATATAATTGATAAAGCCTGCTACATCACTATTTCTCAACAAATCCTGCTCTTGTGTGTGTCCAGTGCACCAAGCTGACCAACCACACTGCATCTGTACTCATGATTTAGTCACAGAATTACAGAGTTTTCTGTTTCCAAAGCAGGAAAAAGACTGGAATACCTTGTTGGAAGGACTAGCTGGGCAAGAAAAAAATATATCCTGCTGACCAAAAAATGAAACCATGTGTGAACAATGGAAGTGGTGTACTGGTTATCTTTAAATCGATGTATTCACCAGCGTCATTTTTTACTGAGGGTTACCCTGGCAAGCTCTTTGTTATCATAAAGGAAACTCATGGTTGGCAGCTCAGTGCAGTGGTCATTCACTAAAAATGAGAATTTAGTATCTTCTGGCATTGTATCAATTGCCAGTAAAACTCCAGCAAAACCTTATATATAAACTAACTCTGAATATTGACTCAAAATTTGGAAGAGTGAGTACATTTCTTAATTTCAGAGATGAGCCTGATCTTTTCTCTTTTTTTCTCCTTCTGTAAAGAATAATAATGTCTTATTTAGAAAAACTTGTAATGTTTCTGGCCTGCACTCAGTATCTTGTACAGCTTAAACACTGGATTTTGTTAAGCATAGAGAGAGACTTTTCTTGGCTTGGGATTCATCCAGGGAAAAATAGGTATGCCATGGAAGTATGCAGGAAAGGCAATAGGTGATGATGTTCTTTTGACTGCACTTCCCAGCCAAGGTTGTATCATGTTTCTTGGATACCAAGGAGCTTGGAACTGAGGAATTATCTGATGGATTTACAATTTGGAAATGTTTTACCTCAAAAAAGCCCCGGTGTGCCAAAAGCAAGTAGTTAAAAGGAAATGTCTTTGTTTTCAGAAAGGTTCTGCTGGAAGTGGGGTAGGCTCAGTTTCTGGAGAGCTCAGCCACCCGTGCTGGTGGCAAACAGGGACTTCCCGGGCGTGGCCCCAAATCCTGCCAGCTTTTGGATTCAGCTCCTCCAAGAAGGACCTCCTGCCTGCAGAGCTCCTGTATTACTAAGCCCTACGGCAATTTTGGTGGGAAAATCTCCCCAGATCCAGGAAAGGAGTCAGACCTGGAAGCTGCTGAGTAAACTGGGACCACATCTGGTGCCACTTGTGTCATCCCCATCGCTCTTATGGGCAGCTGCTGTCAGGCCACAGAGAGTGGCTTGCAGTGCACAGCTCTTAGTCTGTTTTGTTTCTAAAAAAGGATTTTCAGCCTTTGATATTTTAGGAGAAATTTTGAAAAATAATCGATTCTGATTTGAAATTAAAAACACCACAAAACACCCAAAAAACAAAAAAGCCCCCAAAACATCACAGCAGCTTTATAAATGGCAAACAAAACAAAACCAACCAAACAAAAACCCCCAAAACAAACAAAAAAGGAATTCAGCCAGCTACAGTTGTCATTTCCAGGACTTTGCATATTTATGTTCAGTAAGGAGACAAAAACCTTTGGAAAAGTGGAGGTACTGCCTGTTTGTGTGCGGAAAAGAGCAATTTCCTCAATTTCTTTCTACTGTCATGCAGTTTACACGTGAGTTATTAGTTGTACCTTGTTTCCATCCCAAAGAGGAAGGTTTTTCATTGGATGGTAAGGCTTGTGCTGTTTGTGTGCTGAGTATTAATTAGTTATTACTCATAAGGATTCTAGAGGAGAAAAAGTTTGGCTAGAGCTGGCAGAAATGTACTCCAGGTGCTGTTGAGGCAGCAAATTCTAATGCTAAAATTCAAATTTTAAAAATGTTATATGAAGACATGAACTAGGACTCAGTTTTGTCTCTTCTCAGAGGTGCCTGTGCTCTGACAACCACATGGGCTGAGAGGAGTCTGGCCAGCACCACACATGATCAGAAATAGAAATCCTGACTTCAGCCAGAAGTGACTGGAAGAGTTTTGGCTGGATGTTGCACAAAAAGGTTTGTGTACTCACAGGTTCCTGGGAGAAAAGCTTGCCAAGGCAAAAAATAACCCACCTCAAAAATGCTCTCATGATCGTGCTGAAGGTTTTGTGTTTGGTTGATTGTTGTTGTTGTTCCTTTGTTATTTCTGAAAAAAAAAAAAAAAAAGGAATTAAGAATTTCCAGATTATTATTAATAACGACTATAATACGGTAATCCTGTATATAATTTTATGCACAATTTAATGTGCAGTATAATTTTATATACACACAGTATTGCTTCGTACATACATAATACTGTTTTATACACACACAGTACTATTTTATACTCACATAATACTATTTTATACACACATAATATTGTTTTATACATACATAGATGTAATCATGTTGCAATGCCCTGTTCAGGAGATATGTTCCTGGCTTCCACAATGCTCAAAATGAGTTCAACCTGTGTGGCCTTGAGCAGAATGGCAGACAGGCATATTTTTTTATTGCTGATTCCAACTCTCATAAATTCTTAACTTGCTTAGAATTCGCCAGATTAAATGAAAAGTTACTGTAATTAAGGATTTATTAAAACATGAATCCTTGACCCAATAGAATATAATAACTCATTTGTTTCAAATAAGACCTATTTAATTGTTCCATCCTTGGCCTAAGCAGCCCTTGCAGTGCAGAGTCACGTGCGTTCTCCAAATCCACTTGCAAAAGGCCCTGTGAAATTTTTGATCCCCAAACCACTATATGAGCAGAAACCCCCAAAACAAAATTGTGTCATTTTAATTAAAAATTCAAGTGCTGAAAGCCTCTATTATTCTGCACTAAAAAGCAAAGACTATGAAAATACCATTTTTATACACAAGGTTCTATTCTAACTTTTTGTGAACAACCTTCCCGCTCCGAATCTTCAAAAACAATAGTTATTGATTTATGGTCTTATAAAATAGGACTGTAAAATCTTGTGCCACGGAACTATAAATAGATATTTTAAAAAGATATGAAAATTGCTCCCAAATTGAGTCTATATAAGGCTGTAGTCAGCAGAGAGCCATTTTGCAGGGCCATATAAACTGCAGAAAAGAATTTCTATTGAAAATGTAAAGAAATCTGAAACTATGCTCTGCCACAGACAATGCAGCCATAATTAAGGAATTACCCATTCCTCCTCCCCATCTTTGAAATAAGCCTTCTCTTTTTTTTTTAATTGGTTGGATACAGAAAGCATATTACTATATTTGGGTCCTGTTCCCCTACTATAAGAACAGTCCTACAAGGAATTCCCAGTAAAACAGTGTTGCAGTTCTACAGTATATTGAGAAAAAATACCATAGGAAAGTGTTATCCAATGGGCAGATGTTAACTTAAAGTGCACATTGTTTGGAAAAGGAGTTAATTAACAACTTATTAATTGGATAGAAAGTCTGAAACTGTTGTACTTCTAGCAAATACATAATTTTCTTCAAGTATTATTAAAGCGTTTTTGTTGTACCTATTAAAGATTCTTGTCTCTAAGTTAATTTCATTATGCTAATAAGCTATCATCGTTACAGAACCTAAGCTTTGATCCATGTTAATTGTCGTGATCTTCAAAGACAAAGTCACCACTTACTTTAAATGAATTTTACATCTTTTTAAAGAATCACACGGAAATTAGGGGAAGTAATTAATTTTTTATTATGTGTCTCAATATTTTTAAGGGAGGAAGTCAATGGTATTGGCTAGAATTCATTTTAACATTTAACTAGGGAAAACAGCATGAGGCAAAAAAACGTTCAGATGCAAAAGATTAAAGAAAATTTGAAACTGGGACCTAATTTGTCTTGATAAACTTTGGTGTTTAATATGCTTCTTTTGTTCTCAGTGTGAAACTGCAGGGTTTTGATTTGTAGAAACTTTTTGAAGAATTAATTCTTTCTAATTTTTATTCCTTTCTTTGCTTTCCTTGTACTCGAAGACAGTGGAGTTGACCTTCAAACCATAACACTTTTAAATATCTGTGAATATACAAGGTTAAATCTATTAGTGGTCTGAGATTAGCTGTTCTACACTTGCAAAGTGTGTACCTTCTGCAGCAAATTTTATCTTTTAGTGAATGATAACGAGCTTACATCCACCCTACAAGTCCTCAGCAAATAATAGAATATGTGTTGTAAGTGATCTATTCCTCTTCCCTTTAAGTGCTGGTTATTTTAACCCTTTGATGTTGTACAAAGCTCAGTTCTGAGTCAATAAGACGTTATTTTATTAGAGATCACGACCTAAATGTGAGTATTGTCACCGCTGCTATGATTGACAGCTTGCAGTTCTCCTATAGCTTTTTCAGACCTCTCTTGTAAATATTGCATATAAGAATGTAAAAGCAAAATGTGTAAGCAAAGAAAAAATTATATTATAAAAAAGAAGAAGGGTTGTGCTCTGTTTTCCTGGCCATTTAAAGCCCTGCTGTACTGGAACTGCTCCCTGTCACATTCCCGAAGCACAAGCATCCTGTTGCACTTGCAGTGAGAAATGGTGCCTTTTTAAAAGGCAACAGACAAAAGTAATTTAAAGATAGTAACAGTGATTGAAATCAAAAGCCAGATTTACCTACTTCCTCCTCCCTAGTTCACGGAGTGTAAGTATTTTAAATGCAAGTAAACCCCAAGTTTGAACCGAAGCTCTGCAGTCGGATTTCTGTGGCAGACAGGTGGTGAGCTCATCACCGGGATTTTTCAGCATTAATGCTGTACTCATTTAGACTAACACCAGGCTTGAGTGACCCTCATCTGGATTTAACCTCTGCCCTGTCAATCCACAGACATACTTTCAGATCTCAACATCAGTTTTGCTGGTTTGTGGTTTGTTGTCTGGGTTTTTTTTTAAGCATAGATGACTTTAGTCATTAAGCAGCTTTCATAACTGGAACATATACATGTGCTGCTCAGTGCTCTTTGATTTGTAATCTAGGGTCCTGCCCAAATAATCCCCAGAGTCTGAGGGAATTGAGATGAAGTCCAAAATTCTTTGATTGAGGGTGTAGTGATGATTTGGAACAGGATTGTGCTGCTTTCACTTTTTTTGCAGCAGGACCTTTAGGGTGCAAAACATCCAGTGAGCAAAACATCATCTGCTGTCCTGTACAGGGCCAGGAGCTGGACTTTGATGATCCCTTGTGGGTCCCTTCCAACTCAGAATGTTCTGTGAAAAAGGCCTACAGGTGTGGGGGTTTATTACTAGCAGTATTAGTATTAATATTTTTAGTAGTAATATTAGGGTGAGACTTGATGATCTTGGAGGTCTTTTTTAACCTAACTAACTCTGTGATTCTAATATTTAGGCATTCATTTCATAGCCAGCAAAGAATTTTTGTATGAAGCAGGCTTTTGGTTGCTTATGATATTTTATTTTTGAGGAGGGGGGGTGTTAGATGCCAGTTTTAATTCAGTTCAGATATAAAGCATTTGTCCTTCAGTTTTGATGAGCTTTTGAAAAAAACTCAGGTTATAGTGGGTATAGGGCATGACATGAAGGCATAATCCACCCTGCTGTACAGAGAAGCAAGAGCTTCCTCCCCACTTGGGTAAATCCGAGGAATGCAGTGTCTCCCATAGTGCCCTCCCCTTGCCCGAGTAATTGAAAGGAGCAATTCTCCCTATCACATCTTTTCTTAAGAATTAATAACACCCCATAAATGTTTATGTAAACATACAATTTAAAAGGACTCATTCCAGCAGCACTGTGCTTGTCAAGTGAGTCATTTTTTCACCTGGCAGGATGATGTTGTAAGGCTCAGTTGTCTTAACTAATCCTGGCTAAAATGCAAAATTCTGTTTTGTAAGAAAATTTCTGGCCAGCTCTAATCTTAACCTCTTGCATGTCTGGAGCTTCTAAATCGATGTCACAGTTGTAATAGCTTTGAAAACCCATATGTTTGTAAACTAAATAAACCTTGATATTCAAAGGAGATGAAGACAAGAATTACATCTCTTGGCAGTGGTGCTCTGAGCTCCGTTTCAGCTCGTGTTGGCTCCTCGTTTTTATGCCCGTGTGCCACGCCAAATCTTCCTTATCTCTGCAAACATGCTAACACTGGCTGTGTTGCTAAGGCTGTGATGCATCAGTCTCTTATCTCCAGTTCTGACCCCAACGTTACATAATAACTTCCAAACGGTATTTCTTGATAGTTCACTGGGACCGCCTTCGCCTCCTCGACTCTTCGCTGGGAGTGACTCTCCTGCCCACTGACTACATCAGCTCCTGGCTGCTCTCAGCCAGCTAAGGCAGAAAGGCTGCCAAATAGCTTCCTGCTCCAAGATCTCTGTATCCTTGCAGTGTCATGGGACGTAACCCCACAGCTCTGGTGTTTTTCCCAGGTAATTTTCCCCGTTAAGTTAAACTTACGTGGTTTGGCTTTAGTGGTGTCACCCCAGATCCTTCCAAAGTTGCCCCAAACCTCTGCTCATCCTGTTTGCCACACTCTGCTATTAGACAGGCTTTAATATCTTCTTAAATCAAATGTGCACTGTATTAACGTGTGAAAAAATTCTGCACTAAACATAATAAAAATGGCACCCTAGTAATACACATAAATACTGAAAAGTGTTTTTAATATTGCCTACTAGGGCTATTAATGCCAAAACAAGAAAATAAATATTTGTCATCAGTTCTATCTGGCCAAAAGTCTTCCTTTAGGAATAGCATAACATATTCTTTTACAGTATATAATTGCCTTAATTATTTTTTGGCCTATCCACAGCAACTTAGTTCCATCTCTCTCCCGTAGTGTCCAAAGAATATGCAAATTCTGCTCATTCCAGCTCTCAAAATAAGTAAAAAAAACCTAAAAAGACTCTCCTTTAGCTCTTGAGGAAAGGCTCAGAAAACTTTCCTAAGCCTGGCTGTTCTGTATGCCAAGAACTTTCTTATTAATGGAAGATGTCCCCAAGCTCTTCGCTATTGTTCCGAGGTCTTCCCCTCACCCCGCCTGGCGTCTCGGCATTCCTACGACAGCTCTGTTCCTTGTGGCTCCCCCCACTCCCCCCCAATCCCATCTACAGCCTGGAGCCTGAAAACATGGAAAACTGAGTCAAGCTCTTAAACCTTCCAGGCTCAGTAGTCATGAAGCCAAAAGCATGAAGTGTAGGAGCTTTCTGTCCTCTTAAAGAAGTCGCAAGTTGTAGCACAAGGGGATCCAAGGGCTTGTATCCCTTCTCACGGCTGTGTCTGGTTAACGACCTCCAAGGAATCTCAGGAAAGCCAAAGGGTGGAGGACTTTAGGAGGCTGGATCTCCCAAACTCTCTGTTTCCAACCCACCCTTTGCCTGATATAGCTGAAAAGAACCCCAGAAGCCCTGGACAGTGCAGGAAATGAGCCTATGCAATATTTAGGATTGGTCTCTACTGCAAAATGTTCATAATGCAACTTCTCAGTTCTTGCTCTTTTTTCCTCCCTGGCTATTAAAAATTCCACTTGTAATGCAAAGCAGAGCTGGAGTTCTGTGACCACCCTATGAGCACAGTGATCTGTTTCTCGGTTATAGGAAACCATTCCCTTCAAACAAGTTACTGAGGACGTGCTCCAAAGCAGGATTTGCAGTATTCCACGACAGCTAGATTGCCCTGCCTATATTATGCTCCAAAACAAAACTGAAGATAACCCAATTTTCCAATTTTTTAGTGACAAAATATAAGTTAAAGGGAGTGAAAGTTCAGCTTCTGATACTCAGTGGAGGTGGCTCCTATGTTGGACAGATTCGTACATAATTCCAATGTCCAGAATTTTCATCTTCAGGTGGCTGCACAACCAGCAAACTGATCATTACCTCTTTTTGTATCTCAGAGAAGGTAATGGTGTTCTGAGAAGAGCCCTCTGATTTTCCTGTTTTCCGGAGCAGTTGCTTATGAAAAGGAACTTGACTGGAGACTTGCTGTGGGAATGTTATTCGAGCACTGGTTAAGTGCCAGAATGTGTTGGGAAGAAAGAGTTTCCAGAAAAATATCACCCTGATTAAAACCTGATTTTACTGAGTTTTCTCTATGCAAAGGGTTACCAGAATAGTACGACAAAGTCATTAGTCAGATTTTCCTTCCCTTACTTGATCATTACCAGTGATGCTTTTATTGCTGTTTTTTGAATGATTATTGTTACAACAACTCACCAATGAGCTACTTAGGTACTGCTTGTCTGTAGTCTTGCTTCTCACATGACGTGTTAAATGTCCTGTTGATGCCTGTCCTTGTTTGGCAATTTTTCCACACTCCCCTTCTAGTCTTTGTAATACATTTAATTGGGTATATGAGGAAAAGATGGGAAGAGAGTCATAATGCCAACGCGTTTTTTGCTCCCTACGTTATTTTTTTCATGAAGCCACCCTTGTGACTATCAACAGAAAACAACCCGTCTTATGCTAAAGGAAAAAAATTAGATCAGCAAACAGCAGAGGACAACAGAAAATACTTTTTTGATAATTGAAGGGATTATATATAAATTTTCTCTTAGAAGGCCGTTTGTAAAGGTCGTGTGTTTGGGTTGGTTTCTTTCAAAAGATAATAAATACTGTGGGCAAACCATATTTGATTCTGGTTCAGTAAGATCTTCAAAAATGGCCATGGGTATGTTACCACTCTCTGAATATTGGACTGAACAAACATCCACCACCGGATTTCTGTGAAACATGCCTTCTTTTTTGTTCACTCTTAGCCATGGATGTGGTTGAAACACCCTACTGTATTCTGCAAGTGCTGTCCTACTCTTGGTAGGAGATCATAAGATGTTGGGGTTAACTGTCAGATGCTTTACTCTTCTAAAGACCTTCTCCTTTTAACTAAATGCTTGCTTATCTTTCTAATTTAACATAGTCCCACATTCTTTTCGTAGTAATTTTGGACTATCTGATAACATATAATGGAAAACATGTTTATGTCTTCCACTAGTTCTTGTTGCATATTTCAAATGCTTAGAACAACAATTTTCAGAAGCTTTCATTAAGGTTAATTTAAAAACTACATTAAATACAAACAGATTTTCTCACAAACAAAATGCAATGTGTACTTAACAGACTTCTGTATGTTATATTTGATAAACTACCTCATATAAATGCAAATTCTGACTTTCTGCCAGAACAAGGTGGTACAGAAAATATTTCTATTAAACAAATAATGCTGGGAGAGCAAACTTCAAGTTACAGTATGTTATACTGAGAAAGAAGATTTTCTTTTCCCACTGAGGTCAGGTATATATTTATGTTATTTCTTCTAAGTACTCTGCTGCTTCTACACTAAAGATGATGTAGTACAGCTCTATATAAAAGGCAGGTACATGTATATACAGGATAAATACCCACTTTTAATCATTTCTTTTAGTGTTGTATATGATAACTGCTGACTGCATGTGCTCTACAGAACAGTGGTGTGAGAAGATGCCATGCTATGAGCTGAACTCTGAAACTGAGCCAGGAGGGTCGAGAGGAGGAGGAGCAACCCTCAAACCTGGAATCATTAGGTATGATCGGGAAACGGAGCTTCATATGCTTTTTCCTTGGTGCCAGCTCATCCCTCTGCTGTTGGATAAGGTTCGTTTGGAAAAGGAGCGTGAAAAATAGAGCTGCCAGAGGCAACTCTAAAGAGCATATGATGGAAACAAATTGAGTCACCACCAATGTGGGCAACATTGTTGGTGGAATCTGGGACACCCGCGTGAGCCATTGTTCGCTGCACCTCGTCTGGTTTATGTAGCTCTCTGAGTTGAAAGCTGGGTCGGCACCAACCTTGTGATTCGAGGGGGCTCTGGCCATGTGGTTTCAATTGCCCATGGTCGCTTTCAGCTCGCACTGCGCCCTGCCAGGAGCGGCCGGTCCTGCTGGTCTCCCACGCTCGTGGTGCTGTCCCAGCTCACCCTGATGGAGCTGTGGTGGGGCTGTTTCCTGGTGTGGTCACTTCTAGTGGGTTGCTGCTCTGCAAGTCTGCTAGGAGAGGGAGTTTATTCACTCTTCCCTCTGCCCCTAAAGCAGCTGCTGCTTAGAAGTTTTCCCTGAATACATTTTGCTGTGGAAAAGGGCTTTTTTTTGCTTTTCAAGCTGGTTCCTGTCCTGACTCGGTCCGAAGCTGCTTTTTGGTGTTGTTGTGGGAGTATCTGAGGTTGTGATTTATTCTCTTGGGCTCTTCTCGTTTGAAGGTTGCAAAGAATGAGGCTCATACTGGTTTTACCACCTATTTCTGTCCTGCTGGTGTACGCAGCTCTTGTCTGTGAGTGTTTTTCTGTGGGCATGGGGTTGATGAGAACTGCTGAAATAGCAAGAGATCGCTTCAACCACCACCAAATTACAGCCATGCCCGAGGCAAATTACAACAGCTTTCTGACAGTGTCACCATGCTATCTTTGTGACAGAGATGGAGATAATGAGAATTAATTAATCAGTCTTTGATTAGAAAAAAAAAAAAAAAGAGGTGGGGGAAATCCTTCTGCTGTGATTCCACTGCAAAATACATGAAACTGGTGAGGTTTTTGTTTGATGTTACTTCTCAAATATAGGGCAGATGTTTGTAAAGCAGTGTTAAGGTCTGCATGGCTGCTGGCTTGGTTACCCCTCCAAACACACCACTGATGGACCAAAGGGACAAGAGATCCTCACTTAAAGCACAAATGTATATTGAGCACTAGCACCATGAGGCTGATGCAGATGCTTTTATTCTCACAGTGCAAAAACTCCCTTATTCACAGGTCTTTCCAGTCCAAGATACAATCTCATTGACTGGAGTCAACTCTGCCTTCTTTGCAGTACTTGGGGTGAAATTCTGTGTTTCAGTCTTTAGACTGATGGCTAAATCTTAGAAATTGGTCCCTTATGATAAAACATGAACTACATGGTGCCAGTGTCTGACTGGAATTACAATTATCTAAGTAGATTCATTTGTATCCCTTTCATAGCAGCTTTTCTCTGGGCACAAGATTTTTCTGTGGGGCATGGGAAGAACAAAATTAATCTTATAAAGAGGAAGGGGTTTACACTGAAATCGATAGTTACAGAATTAACTGGGTAAATGACTTTTTCTTAATTCTTTCTCTTCTCAGAAGATGAAGTTTTGATGGGTACACAAATCCAATGGCTGCCAAGAAGCTGATATCGCATGAAATATTTCATCTCAGCTGCGTTGAGCTCATCTAGACTTTGGTATTAGTGAAAACTAAGTGTGTAAAAAATGTCAGTATTCAAGAGGGGAAAGAAAAAACCTATTCTGATTATTAAATATGAGTAAGTAAGGCAGTTATGTTTCTTAAAAATGTTATAATTTTTAGAAAGAGTTACCTGGTTCTCCTGGGCAATTTTTAAATATGAGCCAAATAGGTGCTTTTAAGGTTGGGGATAGATAATGAACAAATACAGTATATTTGTATTATTTTAGAGAAACAGAACATTGGATTGCAGAGGTACCAGAAGTAGGTCTGTCACCTTGTTGAAATTTTTGATGCAGTCACAGTGGCTGGATTGATCTGCAAACTCTGGGGCCCAATTCCAGGCCAAGTTCTTTTCCCTTCATGTACCTGGTTCCCAGATCTCTCAAATTTTCACTTACAGCCAGGCAGAAGCAATTCTATCATTTCTTCTTCCACCAAACCTTCAGCTCAACTTCAGCTGTTCTTCATCTGCATTTAGGAGATGGAACCCAAAAGATGCTGCAGCACCAAGGTGGGTGTTCCCAGCCTGGCCATAGCACTTATTTGTGATGACAGTGGTGAAACCTTCTCACATGCAGTTCACAGAAATGAATTGTACCAAAAGCATCTGTAAAAGCTGCAGCATCCTTTTAAAGAGCTCATAATGTCTGCATTTTTCAGTGGGTATCTTCTCTAAAGGCAAATAATCACTTTTCCCATTAATGATCTGTAAATTATTGGACTGAAACTGTTTCTCATTCATTTGGGTTTCAGCAAAGGTTATGGGCAGAATATTTAACATGGGTATGGGGATGGTACAGTGTGAATCATGTGGTGTTTCTTCCTGCTGCAAAGGTTGAAGGCAATACAGCACCTGAGAACATTTTTTCCTCTGTATCCTGGGCACTATTGTCATTTTTATTTTTCTACTTCACTCATGATTCCAGAAATTTTTACAAGGACATGTAAGAGATGGAACAACAGGGGAACAATTTTAAACTAAGAGAGAGGAGATTTAGATTGGATGTTAGGAGGAAATGTTTCACTCAGAGGGTGGTGAGGCCCTGGCACACGTTGGGCAGAGAAGCTGTGGCTGCCCCATTCCTGGAAGTGTCCAAGGCCAGGTTGGACGGGGCTTGGAGCAACCTGGGCTAGTGGAAGGTGTCCCTGCCCATGGCAGGGTGTTGGGGTGAGATGATTTTTAAGGTCTTATCCAACCCAAATCATTCTATGATTCTATGAAATTTTGCTGATCCTCTAAAGATTTTTGGTCTCCTACAGGCTTCTCAAACTCCTCTTTGCTGGGCACAAACTCTGGTAGCACCAGTTCCTGGCTTATACCAGGTCTGGTACATAATTTATACACCAAAAGGAGGTCAACACTGGAGTGTCCATCCTTTAGGTCATGTATATCATATTAAATCAGGGATTTATGCTACTTCCACCAGGAAAAAAACAACAAACAACTCATCTTTATGTTAATGCAAGGCATAGGTTGCCAACTGAGTTTCTTTGCATCAGGTGATGGCAGATGGATTTCATTTTGCTGCAGATAACATTTGTGGACTCGAAATTTTGGCGAAGGAGGGCAAAAAGGGAAATATTCTCTGATAGGATGAACACAGGTGATGGGAAAGAAAACCTACCTTTTCAAGCCTAAGCAAACCCTTTAACGCTGCTCTTTCAGTTTAAAACACACGTATTTTGCCGAAGTCCATCTAACCTGTGGACTCACAGAATCACAGAAACTTCAGTTACAAACATATGTGTGTTAATGCCAGCTATCAGCCTGTTCTGTGAACAGCACGTTTAGCTGCATATGCTGTGTATTAAACCACTACAGGACAGATGTTCTGCTGAGTGGAATCCAGATGTAGCATCAACACCTGGCTTATTGCTGACTCCCATGGCAGGTATTTGGATTGACATCCAAGACACCCACAACACACCTGTGGGCCTTGTTAACTCCAGCCTCTGCCACCTTCCTTCAGAAGCATTTGGGAACTTCCTCCTGGATTTCTTTTACCTTTCTGACACAGGAATTTCAAACCATGGCATCTAAATTCCGGGAATTTAATTTCCAAGCACTTCCTCTGTGCTGCTTACTCGCAAGCACCAGGTCAGGGCTGTTGCAAATTCTTTTCTCCTTATTTGTTTCCAAGGAGTAATAGAAATCAGTCTTGAAAACTGCAGATTATTTTATCAGGATGCCGGATGTTTCTCTCTAATTTGTCATTGGCCTTTACCAATTAGCAGCAAGCTCCTCTGTCAGATACAGCTTGGATCCATCTAGGGATTATGTGGAAGAGCCTTCAGCATCTTGAGGAGCAAGGGCCAAATTTAGAGTGTATCACTTACTTTATGTTATGTGGTAATGACTTCCAAAAGTTGGGAACATTGGGAACATTTAAATGCATTTAATTATTTTTAGGTTCGTTGTTTCACTATAAAGCTTTACTTTTAATATGTTCTGGCCTGTCCAGTAATTTCATTTGCATACAAGCTCTGATCTCAAACCAAAGTTTTAATTTACTTGGGTTTTTTCTGTTAAAAAATAGGATTCTGGTTTTTATTGCCATGTTCTTAAAAAAATTACTTGTGCGTACTCCTTGCTACAATTTAGGATATTTATGAATGGTTCTACATAAAAGGAATGAAAATAACTAATTATAATAATACCACTAAATGCCATGGCTGGCTAGAAAGTGGAAATCCCTTCCCATTACATCTTTTCTGTTTTTAGAAAAGAAATTAATCCAACTCTTGGATGAAAATTGAAAACCACAACATTTTTCATGTGAATGGATTTCCAAAAATATCATATTTTTAGAAATTCCCAATTCAAGTTGCTGATAAACATGAAATTGATCAAAAAAATTTAACCAATTAACAAGAGATTTAATAACACAGAAAGAAAACTCTTCAAGCCAACTACTGTTTTCCTTCTCAAGGAAAGGATATTTTCTCTTAGAAAAGATCTGATATGGTCTACTGATTAGAGCATCTGGTGCACCCGGCTGGCCTAAGGTAAGATCAGCTCTGTGGATGGAGCAGCATTTGCCCAGCCTGTTGTTTCAGATCATACAGAGAAGAGCCATTGGTGTCTTCAAGAAACTGTTCCAGTACCTGCCCCAAATGTCCTTGCCATGAGCCAGACTCTGTCCTTGTCCAGACTGGGAGGACTGGGAGCTCCCTTTTGGCAGGAGCCTATGGATGTGGAGACAGCCCATTTTCCTGTTACCATCCAACAGAGAGATCCACATGTATTGTGTGTCATTAGGATTTAGCAAGAGGTGAGATCAGTGGCTGTTTAATCACCAGAAACAGGGAGAGTAACCCAGGCATGTCCTGGGTTCTCTGGAGGAGGTCAGCCAGTGCCAGTGAGGTATAAATGTTACATCCCTTCTGTACTTCCTGCCTGCTTCTGTCTTGAACTTCCAGAAACAAATGCAAGAGAGAGTTTGCTACTGAAAATAATATTTTATAGCCATCACAGAACTATAGAACCATAGAATCATAGAATGTTTTGAGTTGGAAGGGACCTTAAAGATCATCTTGTCCCATGGGCAGGGGCACCTTCCACTAAACCAGGTTGCTCCAATCCTCATCCAAAAGAGCAGCCACAGCTTCTCTGGGCAACCTGTGCTAAGGCCTCATCACAGGGAAGAATTTCTCCCTAATGTCTAATCTAAACTTACTCTCTCAGTTTGAAGCCATTCCCCCTTGCCCTGTCATTCCAGGCCCTTGCAGAATTTCTCTCCCCACCTTTCTGGTTGTCCGCCTTCAGGTACTGGAAGGCCAGAGTGAGGTCACCTCAAAGCCTTTTACATTTAGGGGGAATATTTAGATGGGAAAACTTTGACTTCATCACTCTTAGTAAACTTTGTTGCTTTGTTTTTGTTTTTTTGTTGGTTTGGTTTGGTTTAGGTTTTGTTTGTTTCCTTTTTATTTATTTATTTATTTATTTATTTATTTTTTAAATCTAAGTGGTAAAAATTTACAGATCCATGCTTTTAAAAAAAAAAATCATTAAATTTTATGTTAGCAAGATGGGACTGGCGGGGACCCTCTGATCACAGGGTTACTCCCACATTTCATAATCCCACCTGTGGATTGGTGAAAATCCATCTTCTGCAGCCTCTGAGGCTGCTGTCTTCATACATCCCTCATCCCCATGTCCCTCATGGGCTGCTTGTGGGTGAGCTCCCACTGTCAGGTCCCTTCATCAGTCTTCTCCCAAAACTCTCTGTCAGATGAAACCCATTCATACTTGTGTTAATAGCAAGTCTTCTCCCCACTTCTTTTAACCCCATTGGTTTGTCTGTAGACAGAAATTGCATCCCAGCCTTCATTTTAGTAGGCTGAGCATGCCCAGCTATTCTAATCTTCTCTGATGGCCCAGGCTCTCCCTCTGCTCACCTGCAAGTCCTTCTTTGCAGATGTTCTCATCTGAATTAATCAGAACTGATACCAGGCAAAGAGAGGTTAACCTGGCACATGCTTCCTTCGAGAAACCCATATGGCAACGCTGCTCATTTTGTATTTACTTCCACATCCACAGTTTTGCCTCCTTTCTGTTCTCATGCCCAGTCTTAAACACAGTTTTTCCACCTGATGGGCTTGAACTTGCTTGAGTCCCTCTTTTCTCCTTCCTAAATGTACCTCTGTAAATCCTCATAGATGCCACAATGTACATTTTAATTTATTCCATTTATCTTACTCTATATTCCACACAGTTTCTAATCCAAAAAACAAGTTTGTCATAAAGAATTAATCTGTTATAGAGACAGACAAATACATATGAGAAAATACACATGTATATACACATAGAAATAAAATACATATAAAAATATGTGTTTACATATAAAAACATACATATATTTATGAGAAGGACAGGTATATGGAAAGGGAAATATATAACAAAAATATAAATGAATTTTAGGTGTCATAATGCTTCTGGGTCAGACTTGGGACATAATGCTGTCAGAACGGTGGGAGAATTTGTGGATTGGACTTTTCATGATAGGTAAATGGGAAGAAGGTGCAAAACAGGAGACAGAGCTAATGAATCTTGGAATTTGCCCTTATCCACTGAAATAAAAATACTGTTTTGAGTCACACTTCTTGCACCTTTGCTTAGTTAAGACTTGCTGCACTGTGGCAATAATGGGTTATACAAAAGCCACTTTTTGCATAGTTAAGCAAATACATTGTTAATTAGAGAAAGTAATATTCAAAGCTCAATAAACATTGATAAGTTCAGCTTGTTATTTAGCCACATAAATTCTTTTTAACATACTACTTTGATTCAACAGATAAAAAATAATTCAGAATTAAGTTGCTAGACTCAGCCCCTAAATGCACGCACAGTTTCCATGGAAGTCAGCATGTTGTAGGGCAGAATTTAGTCTGTGTGTTTAATTCATCTTAATCACTATTATTAATTCATAAGTACTGTTTCCAGAAATGTATTCAGTTAGTTTTACATTAGTCAAAATCAATTGTATGTGATTTATTTTGATCATTCAAGATTACAATTTTGATGTATTTGCTCTCATCTTGTATGTCAAGCCAGGCAAAGAGGAAGTGCTCTGCTAAAGAAGAGTCAGCTTCTATCTATCGATTCATTCTTTATTTCCCTTTACTGGGAATTCACATATTTTTTGGAACAATTGGGATGATACAGTAGATTATGAAATGTCACAGAGATGTCCAGCTAGACCTGGAAGTACAACATGGTGATAGTACCAGGCTGATGGCCACAGGTGACATGGGTTCTATGTTTGGTAGACACACAAAAATGTAAGACAGTTGGCCCAAACTCTGGCTCAGAACCATCACTGGTTCAAAACTGGTTGGATCTTATGTCATCCAAACCAGCAGCTTTCCTGAAGATTGATTTCAAATAAAGGGTTTCTTCTGGACCCCCACCAACTTCTGTGCTGCAAGAAACATGATATCCTTGTGCATACTGGGGGTTTGGGGCAGGCCTGTGATGCTTCAGACACGGAAACTCACTGGGGATAAGTTTTTGGCTCCTCCTGTGATTTCAGAGTGAGCAGATGGTGTCATGCACTTCTCCAATGCAAAAGGGCAATACCTGCCTGAAGGGAGACATTCTCTGCCTTTGTCATAGATGTAAAACTCTTCATGTCAGTTTGCCCTCTGGATTAGATATGTAGAGTTCTCCAATTCTCCAATTACCTGCCCCAGACATCCACCTTGCAGCAGCAGCTCATGCCATGGTGCTGGTGAGGGTTTGGGTAAGAGCTGAACACGGGCAACAGGGCTGGATGCAGCCTGGGAGCTTGCACCAAAAGTTTGTGCTGAAAGGTGCATTCATTTCACCTGGAAATGGGACAATAAGTATGGCCTGAGGCAGCTTTAACTGTACCTTCTCCCCAGATTTGTACACACAAAGGGAAGGGCTTGAATAATAGAATCATAGAATGGTTAGAGTTGGAAGGGGCCTTAAAAATCACCTAAGTCCAACCCCACTACTATGGGCAGGGAACTTTCAACTAGAATGCATCCAGTTTGCAGGAACAGTGACTGTAAGCATGTCTTATTTTTGCAGGCAGTTATGCTGGAGATTTTCACTGAAACAACTTGAAGAATCGGGCCCTCGGTTTACAAATGTAAGTGACGACTTCAGGTCAGCACAGTGAATAAGGGTTTTTGTTTGGCTGTTTTTCTTTATCTTTACACTGAGCCCCACTCACGCTGTGTCTCCAGTTTGCACTCACTTGTGCTTGTTGCCAGCTGGAAACACCACTAAGAAATAACCCTGGATGTTAAAGTCCATTCAAATTCAAACCCATGATTATACATCTCCTGAAGATGTTCATTAGCTTCCCCACATATCTTTGTCTTTCTCCCTGTCTTTCCAGTTAAGTATTACCATTTTGAAAAAAAAAAAAATAGGCACTCCTCTATTTTTGTGTCTTTAATGGCACCTCCAGCTAGAGACAGCTCTGTATGGTGGAGGGGAAAAAACCCCGGCGATTAAACCTGGGATCCATGGGAGAGGAACCTCCCTCTCTCTGTGCGGCGCGGGGTTGTTGTGCAGTGAGTTTCGTTAAGCTGAATTCGTAAAGCTTTGGTGGATTAAAACAGCATGCTCCGTACCAAGATGCCTTCACTTCCTGTGCCTTAATGTTAAATCCTATAGTATTGCGGTTCTTAAAGATGATTGAGTTATTTTTAAACCACTGGATGTCTTCCAGTCACTCTATTTCACACTGGATTAATTATGTAAGAATACTGACTTGTTCGTCACTAATGTTACAACTTTTAAAAACAACATGCTGTTTAAATTCAAGCTTGGCAACTCTTGCCTGAATCCCCTCAAATTTATGGCACCACACCCATAGCATAATAAAATCTTTAGTGGTCCTTTGTCTTTTAGCTTGCCTTCTATTTTTTCTCAAGGGTGTTTTATGCTGGAAGATGCATACAAAAGTTGTCCAGATGTTATTTGTATCAGAGCAGGGATTTCAGCCCAGCTATCTGTGGTTGCAAATGTTTATTTTAATGGGTTATTGTGCAATCCTCGCTGTGTGGACCTCAGTGGCCTTATATGTATGTTCTCAGCCATACCAGCACATTGCTTTTGGAGGTATTATTGTAGTCCAACAGCACTGTAAGTGGTCACTGGGGGGAGCAAAAAAATGTAACACCTGTAGGAGCACAGGCGGGTTTTTGGCCGAGCTGGGTGCGAAGCGTCGGGGCTGGTGGGCGGTGGGTGGGAGCAGGGCTGAGACAAAGAGCTCAACTTGGTCACCACGGGATGTGCTGGGAGTTTATTTTACCGTGGCTGTTGCAACAAACAAGAGGGGTGGGTTTGTCGGACGTATTTGGGAGCCTTGTAAAATCTCAGCCGACGTTTCCTTGATACTGGAGTAAATTGTTTATCTCGTAACTGAAACCACGCCATGTGTACACCAATTAGGGCCGTGGATTTCGGCTCATTAAAGTAAAATTTGAGGTGCAAGTTTCATGATGTGCTGTGAAGACTAAGAACAGTTGCTGGAAGGAAGTATCTGCAGAGCTCGGAGCCTTCCACTGAGCCTGTAAGCTAAGACAGGCATTTGGAGCACCTAAGATCTGTCTGCAGGCTCTTCTCTACCTGTGTGGGTCACATTGTGACCAAGGTGTTTCATGGCAAAGGGTTTAAAGCTGAATTTGTGTGCTAAAAGTTCCCAGACTTGCATTTTCAAGAAATGTGAGCCAGAAGGACGAGGGCATTTAATGGCAATGACACTCATTTGCACGTGCAAAGAATCAAGACCGTTTAACCTTTAAGGGAAAACAACTATTCTATTTTAATGTTGTTTTATGTATTAGCAGTCACATATTATTTTGATGTGCTTAATTAATATAAATAAGCTTAAGCCATTATACTGTCATTTAAACCCACGTAATTTCCTTTTTGTAGGAATTTGTGTGTAATTTGCGCTGTTGCGTTCAGCTCCCGACGTTCCAAAATCATGCTCAAAATAATTAGATTTAAAAAATACAATTGGAATTGTTCTTAGTCCTTTTATTTTTCAGCCTTAAACCTCACATTTTGAACTTCTCAATAATAAGGAGCAGGGGCTGGTTTTTTTTAACAGCAAAAGTCAGTACTTTGGAGCATCATAAACAGTCCTGGAAGCTTGTGCTTTGGTTAGGTTGTCCTAGTGAACCAGCAGCAACATAGACCTTGTTTGTAACTCTGCTCAACCCCCCTTGTTTTCAACACTGTTCAATCACACAGGGCTTTTCCACTAGGAAATTAGTCCAAATAGCTATCTTATCCTCAAATTGAAGGTGTCATGTCAGTTGTGAGTGGCATCAGTTCCAGCGTGGGGACAACTTAATTTAGAACCAGGGAAAGCAGTAAACAGATGTCCTTTTATAAATTTGAGGCCGGCATGGACATTAAATATTTGTGTTCATGAGATTGCAGTTTTGGAAGAATATGGGACGTGGCCTTTCTGATGAGACCCCACACCGCATGCACAGGATGCATCTCCTGCAGTGCATCCTCTCTTGTGCCAGTCCCCAGAAAAAAAAGGGCCAAATATTTAGCCTCAGAGCTCCTCCATGACACGGAAATCCTGGGGGCAGTAAAGAGCAAATCCTTCTTTCAGGGTCCTGGGCAATTCTCATCCATGAAATCCAGCTCTCCTTTAGCAGTGGGGTGGGAGCTGCAGACCCCAGTGCTCCAGTGGCCTCTCCACCTGCGGGTCGTGGTGCCTGAAACCCCTCAGCAAAGCCTGGGAAAAAACCAAATCCCCATCTCAGGTCTTGGCAGGCAGCTCGGAAATGAATTGCTTCTCATTTATGTTCTGTAGAAAGTAAATGCATTTGTAAATTCGAAAGCAGCTGCTGATGCTCAGCAGTAAACTGATTTTGTTTTGCAAAACCTTTGCTGTTTGGTCTTAAACTAGTGAAGTTTTTCATGGATCCAGCACTCCTCTTCGCATTGCAGGGAAGATTTTGTCTAGCTGCCTCTGTGACATATGGTAATGCTTAGTGTGTGCTGTATGGCCTGGAGCCATACCACTGCAGCCTGTATGCTCCTCAGATCTCCCAGGCTAAGGGAATCGGGATGAGACAGGATTTGAATGCAAGGGACCTCCTAGAAAAAAGTCAGAGTGCAGCGCATTGTGCCGGTGCGAGGACAGGATGTTCCTCCCTCAGGGCTGAGGCAATTCCCCACACGGGGCTAAGGTGACTGTACTCTCCCAGCGTCAGCCTTTTGGATGACTCAGATTATAAAGGAGACCACTAATGCTCTGTAAAAGATCTCACAGCTCCTAGCCATGGGAAAACAGCAAACAGTCCCCCTTCCCAAGGTAACCCAGAGGAAGTGGTGGTGTGGAGCAAAGCACCGTGAGATCTTTTCTCATCTTGTTTCTGGGGGGAGGACGTTCCCGTTGCCACCTCCCATTTCAGGGTGCAGCCAACCCTGCTGATAAATCACCGCTTGTTTCTCACACAGGCTGCTCCCAGTCTCCCTGGGAAGTGGGGAGGGGTCCAACAGCACCCCCAGTGCAGCCTGGTGGGCACAAAACCCCACCCATATCTGTGTGTCAGGGTGGGAGAGGAGGGAAGGAGCGTGGCTTGCAGGGAGGCTTTGCAGCCTCTTCTTGGCGATGTTATTAATTCGTTCTGGGACGTTGGGAGACTCGTTTAACCTCTCTTTGTCTCAGATTCAAACCTCTACAAGCAGTTATTGTAACATTTGGCTGCATTATGGCATTGTTGAAAGGCTTAATTAAATTAAGTGTTCTGAGATCTTTGAATGAAAGGTGCTATCCAAGGGAAAGCCTGTTGATGATGATGACTCCAAATTACGAGGCCAAGTCCTTCACAAGTTTTACTCGGTCCTAGGTTAGACAAAGTTATTTTTGAACGTTGTTTGATGTAACACTAAAAGTGTTTGGGGAATGCCATGTGTACAGGCATGACATCTGACCCACAGTGGGAGTGATTTGTCAGTCGAGGGTTTTAATGGCAGGAACCAACCACACATCATTCACGTGCAGATAAATGTGGCTGATCACAAGCAATTTTTAATTTTTTTTTTTAAATATAAATTTATTTGAAGACCTTTATTGGTAAGAATGGCCAGGACTTTTAGTTATTTCAAGAGAAATGCTGTCTCAGGTGGGAAATTAAAAAGAACTACCAGATGAAAGTTTGTAGACGTCATAGCCAAAAATGCATAAGCAGATGTCTTCTTTCTTCAAACCTGTGAGTACATCCCTGGGAGGACAATATGCTAAGTTTGTTGTTTGCTTTCACTAGGTGCTTTGTTTGCCTTCACTAGGTGGTATATTATCAACAGCAAGAAGGCGAAATTGCAAAAGTCTTTTTAAATTTGTATTCTTTAGCAAATTACACAAAAACTCCTGTGCTTTGGCAGTAGAGCTGTATCCCTAAAACTCCTGTCCTTTCTTCCTACCAAGTTTCTCTTTGCCTGTTTCTTCAGCTCACCTTTCCCTCTTCCAGAATCCCTGGCACACTCATCCTCAACACTTTTTTTTCCTCTGGTGTCTTTTTCTTCTGAATCTGAAAGGCATAGTTTTCCTAACTGCTTTTATTGGGAAGCTTTGTCCTGCAGTATTACCCTGTAACCACTACAGGATGTTTCCCCTCTCTCTGTCGCTGCCTTGAGCAAGGTATCAATCCTTCCTAACCTTTCCTGCCAGTTTGTTCTCTTTTTTCAGAGTTTCCCCCTGTTGTACAAAATCTACCTTATCAAATTCACCAGCAAGAAAAGGGTGAATCAGAGAATTGTCAGGACCTCTAAGATCACTGAGTCCAAGACCATAGGAGGATATTTTAAGTGGACTAACTTTTTTGGTGGGTACCATAGGCACAGAACCACATCTAGCTGGGGAGTCTGGGCTCCTTAAAGGTCTGCTTTACAGCTTATTATATAATAAGGGCGATTATTTCAATAGACAGGAAAGATGGTATTTTGGTTAAAGCCTTCAGGAGATCTGGATTCAGCTTCTAGCTCTGCACGCTTCCTGTGTGGTTTTGGGAAAGACACTTTGTGCCATAATTCCCCATCTGCAAACTAAAGATGATATTACATCCTGTTTCTCACCTTCTCTCCCTGCAAGCTCTGTAAAGCTGCAGAGCCTGTAAGCACTGTGGAGCAAATAATGTCACTTTTTTAATGCAGCACTTTCCATATGAGAGTTTCACTCTCAGCTGAAGACTAATGACTATTGTAGTGTTAATAATAAGAAATAATTGTAATCATACATAATACTTTCAGCCTTGCTTGCACTTAAGGTTGATTCTTCCAGACTTTCTGCAAGTTTACCTTGGGACCAGCCTGAGCAAAGAATAATCATATCAAACTGTGCTAAATAAGGTGGGTTTCTTTTCCCATATACTTTCTCTGTATTTACTGAAGGAGAATGAACAGTAGACTTAAGACCATCAAACTCATTTCACCTTTGTAATATTTAAACTAATTAGTCTCAGAGATGAAAAACGCGTTGCTCAGATTCCAGATAATCTTAAACAAAACACTTCATGCTGATTTTATTCTGCTCCTATCTGGGCAAAGATTAAACAAAACCCACAGTTGGTTTCATCTGCCAGGCTCTAAAAAAAAAAAAAAATCATGTCACAGAAAGAGAAGGGGAGAAATAAATCCAAGGCAAGGTTTGCAGTGCTCTGAGTTTGCTCATCCTTAGTTTATCTTCTGCAAATGAGCACGTATAAAACAGTCCACCTACTGTTCTAGTTGCTACGATATAATGCAGTTCCACTGAATGATCCTGTTAACCTAACCTTCAATTTGCTGGGATTTGAACTCTGAATTACAGCTTACTAACATAGTTTAACAGCTGGTACAAGGGCTTCTTTTGAATTTTTAATCACATGAATTAAAGATTGCTGGAGATGCTTTTCAGACCTCCACTAGCAGTGATCCAATGTACAGAAAGACAAGTATAGGTAGCCCCATGAGGATTAAGAGCACAAAGGTACTATGGCTTGTGAAGCTATGCTGCACTCTTTGCTTGCCAAATTAGGAATACCAGTGCAAATTATTCATGTGAAGATAAATTCACATTATGGCTCCAAATGGATTTAAATCCCCCTTTTCAGCTTGCATTTTTATACACAGTGTGCATCGCACAGGGCACAGGTTTTGAAGATAAAGCTTAGTTTAGCAAAATGTTTCTTCTTTTCCACGTGAAAAGGGGCAACAGGCACACACACAAGCAAGAGAGAGAAAGAAATACATATAGAGAGTGATTGCAACTGATATCTGGAATGCAAGGAAAACAAACATGACCGTCTGTGGATGTTTGGGGGTGGATGTAATCATTTGTTGCCGTCGTACAGTGTGCGGAATGCATGTGTTTAGATTCTACACTCTTTGTGTCTCCCATTATTTATTCCGAGAAGATCTTTCTTACTGAGGATATTTCTCAGGGAAAGGGAAAAAAAATAAAAAAGAAGGAAAGGAAAAAAAAAGAGACAAAAATGTAGTTCAACTGGAAGCTTCTCTACCCTGACACGCCAGCTGATGAGTGCTGTGAGAACCTGGGAAAACAGACCCTGCCTCCCAAGTTCACTACCCCTGCAAGCCTGAAGATCAGCAGCATAAAGTGGATGGAGTTGTTTAAAGAAAGTAAGTAGGGGGAGGGAAAAAAAAAAAAAAAAGAAAAAAAGCTAAAACAAAAATTAGGGCAGCAGGAACAAGAAAGCATGTTGCTTCTTAATTATGCTGTGTTCTCTCTCTAATGGATTGGCCTCCCCACACGCTCTAAGTAAAGCAACTGGCATGTGGCATCCTCTGCAGCGAGAGGAGCGGTGGCAAGTGTACAGCTGTTCGTGCTGACACACAGGTGTTTGATTTTTGGATCCTTTCGCTAGACAGATTTTTAAGGGTGTACGGGGGAATCATCTGCAGTTGTTGCACAGAAAGTGAGTTGTCCAAGAGTACCGGAGTTAATTATTATGTAAATCCCACTCCGCAGCCAAGGCTCGGGGCTGGGGTGGGAACCGCATCCCGCCCGCTCGCTGCCAGCTCCGGGTCACTGTCTGATTTCCTTGCTCTACCCTCGTCATTAAGTGCTGTGTGTGAGCTGGCAGGGCTGGACAACCACGAGAGCAAAGAGACAGGACGGTCAAGTGACGATGAGAGGCGGCAGCAGCAGCCGGGGTGATCAGTGCCCCTCTGGGTGCCACGGGATCTCTGGGAAGAGAGAAGTGGCCGTGCTGGGTCATGGAAAAGGTGATGCTGGCGTTACAGGGATGCTTTTCCCAGTCCTTGGGGAAAGCCTTAAGAGCAGCAGGTGGGGAAAAGCTCTGCTCAGGCAGAGCTTTGGCAGCTGATTGTCCTCTCGTGAGCAATACTTGCTCCAGCACTGAGCTCATGCTGCACTAATAGACAGAGCAAGACAGTGGCTGGGGTAGAGTTCACTTGAGTGAAAACAGGGAATATCATCTCCTCCTATCAAATTCCCTCTATGGATAGCCAGTGATTTGTCCTTTTCCTTTTACAAGCCTCTTCACCCAATGGTGCCTCAGTTTCCCCAACTAACAAGTTATTTGATTTCATCAAATGGAAAATGTTATGGAAATAGGGGGCATGGGGCTATATTTTCTATAAACTACTACTATGTATAAACCTTCATATTTTTAATGATCCATGCAGAGCTGACAAGTGGAGCAGAGGTGTCAAGAGTAACTGGGGGGATGAGACCAACTAAGCCAGGTGGAAAGGGGCTTTGAGCAACATTGTCTAATAAAAGGTGTCCCTACCCATGCTGGGGGGATTTGAAACAAGATGGTCTTTAAGTTCTCTTCCAATCATCCTGTTTTGTCAACATGAAAGGTTTTGAGGGACTGCAGTGTACAGGTCAATTTCTCCTCATTCCTTTGGAGCTCCTGGGGTGGATCAGAGGGCTGATGATGGGTTCCCTCTCTGCTTACACCCAACAGCTTGAGGGGAAAAAAATGCTTTAACTTCCTATTTGGCCATTTTTCTTGCACAATTTCACCTTGGCAGACATAAATTTTTGGTTTGTGTGCTCTGGGACCCCTGGGTTTTGGCCTCCTGTTGGTAGCCCTGCCTGGTGTCTGTGCCTCTCTGCCTGCTGCTGCTGTGGTGGGCACCGACCTCTCTGGGTTGCATCGCTCTGGTGATGGCTGAGCATCGCCCTTGATGGGCAGCACCAGAAGAGCAGCAGGAGCAGCAGGGCCAGCCTTAACGCTTTCCTGTAATTCAGATTTGAGTGATGAAACAGAAGAATGCAGAGCAGCTGGGAGTGGGTCTCAGAGTGCTGATAGTGGGCAAGCTGGGGAGTATCACATTTCCCCCCTGGGAATAGGCATTTTTTTCTCCTAGAGTTAAGCCTTTTGTTTTGTTTGTGCATTCTGCTCTCAGTTTTGCTCTTTCCCCCCCATAGCTGACAATGGGAAATAAATCAAATACATCTCTTCTTGCTTGCAGTTTCCCAGGGAGGAGGAGAGGAGGAACACCTCAGCCTGTTCTCCCGTGACTCCCAGCCTCGCTCGCTGCTCTCCAAAGCCCGGCGTCGCTGCGCAGCTCCCGAGGTCTGGATGTTGCCATCCATCACGGCAGCTCCGGTTCCAGCACTTGCTAAACTGCCTGAATTTCCTGCTGGCTCAATGAACAGCTTCCAGCTTGTGGTACATTATATAGCTACTGGGTGAATGGGGCTGAGCGTTCCTGTTTGGCTCCGAGCGCCGCGTTCACCTGAGCTCGCTGGCAGGATGAATAGTTCACCGCGGTTCTAGTGCTAACCCCCTTTGTGAACTAGCAGTGAGCCATGTACCTTATTACAAAGGCCGACAGCTCCCTGGAAACTTAAATCCACTCTTTTTCCTCTCCCTACCATGGGGAGCTATAAAAGAAAAGGACTTGGTTGGTAGGCATGTAATATAACAAAAAACCCTCTGTTGTGGCAAGATCCAGACTCCCCAGTAACAATGAGGATTATGCTCTCACATCGAAAATGCAGTTGCTAGTTTTAACTGCAGTACCTTATTACAGATTCCTACAGAGTGCATTTATGTCAGGGGCTCACATGTTTAACTTAAGTCAAGCCTGAGTAGCAAAGAGAGCTCGGCAACTTCTGTTTTTTTTTTTTCTGATAGGGAGGGAAAAGATGCAGCTCGATATGTGGTTTTGGTGCTACCTTCCCCCAAACCACTTCTCAGAGAGCTTGAAATAGCCTGACACTGGCACCGGGCAGGAGCTGGCAGAAGAATGGGTTTTTTTCATCTGATGGCTCGCCAAGGTTGTTTTCAAGAAGGAGAAGTAGAAGAAGAAGGGAAAAGAAAAAACCCAAAAAAATCCTTTTGCATGCCAGTCATTCATTGCCTGCCAGTTCCCATGGTTCTCCTATGGATGGTAGCCACAGAACTATTCAAAGTACAGTAAACACCGAGGAAAGTGAAAAGAAACTCATGAAGCAGAGAACAGAGAAGGAAAAAGAGTTGGATAGGGGATACATGGTAGTAAGAGTCACTGAGGGATTATTTTAGGATGTACCACGAATACTTCCCTCATTGCCAGCAGTAGCTGGACCAGCACACTATAGGGAGGACCTCACTTCTGCTGCATGGGTAAACCAGCTGAGGATACAGCAGCTGGGGGCAGTGAGGAGGCAGTAACACTATTCTGGGGTATCCAATATGGAAAAGAAGGGTGACTACAATGTCGTTCAGCTGCACTTAGGAAAAGTATGTATAGTCCTTTGCACAGACTGTGAAACCCAGGGAACTTCTGCCATCACTCTACTGTCTTCTTTACTGCTCTTTCAGCCCCTGCAAAGGAGTAAATGTGGGGTTTTTTCTAATTTTTTTTTAAAATTATTATTAATAGTTATTTTTGTTTCAGAATTTAGGGAAGAAAAGAAAGAAGATGAAGCCTGACATCCCATCCCTGGAAGTGCTCAAGGCCAGGTTGGACGGGGCTTGGAGCAATCTGGGATAGTAGAAGGTGAACCATGCCTGTGGCAGGGGTTGGAACAAGATGATATTTAAGGTCTCTTCCAACCCAAACCATTCCATGATTCTAAGGCTTGTAGTTTCCCTCCCACCTGATGCATTGACATGAAATGATTTTTCTTATTTCCAGGGTAAGAGAGCTGTAGATAGAGATGCTCTATAACAAGACTACTTGTGCAAGGGAGATTGCATTGTCTTCACTTTATGCATCACATTTAATCTCTGTAGGACAAGAGAGGTGGTGTACCAGAGTATACATAATTACCTCATAAAGAAGAAGCCTTTTATAGAGATAGAGAGGTTACCACTGTGTATATTTCTGATACAGTTAAACACAGGAAAGGTGCTTGGATCAGTCAAAAACTTCCCTGCCTGGGAGGGGTGCAATGTGTTTTCCATACCAGTTCTCCTTTAATACTTTCTTTATCAAAAATCTCTTTTCTTTGACAAGTTAACTGCAACTCAACAGATTTATTTGTCATTTACATTATCAATTACTCAAACCATCCCAGACTGGATCTGAGGATAGCTTTCCACTTAGCCTGATTAAAAGATAATGGGAAGTATCACTGGCCTGGGACAGTTCTGAGATTAATTTTTCTCTTGAGCCTGAGGTTTGTACCTCAAAGAGACACCTGGCTCCTTGCTTTGACCATGCCTTTTGTTATTTTAGTTACTCTCCCTGGTGCCATGTCAAGGTCTCCCCTGCTTTCACCTGTGTGACAGTTTGTCCCCTGGTTGTGTAAAATAAAAATTCAAAATAGGAGTTATTGATGGTATAAAACTATGTATTGCTTAGAAAAAAAAAAGCACAGAAAAAAACCCAAAACCCACACACAGAAAAAGTCCTAAATCAAACCAACCATTCTGGAAAGCTGGAAGGATACAGTGGGAGAAGAGGACTCTGAAGATGAAAACTAGGAGTCTTGAAGTTTGGCTCACGTGAAGATAAGAGGAACCAAAAGACACAGTGACATTTTTTCTTGATCTTTTCTCTTCTTTCTTGATCAGAACAGCTTTACAAGCAACAAGCGAAAGGTAGCGATGAGCGTCTGCACATACCTGAGGACCTTTAGACCTTGAGGGTCCTGGTGTTCCCCAGGAAGATGAGACCCATGGAGGTGAGTGACACTGTCCTGTGCAATCAGAAGGTGAGTGCTGGGATGGCCAGGGTCCACTGGGGCTTGCTCATCACATGCTCTGTATTTGTGTAAATAGAAGAGGGTCCCAGAGAGATCACAATTGTCTCACCAGCTCCCTCACCAGCTTCCAGACCCCTCTCTCATGCAGCTGCAGCCATGATGCATCTCTGTTCCCATGCTCTCCTCACCAGGGGGAGAGCAGCAGGCACCTGGCGTGCTAAATAATCCTCAAGCAGTAGGCTCGGAGAGCATTAACTCTTCCATCACCATTTCAGGGGGTTTTGCAGAGCACATGCCCAGCAGTGGGACAGGATCCCACAGGAAAGCCGTGGAACACCTGGGTTTTTATAGAAGAGTTGTACTTGAGGAGCATAACATTGCAGATCTAATGCACAGGGCAGCCTGTGTCAGAGAAATGGAAAGGGGGGAAAAATGGAGTCTTAAGAGTGTGTGGGTCACCTGTGAGTAAAATCAGAGAGGACAGATGTGAGATGGAGATATGAAGGGGTGAAAGCCTCTGGATCCCCCATCTCAGCTGTAGGAAGGCAGAGAGTAGTATCAGGGGAGGGTCTGAGGGAGGCCAGGTTGATGCTGATAAGCAGAAGGAGGCTGAGGGCTCCCTTTGAATCACTAAAACTGGAAATTCATGTCAACCTGGTTGCTCCTCACGTTTCTCCCAGTGCTGCACATCAAAAGGCTGGGATGCCCAAGGAGACTGTGCATATCTTGCTTGGACATGAGGAAGAATTTATTCACTGAGAGGGTTGTGAAGCATTGGAAGGGGCTGCCCAGGGAGCTGGTGGAGTCCCCATCCCTGGAGGTGTTCAGGAAACAACTGGACAGGGCGCTCAGTACTCTCATCTAGTTGGCAGGGTGGTGTTTGGTCAAAGGTTAGACTTGATGATCTTGGAGTTCTTTTCCAACCTAAATAATTCTCTCATTTTTCTCCATCACAAGGCTTCCAGTGGTTTAAAAGGTTCCTGCCCTTTTCTGCCCTCATTTCAAGAATGATTTGGCCTTGTATCCCCAAAAAGGGGTACACAAGGAAAAGGAGAGTTGACAACAAGTCTCTTTTGGACTTTTCTGACTCTTTATGCTCTGAGAAATGAGGGAGTGGGAGGAATGCACTCGACACAAGGGTGTCCACCACACTTCTGCAGCAGGTTGTGCACTGACCCTGTGGAGTTTCCTTCACTCTCCTGATGACTTATAGGGGAATTTGCAGCAGGGAGTGCAGCTGAAAAAAAAAATAAATTTGCTCTCCTACAAAATAAAGTAAGTGCTGCATGTGTTTAAGGTGACGTGCCTGGTGTCTACAACACACATGGAAAAACAACAACAAAAAAGTTATACATGCTGAGAAAAGAGATGCCTGGTCATCTGGGACCACGTTCTGACTTTGTTCCTGAGCTGATGAATAATTCAAAGAGCCAAACTGATATCCAAGCAGCAGAGTGTGGGTGTGGACCTCTGTCTTTCCAGTGCACCTGCTGTGGGTAAGTCATTGCACTGGGTGACTGGTGCAATTCCAGGGACACAAAGTGCTGGAAGAAAAGACAGGCAACCTGTTTAACACCCCAGAAATCATGAGTTAGAGTAAGATTATTGAAAGCTTAAAAGAACTGAGCAGTGCCTATTGCTGTTATCCATGTCTTTCCCCTTCCTTGGTCCCAGTTCTCTGCCATGTTAACGTGTGCAGAAGAGGTGGCCCTGTCAAGCTTTCAAAAGGCAGAATACTGAAAAGGTCAGAGTGGTATTCTATGACAGAGCATGTAAGTCATTATCATTCTAATATTGCCTTTGTAATGAAAACGAGAGCAGAGCAAATTATTGTGAAATACGCTGTAGAACTTGGGAAAATGTAGTTATATTGCTGCCTAAGTTCTTTAATGGCAAGTGGGTTCTATGTGTGTCTTTATAAACGCTCTCTGTAGCTTGGAGGAGGCTGAAAGAAAAAGATTTGTGGCAATTTCCATGGTAACTATTCATTTTTCTCCCCCAACTGCATAAGGAAAACTCACATTGCTGCAAGGTTGGGAGAAACTGAAGCTAACTACAGAGCTTGGGGATTTTGTTTGATTTTTTTTTGTTTGTTTTGTCTGTTTGTTTGTTTTAATTTAAGGTCTGTCAAAACTTTGGCACTGATTCCTGTCATCTGAGTAACATGAAATTGAGGGTGAGGGTGAGGCATTTTTATTCTATCTAGATCCATAAAAGTGCCATACTGTGTAATTTTGTTGCTAGTGATACCTGGACTGTTTGCTAGAGATGTTTCTTTTGCAAAGGTTTGGGTGACTGATAATTTACGATCCTTTATGGATCCATGAGGACAAAACAGTCAAAAAATGGTTTCCAGTTTGGAGCACAAGCTGGTAGAAGAGCTTATAGGAAAATAAAGCCTAGATTGGAGAAACACCTGTCCTGTGTAGGTAAGTCCCAAGTAATTCTGGGTGCTTTTGAGTGATTTCTGTGCCAAAATAAGTCCTTCAGACCCGCTATCCAGCCCTGAAGGGGGACACCAGACAAAGAGGCTTCACTCCAACTCATGGCCACTAACAGTGACAAGAGGCCTTTTATGTCCTACTGCTTGGCACTGTTTAAGGTTTCTTCCTGTCACTACTCTATGTTCTTGTTAATATCTGAAAATTATGGCCAAGAAGGCCTGGTTTGTGTCAGGAATAGAGTGAACAGAGAGATGAGAGCAGTGAACTTCCTGCTGTGCTGGGAACTGTTGAGGCACCTCAAAGACATGGTTCAGTTTTGGACCACTCACGACAAGAAGGACTTTGAGGTGCTGCAATGTGTCTAGATAGGAGCTGTTGAAGGTGCTGGAGCATAAGTCTTGTGAGGGGAGCTGAGAGAGGTTCAACCTGGAGAAAAGGAGGCTCGGGGGGACCTTATTGCTCCCAACAAGTCTCTGAAAGGAGGTTGTAGCCAGGTGAAGGTCAGGCTCTTCTTGTTAACAAGTGATAGGACAAGAGGAAGAGGAAAGGCCCTCATGTTCTGCCAGAGAAGGTTTAGATATGATATTGGGGAAAACTTTTTCACCAAAAACTTTGTCAAGCCCTGGCATGGACTGACCAGGGTAGTGGTGGAGTCACTGTCCCTGGAGGGATTTAAAAGCTGTGTAGATGTGGCACTTGGGGACAGGGGTTAGTGGTGGACTTGGCAGTGCTGGGGGAATGGTTGGACACAGTCTTAAAGATCCAACTTTTCCAAACTGAACAATTCTATGATTCTATGCTTCTATCTTACTGTGACAATCTGCAGCCTTTTATACACTCAGAGATTTAAATTAAGTTGATTGTGAGTTGATTTCTGTAAACTGTTGAAAACTCCACTTGAATGGGTTTGCAAGCTGGCTTTTGTCAGTTTGGCTTTCTTTGATATCTGAGATTGCAAACTAAACTACAAAATGAAATGAAAGTTACACCAAATGTGCAATATGTCATTTATACCGAGGAAGTTGGCATTTCTGAATGAACTGTATACTTTCAGGGCTTTGATCTTCAGGTGGAAGAAGCTGCAGGCAGAGAGCACTCATGGCTTTTCAAAACCAAGTTGTGATCACAGGAAACCACCTGGGATTTGTTCTGGCTCAGGTAAGTTGGAGAGACAGAGGGAAAGAAGCTCTTTTCCAGGCCATGAATGAGATCCAGTTTGGATAATAATGTAAACATGGCAGTATTGCTCACAGAGCAGTGTGGGTTTGGGACATGCTGTTTGGGTTTTGGAGTCTTCAGTATATCTGTGGAGCATATGAACTCTCCACTCCTAGAAACACAGAATCATAGAATGGGAGATGTTGGAAGGGACCTTAAAGATCATCTTATTCCAACACCCTGCCATGGGCAGGGACACCTTCCACTGGACCAGGTAACTCCAAACCCCATCCAACCTGCCCTTTAACATTGTCAGGCATGGGGCAGCCACAGATTCTCTGAGCAACCTGTGCCAGGACCTCACCACACTCACAGTAAAGAATTTTCTGCTAATATCCAACCCACCCTGCCCTCTGTCAGTGTGAAGCCGTTCCCCCTTGTCCTGTCATTCAGATCCTTGTAAACAGTCTCTCTCCAGCTTTCTTGTAGGCTCCCTTTAGGATCTGGAAGGCCACAGTTCGGTCACCCTGAAGCCTTCTCATGTATAGACATAAGATATTGGCCTTCCTGAGCTGGACTAAAGGTCTGCTGTGGGTTGGATTGAGGTCCCTCAAAGCCACTGCAGCCTCTGGCATTGTCCATGAAATCAGGACAAGGGACACCTCCTCGGATTTCTTTGAGACCCTCTTTTGGAAAACAGTGATTCAAGATGGCTTTTGTTGGGAACATCTGGGATTTGGTTTCTGGCTCAGCTGTAGTGAATGTGAGAAAAAGTGTGTCTTCACGGTTGATTTTTAGCTTATGCGACAACATTTAGTGGGGCTGTTAAAATGTTTAAAAGATGGCACATAAATAAGTGTTTGTGACTCCTCATCTGGTGCACGATCTGCTCCGACCACACCATGAACTTGATTTATATGTGAGAGGACTGAAGTCCCACAGGACACCAGAAACTCCTTGATCTCAAGGGTTTGTTCCTTTTTTTTTTTTTTGGCAGAGTTTGCACAGGAGATAAACCCGTGTGAAAGTCTGTGGCTTCCTTGGCTTTTGGAGGGGGGGCTGAGGGCTCTGAGAAACACTCTCACCCACACCTCACCTTGGCAGGTGGTTGAATTCCTCCAGAAAAAAGGTCTTTGTTTAAAGAACATGAATCACAGGACTTGTCTCATAACCAGGTAGTGGCCCTAGTTTTCCAGAGGGAAATTTTGAACTGCAGAGTCTGTCACGGCAGGTAACTATTCCCCCTCATATGGATTTGCCTAAGTAAGTTTTGAATACTTCAAAATATGAGGCTGAAGGTGCATCTGATATCTAATGGGAAGTGTGTGGTGCTGAAAGAGTTAACTGGAGCATCATTGGTTTACTGAGAAAGCAGTGGGGGGAAGAAATCTGGACCTGAATTCCAAATTCTGGTTCCAGCTAAGCTTCATGGGGTGAGTTTGACTCTTCTCTTTAAAAGGCAAAAACAATACGGTGCCCCAATTACTCTTTTATTTTGCAAAATGTCAAACTGCATGTGATCCATTTAATTTCTACAAGTGTTCCAAATGGGAGAGCTGTCTAGATGTTCCTTTAATTGAGCAATATCCTGCATAGCAACTATAGATTCATCCATCCCTAAAAAAGCTGCTGTAAACCTCATACACACATTTACAGTTCAAAACCTGCTCTAAACTCATTTTTGAAGTTAAAACTCTATTTAACCTGTAGTTGTAACTCCTTATTGAGCTCTCCTCATCTATTTTTCCTTCAGTCTGACTTGCAAAAATGATGGCTTTTTTTTTTTTTTCCTTAAAGTTGTCTATAAGATCTTCGTGTCATGATGGATCTTGTGCTGCACACTCACCTCCCAGAGCTGAGAAAAGGTCACTGGCAGTTCACTCTCTCCTTAAAATTTGAAAGACTGAGTTGCTCTGTAATACTAAAGTCACATATAGGAGCTGTGAGACATAAAAACAACATTGTGCCAGCTTGTCAGAAAGTCACCGAGCAGCTGCCCCTCAGGTTTCTCATAGATGTGTGTGTGTATATATATATATATATATATAATTTTCCAAATTACTGAAGGTCTGAAATTTAACTAAAACAATTAGTTAACAATTAGATGACATGGGTAAAAGAGTGAAAACCTGATGGGTTTTGGTGTGTTTTTTTTCACCTTCTCTTTTTTTTTTCCCTCCGCGGCAAGAATGCGGACTTTGTTTGCTGTCCTGTGGGCCTACCTATACCAGTCCAAAGGTGAAATGCCTGAATATTAAGCCATAATCCATCATTGTACACACACTAATTACTTTCTGTCCTCCCCTTCTCTTGTCACCGTGGTCCGAAGCAGGATTCCGGAGCTGAGTACATTCATCTGAGATGTTTGCTGCCACGCTCCACCGCATCCTCGTATGATCTGCCTGGGCTCAGGCCCCCAGAGGAAATTTGTGCATGCATACTGTATGTGAACTTTAGATAAATAAATAAACAGGAGAAACAGCTTCCAGATAATTGAAAGCGAGTGAAGGAGGGAGCAAAAAGAAAACAATTTCTCAGGGGAGAAGCAGGCTGAGGTGGCAGGTATGATTAAAATCCCTATGATTTATGAGTAGGTGCATTTCTAACGTATCAAACCCTTAGTGTTTGTTTCGTTGCATTTGACAATAAAGTTTCTTTCTTCCACCACTTTTTTTTCCTTCTTCCCCCCCTCCACTTCTTCTTTCTTTCTCTCCTTTCCCCCTCCCTCCCTTGTCTCCTTGCTGCAGGTTTTGCTCAGGAGTTAGCCACTCAGGAATTCCTAGTGCCTGACTGAGCAGTAATTTAGCAAGCTCTCTTGTGCTCTTTTCCTGTCAGCATTAACATGTCAATTCATTTTAATAGTCTGGGCATGCGCAGAGGGGATGCATTTTCTCAGTAGGTATCCCATGAGCCCACCCTGTGGTGCAGAAATGTGTTATAGCTTGTCTCAGGCCACAGAGAGACTTCAGCAGGTTTATTTTCATTATGGCCGAGCGTATTTGTTAAGACAAAGCATGAACAAGGGGAAAAAAAAAAAAAAAAGGAAGCTACAAAAACGAGACTTTAAAATATTAAATGGGATCTATGTGTCTGATTGGTAATTTATGACCTGTGCACAAAAGTGGTCATAAAGGATTTCTTTGCATGGTATTATTATGTGGTTTCAAGAGAATGCGTGCTGTCACTTCCTCTAGTTTTTTTGGAAATTAAATGATATCATGTCACATTAAGAATTATCTGTAATCGTGATTAATAGTGGAATTGGCTTTTACATTAAACCAGAATTTACTCACCATCTTTCTTACTAAAGAACCTTCAGATAGATTTGTATCTGATGTTTTGCCTCAAGTATATAAAACCAAGGACTATGCAGACCAAGAGCCAAAACTTTGATTACTATACTATCTTTTTTTAAAGAAAAAAAAAAGTTGATTTTTTATATGCTTTAAAATTTACGAGTAGAAATTGTAGATTTATGAGAAGAGAGAAGGAAAAATTTAGAGAGCTACCTCTTGGCATCTGAAATGACATGTTTCCAGATGCAACCTAAATTAAGCCAAGGTATTTTGGTTGTACAGTACCTTAGTGGAATTAAATATTTAAGCACGTGGAGCTGTGGTATCAACATCCGTATGGTGCAAATAGTTTTTCAGCCCAGCTGGACTCAGCCACGTTACCTAAGTGACCTGAAAAAGGTAAGATCATGGTTTATTTTTAAAGGATTCTCTTCACTGAAGGAAAATAAACTGTTCTGGTGGGCCCTGTCTTTCCTACTCTCTGTAGGCACACGGAAGCTGCAACGTGTTGGGAACGTGCTTGTGCTGGGGCACAACTGCAGTTGAGTAGGTAGGGAATTATGTCAGGAATCTGAAGTTTGGCCTGGAGATTCCCTCTCACTCCACTATAGAAGGAACAAACTTGTTTCCTCAAAAAAGGAATCCACAAAGTACCTTTTTTTTTTAAGGAACAGGCTCCCCTCGATGCTGGTCAGCAGAGCATTTCCCAAAAGCGGTTGGCACGAGACCTCCAGTGACAAGACATGATGGCCCAGGGCTATAGAAAAGCCAAACAAACCCATGCTTTGAGCTGAGTTATGTCTGTCTGCTGGTCAGACAGTTGCTCTTTATGGTCTGAATAAGAGGGCACAGTGACAGAGGAAATGCTGAGTCCAAAGGAGAGCTGCAGCTTCTGGGAGACAGCACATCTGTTAAAAGCAGGAGCAGTGACGTGGTTCGCGCTCAGTGTCTGGAGGAGAGTACAGCAACCTAAAATTGGTTTCTGGTGAGCCATTCTTACAGCAGCAAAAATGCAGTTCAGGTAAAGTAAACTCTGAGACTGTGCTGACCATCACCAGAAAAAATTATATTGTCAGAAGATATTTGCTCAGTGAGAGCTTACTACTTTTTGTCAGTGGGACGACAAAAATATCTTGGATAGTTGTGTATGTGTGTCACCAAACCACCCATGGCCAAAGCCCTTACAACCTGTCCCTCTGGAAGGGTTATTTTGTCACTGGAGTGTATGTGGCTGTTGGGTCTCAGGGAGATCCATCTCCTGGTGCTTTGAGGAATTTGGGCAACCAAATCATGTGTCTCACCAGCCCTATAGTCAAGAATTTCCTCCTAACACCTAATCTAGACCTGTCCTCTTTAGTTTAAAAACATTCCTTCTTATTCTGTCACTGTCATCCCATGTAAAAAGTCAATAACCATATTTTTATAAGCTCCCTTTAAGTATTTTACTTTTCAGTGTAAAATATAGGTAGGTCAAGAGAAGATCAGGCTAAGCTGTCTGTTTGCATATATTAGTGACATTAAGATATTTTCAGGCGTGTTTTTAGGAGGTGATGTGAATGAAGTGAGGTTGTCTATGAAGGTGTTTAGTTAAATTATCCAGTAATTGAACTCATTGGCCATGTTTTGCTCAAATTTGACTGCTGGCCAATAGACACAACCTGTTTCTGTAAATGGTAGATTAGGTAGAGGAGTGATTTTTGAATTAACATCCTCACAAGCACTGTGATCTCATTAGGTACCTGAGAGTCCATTTCTGGAAGCGGGAGGAAAGAGGAAAAGGTGTCAGAAATTGCCCAGCAGTAATGAAATCCTTAATTCAAGTGCCTGTGGGGCTTCTCCTAAGTCTAATAAGTTAGAGAGTCAAACTTTGCTCCACGTGGGAGTTTTCTACTAATCACAGCCCAGGAAAGGATGCACTGCCAGCTCGAGATAAGCATGATAAGCAGAGGATGAGGTTTGAGAGCTAATTCCCATGTATCTGTCTTTTCCCATCGAGGCTAAGGGTTCATGCAAGGAGGTGCATCCATCTGTGCCAGACTTTACAAACACACTCTCTCACCCTGCAAGTTTTACTGCCAAGTTGTTCTACCTTAAATCACTTGCAAGTAGGGTTTGAACTGTAATTCATGTTGGGTTCTGGCAAAAACCGGGAATAAAGATGTAAGAAGTGGAGTGATTTGGTTCCTGAGAGAAAAAGCGGGGGGGGGGGGGGGGGGGAAGGAGAGGGAGGGCAGTTTGCAGCCACATGGCAGTTTCACTGTGTGGGAAAAATGTCTTCCTAACTCTAAATAGCAAAATTGCAAAATCCTTGAGCATTTCAGGGAGATCAGTCATAGCAAAAAGCAACACAGGTGGCAGGGAAGGAAAATCTGAGGTTTTAGGAGCAAGGCAGGCAAAGCTGTTTGAGGGAGGGATATGTAGCATGAACCCCTGAATTCAAGAAGACAAGAACCCCCTGAATTTTTCAATCAGCAAGAAGAGACTAAAAACTTCAAGGGAATCTCCCAGCCCAGTGGGGCAGGAGAACCACACCATCCTTTTCCCATCCACCACACAGCCAAGTGAGGAGAAAAGTAATTGCTTTGGGTAGGAGGCACAATAAGACATGAAATACAAGCACGTCTTTTGTAGAATTTGCGGGCCATAAAAAGTATTTTAATGACATCTGGTGCAGGGGCGTGTTGAAGCTTAATTAATTAATCCTTGCAAAAGGACTCGGAAATTCTGGGATCAAAGGTGTTGCAGGAGTGCAAAATGCCATTATTATACCTATAAACGTGTGCTTGTTAAGTTAAATGCTGTTTATTTATGGCCCCTATATACTTGTACAGCAAGTATATATCAAGTATATTACAAACATTTTAAAAGTACACTTTTTTATCACATAAAACTGTCCCTGCCTCAGCTCCCTGCACAAGCTGTCAGGTGCTGCTTGTGTGGAATCTCAGAAACACGTAATTGAGTCTGATAATGCCTCTGTCTTTTTGGTTGAGTATTTTTTTTTGGGGGGGGGGGTGTTGTTTGTTTGTTTTTTTCTGGTGTTTCCACTCTGGAATATTGACATGGATGTTGCTACACAAGAAGCAGAGATTATGCACAGCGATCCATAGCCATGACTGGAAAATTAACTTCAGGGTTGGTTTCAGCTTGGTACGTGGTTGCAGCTTTCTCTTTCCTCTCTTCTCCTTTCTGTTCGTAGAATCTTTAAGGTTGGAAAAGACCTGCAAGATCTTCGAGTCCAACCTCTGACCCACCAACCCCCTGCCCACTAAGCCATGTCACAAAGTGCCACGTGTGCTTGACTTTTGAACGCTTCCAGGGATGGTGGTTACACCTTTTCCAAAGCTTAACCACTCTTTTAATGAAGAAGTTTTTCCCATTATCCAACCTGAACCTCCCCTGGCACAACTCGAGACCGTTCTCCCTTGTTCTATCCTATATTCTAGTATCTGTCCTACACAGTAAAAAAGTATTACATCTAAGTGTGTCTTTTCCATGCATAATTTGACTAAATTCACCGAATTGAGGTCTCCCACCCACCTAGAATTGTTGGTTTGTTTGGTTTGGCTTTGTAGCCATTTATAAATAATAGAAATAATATAAAGAAATCAGAATAAATGCTGTGTTCCCACTAATTCAAAATTTAACATTGGAGATTTTTTACAAATCAAAGGAGCAAAACATGTGCATCCTCAGCAATCAGTTAGAATGCAGGAACCTTTTTTTCCTCCTTTATTGGAGTATATATTAAAAGTATTTTTTCCCTAAGATTTATTTCAGCTTTTGTTAAATGCTTTGCTTTACAGCTTCCCATAGTTATATGGAATCTTCTGGCTTATACCAGAAAAAAAGTTTAGAAATGCACTCCCTTTGATTCATAACAACATTATTTACACTAAATTTGTAAATTCTCTGCAGATGACAATAGCATCTTTGTAGGTCTTTTAAAATATAAATGAAATATGAGTTTTCTTTCAAGGTACAAAATGTCATTAAGGGCTCAGGTGGTTAAAATCAACATGAAAAATACATGCTGCATTTTCCCTCCTTAGATGCAATAATGTAATCAGATTTCAAGTCATCTTACCTACCTCACTTACAGCTTTATGGAGATTAATTAGTTTTTAGCCCCCAGTCACATGATCTTTTCTGACTGCCATTTAGCTACATTTGCTATCTGACTTGAACCTGTAAGCTGTCTCCAGCCCCAGAGGACAGATTAAATTTTAGTATTGGTTGCCCTCTTCCTTTGATTTAAAGGTAGATAGTTAGAGCCATAGTTCAATTATTCTTTGTTGTTAATTAGCCATGTGTTGTCATCGTTTCTTTGGGAAAAGCACGTGTTTGAAGAAGGAGAAGAAAAATGGCTCAAAGTAGGAAAAAACTTTCATGTGCTTGAGCTGAAAAGATTTTTTTCCTGATCAGGTGCAGAGCCATAAAACTGCTTTTAATTCCCATCTATATCACCTCTCTCTGCTCTGTGTATGCCTGGCTTTTATGCACTGCTAATCGATGAGGTTACCTTCTCATTTCTGTAAAACGAGCTCCTCAGAAAAGGAGGAGAGGAAATATTTCAGTTCCCTTCCTCAAGCAGAAGGGAGGGGAGTTTGTGTGCGTGGCTGTGACTTGGCTTTTGTTTTCTAAATTTTCTCTTTAAATTAACTTGAGCACTTCTTCTATAATGTGATTTTATGTAAAGGGAATGTTTTATTCCTTGTTGAGAATGATTTCCAAGGCCATTTAATATCCAGATAAATTCCCTTCTCTTTTCCTAAGTGTATTAAAGACGATAAACATAGATTGGATAAAACAATGTGTAGACAAAATCCTGCCCTTAATTCTGGGTATCCTGTTTATTTCAGGGAAATCTTCCTTTCTCAAGTAAGAAAAGTACATTTTGGCCCATACTCTGCAAAGACCAAAAAACCAGATAAGCTCTGGGGGAAAAATAGAAGGATTTTTTTTCTTCTCTTCTTTTTTTTTTTTTTTTTTTTTTTTTTTCTGTTTGTGATTAAAAATAAAGAAGTAAATAATAAAGGGATTTGACTAGATGCTTAGGATGGTGTATAACTAGGCTCCTCAGCAGCATATAACAAAAGATCAGAGGGATCTCTGGTTCATATAAGCAAAGCAGTTCTCAGACTAAAGGCTGTGTGGTTTTTCCTTAGGTGAGAGCTGGAAGAGGGTTAAGATAATGGAAGCGTTATCTATTACACGTCGAGAAAACATCAGAGCCAAACCCATCGAAGCCTTTATATGGACATTGCATGTGGCTGCCTGTTTGCCATTTGTTTCCTAAATTTCCCCTAATTTGCTGTGCAGCAAACATTCACCTTGGTTAATAGGGCTCAGCTCAGCAATATCCAGCAGAACCGCGGCGTTTCCTGGCTCCGGCCACGGAGGCTCTGCAGGATTTTCGCTGCTCAGGTGTTGCAAAGCCTAATCCTTATTCAGGAACCAAAATGATCCACTTTCCTTGCCTGCGGTGCTTGGATCCCTGCCTTTGGCAGTAGCCCCAGACTCCTGCAGAAGATGAAGACATCCCTCCATGCCTATAGATGGAAAGGCGCCAACATGGATGCCATCAGAAGGACGCAGCTGAGCATATGCTGAGAAAATTGTGGCATCCATACTGTACATGGGGAAGGGCTGACTGAACACACCAGTTTGTTGAAGCTTATGGCCCTGAAAAGGAAACATAGGTTTCCTGTAAATGTCATTCAGGGATATGCTAACTGTTATTTCCTGGCGCTGGATCATGATGCTTTCAACACATTCTGTTCATCTACCTCTGCTGCCTGCCTGCCTGGCTGTGCACAGCGATAGCTCTCCTGTCTTCTCACCTTTCCCTCCTCCCTGTGCAAGGCTAAGGTAAGAGAGACTCAGGCAAAGGGGAAAAAAAAAAATGACTTGAGGATGGAGCACCAAAGGAAAAAAAAAATAAAAAGGGCTGGTTCGGTGTTGCGTGCCTTCCCCTCGTTGCCAGCGTAGCAGGACAAGTGCCTAACCAGTGTGTTTGGGCTCCATCACTTTGACTCCATTATGAGGGAACTGGTCCCCTGGTGCCACTCTGCCATGGCATTTCATTTGTACAGATTGCTTTCAGCCTTAGTGCCCACACCAGGGCTGCTCTGCCGTGGAGTCTTAAAGGTTTCCCTAAGTACCTCCTACAACAACACGAGTTGTCTCTCTGGCTGTGTGCATTCCTCACCTCCCTCCTTCCCTCCAGCCTTCAGGTGCTGTGTTTTGGGGTGGAAGTGTCAAGCAAGCAGGATGGTGCATCAAGGAGAGGCAGAGTCAGGCAGTGCTGCTGCGTCTGTGCGTGAGCGACGGCGGCTCAGCATCACCGCCCACCTTCAAGTGGTACCTGGGCCTGGCTGCACCTCCCTCCAGTGCACAGCAATCAAAGGAGAACAGGTAAACACTTACATTTGCATCAGTGAAGGCTCCGAGGGCATTGTTCCAAGCCAGGAGCATAGACCCTGAGCCTTTGTTCTGGTGCTAAAGGGGATATGTTATCTCTATTCCAGCTCCGCGCTGTATTACCCGTCCATGAAAAGCAAGTTTCTCTGTCTAGTGAATAAGGATCATTGTTTCGGGGATAATGAGGCTCCACTCCCTTTTGGCTCCTTCTGAAAGACCAGAGCCCTGGCTAGGGAATGGTGCCACGGGCCCGCCAAGTGTCTGCTGAAAGCAGTGGGGACAGGGGCGATTTTCACAGTTATCATTAAATGACATGTGAGGGTTTTGTGCATCATGTTCTACTGTATCAACCCACCATAAACAAGCAACTGGCTACAGGGCTGTAACCTCCTACCATCCACCCTTTGCCATCAGACCCTTGTGTTTGCTGGGTTAGATTTCCACCCCATCTCTTTGCACAAGTCAAGAAAAGTGAAAACGTTTCCATACTTTATTTCTATATTTTCAAATTTCTCAAAATTCTATGTTCATGCAAATAAAAACAGGTCACAAAAATAGATTAAGGTTGAGTACAGGTGTGCCAGTCTGTGTTGCACCACTGTCATAAGTAAAGCTTTAATTAACATGGTAAGGAAATCATGATAATATAAAACTAAGTAGGTGCTCAAATCATATCAGGACAATCTGGAAAACTGTGCTCAAAGCTCCAGGTGAAATCCAGTGAAGTTGTAGAGTCTTTGGAACTTTGACATATCTTTTCAACTGTTGAAGTATGAATAGAAGTACTTTTACTTAGGGCTGTCTGTGTTTGGGAAGCTCAGACCCAAGTGTCTCATGTCACATTCAGTCAGACTAAGGAAGCAAGAATGGTCTTTTTATCATTATTAATTTTAAGAGTTGTTTTTGTAAGCAAAAGAGAAATCACAGGTTTTGTAAGAGAGAGCCATTTACATTTGAGATGATAGAAAGTGTGACTTGCCAAAATGCTGCAGTTAAGACCCACTTAGTGGCCAGGAAGGAGGTGGGGAGCAAGGAGAACCCTCCTTGGGTTGATGGTGGTTCTCTGGATCAAAGAGGGAAAATATGGGAAATGCATGAAAAAGATACAGTTAAAGAAAGCATTAGCAATACTGATTCCTGTGGAGAACATAAGCCCAGGAGATGCCAAGGGTTTGCTGGGTTCTGGTGGCTCATCAGTGGCCATCTCCAGGGGTTCACGACCCCACTGATTGTATCCCCTGACTGGTGGTGGAACTTGGTTTACCCAGTTCTGGGTTGTCTTGGCCACCCTTCTGTTTTTTCCATGGAGGGTTTCAGGACAGATGCTCAGCATTTTCTGAAAATTGTTCCTCTTAGCAGGGTTCCATTTCTCCAGCTGTCAGGAATGCAAACAAATTGCAACAAATAGGTGAAAAGCCAAACAGCATTTAAACCAAACAGGTCTTCTTTACAACTTGCTCTGAGTGTGACCAGGTTTATTTGGAGTGGAAACATCTCTGAGGCAAGTGGGATGCTTAACACAAGGGAGCCAAAAGTACCTTTACCATTGCCTCTTCCAGCCATTCCCAGATGCAGAAAGAGCCACAGTATTCCCTGTGTTTCCCTCTGGGAATGATTGCTCATGTGGGATGCATTATTTGATACCTGTTATTTACTAATGCAGCTGAACTAAGAACCAAGGCACTACTGGACCCAGTTCACGGATATTTATTGCACCAAATCCAATCTATAATACAGTGTCAGCCTTGTACCAAAGCAGGAGACAGTAGTATTTATGATTATTAGTACAATATTGAATCATCCTGAACCAATTACTGGTCCAATTACTGTGTCATTATTATCTTCTGAATAGGGCTTGATTTGTCTGTGATAAATATGATGCAATTAAACTACCTTTTTACATAATAAAACACTGCAGGTGTTTATTCTTAAGGGTTTACGGATACCAACAACCAATAGATTTAATTAAAAAAATCCTTGAAATAAATGTGAATTTCATTAAATTGTTCCAGCATCGGTGAATATTTTAAGACTATCTACCAAAAGATTCTCTCTCTATAATCTCTCTTAAAAGCTGTGCTAAGTGCACAAAAACAATGACTTCAGCTTTTTAGTGTTTCAATAATTAATAGCATTTCTTTAAAGAACGTGTAATTGGTCTGTAATAGTATAACTTAAGAAACAAAAAAGTTATGTGGGTCAGATTGCTATTACCACTGTGTCAGTGTGAGGGATAAATGTATGCTGGCTTAATGAAAAATCTTATTAAATTCAAATTTTCTGCTCAATAATTTTAAATTCAGTCTTACATTTTTAGCACTACAGCCATAAACACAGTATTGACTTCACTCTCGTCTGGTACTTGCAGTAGGTGCAGAGCTGCGTCGTGCTGGCTTTGGGTTATAAAAAGAACAGATCACTAAATGTGAAATCCTACCTGGAATTATTTTGTCTCTCAATACTAAGGATGAATAGCTATAGCTTTAGCTATAAACCAGCCTAAGTCAATGCGGTGTAAGTGTGTATAAAACTATTGCTGAGTGGGTTTATCCTGATTTTCAGACAGGAGAGTTCCCTTTCCCAGCTTTATTGTTGGACAGACCTGTGGTGCAGGGTCCAAATGCATGGTTTGGATTCCAGTGCTGCCTTTCTCCATCCTCCTTCCCACCCCTGTGTTCAGTACTTGTAACTGTGTGCTCTATTTGGGTTTGCTTTTTCCTTTTTCTCTGTGGATTGTGGTAGTACAGGATGTCAGGAGAAAGAGTCTTCTGGAGACAGGCCAGATGTTTGGAAATGGAAGTTTTCCTTGTGTTGGGGCAGAAAAGGCTCGAGGTTTTTCAAACAGCACATCCAGCTAAACCCAGGACATGTAGGAGCTCCTAGTCCAGTCTCACAAACACAGTTAGGAAGGGATAAGGAGAGTTCAGCAGGAAATCCAGAGGCATGGTGATGCTGACTGCCACCAAACTGGGGTCATGGACCCCTGGCTCTGCAGCAGAGAAGCTCCCAGGGCTCCAGGGTCACCAACTGCTCCAAAATAACACATGAATTTTGCAGATTTGCTTTTATATCTAAATCATATTTGATCATGAGCAGTTAGATCCCTTTATATACACTTCCAGCTACCTGTATTCTTTCAACTGAATGCACTGCAGTGAGTGCTGTGAGATGCTTTAGCACAGGATCTCTCCTGACTAATCCTTAACAGGAGCTGTTATGGCTGTGTGAAACAGCATTTCTCCACAGCTCCTGCTGGCAGCAGGGCAGGATGAACACCCCAGCTTCCCACCCTGCACCCGTGGGATTCGCCTCTGTGCCTCCACAGCTTCGCCCGTTCCCTCCCATCCATCTTCCCTGCAGCGCAGGCCAGGCTGAATGATAAAACAAAGCTTTTTCAAAAGGTTTATTAAGCAAGATGTAAGGTCAGGCTTTTAGTTGGAAGGCTGGAAATGAAAGGTTACAAGCAAAACAAATACAAACACAATCCCAGCCTAAGCTTAAACAACTGGATTCCTTTTCAATTGCTTGGTCTGGTTTCTCAGATCCTGAAGACATACTGCAGCTGTTGGGACTTGAAGCATCCTAACTTCTGCTCTAAACCCTGATCCTACAGTCAGGCACAGGCAGCTTGGCTTGCTTCCTCCTTGTCCTCCTCTTGCTGTTGCTCTCAGGGCACATTGACGCTCTTTTGGGTTGAGACAAGACCTATTTTTTGGTGGAATGACCCTTCTGTAGAAACAGCTCATCAGCAGTGTGTGTTTCCTCCTCCTACCCCTCACCTGTTTGGTCAGCACCAGAGCAGATCTGGGTCTTGGATACCAGATCTGGGTGCTCCCACCTTGGCTTTGAGATGTTCACAAAGGCCTTAGGGGATTCTGATGCTTTCAGTCCCACTTCTACCCCTTACTGCAATCTCAGAGGCTGCCTGCTGACCATCCTCACGTATCCTTGCTTTCCAACCCCCTTAGGGGTTTTGACACCAAAACCAGGAGAGAGAATAAAATTTATTTACATTTTCAACTTGTTTGCAAACTAAAATCAAGACTGACCAGGGCAGAAACTCGTGATTATAGGAGTGACTGAACAGCCCAGGTCAGCTTTGTGCCCAGTTAGAGATGTTGCTCTCTCCTGGATGATGGTGCTCTGATTTAAATTAGTCCTGCATGGATCAATAAGCACTGAAACAGAAACACATGGAAAAGGAGAGCTAAATTATGGGGGGAAAAAAATAAATAACCCCTCAATGGAATGACAGTCTAATGGAAGCATCTTGGACAGCTAATTCTGTTAATTATTCCAAAGCAGCCAAAACATTTGGGTTTCTAATGCAGCCTCTCTGCCATCAGAAGCACAGGTCCATATTGGAGTTCAGCACCAGTTTTTGAGGTCTTTATCCCTGGAATGCCATGTGTCTGCCATACAGCACCAGGCAGCATAGCAGGCCTCAAGTACAAAAAAAGTACCAATGGATGGATAATTGCCCACCCTGTAAAAATTTACTGGGAACCTGATACTTGTATCACTTGTCACAAACAGCTCCATGGTGTAATAATATAGGAAGTATCACTGGTGCTATAAAAAAGAAAGTGATGGTGTAAATTGCGCTTCTCTTTCTGCTGAATGGTGCTAAATAGCAGGGAGTTCCCATTTTTTTATTGCCAGGATTTCGATAATTGTAGATGTTCATTTGCAGGGATCAATTGATAATTTGGAACACATGCCATCAATATTTCATCTTCTCTATATTTTTAAATGAAAGGAAGAAGCCCAATTTCACAGTGGTAAGATTAAAAAAAGGAATCTCATTTTGTTTTCCTGTCTGCTGTTAAGGAAGAAAGCTCATTTCTTGCGGCATAAAGGGATATTAATGAATGCAAAGAGCATTTTCCATATTGCAGAATAAAATTTACTGTTCTAACCAAAGATATTTTATATAAATTAAGAGTTTGTTTAAAAAAAATCGAAAATGGGAACTCAATTCTAGACAATGCTTAATTTAAACTAAGTGTTAAAATAAAAGCAATAACACTGAGAATAAATTAATGAACTACAATTAACTATATTTACAATAAGTGGTTTGGTTGGAAACACCTATTCCCTGCACTGATAAAATAAAACCTGCATTCTGCAAAAGCTGAAATAAGTTAAATGAAGATGCTTTTAACAAGGTTATTACTTAAGCAGTGACAGGTTTACAGATTTTAGCACCATTGGGTTTTCACAGGAGCTACAGCAAGTGCTAAAATAACACACACCTTCAGGTTCATTAAATTCACCCGTGTGATGAAATAACTGATATTTTTCTATATTACTATAGTGCCTCAAAGAACTGCCTATAAATAAGATACACTAATAACAACTGTTTGCAGTACTAAAACAATAAAATAATTCTTCCAGGCTTATATGCAAAGGAAGAAATAAGTGTAAGGCAGACTCTTAGCAGAGTTATATCTGGTGGCTTTTATTCTACTGGTTCCATGCCTTCAGCCATTTACTTATCACAGAAATGCCCTGTAAAATGTTTTATCACTCACTGTGGCAGGGAGAAATTTGTTTAAAGGCTACATGAAGAAGGGGCTCCCATCCCGAAATACTCTCTAATCTGGTGATTACTGGAGCATTTCTGAAGACCAGCTTATGCGAAGAACTGATTTTTAAAAAGGAGCATTTCAGATGACAGTAAATCCCACATTATACCCTGTTTTGGAAAGAACCAATGCTGGGAAAAAAAAAAAAAAAAAAAAAAAAGCAGCAGATTTCTAATAAATCAATGGAGGCTGGCCTTTGGAGACCTGGGAGGCATATGGACAGTAATAGAGTATCTCAGGTTGTTCCGTGAACGATTCCATCTGGATGAGGGCTCAGTGTTATTCGCAGCCTCATTCTCCCCTGAAACACCTTCAATCTTCCCCTCAGCCCCTGTCTCAAATGTCAGACCACCTGGGATCTGCAGCTGTCGGGCTGAAAGCGGAGCTGGGAGCCACCGGCAGCCACAGCCCCGCTGCCATGGGGTGGGAACCAGGGAAGTTTGGGCTCTGGGGCTTGCACCAGGTGTGGCATCGAGCACCTCCTTCCCTTTTATGCAAATATGTGATTTTAATACTTTTTACATATAATGTCCTACTGTGGATAGGACAAAAGGGAATGGCTTTAAGGTGGAGGTCAGGTTTAGATTAGAGATTAGGAAGAAATTTGTTGCTCAGAGGGTAGTGAGGCCATGGCACAGGTTACCCAGAGAAGCTGTGGCTGCCTCATACCTAGAAGTCTCCAAGGCCAGGTTGGACGGGGCTTGGAGCAACCTGGGATAGTGGAAGGTGTCCCTGCCTGTGGCAGGAGGTAGAACTGGATGAGCTTTAAGGTCCCTTTCAGTGCAAACTGTTCTGTGATTCTGTGATTTTGTGTATGTGTGTACACATGTGCGTAAACATATCTTTGCATGCCTAAACAGTTGGAATAACTGTTTCCAGTGCCTGGTTTTGGTCTTCATGGGGGTACTGTTGTCTCCATGCTGATGGAGAGGTAAAGCAGAAGTCACTCTGTTGCAGTGGGCTGTAAAACCCGCGTAAATGGGGTTAACCAGCCCCAGGATGGCACAGGCTTGCTTACATTTTGCAGTGCTATGTCTTTCCTCTGAGTGATTTTCAATTTTTTTCCTCTGGTAGTATCACAGAAACACAGAATGGTTTTTGGTTGGATGAGTCCTTAAAGAGCATCTAGTCCCAGCCCCCCTGCCATGGGCAGGGGCACTTTCCACTATCCCGGGTTGCTCCAAGCCCTGTTCAACTTGACTTTGAACAAAAAAACCTGTAAATATGGTGTTTGGGTACATGAGTTAGTGATGGGCTTGGCAGTGCTGGATTAACAGTTGGAGTTGATGATCTTAGAGGGCTTTTCCAGCTTTAATGATTCTGTGATTCTGTGAACTGTGAGCTGCTGTTTTGCTCACCCCACGGAGATGAGTGTGCAGCCCACCGTGCTCCAGAGGCACTGCTGAGGGAAGGAACTGCTGGATGCACATCACAGGTAAGTGAGACATGAAGAGCACGTTGCACCTGGGCAAAAGCCTTTTAATTTCTCTACATAGTCCATATACCCTTTGTAGTATCTCTCTGAGAAGAGCAAAATGACCATTTTATGGGTGAATATGCAGAGCCACGGTGATATCGAATGACTTCTTAGGCCTTGGGCACAGAAGGGTTGTGAACGGCCCATAAATGAAAAAGATGTTTTTCATCAGAAGTTCTTTGTCTCAGAAGTTCCCCTCCCACCTGGAATTTATCCAGCCCTCACTGACCGATCTTTTGAGGAAAATGCTGGAGTTGCTAATCCATTTATGTCTTTTGTAAGCCGCGTGAAACTTCGGGAGTGAGTTGGGTTTGAGTGCCGGGTGGTTGTTAATAATTCATGCTTCATGTGAAAAGAAAATTGATCAGAAGCATCCTGGAGAGACCAATCTATGCTGCCTCTGTGATCAGCTGAGACACAAACCAAATGGAAGGAACGACTGGAAAGATATCACTGAGAAAAGCTGCGCAGACCCATCCCAAGCCAAGCGGTGTGGAAGGAGAGGGGTGTCAAAGGGAAGAGCAGCACGGGGTCCTTTGAAGCCTGGTCACGGAGATAAGGATGTGGGAAAAGATCCTGCAGCAAAAAGTGGTCAAAAGTTCTTAAGAGGAGGACGAGAGCAGCTCCGTTTCCTGAAGGCAGCACTCCAGATCAAAGAGTCCTTTGTGGAAATGTTCAAAACCAACCCAAACCACCTCATCCTGGGTTAAAGATGAGCTCCAGTACCTGGGGCTGGATGGGAGGTCAGAGGAGGAGCACTGGGGGATGTCTGCAGATGCTGAGGCTGTGCTGAAGCTGTGAGATGGACCTGTTGTGTCAAAGGTAAGAGTTTATATTTTCTCCTGAAAAAGAAAAGTGTTCAGAAAATAATCCCAAATGGGCTTTGAGGAGTGTTTGCTGAGCTTTAATTTCATCCTGGATACACTGATTTATCCTTTGTTTCTCTTTGCTGTTCTTGTGTTTGAAGTAACTTCTATTCCATTAGAACTCACAGAGATCTGACCCAGAAATACAAGAATTTCACAGTATCTGAGGAAATGTGCTGAAGGAAGGTTTTCTGGAGCTTTTCAGATGGGAAAGGGCCCTCCTGCCCATTTGCTCACCACAGAGGGAGCCCAGGCTGGTGTGAAGGAGGTTGTGCAGAGGTCACTGCTCTTTCTAGAAGTTTCTGTTTCAAGGTATGTCCTTGGTTTGGATGGAGAAGCCATCAGAGCCTGGGAGAACTTTTTCTGAGGTATTTTTTACTCCTTGTTTTAATTGCTACACCTGAATAAGCACGTGAATTAATGCTGTGTATGCATCTTGTCTTTGCAAGTGGGAGCTGTAGATATTTGGAAGTACATATTTATGTGTAGTTATCAGTCTTCATACCCTACTTGTTAATGTAATTGTGTCACCTAAATTCTGTCATATTTGGCTCAGGAGAGATTCTTTAACTGTTCCTACTAACTGGGAGTATAAGAACCTATTTCAGTGAGGTAAATCCCTTGATTTCCCAGGTTCTTTCACCATTCTTGCTTGGAAATAATGGGAAATGCTTATAGAAAAATGATATTTCTGACACTGAAAAATACAGTAAATTAATATGGAAAACTGAGGCACAATAACTGAATTATATGTTTGTACAAATTATTTTCTATGTTGTAAAATAATAGAATCCCAGAATGGTCTGGGCTGGAATGGACCTTAAAGATCATCTTATTCCAAGCCCTGCCATGGGCAGGGACACCTTCCACTAGCCCAGGTTGCTCCAACCTGACCTTGAACACTTCCAGGGATCCAGGGGCAGCCACAGCTTCTCTGGGCAACCTGTGCCAGGGCCTGCCCACCCTCACAGGCAAGAATTCAACAGTGGCAGATCAGGCCCAAAAACTTTGCTGCTCTGCTCATTCGCACACAGTGGTTTGACACAAAACAAGTCAGTTGTTTACACCCTACAAACATTATACGTCAACCACAAAGGAATTGTTTTGCTCTGACCCCACCTGTGAAGCCCTGATATGGGTCACTGCACCCCGTGTTTGTCTCTGTCCCCTGATGTTGGACCACAGGGAGCAAACACAGCCCGAGGGCAGGTGACTTGTCAGGGCAATGAACTGTCACCACGGGCTGTCGGTCCTTGGCCGCTCCGGGGAGATACTGGACAGGGTGCCAAGATTAAAGCTGTTTCTAATGATTTGCCACTTTGCTGTTGAGAACTGATGTAGGAGTGGGAAAATGTCTGCTTTGGCCAACCAGTAATCGGTGCTTGAAGGCAATAAGCACCAAACTACTTTTTGGCCACTGTTGGTTCATTTCCTGTAAATTCCAAGGGGGTTCTATTATGGGGTTTTTCCCTTTTTATTTTAATTTATTTTATTTTTCCTTTGCAGGTTCAGTGTTTTCTGCAACCTGGTTTCCACAGCCTGGTTTAGAAAAGGCCTCTGCTCTGTGTGCATACATGAAAAGTGGGAGTATGACAAGCAGAGTCAAGGTTTGTAATTATAAAATCCTAGAATGTTTTGGGTTGGGAGGGACCTTAAAGATCATCTCATCCCACCCCCTGCCATGGTCAGGGACACCTTCCACTAGCCCAGGTTGCTCCAAGCCTTGTCCAACCTGGCCTTGGACACTTCAAGGGATGGGGCAGCAACAGCTTTTCTGGGCAACCTGTGCCAGGGCCTCCCCACCCTCACAGGGAAGAATTTCTCCCTAATCCAACCCTGCTCTGTGTCAGTGAGGTATTTTTTCCTTTGCAACTTTTGCTAAGTCTCCTGGAGTTTTTACTCACAGTTTAAACTGTGCATCATTGAATCCCGGAAAAACATGCAGAGGTCTTCTCCATTTCCTGGTTTGATTTATTGTTTCTGTGAAGGTTTATCGCATCTCCAGACATTTCAATATTCTTCAGGAAGGGAATGCTGGACCCCAGATGAGAGTCTGGTGGTTTCTGCGGTGGCTTTGCACGAGTTGTCTGGACAAAAGGACAAAGTTTCCCAGGCGACAATTTGTGGCATGAAGGTTTGAGTGAGAGGAACTGCACTTTCCGTTGCATCACTCACGTTTCAAGCCCGAGCTTTCACACATCCCATAAGCTGCTTCGAGCCCGTGCAGTTCACAAAGTGAGGGGAAAAAAAAAGGAATTGAAGAAGCAAAAATAAATATTAAAGCACGTAAGAATTAAATATCACCTATTCAAATGGCAATTATGCTGTTGAAAACAAGATCACCACACCTGTACAAGAAAAGACAACCAAGCCCACAACATCTGTTTGGATCCACCTGCCAAGCACCTGTTCGGCTGTTTCAATGCCATTTGATTGCTGGAGATGTAGAGGCTCTTGTGAGGTAATGAGTGATTTTACATTATGCATGATTGAAAACAGGTGTTCTAATGCTGTACAATTCTATGCATGAATAATTCAGTTTGTTTAGAGCAAGATCTTTAAAAGAAGTATGGTCTTTTTTTTTTTTTTTTTTTATAAATATTAAGGTTATTCTCTGCAATGTATGGTGGCTGGTCTTTTCAGCAGGCTCGCTGATGACCATTTTTGTGTAATTTTATGGGTAGGAAATAACACTGTGAAAGGTAAAAAAAAAATAATTATACCTAAAGCACATAAGCAATGGAATTGAAAGGTTTCTTTAGCAAGGAGGGGGAAAAAAAAAACCTGTCACTGTTCTAAGGGAGAAAGCCAGATGACTTTTGGCAAAGCTTGCTTCTCAACACTAACAAAACAGCCCAAGAGCTTAATTATAGAGAGGGGTGAATGTGCCTCGGGGATAAGTAAGTAGCTAGTCCATCTCTTGGTCCGAATTCCAGCTGAGTCTGAATACGTTTAAGAGTTTGGGTTGGTTTTTTTTCTCTCTCTTTTCCCTCATGATTATGAAAGGGTTTCTTGCATAGTTGTGTGCTTTGTGCTGATGGAAGATGCTGCAGACTCAGGTCTTTATCTGCAGACCAGTTTCCATGCTGGGATCTGCATTGTGAATCAGCCCACGCTCCTCACCACTGGAGAATTCATGCTTGGGATCGTCTCCCAAAGATGAGGAAGATGTGGAAGTCAAACTGAGGGATGCAGCATCCCCTCTGCCTCTTCCCAAGGTAAGCAATGCAGCTGCCAGGGCTTCAGCCCGGAGGGTTTTGAGCTGGGGGCGAGATGAACTTAAGCAGCCAAAGGTTTTCCTGCCACAGCATATGTTGGTTTCTCCTTGCTCCCTCAGCTAGACATGGAATTTAGTTTAGCAACAAGGTTTGTAAATAGTAAATTAGTAAATCAGTCCATTGTGGTGTCAGGTTTTATTATGGGAATGTTCTGTGGTGGACAATGTGAAATCTTGGTGAGGGTGAGGGGAGTGGAGAGAGTGAGAGTGAACAGAAGGATTCAAAACTTCCTGCCCATTGCTGTCGATGCAACGATGAAGTGGAAAAAAAAGGAAAAGAGAGGGAAGAAAATGAAGTTACTGCTTTGAAAGGAGGAGTGAACCAAGCTTTCCCAGACAGGTGGTGGATGCCTCATCCCTGGAAATACCCGAGGCCGGTTTGGACAGGGCTCTGAACAACCCAGTCTAGTTGAAGATGCTGATGGCAGAGAGGTTAGTCTAGATAACTTTTAAAGGTCCCTTCCAGCCCAAACTCTTCTGTGATTCTATGAAAGAGGCTGAAAGCAATTGCTAAAGCATTCTGCAGTTCCCTGTGCTAATTAAAAAATGTTCCATGGTGCTAGAACACCAATGCTACATTTCCTGATCTATAACCTCAACAGGTTTAGATCCATTGGCTGCAGAGACTGGTGTAATAAACTTTAACATTTTATGTGGGTTCAGGAAACATAAGGAGGAAAATTCAAGAATCCAAAGTAGTCAGGTATGACCCAGGGCTTCAGTAGGTAAACAGGGGTAGCTCAAACTCTGTGGCCCACACTGCTCAGGGAACATCAGATCAGGGGTCCTGCAGGGCTTAAAAGCAATGGCTTTGTGACCAAACCTGGCTAAACATGCAGACATTTAGGGGTTTAACTGAAGTGGGTCTGTAATCTTTCAGTATTTTATATACAGTAAGTTACAGGAGACTGTAAATTAGAGCTTCTAATACCCTATCTGTTCACACACTGACAAAGTATCTAAGGTAATCTGACCTGCTTCACAGACCATGAGAAAAAAAGCCTCATGTAAAGTGAAAAAGATGAATTACAGCATTTTACAGAGAGGTAGATGAATTTTTCTCAACTCAGATATTGGGTTAATTCCCAAGTCAGGCAAAAGAATGTTTCACCAGGCTTTACTTGAATAAAGTTGGGGAGGTTTAATAAATGCAGCCCTACAGGGCAAGGGATAAACTCTGCTCCCTGTCAGTGGAACCAGTGACCATGGCATCAGCAACATGGGTAGGAATCAAATGGAAGGGAATGAGGGAAGAGATCTCTGAGAGAAGACAAACAACAAGGACAAAATGTTGTAGGGAAAAAGTGGGGGTTTTACTTTCTTTGTTCTGAGGTGATAAGGAAGAAGAATATATCCTGGGACTCTGTGTCTGCAATAAGGAAAGCATTTTCTTTTCACTGGGAGTTATTTCCCCCTCTATTAACAAGAAAATAACTTAAATCTCATCATTATGTGACATAGGGAGGGCAATGAAAAAGGGTGATGTAGCACCTGTTGTAGTTGAAGATACCTGACCTCCTGAGGGTGAACTCTTTCCTCCTGCAGACGATGGAAAATCACAGGTCCCACTGAGCAGCTGGGAGAAAGCACATTTCTGCTCCTTCCTGACTCCTTCCCACTAGTTTGGAAGCCATGATAGCTCCTGAAGGCTTCCTTCAGGTTGGTGGAGAAATTTCCTGTGAAAACTCTCATTTTTCTCCCCCTTTCCCAGCAACAAAATGATTCATAAAACACCTTATCTGATTGTTTTAAAATTATTGTTAAGGGTTGCTTTCTGTTTTCTTCTTTAAATCCAGCACATGACTCTCCCAGAGACACATCCTGCTCTTATCTCTGTAGTGCCTTCTCAGCAGCAGTAAGAGAAGGTTCCAGTTGCTCCTCTACCACTTTTCTAACTACTTCCACTCCTTTTCTGGGTACTGAAATGACACACTTGTTCTTGCAGTTGAATCCTTCAATGGGGAAGGTGTCTACAGGTCATACTCTGTTGGGACCTGTGAACCAGGTCAGGTGCCTGCAATGAGGAAAGAAAGATTTGGTTTCTACCCTAACTCCTTTACAACATGGAGTCAGAAGGAAACAGAGTTTTCCAGAAACAAATCCCAAAGAAGATCTTCAGAGTTTCTCATTTGTAAGCATACCTGTGTGATCCAGGGCTGTTAGGAGGTTTCCAGATGAGGCATTGAAAGATAAATGTGAAGCTCACTGATATCTGTGTTGGGTATGAAAACATTTAGTTTCTGAAACCTTCTGATGGACTCAAATGGAAGTTGTTCCATAAACTGAAAGCATGTATTTACCTTTTCTATATACACCTCCTGTGATTTATTAGGTAACTGCTTCTTGTCATTGTTACCCTCTAACTTACTCCTCTTAGGTTTCGTTTCGAGAATTAACCAGGATTTGATAAATTATAGAATCAGGGAATTGTTTGCGTGGAAAGGGACCTTAAAGCTCATCCAGTCCCACCCCCTGTCATGGGCAGGGACACCTTCCACTAGACCAGGTTTCTCCAAGCCCTGTCCAACCTGGCCTTGAACACTTCTAGGGATGGAGCATTTACAGCTTCTCTGGGCAACCTGTGCCAGGGCCTCCCCACCCTCACAGGGTAGAATTTCTTCTTCATCTTTAATCTAAATCTACCCTTTTTCAACTCAAGACCTTCCCCCATGTCCTATCACTATGTGCCCTTATAAAAAGTCCCTCTCTAACCTTCTTGGAGGACCCCTTTAGTTACTGGAAGGCTGAGATGAACGTACAGGAAATTTTCTATTGCTTACTAGGAGATCTAATTCCCTGATGAATCCCTGAGATTCATCTCTGTTGGTGCAGCAGAAAGGACATAACAAGGTACCAGTAGTCCAGTTTCCTAAAGCAGTAGTGCAGTCCTCCTAACTCACAGCTAAAATCCTGTTGAAACTGTCAAGTGTTGTTTCCACCTCTTTAATTTTGCTCTCAAACAAAACCCTTCGCTTCTTTTGTATGCAGAGGCTGCTGTGGCCTGGATCTCATCTTGTCTTCTAGTAACATCTTCCAGATTTGTTTTAAACTGATTAGACACTGCTGAAGAATCAGCTTCTCTCCCCCGGACAGTACAAAGCCAAGTGTTGACAGAGCTGGCTCCTGGCCACGGGCCGCGTGGTGACGCAGCATCGCATCTCCTGACAGCCCCGATTTCGTTTGGGGCAATCTGAAGCATTCACGCACCCTGGCAAATTAAAATAAAATAAATTGCAGACTGACAGGAGGCTGGAATTAAAAAAAAAAAAAAAAAAAAGAAGTGAAGAAGTGTCAGCTTGACCAGAGAGTTGCTTTAATTAAAGGATTTATTCTGTACGCTGGGGCAAGGAATCTGAAAGGTATTTCTGGCCTTCTGATGTAGTTGCAGTTTCTCTCTGATTTTTGATTTTGAGAAACAGAAAATTACCCATTTTATTGGGCTACGGAGAGAAATTATGGGGAATGAGCCGAGTGACTTTAAAGTTCTCTCAGTAGGAGTAGAAAAGGAGGGAAATGCTTGTACTTCCTTAACTAAATTGCTTCCAGTGCAGTTTAGACACAGGAGCACTGGTTTCTGGGTCCCATCAGAGCACAGGGATATATTTAAGTCACTAGGATCATATATATTGCCACCATCTAGATTCTTTTTTGGGTGGAAATCACCCTCCTTTTACGTGTGAGGAGGAAATACGGAAGGTCACAGTAGCAAACACTATTTCTGAGATTCATTTGTCCCTAAAGGTTAATAAAGCTCATCAAGAAATACATTGAAATGAGGCAAAGTTAGCTCTAACATTTGAGTCTTCCCATCACAGTGTCCTAAGAGATGTCCTGTGGTTTGACACATAATTAATATGTTTATTTATCTTAGCTTGCTTTTTTAACATCCATCACCATATTAGCCAAATATAAACATTTCATCCTGTTTCGTAAAGAACCCAGGGTCCATTTTATTGCAACAGTTACTTTCCCAGCTCCCACCAGTGACATGGAGTAGATTCCTGCAAAAAAAAAAAAACAAAACAACAAAAAACCCACCCCAAATCTCTGCAATTTTCTCACCACTTTTGCTGGAAGCTGCGTTATGTTTACAAACTTGTGGAAAATGTGCCCTTTTTTTACCTCCTTTGAGTGTCATGGGAACACAGGCTGAGGTCTGATCCAGTAGCGCTGCTCAGAGCTGCCTGGTGCTTCTCGGGGGTCCCATAATCCACCCACGAGGTTGTTCCAGAGTGCAGCTAAAAGTTACACGCTGTTTGCCAGCATCCAAGATCCCAAACACGTCTGCAATCAACCTGGCTCAAGTATTAAACTCTGACAATTTTTCAGACAAGCACAGCTAATATTTTTTGTCATTTGTTCACGTTAAAGCATTAAAATGTTCTCTTGACTCTAAATTATATCATTTTAAACTTATGGGATGCTCAAGGAATATTTGCCAGAATTATTGGCTTTAGCTTATGCTGTTTGTAACTCAATTTTTATAGACTTGAATGGTCAGGTAATTTCCACGGTATAGTTTTTGGCTTCTTAACTGGACTCCATCCAAGTTTACAAAGTGCTTCTAGAGAGATAATGGAGTACATTCCAGCATCCTGTGAAATGTCAGCTATATATCTGGTGTTAGATGTGTGCAGATAACCTGGGTAGAGCTGCCAGATGCTGTAATTTCTTGCTTGGGAGTACCAAACACCCTGAAGATACCAAGACAATTCTGCCAAAAGAAGGAAAGAAAATGTAAAACAAGAAATAAGGAGAGTGAGAAGGATAAAGTGTTCAAAGACTGCAGTTTAACTCTTAAGTGGGGTTACCTGTATTTACTTACAGGAAAAGTAAATGCAACACTATTAATCTATACCAAAGAATGGTAAGGTGGTTGACGTGAGTAACAAACTTCCATTGTGAAAAGTATTAGATAATTTTTTGAGGAAATGTTTAAATCCAATATTAAAAACAAAGAAACAAACAAAAACAAAACAAAAAAACCTCCTACAAATGTAACTCTTATCTGAGTCTAATCAGCTGAGAGAAGCACGATGATAAAATAAGATGTAGCAGAAGCATAAATTGAAAATGGGAAATACTTTTTAAAAATGCTTTTATTGTATAATACATTCATATTGTGCAGGAATACCTTTTTAAAAGTGGCCTCTGTAACAAGTGGGTCTCAGAGGTCTTTGACTTGGGCTGTCTAACCTTCTTGGGTGTTGGACTAGAGATCTCCAGAGGTCCCTTTCAGCCCTAACTCTTCTGCGATTCTGTGACTCTCCTTTGAGGATATTTGTGAAAGTTATTCCTGAATGCTCAGAGATTTCTCTGCTTTTCATTATCTTCTTTTTTTTTCTTTTTTTAATGAGGGCCAGAACCGTGTGCCTGCTCTTCTGTGATATATTCACACGGGAGGTATTCTGGAACCGGCCAAGGACACAGCGTTTACAAGAAGGTCCTGACAAGCATCCAAAAGTCTTTGCTGGAGCTTCCATCTTAGATGACCCCACAGAATGTGAGAAAGCTTTCTTTGAGGGGAATGGCATCTTCTGGCTGGAACTACATCCAGAAATTCTGCTGTGCTTAACCCGTCCCTGAAATGCCCCGTGAAAATGAATTTAAGGGTGGAGGTAAGAATGACATATTCTTGTTTTCTCAAGAAAGACGCCAGAAGAGGCCTCATTTTTTGCTGCTCTGATTTTGGTTTTTTTCCAACTCACAGAGCTACCTCTCTGGTAAACAGGGTTTCTGAGAAGATCAGTTGGATGTTGGAGCCCCTCATCCTGGAAAAATCAAAAGAATTTGGGTCTTGACTTAAAAATAGCTCCAGTTAACGGCATCTGGAAAGCCTATCGTTTTGAGTACAGTCTTCCACTTGTGAAGGGGGCAAAGTTTATAATTTTGGGTGGAAACCATGTGAAAGTTAGCTGGTTCATCACAGTTTTGTTTTGACTTTTTTTGGATTTGTTCGAAATCAAAAGTCAAAGTGAAACTCGGGGGATGTGAACCCGCTTGAATCAAAACCAAGGGAGAGATGTGCCAGATCTCCCATGAACCAAAGAACCACTGGGTTCTCACAGTCCTCATCCAGACAAAAATGCGCGAATATAAATCAAATATCCTCTCTCTTGCTCCTCACAGCTTCCAGGGAAGCAACAGAGAACATTAAAAAAAGATCTGCTCGGTTTTGCAGCAGCAAGTACCAAAATATCCTGCGATCACTCGATAGCTGGCAGTTAATATCCTGATCTATTCTCTTTAGTCAGTAATCCAATCCTTTCCAGCTCACACTTGACGTTGGCATGCACAGCATAACCCCTTAACATCTTCCTCGGTTGTGCAATTTCACAGGGAAGACTCTGTACAACTCACAGTCCTTTACATCCCTGCTCGAGGAGCCGAGGAGGGAGAGGGATTTGCAATTATATGAAAACTGCAAGCAGCGTGATCAGTACAAAGACAGGACGCTTAGCCAGCCTGTGACAAGCTGGAGTACTGAGAAAAATATTTAATGATATTTTTCCCCGTGGTTCACCTTGTTTGAGAACAAACCACGGCTCAGGAGTGAGAGAAGAAAAAAAATAAATAAATATTAAAAATCAATGTTTTGCAGCACCATCACTCCCTGTGCACCGAACAGTTTCTAAAGCCATAAAAAAAAAGAAAAAAAAAAAAAAAAAAAAAGAAAAAAAAAAAAAAAAAAGTGCTGCTCATGGAAGAACAGCAAAGGTTTCGTTTGTAACTAAGACACACTTGTTTGTAATGACATGTGAGCTTTTAAATACTGCCAAGTTGCTGAGGCTATCTCTCTTAAATACAAATCTAGAAATATGTAAGTGTTAGAAAAAACAAGGTAATGTTCAAGAAATGTCAAAGGAAAAAAAAAACAGAAAAGTTTGATCAGATGGTTAAAATCCAGTCAAACCAAAGACAACCTGTTTATGACCTTTCTACACTAAAAGCTAAAATTGTAATTTTTTTTTTTTTCCCCACAAGATTAATTGCCATCACTTTGGGAGTAGTGAGCTGGACATTATTATATGATGTCAATTAATGATTAAAAAAAAAGGTGGGTTGCAAATGTAGCACCACAGTCCCTGGTGCATTACATCATTTCTGAAAGATCTTAACACGTGATAAGCAAAGAACATTTTAACCTAAAAGTCTGAGTGTTACAACCTCACTTTTGTTGTAACACCCTACGCGAAACCTTTTGGCCTCAAAGTCACTTGCAATAAAATTAAGAAGTCAAAAAGAAAAGGAAAAATAGCCTCTTAGGAGGAGAAGACACCCTCCTGTTCTGCTGTGCAAGTGTTAATGCCGTGGAATGAGTCACTGTATACGCTGGAAATCCTGGTGTAGATGTGAGTGTGTGCCCTGTTCTCAGCAAGATCCGTGACCCAGATCTCCTGCTCCCAGTCCTGAGGCTGCTGTGGTTCAGGTATTATAAACTGGATAATGAGTTATCTCTGCCAGAGCACCTTGGCAGTGTCATATGCTGAGCAAAATGACTCTGCACTTGCCCAGGCTCTGCTCTCCCAGGTGGGGTGACATTGATCACTGATGGGCCTTAGTGAATCTGCTGCAATATTTAGAAGGGGTTTTACCTGTATTCTTCATCTCCTCCTCTTACAACCTCCTTTTTGCAGCAAGTTTGACTTCTTTGTCAGTGACATTCATTTTCCTAAGAGCTCTTCTCCTCCTTCAGCACCAAAACACTGTCGAGGCTCCTTTGTAAATGAACGATCCGCATTTAAAATACCTTTGTAATAATAAATACCACATGAACATATGTATCAAGCAAAGGATTTCAATTTTGATGACACTTGCTTCTCAAGAACAGACATTCTGGGAGAAAAAAACGTTGCCAGCCCCAAATTGATTGACATTTGTTTACTTAACTCTCTCTTCTTGAAAGTCTGCACACCTATTTCAACCTTGAACAGTTTCCAACTGTGGTATACTGGAACATTTTTTCATTTATTAAGTTCAGTGTTGCCAACCCAAACAAAGAGTAATCAGTGATGATCCAAGCAGACCAAGCTGTCTAGCACCATACAATGTATCTGCATGCTAATTTTCAAATTCCCTCACATTTCCAGAGAACTAATGGGATCATTTTCATTCTGTTACAGCAACTCAACAGTTACTGAATCACCATCTGTGTTTTCGTTAACCTGAATCAGATATAAATTCTGTTATTGCAAGGTAGAGCAGCTTGTTTAATGATTCTTAATCTTTTCTTTAATTAAATCATGCAGCCAACCTGAAAAATCTATCTTAATGCAAATTAGGAGCTTTTTTGGCATTCGCTTACAGTAATGCACTAATAAGGTTAATTTATGAAGGTTCTCTTCCAGTCTGTACAGATGATATTTGTTCGCTGCATATTTTTAGCATATTGTCCCTTTTTGTAATATTTAAAAAAAAATAATAATAAAAAAATGCTTATTTTCACCCGCACAAAAGAGGGAGGCTGTGATCTGCTTATTGTTTATTAGAAAGTTAGAGCACAGAAAATGAAAATCAGCCTTTCCCTTCTGCGAGGATCAGGCAATGAGGATGCAAAAGCACAATTCGGGGACCTATTGAATTAAAGGGCCTCGGACGAGCACTTTCCTGCCTTTGGCTGGTGGAGAAAATCAGGCCACTTGCTCTGATCATCATCTTGAATATATCAGGGGAGATAGTTTCTCTAAACTCCCCTTTTTTACCTTTTTTTTTTTTTTCCTTGTAGGTGTGAATGAATAGTTTAAGGAGTAAATAATTTTTGTGAACTAAGCCCGAATACATTTCTCAGTTGCACAATTGCTTCAGCTCTGGGCTCTGATGATCTCAGTCAAGAAAATCTCTGTCTTTGTGAGCATTCCTCCCAACTACAAAATGACTTGAAATCTGTTCAAGTTGCTGAGTAAAGAGTAAACTTTTTTTTTAAAATGTCTTTTTTTTTTTTTTTTTTTAGGTTATTTTTCAACACCCACTAGTAAATGCGGATGGAGACTGTGAATTTCGACACACGGTCTTTGCTATTTAATTAAAATCACAGAGGCTGCTGGAAAGTTTTCAGCAAAGAATTTTTCTTTGCATCAGGAGGCTGCAGATTCTTGAAATCAGGGATTCTTTTCATAGAAAATGTGCCTGTTCGGGTTGGGAATGATTTATCTTTTACTTTTCAGTTCTAGGAAAGGACTCCTCATCTTAGCTACAAAGTATAAAAGTTCATTCCTCTTTGGAATGAGGATTTCCCAAGCTCAGGGGCAGCGAGGGCAGGCTGGTGGGAAGGGGGACACCCATCTCAGCCCCTTCCTTACCCCAACTCTGCCTTGTCCTACCCCTTTCTGCCTTTCCAGGTGGATTCACTCCATGCCTGACTCTATTAACCCTTTACACTGCCCAAGACTGGAGCTTTTGCCCAAGGATGAGGGAATTACCAGAGCTCTTTGTTTAATTAAAGAAAATAACACCCTGGAACAGCTTTGGGGTGGATGATTGAGGGAAACCTTCCTTCAAGTTCCCAGTAGCAGGGACTGGAAACAACATCTCACGCTATCCATGCAATGATTCCTGGCTTGTTAAGAATTCTGCTGTGGCTGCTTTCCTCTGATTTTAGGAATTTTGCTCACATGGGTTTCTGCATCTGTGGAATTTGGGATATGGGATTTTTTTCAGCTTCTTTCCCCCCTCCTCCTCCTTCAGCTTGGAAAACTGTTTTCCAGCCATTGGTAGTCCTTTCTGTGTAGTATTAGCACAGCAAGAATGACAAGTAATTGTTTTCCTCCCCATTTAATTGTACCTATGTGTTCTTAAGTCTATTACATGCTTCGCTTCATGCTTCACCTACTTTTAAAATAAGCAGATAAATGAGTATCAGCATAAGACTATTTTAATACAAAACTAGAGTCTTGTACTACATATTCTTTAAAAATTACATATATAAAAAATAATGTTGAAAAAGACAAATGAAAGCCTCAAAAAAACCCAAAAAACTTAAAGAAAATTACAGATTCTAAATTTTGGACCCTTTCCTGGGAAAAAAATATGGACCAATCTTTTTTTTTTTTTTCTCCCCTACTTCAGCAGCACTTAAAAATACCTGACACACTACTTAGTTCCTTTAAGAGTGAGATAAAAAAAGAATATTTGACAGTTTCATCCTAAAAAACAATATTGGGTCAGTCTTAAGTGTCTTTCTCTTGTCTGTGTTCTCTTCATTTTGTTGTTTTCTCTTAATTTTAATTGTTTTTCCTGTGCTTCACAGAAGGGTGACCAATCTCTGGGGGACAGGGCAACACTTTAAATTGTCAGTGTTTTCCTTACATCAATTAAAATCACTTTCCTCAGATATTAGAGCAACACTGTGCTCAAATAACTGAGTTATTAAATTAACTCCTAGTGAAAGCTCTCCGTAAGGAACCCCAAAAATCAGAAAGTGAGCTACTGAATCCCAAAGAGCTTTGCTAAAAGGCCACCATGAGACGAGTAGGGATGAAGATTGTTGCATCCAACGGAGACTTGTCCACCACACAGGAGGAAAGGGAGAGAGCATGATCCCATATGACACTAAAAATCTTGCTGGGTTAATTACCACCTCACTAAGCAGAGAAATTGAGGCAGAGAGGGCATTCTCATGATGACAACCTCTACCCAGTGGCAAGCTCTGCATTTTCCCAAGGCTGAAGACAATTTAGCCCTGACAAATCCAATCAGTGATACGCAGGCATAACCTCCAGAGATAAGCTCAAATTTTTTAGGAGACACAGGGCAAAAGATGGACTGCAGTAGGTCACTATTAAAATATTTACAGTGTAGATTGGCCAGTGCTGAAATGGCACAGTTGGCCTGAAGTCACATCAAGGTCTCCTGGTATTTGATCATTTCCCCAGTAGTTTTGTGCAGTAAAGTGTTAAGTCCTCCTGAGCATTTTATGTATTTAAGGCAGTAACTTTAAAATAAAGAATGGTAACCTTAGAGCAAAGCTGCTGTTTTGAGAATTTTAAGCCATTATTGACTCCTGTCAGATCAGTTTCTGGACTTATTGACTCAAGGAGTAAATATAGACTGAGAGAAAGCGAGGTCAAGTCAATATTTATCTTGCAGATCAATACATTTTGATACTAACCAAAAATTAAGCTCAATACATGCATATATTATATGCAACAAGGTTAGGAGAGATCCATTCAGAAAATGTGTCAATTTGGAATTTCCCCACGGAATCCAACCTTTCGGGTTCAATCTCCATTAGAAAGTCTGGCCCTTTAAGTGACAGTGATCCCAATCCCTTGTCACCCAGTTGGATGTTCATACAGGAGCTGAGTAGCAGCAAAAGAGAAAGAGAAGAAAAACAAAGTGAGGAGAAGGTGGTGGTGAGAGTTTGGTTACGGTGAAGGGAAGAGAGAGGCAGGTCAGTTATGGAGGCATATGGGGACTAAAGCAATATGGAATGGGATGTTTGTAATATTTCAGTGTGATTTATGCAATATTGTACCTGAGAGGGCAGGTTGGATGGGGCTTGGACCACCCTGGTCTAGAGAAAGGTGTCCCTGCCCATGGCAGGGGGTGGAACGAGATGATCTTTACAGTCCCTCCCAACGCAGATTTTCTACAATTCTATGATGAGTCTAAAATGAAGAAAAGATGGAAGAATGTGGAGGTGGACTTGCAGCAAGATGTGGTACCAGCTTCTAAATGCAGGGGTCAGGAGTTTCTGAGTGGGGTGCAGCAATGATTTGAATGATTTAAATTACTGAGTTTTCTGTGAGGACTGAATTGATATTTCCTGGTGAAGGGAGAAGCATTTGTAAAGTACACAAACATTTGAAAAGCCTAAAAAGCAGAAACTAAGTAATTTACTGTTTGATGCTCCCACTTTACAGTAGGACAAGAAGAGGGCAACTTTGCCATCCACAGTCTGGCACAGCTCTGAACCATGTGTTGATCTCCTCACCTGCCCAGGACCAGCCACAACCTGTCCCTGCTCCATCCTCCTGATGAGTTTCCTCTTTGGAGGACATTTTCCCCTGCAACTTGTAAGCTATGAAACTGCCCTTTGGGGAAGACACATGCTCTAGTGAAATGAATTTCAAACATGTGTCAGGGTATGTGGGAAACATTTTCCAGAGACCTTTCTCTCTTTTATTTTTTTCCTTTCCTTTTCTCTCTCTCCTTTTTTTCCCTTCTTTTTTTTTTCCCTCCTTCAGTTTCCTACTCTTTTTTTCTCTTCTTGTATAACTTTTTAATTTTTTTTCCCTTCTTTTTTTCTCTGTTTTATTTTTTTTACCCTTTTTTTTCCCCTCCTTTTTTTTTTTTCCCCTTCAGTTTTCTCCCCCCCAAGTTTCAACTCACAGCCCTGGATGCATTTGCACCCCAGATAACAGCGCTGACCTTACATTTACATAGCACCTCTCACCCCAAAGGATCTCCAAACGCTTTGCAAGTTTAGCACAAGCTGCTCTCCACACTTGGAAATCCCTTCACCTACTGCTGGAGCCCAGTCAGCTCCTGCTGAGAGGACCAGCACCTGCTTAGCAGCACTCACAACACTCCCCAACAACTGAGGGAATGGAGGAAACCTTCTCCAAATAAAACTCCAGCAAGAGTTTAGACAGGCTGAGTGTAATTTTCGGGTTGGAATTCGGCCAGAGCGCTGCAGGTATGGTGGATACTTTCCCTGGAAAAGCTGGGAGTGCATGATCAGAAGGAAAGGGCTTAAAAATGAGGGAAAGATTCTTGATTTTTAAAAAAACCCCCCACTGTTCTTGTGGCTCATGTGGAAAAAATATGCCATAAAAATAAAACCTGTGTGGCTGTGCAACAGCCCTCCTTAGAGGTAATTTCAGAGTGAGCAAAGATGATAAAATGATATATTAATTGGTAAAATATGATTTCACTCGAAATAAAGTGGTGAATCTCACCAAATTTAGCTCCACAGATGCAGCAAAGTGTATTCCTCATCCAGCATAAAAAGGTGCCATTTGTTTGATATCGGTTTGATGAATTATTAATTTTATCACAGCTAAGATGACAGCTAATATTAGAACATTGAATTATTAATTTTCAAACTTGGCAATAAAAAAGCAGAACAAACACAAATTGAGACACATTTGAGGTGTGAGGTGACTCGCTTACTTAATCTCTTTGAGAAAACGGAACCGCAGAGACAGAGATTTAAATCTTGCCAAGCAACTGCTTTTACTTTCAAACCTCAGGTATGATTTTTAGCTTTACTTTAAAAATAGCATTCCCTAACTACTCTAATGAACTATTCATACTGGATATCACTCATCTCCTCTGTTTGCCAGCCAAAACAGCCTCTCTGTGTAATTTTTATAGATGTTGGAGATAGTTTTTGGGGCACTTAGGCCAAACTATAATAAGGAAATGTGAAACCCAGGTAGAGGAGTCATCTTACTTTTTTTTTTTTTTGATGATGAGCAGGTTGAAAAATACAAGGGAATATTATTTAATTTATTCTTTTGCTCCTCTTCTTTCCTGCTGTTTTTTTTTCACCACTGTTTGTCATGTGGCACAGGGTAAATAAGCACTTCAGGACTTGTTTCCTTAAAACTGTTTCTATGACTTTTTCAGCCCTAAGAGCCAGCACAGGATTTATCTGGCTCCACTCCTGCCCTACAGGCTAATACTGATTTTCCTGTCCAATGTCTCCTTTGCAAATATTCTTCCTTCCCAAGTCTCCAAATGAAGATGGGAACTTTGAAGTCTTTCTTCTTCCATGGCAAAAGAGTCAACAAAACATTTCCAAATGTCATACCTTTTTTATTTTTTTTTCAGAAGCCGTTTCATTGCTGTCCCTGAACGTGGATAAGGGTCTGAAAATGAGCACAACTTGTGACCATCAGGGATTCTTAGCATAGGTGGATTTTTGAGGGCAGTATTCCCAGGCTGAAGAAGAGAAACAGCTGTCTGTCCCCAAGCCTCATTGGGAATTAATCCAGCTCAAAGCTGGATTAACTTCTATTTAAAAAAAAAAAAAAAAAAAAAAGGCCACAAACTTGTATTCCACTGCCACATATGGCGATTATTTAGACTACAAATATTAGGCAGGGCTAACTGGTTGGGTACTAAAGAGAGGCTGATTTAAATCACTTATTTTTATCCTGCTGACAAAATGGGGTGGGGGATGAAAAGCATCTGTCACCCATCTGAGTTTGGTGAGAGGCCGTGTGACAGTGAGGGGTGCAGGAGGGTGCAGGAATGTCCCTGGGGAGCTCTGATGGGGCACAGAGTGTGAGCATCAAGGGCACAGCAGCCCAGCTGTGCCCAGGAGGGGGCTGCCCAAGGCCCTGTGGTGAGGCATGGGCACACCTGGCTGCTGGAAAAGGGATGAAAGAGGAGCTGAGATGGGAAAGGAAGGGATGCTGGACACTGAAGGGAGCTTGTTTGATCTCTTTGCTGCTGCCAGGGTGATTACTGCTGTGCACAGGGTGGGAGGGGAGGGCTCAGAACTGGAATGCATGTAGTCTTTAAAATACAGCTTGCATGGGAAGGCCAAAATGCATAAAATTAAACTCACTCCGACTGAGTGAACCTGTTTATTGCTTAAATTAACTTTAACTCACTGTGTGCTCATCTGAGAATTATAGCAGGGACAACAGCAGTTTAAGAGTTCAGAAGCTTTGCAGGTACAGTTATGACCTGCAGTACAGGTGTGATGGGAGTTAAAGATAACATCTGCTCCAGATGTGAGAACACTCACAGCAAAACCCAAACCATCAGCTGCAGCTTTTGCTGCAACTACAGACTTGGATAAAGGGCAGAATGAAGTTCTTCTTGATGCTCTCCCAAGGAACAGAGTGTATTTGCCACCTTTTCTTTTCTTTTCTTTTCTTTTCTTTTCTTTTCTTTTCTTTTCTTTTCTTTTCTTTTCTTTTCTTTTCTTTTCTTTTCTTTTCTTTTCTTTTCTTTTCTTTTCTTTTCTTTTCTTTTCTTTTCTTTTCTTTTCTCTTCTCTTCTCTTCTCTTCTCTTCTCTTCTCTTCTCTTCTCTTCTCTTCTCTTCTCTTCTCTTCTCTTCTCTTCTCTTCTCTTCTCTTCTCTTCTCTTTTCCTTTCTCTTTCCTTCTCCTCTTCCTTTCCTTTTCTTTTCTTTTCTTTTCTTTTCTTTTCTTTTCTTTTCCTTTCCTTTCCTTTCCTTTCCTTTCCTTTCCTTTCCTTTCCTTTCCTTTCCTTTCCTTTCCTTTCCTTTCCTTTCCTTTCCTTTCCTTTCCTTTCCTTTTCCTTTCCTTTCCTTTCCTTTCCTTTCCCTTTCACCTTTCACCTTCTCCCTTTCCTTTCCTTTCCTTTCCTTTCCTTTCCTTTCCTTTCCTTTCCTTTCCTTTCCTTTCCATCCCTTCCTTTTCCTTCCCTTCCCTTCCCTTCCCTTCCCTTCCCTTCCCTTCCCTTCCTTCCCAAATTCCCTTCCCTTCCCTTCCCTTCCCTTCCCTTCAAACCTTCCCTTCCCTTCCCTTCCCCTCCCTCTCCTTCCCCTCTTCTTCCTCTTCCTTTCCTCTTTTTTTTTCTTTTGTCTTGTTTTGGTTTTGTTTGTTTTGTTTGAGTTTTATTTGTTTATTTTCCATTTCAGTGAGGCAGTCGGAGGTCATGGATCAGCCACGGGAACAGAATTGATCCACGGGTGTGTTTCATTCATCCTCGGTTCACACACTCAAGCACAACACAATCCTTTTTTTTTTTTTTTCCCCCATGCAAAACCAGCAGAGTTTGTAATAAGTACAAACCCCCAAAACACAGTTGGTCATATCAGGCTGAGTTTCAAGATCTGCCTGACTGTGCTCAGCAGAAACCCCAGGCAGCTCCGCTTTGGGTTCGTACACTCTGGTGGGCATTACATTCCCCAAAATACCAATATCTGCTATAAAACAGCTGCTTTCCTGATGAATCCCAAAATCTTTTTGAGGGTTCTCCTTTCCCTGACCTATCCTAGTAGGGAGAGCCAAAAAGAATGAAAACATAACCCACTTACTTCCACCTTTCAAAGGTGATTCTTGGTGTCTGGGTTTGAATTTCTCTGGTTTCACACATTGCTGGTTATGTTGCCTATTATAAAGGACTCAGTAAGACACACTTTCTCCCAGTGGTATTTTGTTTTGACACTTCTCAAAAGAAAATACAGCTCATTATTTTATACAGGATTCAAATATGTTGTCACCTGGTTTTCATGCATTAAAATACGATTTGTTTTTTGCTGTAGGTATACGAAAAAGCAAGATGAGCCTGTAATAAGCCTATTTAGTAATTTATTTAGGCATTTTTTTGGTCATCCAAAAAAAGGGTCAAATGTCAGGCTTTGTCTTCTTTTGAAATGTCTTTGTGTTCAGAATGCAAGTGCTCCCTTGTCTGGTCCTGTATTCTTTATCTTCATGGTTTGGCTCTCAAGAGGCATATTTAAATTGTCATAAATGTAGGAAAACCTTTCAGGGAAAAACACTCAGAGACCTTGTTTATTTAAGTTTTAAAAATATTATTTATCATGCCCTGTAAAATATCATGTATCAACCCTCTGGGGACAGGGCAGCCTTTTCAAATCAGTCATAAGCTGAAACTTTATACAAGATGCAAATTAGGAGCTTGATTAAATGAAAACTAGTGTTCAGGCGGTGTCTGGTGAAGTTTCTGTAGGCACAGCAGCAATTAATGTGGGGCCAGCTAAGCAAATCTGTTGTGAACACGTTTCGCTTTTTGCAATACATACACATAAAGCATGAAATTTGGGCCCAGGTGGATGTGCCAGTCTGTTGAGATTACCTGATCCAGGAGATGCTTTAAATTATGGAAACCACAAGAGATCAATACTACTCCAAACGTCTCTGGCACACTGAATAGAATTAAAAAATAAAATAAAATATATGTTTTCAAGGTTTCAACAACACCCAATTCCCATCTGAAAAAGGAACCCATTTAAGCTCTTGATTAACCAGAACCAACATGGGAGAGGTGGCCTCTGATCTCCATGTTTAAATTTCAGTCTTGGAACAGACTGAAGAGGCCGGATTTGAAGTCTGGATTTTGTTTCACTTGCAGTGGAAGGGAAGAGCTGCCAAGCTCAGGCACCACCAGTGCTTTGTGGAAGCCGACATATGAATTTGTTCTACAAATGTGCCAGGGACACCCTGATCCAACAGTCAGATCAATTCCAGAAGACACAGAGTTACATCTCCGAGCTGACTTCCAGCTCTTATTACCACCCATTAAGAGAAAAATTTCTGCATAAAGCAAACCAGGTGATTAATTACAGCACTGAGTGGTATCCCCTGGAAAAAACTCCTACCTTCAAATACATAAAAAAATAAATAAAAATAAGCTAAAATATCCCAATACTTCAAACAAAGGAGGTCTCACTCCTCTCATGGGCTTTGGGGGCTTGAGGTTGCAGGTGGGTTTGGGGGTTTTGTGCTTGACTAAGGCGGGACAGAAGTAACTGAGATGAGTTTTGGTTGCAGGAAAGAAGAGAAGGAATGTCTGTGGGAAGGATGGAAAGGACAACAGGAGGAAAGAGGTAAGTGACTGCATTAACTTCATCTGAGAATAGGTAAGGCAGAAAATCTCTTCAGCATTGTGGTGGGAAGACTTCTAAATGCAGATTTATTGTATGAAAGCACAGTTTTAGCCCTTTTTTTTCTCTTTCTGTATTTTTTAAAAAGGATTAATTATTGTGTGTCATGACACACAGTTCCTTTTCTGCACTTCTATTAAGGAGCACTAACTTTAAGGTCTGTTGTCTTAAGTATCTTTCTATTCCTGTATCTAACTTGCTGATAGCAGAACATGTTGTTGGTAAAAGAGGTCCCAAGGGAAAACACCATAAAAAAGGAAATATATCAATAAGGAAATACTAGTAACTGTGATGTGATATCATTTATGCTTTATTTCTGAATGGATCAGAGGAAGCTTGCCTGTCAAAAGGAAAAGGATACGAGAAATGAACACTGCCAGAAAATATTACATTAAAAAAGCTTCTCTGGGATGAATACAGCGGAGTAAAAGTGTTCCTACAAAAGAAAAAAAAAAAGATGAATTATGTGTTGATTTTAAGTACAGTGTGAGAATGAAGGAAATATGAGCTGTAGAGAGATACAAAGAGGAATGGTGTGATGGGTTCAGGCTGGGGTGGTGTTTCACACAGCAACAGTTGGGGAGGAGAGGTGGAGGGAAAAAATGCAGATCTGCTGTATCCCGAGCCATCAACCACGGGGGAAAGTTTTCCCACAGTGCCACTCATTTACTGTCCTGTGAGGAACTGAATGAAAATTATCCTTTAGACAGAAAGGGGTAACACTCTTGTCCTCATTCTTCTTCATCAACCCCTTCCTTTTCCCGGTAAATCTCCAATTTCTTTTGTACCTGAAGGTAATGCAAAAAGAAGGGACAAACCCTATTGGCCTTCTGGAGCCCAAAGACTTTTAGATCCCTTTTACAATGAAATAAACCCACATAACATTAGATGTTTCTTATTCATCCAAACTCTACTTAGTTCAGGGTAGTGCCTAACAACTGTTAGTGGCATTATTTCTCCTATCATGGATTTATCCTCTCAGTGGAACTGAAAACTCTCAGCATCCTGTTCCACAAGTGCCAGTACTTAAAGGAAAGAAAACCCTTTTAGTTTTTGTGGAATCACAGAATGGTTTGGGTGGGAAGGGACCTTTAAAGGCCATCTAGTCCAACCCCCAAATCCCAGATTACTCCAAGCCCCATCCTTGGACACTTGCAGTGATGGGGCAGCCACAGCTTCTCTGGGCAACCTGTGCCACGGCCTGCCCACCCTCTCAGCCAAGAATTGTTTCCTAATCTCTAATCCAACCCTGCCTTTGTCCTGTCACTACAGAACCTTTTCCAAAGTCCTTCCAGTAGGCATGGACAAGGAATGGTTGTCAGCTGTGCCACTACTGGGAGCTGGGGGAGCTCAGGGGACAAGGTAACCATCTCCTTCCCAGCCTGTCTCTTCAAAGGCAACAAAAAGCAGCAGAAGCAGCAGAGAGGATGAACAATTTTTTCTTTCATGTAAATTTGTCCTCTCTCTTTTTTTTTTTCTTTTTTTTTTTTTCCTAATTCTTTTTCCCTTTCTTTTGCAGTTGCAAATGTTTTGAGAACCCATCATTTTCCCAGGTTGATGGGAAGACCCTGGTGACCCAGCTGTGAGTCACGATTCCCAGCTGGGTGGCTCTGAAGAGAGACAAGAAGCTCGGATGTGTCCCTGATCCCCCACCAGCACAGGCCAGGAACATCTGTCTGCTCCTTCCCTTCCTTCAGACAGTCCCTAGGAGGAGGCAGGCAGGCAAGTAGGAATATGAAAGGCAAGGGATCAACTGGCCGTGTTGAATTAGCCAACTTAAATAATTCTTCTTGGCTGTGGAAACAGTCTTCCCATCCAAAACTCTGCTTTTTTTTTTTTTTTTTTTTCCCTTCTCTTTCCTTTTTATTTTTTCCCAAACAGGAACAATTTATTTCCACTTTTGGGCAGGTTTCTTGGCCAAAGGGTGAGCTCTCCCCGTTGCCTCTTCCCGGTGCCCCCCAGGTGACCTTACAGAGTGCCTCAGGGACCCAACTTCAGTGAATAGCAAAATCAAAGTATGCAAATGGAGCTGAGATTATTACATATATAATCATGAAAACATTTTTTCCTGCACTATTGCCTGTGCCCAGCTTCCTGCCCTACTGCTCTGAGTGCCTCTGTGCTGTCTATAGCTGTTGAGCTGAAGCACCCGAGGATGGCTCTGAAGCAGGAAGAGAGTTTTCAAACTGCAGGATGGTTTCCCAGACACTTTCTTTCTCATTCTCCACAAGATAGTTGCTGTTCCTCCGGATTTCACTGTTATTATTTGGATGTCTCTACTTCAGAGCAAAGGGGGGGGGGATGAATGGCTCGTTGAGCCTCTTCAGTCCACTCTAGTTCTATTTTAGTTTGAGCAGCCTGTGCTACTCTGAGAGATGGGAGCAGTTCATGCCAATAACTCAATCTTTCTGCAAAGTTCAGCATCTCAGGCTGAAAAAAAAAACCCCACAAACAAAAACAAACAAAACAGAAAATAAAATTACAAAGTGCAACGAGCTGAGTCCTGCAGTCAGGTCTAGGTGATTGGAAGTTTACATCTTGAGTCATAGAATCCTAGAATCCTGGAATGATTTGGGTTGGAAGACCCAAAAAACCATCTAGTTCCACCCCCTGCTCTGGGCAAGGACGTCTTCCACTAGATCAGGTTGCTCTAAGCTCCATCCTTACCCTAATTTGGCTTTTCCTGGCTTCCTTCCTTCAAAGTAGAAGTGATGAAATTCATTTGGGCATTTTAGTGAATGAAAGGATGCATAATGAGTCAGGAAATCCTACCCACCTTAGCAGTTTAACAGATGTTTGAAGTCTCAAGCCTGAACTCTCTGTACAGCCAGTGAGGAAAAGTATGGGATGCTGATGACAGATGTGGAGGAACACTTATCTGAAAACATTTATTTTTATTCTGATATAAACCTCAGTTTTATTTCTTTAGTTTTTAATGCTATGTGCAGTATTTTAAGGCATATGTTAATAGCAAAAACATGAACTCTATCATTAAAAACCAAACCAGTATTTTCCATAAAAACTTCCCATTTTAAATCTGTAAAGAAAAACAAACAAACAAACAAACAACTCAGCTTTTGAGATTAATTTAGTTTTGCACCATTTTTGTATGGTTTTGCACAAGTGTGTTTTTATACAGCCTCAAGGAATGATCAGTCTGCACTGCAAGTCTTTTGTATCAGCCCATACAAGAGCACTCCCTGTGCTGTTCCATTGTGGAGCAAAGTGGAAGCATTCCCTGGGCTGTGGAGCAAGTGGAGAGGAAGTGTCATCCACAATATCTGAACAATGAACAGAGCACCTCGCCACAAAGTCAATTATCCTTTCAAAGCAGCCATCCTGCATCCTCAGGACCAGATGTTGGCATTGTGAGATTGTGATTCTAATCTAAAGGGAAGGTTGGATTTTTTTTTTTTTTTTTAATGTTGGCTTTCTGAGGATTAAGTTGGATATTTTCAATATAGTTGAAAGAAGAGAGTTACAAACCCCCAAACCCAAATGTTCTTGTTTGTTTCAAACTCAATCATTGCCTTCTGGACAAGGCATGAAATGGAAAGCCCACTGTGAATCTCAGAATATTTGATTTCAGGTAAATTGCCACATCAGCTGATCTTTGAAAAAACACACATGTATCCAAAAATGTACATCCACCACTTTGGATGGGGCTTGGAGCAACCTGATCTAGTGGAAGGTGCCCCTGCCCATGGCAGGGGGGTTGGTACTAGATGAGCTTTAAGGTCCCTTCTATCCCAAACCATTCTAGGATTCCATGATCTTTTCACCTGTGTCAGCCATGAAGCCTATTATCTATTTTTTCTCGATAAAGACAAATTAATAACTAAATAATCAAGTTTGATAAGTAAAATCAACTAAGGTGGCTGTGGTCTAGAAAATGCAGCATAGATTCTTTTGTATCTCCTTCACCACATGTTTAAATCTGATTCTGGTCTCTAATGACCAAAACTCTTTCTGACTCCTCTCTGATCTGCGCAGATTGAATAGTGACTCTCAACTTCATTCCTATCTGGTACCTCATCCCCAGTGCCAAAACAAACCCTTTTCCTCTGTGTTTTCCTCTTAACAATACTGGGACAGAGGCCAAGGACTGACAACCTGTCTCTTAGCCCTCAAACCTTCTGTTCCAGTGGGTCAGAAGAAAAATTACTGAGGAAACTTTTGCTGTTGTTCAGTCGTTTAGCTGTGTGGGAAAACAGACTGCCAAGCTGGCATCCTGGGATCCCTAATTCCCTGTGTAAACACGGGCAGGAAGGGAAGACAGAAAGAACTTTAGGATAATTATTATCATGGAATCACAGAATGGTTTGAGTTGGAAGGGACCTTAAAGCCCATCTCATGCCACCCCCTGCCATGGGCAGGGACACCTTCCACTATCCCAGGTTGCTCCAAGCCCTGTCCAGCCTGGCCTTGGACACTTCCAGATGTTCACTCAATCTAATGTTTTATAACTGTATCAGCCACTGTGCTCATTCAGCAACGTTCCTTATTTATCCAGTTGGACATACTAAATTACTTTTATCGTAATGCTTGAGAAATCATTGTCTTACCTCTCTTAGGACATGCTGGAGGGTTTATTCTCCCCTTGCTATCTGAGTAGTTACACTCATAAATCCTCATGCATTGAGAGCAGAACAGTCTTTATATGCCCAGAAATTTCTAAGCTATTATCCCCAAATCCTAATTAACCATTATTAAAAATAATGTGTTCCTTTTAGAGCCTGAGATATAGCAACATGATAAGATACGATGTGAAAAATCCCAAATATCACATAGTGCAATTCTGCTGCTTTACTTTTCCTCTTTTATTAGAGGTTCCTAACGTAACACTTGCATTTTCATTCAAAGTGGCAGGATTCAATAGTATATAGTTTGCAAACTGCCAAAACAGAGTCACTGGATTTAGTTTTCTAATAATCAAACAATTGTACAACATGCCTGTGCATGTCAGAAACCGGAGAAAGCAAATTTATACACAACACCGTGTATTTTGTGGATAGCGATAACCCACCCAAATCTAATTTAATCAAATATTTAAAGAGGTAATAATTAATTTTTAAAGAATTGAAGTGAACCGTAACTGGGAAGAAATGTTATTGTTTATTTTTAATGCCAGAACAGTATTCCTGATGCATTTTTAATATTTCATTAAGGCAGGAACTTTCATACTATATTTTTTCAAGTTTTTATATCTCATTGAGCCTTTTTTTTTTCCCTGAACAAAGGTGAAATATTGTAGGCAATCTTAAGGCTTGAACTGATACATTCTTTGAGGATCTTTTGTCATAACTAATTAAACACAACCAGAAGTATCTTTAAACAAGCTAAGACACAACACCTGGTTGGGAGCCAGGCAAGTGCTTCTTTTTTTTAGCTTGTGTCTGAGTCCTTCCCATGAGATATTGCTTCCAACCTTCTCTTTTGAGCTATCATTCATGATGCTTACCTTTCAGGAGAGTTATTTGTAAGGTTTTAAAGCCCACCACTCCCTGTGCCTTTCAAAGCCGTGGACTGCTCTGTCTTGCTCTTTTGTTTTGGGTTGGTTTGTTTGGTTTTGTATTTGTGTTTTTTTTTTTGATGAAGTGTCTCTCACATTTTGAGCCTTTTATACCCAGGTCTGTGGAAGGCTGTTTATTGCACTCTGGCTCCAGCCCTAGTTAAAGGTGTGAACTACCAAAGTGGAAGGGGGCACATGCACATTAACACCGCTGTGGAAAACATCGCTTGACAGATGGGTGCATGTTAAATGGATGTTTGAAGAAAGGTGTTTGCAGTAAAAATCTTGAGTATGGCATCAGAGGGAGACCACACACAATTTTCCAGCTTTATGTCTGTAATATAGAAGGGTCAAGCTTGTTATAGTGCCCTGTCTCAGGCTTTGCTCTGTTGCTCTCAACAGCTTCGATAGGAATGGGAAGGATCAGAGTTCAAATGCCACATAAATAGGTATATTTTAATTCAGACACACACTTTTACATTTGATATGGCATAGTAATATCTCCAAGAAGAGCAGTGGAGCTGGGGAAGGGTCTGGAGCACCAGGAGCCTGGAGAAAAGGAGGCTCAGGGGGGACCTTCTTGCTCTCTGCAACTCCCTGAGAGAAGGAGGGAGCCACATGGAGGTCAGGCTCTTCCTCTGAGTGTGAGGCAACAGGACAAGAGGAAATGAACCCAAGTTGCATAAGGGGAGGTTTATATTGGATATTAGGGAAAATTTCTTCACAGAAAGGGTTTCCCAGCCCCGGCAGAGGCTGCCCAGGGCAGTGGTGGAGTCACCATCCCTGTGGATGTGACAGCAAGGATGTGGTCTAGTGGTGGGCTTGTTGGACTTGGTGATCTTGAGGGTCTTTTCAGCCTAACTGATTCAATGAAATATTAATAGTATTGCCTTTATTTTAAAGACAACTATTTCCAAGGGCCTACTCAGGGGCTTGAGGATCTGAGAACCTGTGGTATAAATTGTCAGTTCATTCAGTGAATGGGTAAGAAAATGGTCCAAAGGTGAGTTTCTTTAGTTTCACTCAGTAGTTCTTGACCTGTGAAGGATAAAGGAGATTTTCTTAACATCACCCACTTGCAGAACTGGGAATTTGATGTGCAGATCTTCCCTTGCTTGTGAAAATCTGCCTCTGAATAGCTCTAAGAGCAGAACTGTTGAAATCCTGGTTGAGAATATATATCCAGGATTAGGTATAGTCATGTTCAATGTAAATAGTAATGTGGGATTTCCTTGACACTCTTCTGGTTGGAAACTTGATTATAAAAACACTTTCTTCTTTCTTTCCCCCTCTCCCCCCCTTTTTTTTTCTGCCAATGTATTGCTATAAAACACTTGGTACCTGAAGATTTTTTTTTTCCCCATTATTGAACCTCTCCTATTGTGCAAAAAACTTGAGTGGGTGCATGGTATGAAAGAGGACCTTTAGGCAAGAAGATCTCTCCTTGCCTGGTACTAAGATGATGGAGCTTTTTGCTGTTCCCTGGACACAAAGCAAGACTTTCCAAGCAGAGCACTGTATTGTCTGTATTTTTGCTCTTTTCCCAAAATATTTTTGGCTAAACCAAAGGGAAAATTTTCACCTTCTACCTCACTTGAACTGGTTTTTTTTTCTTTACGTACAGATCTCTTATTTTTTTTTTAACTGAGTTCATAACTCTTATTTCTATTTGCTCCTTTACCTTTTCAAATATCCAGTCCAGGAATTCTTCCACCTGAGATTACCAAGAAAAAAAAAAAAACACACAAATAACAGCTATGCACGCACAGTTTACAACTTGTAGATTTTAATTTGTTTACATAAATTTTCAAATATGAAAGGCTATGTGAGAAGACTTCAGGCAGAGAACACCCCCCAGTTGTCAGGGAATTTTTATGCTCTAACAAGTTTGCTCAGCTCTATGGAGGCCTCCTTACAAACGGTTCTTTTGCTGTGACAATAGGTTGTTTAAAGAGTCTTAAAACATCCTGGCTTGGTGGAAAAGAGGGCAAACTCTTCCTTCAAAACATTTGACTCGGAAAGGAGCATTCAAAGCCACACAACTGGGGTATGAACGCTCACACCCACTGTACCAGTGGTTCAAAAATCCTGTCTTCTCCCCCAGGCCCAGCTCCAGCAAGCACTTACACACATGCTTAACTTTATGCACACGAGTAATCCCATTGATTTAATGGGATTATTCCCATATGTGCAGTTACACACACATAAGTGTTTGCAGGATTGGGGGACTTACTTCTCTCGCAGTGATCTGAAACCTATGGCAGAAAATGCTGCATGCAAAGTGAGGTACTGCTTAATGGCCAAACATTAAACCTGAATTTTTCTGCTGAAATCGATGGGGCTGTGCCAGTTTGTACTGGCTGAGAAACTGTCCTTTTCTCTGTATAATTTGCACTTTCTAGATGCAACATATTTGTGGCTATCACAGCACAGAAAGGGGAATGGAGAGATAATTAGTAGCAAAAATATCAAGAGAAGAATTTTTCCATGCTTAGAGGTTGCTGTATTCCAAATCTTGATTTATAACTTGAATTTCATTTAGAAAATGCTCAGCTATGCACAAGATATTCTCCTCTATAACGTGGTGACTTGTAGCTGTTTCAGCTCTGATGAAAAAGTTTACCTTTTCAATGTTTAAATATTGAAATCTATATGTACACAGATGTATAGGAGAAAAGTATTTCCTAGCAAAACTATATATAAATATGGATGCTCACATGCTTGGAAACTTGCATATACAGGATGAGCATTACAAAAAAACCACCCTCCAACCAAGTTTGTTAAAAATAACTGAACTTACAGTTGCCCCTGACTTGGAGAGTTTACTTTTAATTTGAAATTCTGCAGCCAAGATATTTTTTAAAAATTTAAGGCAAGTAACCATCTGCCATAAATGATAGAAATGGAGTATAAATAAAATAGTACTTGTAGTATTCCAGTGGAAATCACATGCCAAACACATCCACAGTCTCAGCAGCAGGAACACTTTCAGATGTCAGGAACAAAAGCAGAGGAAGGAGCTGGCTTGGCCAGGACGTGTTTTGCTGCGCATGGTGTATCTTCTTGGCTGTCCTGAAAAACCACATTATTAAGCAATTTGGGCTGGAGCATCATTTGTGCCCCATGAAGAATTTAGGGAAGATCTTGACTTGAGCGTGTTGCAAGAGGAGTCCTGCTGTGCCATTTGGTATAAAACTCTAATCAGTCTCATGCCACTGGCACATTTGAGCACCTAGTGGGACACGCCGGGCATCCACGTTCAAGGCTTTATATAAGGTAACAGCTGCTTTGGTCAGGCAGTTAATTAAATGTGTTAATTTTCCATACAGCCAGCAGTAGTGACAACAGATCAGAGTGGGATTTTATGACATTTCAGGGTTCCCTTATGTGATCGCAGCGATGGATCGCGCCCACATCATCCTTCACATCCCTGCACTGAATGATGCTGCCTTCCCCCTTTGGAAATGGCTCCAGTCTTTGACTCCATGAATATTAGAGCAATGGTAATGCTTTGGTACCACTTACTCCATATTGCCAGTTGTCCCAACTCCAGCCTTGCAAAGCTGTTTGGGCTTATTCCCACACTGATATTGGTTTAGTCAGAGACGCAGCAATTCATTTACGAGGCAAAAGTGCTTCTTATTTTCTCCTCTCTATCTTACTTTCCTTATTAGAAATGTTTAATGAGCAGATATATAGGCTGGAAATAAAGCAGTGTGATATTTCTGAACAGATAGCATGTTCTTCAGATGTAGAATTACAGAAAATTATCTCCTTGTTCTTGATAGTTTGGCTTGTACAACATTGCAGGATGACAAATTCAACCTTCTCTGTACCTTATTACTTTCATAACATGATAATAACTCAAATGCACCCAGAAAGAGAAGGTAAATGGGGACGATTCGTGAAAAGGACTAGAAGAACATATTTAGAAGTAATAGTCTGACAAATATGCAGCCTGAATAATATAAATGAACTGAACAAGTTTCCTCCCCACCAAATGGATAATACAGTGTGAAGAAAAGTGGAAGAAATGTAAAATGCCAAGTTAGGCATGTAAGGCCTGACCAAAAATGAGTCACACTCCCACGCTTTTGGCTCCCAATTCGAAGTGTTTGTTTTTTAGTTGATTGGGTAGCCACTAAAACTATATGGTAAGCTTTGTTTGGATTTGATCTGTCACTTTTTTTTTGATGGGTGGCAATGATTTTATGACATATGTCACGTTGTGTCACATCACTCAGAACACATCAAGTCACGCTCTATCCCATCACTTCTGAAGGCAATAATGCCACTCAACGTGACGTGACGTGACGAGATGTAACGCAACCCAACGGCTGAGAAAATAGAGGCAAAGTTTGGTAGGTGTGACATGGAACCCCAGGAATTACATCCCCAGGGAACGTTAGGAAGATCCCAGGAGTCTGAAGTTTTCACAGTGGGTCAGTTGAGTGACTTGTGTCTTCACAAAGGTGGGCTCTGAGTTACTCGGCGTAGAGAGGCAGTGAGTAGTTACTGTAATCGTGGTGCGAGTCTGTCGTTAGGCTTGGTGATAAAAGGGAGTTCTTCAAGGAAAACTTGATGGAAAGATGAGTCTCATGCCTGAAATGTGACAAGCCTGGAACTGTCTCTGACCTGACAGGCTGCGTGTCTGCAAGTGTTTTAGAGCATTTAAAATTTCTGAGACCTCAGGGAATGTCCTAAGCATAAACATTGCCAGAAGCCAGGATATAGCTGGATGTATTCTTCTAACATATTTTAAATACAAATGGCTACAATCTTTACGAGCTCTGCTCTTTTTTTTCCCTAACAATTATCTCCTTTCCTGTGTTTTGACTATCAGGAGTAGTGTTTGTATTGTATATGGTGATAATCTGTTCTTATTGACTGCAGTGAACTGCCCATGTGCACCCACGAAGGACCTTCAGCTCCATCAGCAGCAGGAATTTCCATTTGAACACAACACTTAAGCACAAAATATGAAGTTCCCTCATCAGCTGAAGCTTTCACCGGAGGATCCCAAATTCCTTTGCTGACAGGATTGCATCAGAAATGTTTTTAGGTAGGTGAAACTTCTTTAGCCATGTGCATAACCAAATATCATGTGTTTGCTAATGTTATCCGCTTCCATAGCTACACTTGGCTCATCAGTCTAAGGTCCTTTACAATCCAAACCATTCTGAGATTCTCTGACTCACAGTATTGAAATCTTTCCTGACCTGTCTGACTGACATCACCGACCTGAACTTGTCTTCCATTTCCTAAGACAGTTCCTGAGAATGTACTCAATGGCTCATTTCTCCTTTCCTGAAGCTGAGCCTTTTTTAAACCTTTAAAACACTTGCTGGGAGATTTATCCCAGTGAATGTTACACAGCTTCAGTAGAAGAAGCTGTGACAGAGTACTCCCAAGCACAAGTTGGGGTAATTAAGTCTCTCCTGAATGTGGGAAGGGCATAAGGAAGCCCATGGAGTTCAGCCACCAGCTTTTAGGTGTCCTAACCACTGGATGTTGTAAATGAAGCCACCAAGATGCTACTTTTACATCTTACATTACAGTGATTCCTGATACAATGTCCAAATGACTGCTGGTGGCTCTGAAGCCAAACAGAAAGATGGACTTGGTTTTCTGGCCTTATGCACCACTCTCTTTTTATAATTTCCTTCTTGTGTATCCTTTCCTACTCCTCAGGTCTGATTTTCCCTGTTAATTACCTTGGCAGACACCCCTGTTGTATGGAATTTCCATTATGCTCTAGGGCAGATAAGAACTGAGCTGAGTAACACCCACCCCCTTTTCTCGGTGACATTTTCCCATCAGAAAAAAAAAAAAAGAAAGGAAAAAAAAAAGCAAAAAAACCCACAAAAAACCAAACCAAACCCCCAAAAAAACCCTGCAGTTCTCTACCTTTCTCTTCAAAATGTTGTTAAGTAATTTACTGACTGAACATCCTGAGATTCTTCCACCTTCCCTGCGCACACCGACAAGAAACTCATGTAAATTCTCACTTTATTGCCACACCTGTTAGAAATCACTGCTGCAACTTAGGTGTGAAAAAATGTGGCTGCACTATACCCAGTAAGAAATGCAGACCAGGCTCGGTGTAAGTGCATCCCCACTGCTATAAAACAGACACAACTACTTTGGTGACATTCACTGTTACTGTACGTTGACAAGTTCCCATTTAATTTACTACATATGGTTCCACGTCTCCATAGCTACTCTCGTGAATTCATTATTCATTAAATAAGTGATGAATTTACTTAAATATTGCGGCCACATGGCCGACACAAATGCATTCTAATATTATTAACACGTTGCCAACTTGCAACTCTTCGAAGTCTGAGTAAATGTTTTGACAAGAAGAGGCAGCAAGAACAAATAAGTAGTAGCAGCCTAGATGAAGTTCAGCCATAGTTCTAACAGCTTTAAAGTCTTAACAGTGTTTTCACTGGGGCAGTACCAGATAAATTGCTCTTATGTGTGCATACAAGAGACTAAAATTCCTTTGAAAGTTTATAATTTCTCATGGGAAAACACAACATAAAAGTTACTTTTACTCATAGAAAAACAACACCATATTTTCCTGTCAACCTTTGCTGTTGGGAATTTCAAACTTTTTGCATTTTTTCCCTGTGATTCTTTGTCGGCCCAAGGGACAGGCGTTTACAACATAATTTACTTTCGGCGTGTCTCTGTAAATCATTGTAATACTTTCTATGGCTAGCAGGGAAGAAAAAAAAAAAGAAAAAGCAGCACTCTCCAGTTGGACTGACAAACCAGTTTTCCAAGACTTCAACAGCAAAGCAAAACCCCTATTTGAGGAGAGCAGCACCGACACGGAGAGACACACAAAAGAAATTTATTTTATGAGGGCTTTATATGAAATTTTGCATTTAGAGGGTGTAATATTTATTGGGAAATATTTATTGAACTATGTTTACTTGCAGTAAAATGTACAGAATGTGTGGAGCAAAAAACATGTATTGGTGGCAGAATTCTGGGTGTAAAAAGAAAATCACTGGTATTTCACTTTTGCAGAAGGTAGGATTTTTTTCCTTACCATTCCTAAGCCCTGTTGTTGTCACTGTTGTTGTCCAGGCTTAAGAGTGTTGTCTCAGGTTAGGTGCTCTAACACAGCCTGCCACAAAAAAGCTGGAAACCTGTAGAGCCTTTCAACCTCACTTTTTGAGACTGCTGCTAATATCAAGGCTCATTCAGTTTTACATTAGAACTTGATGACTTGCACATTGGTTGAACCTTCACCTTTTACAACCTTAATGGGGATTTATTAGCTATTTCACAGTGTGTAAATTTGAATCTAGGTCAGATGAGGAAGAAAAATAGGGCAAATCTGGGCCTTAAGTATAACCTGCATATAATATATCAGGATAAAAAAAAAAGGTGCAAAATTAAACAGATGATTAAAAGTGTCTAGAGCAGTCAGAGTTTGAAAAAAGAGCTTGATAAATTAGGGGTGTATGTAGGGGTTTTTTTTTCGAGTTCAAACTCAGGTGACTGGTGAAAGTCTGGTTTCCACACAAATTCAGCAGATTAAGGAGTTAAAATAGCTTGTTAACCTGTTTCTGCTAACTGCTGCAAGAGGAAATGTAACCCAGGTGTGTTTGATATTCACAAGATTAAAGCTTTTGTCTACCATCAAATGTTCACCACATTAAAGTCGTTTTAATGAGGTATTGGAAGATAATGAATGTAAGCCTCTAATTCACCGCAGAGGAGACAGCCTGCCCCTGCTCTGACCCCGCTGCAGCCAGGTATCTAAACCAACAGATTAGTCACACTTAGACCAAAGGATGTGTGTGTAATGGAATAGCCACTACCTGCTGCCATCCTCATCTGCCAAGAATGGATCTGGTTCAGGTGCCTCTGCTTTTCTGACATCAGATATTTCCCATGTGGTGGTGCCCATCCCTCCCCAACTCTTTCCGGAAGGAAAAGGACACAGCTGGTGTGAGAAGGAAGGATTGGTATAGTGGGCGTGTAGGAGGAATGGGTAGGCAAAAAATGGGTATAAATTAATATTATTAATGTTAATTAATGTTATCCTGGTACTTAGTGATGTTCAGAGAGTCAATAGCTGGAGTCAGGAAAGGTTGGAAAGGTCTTTGTGGTTCATCTATCTCCATACTTGCTGTTTGCTGGATCCACCCCCCTGCTAAGCTAAGGTACGCTTAGCCTGTTTGCTTATCCTTAATAGAATAAGCTCCAAATAAAAATAAAATAAAGATCCTGAAAGGTTCTCCAAACCAGATTTATTTTGGCATGCATATGCAGGAAACTATGTACTGTAGCAAGTTTTAAATACTGTATTTGGACACTAATTCTCAACTGCCGTCATCAGTTTGCTGACAGCCATCTGCTTGGACCCTGCTCCTTCCTCCCGTTCAGCACCGTTAAAGTAAAATATTGACAGAAACAACTTCTGCAGCAAAAGTGGAAAAGTTAATAACATAACTGAAGTCACACAGGATTTTTCTCTAATGTTCTGGAGCTCTGCTACAATTTTGTTTTACTCATGCCTTAATTTAGAAGTGTCCCACCCGGCTTAAAAATAGGAGGTTGTGTAGCCAGCTATCTTTAGATGGCACAGGTTACTGAGGAGAGATCTATAGCTGTAAGTTCCTACTGTATAGTTCGTGTGACTTCATCCTAATGAGTAATGAACGTGCTCCTGGAGAAGCTGACACACCGGGCGCTGTGTTGTCAGTCACAGAGCTGGGGAAAAAAAAGTCATCACAGTGAGGTTGTGGCTGCCGAAATCTGCAGCAACACGAGCAGATAGAATAGATTGATAGAATTCAAATGTACCTGCAGGAGCATTTTGAGCAGTGATGTTCACAGCCCCTTACATCATACTCGTTGCATACTGCTGGCTCAGAGCTCTGAAGGGTGCCTGGACACTTCCAGAAGGACCCTCAACCTCCTTGGGCTGAGATTTTTTTTGTTCAGTACATGGCTTGTGATGTTCCCCACCTTAATGAGTCTGAGATGCTCCAGTTCAGCACAGAGCAAGCTCTACCTTCAGCTCTTTGTGTGAAATGTCATTAAAGCTCTTGCACAGGTCATAGGGCAATGCACAATAAGAGAGTTTGCCACTAATTATTTCAAAAAGAGGAGTGAACATGAGCTCATGTACACACACACACACAGATATACATTCACATAAATAATTTATTTATCATACCTATTTATAATACATGAATCTTTTATGTTTTATAGTGATACCATTGCAGCTTGCAGATTTACATCTCTTATTAAATTCCCCACACAACAAAACACAACACCATGGAAATATATAGCCCTACAAACTGATTCAAGACTTCTAATCCAAGTGGTCTTACTGTCTGCAATATTCCTTTCTAAATTGTGCCATTACATCCCACAAATCGACTTGCAATGAAAGGTAATTTCTTTTTATTCTCTTACAGCTCTTCGTGGGAGAAAGGCAGAAAGAATCTGTCCCATAAAGAACAACACAACAGTTTCCAAGCTGAACTCTCTAACATATACAACCATTTCTGCTTTTGCAGATACAGACCCATCAGCCCTGTGAGAAGATGAGTGAGTTTACTATGTTGGAGAGATCAACAGTAGATTTAGTGGAGAAAGTAAAGCCTTTGGGCAGATGAAAAAAAGTCTAAAAAATCTAGTTTCCAAGCAGAAAACTTGACTAGTGATGCAGAGAGCGTGGCAGGAGCTAAAAACTGGTTTTGTGCAGAGACAATGCCTCAGTGTCAAACACAACACATGAAAATAGGAACACTACATATTTTTGAGAGATGGTTTCAATATTTGATCTGGTTTTTATTGCCATAGAACAGAAATAAATCATTTTGTTCTGTAGCCCTGAGGGAGTGCACTGAGTCCTGCTTCTTGCCTCATGCACAGCCCTACAGGTCAGGGTGTGGGTGAGGGAGGTGAGCACTGAGCACCCTCCACAGTGGGCAGACTGCTGAGAGGCTTCCTCTCCATTCCTGTTTACAGTTTCTTCCCTCACTTTGGGATAACCTCCCCAGATATTGTTTAAAGCCCTCCATGACAGTCCTCCAACTGCCTTTATAGGCCATGCAGCTGTTTGTCCCCACATCTCAGGTGCTGAACCATAGTGAGAAGTCCCCACCCTGCGCTACCTCAGGCCCAAACTTAAATCATTTTCTTCCTTAACTAGGTCTTAGGCTGAAAGGTGAGGGTTCACAGAGAAAACAGCTGTGATTTCAAACAGCCTGCCACACGTGTGGTGAGAATGGCTTACCAGCCTCACCAGTCTACCTTGCAGGTTCTCTTTTATGGTCTGTAGCTCGAGGTCCTGAGGCATCCTCAGAAAGCCACAGGCAGAAACCACACAAAGAGATTAAAGATGTGATAGGGAGAGGCAGGAGGAAACGCTCCTGCTCATTTTCTAGTGTGTGTTCTTCTGAAGATACACCCAGAAGGACCTCCATGAGTTTCCAGAAGGACCTTTAGAAGTTTCTGTCTGTTTTCCAAAGGAAAAAAAAAACAAACCACACACCAACAAACCTAAAGCTTGGAAAAACACTCAACAAAACCAAGCATGACAGAAAGACTATGCAAAGATGATGTTGTTCTACCCAGCCTTTTTTCCTACTCTTCATCTAGAGGGAGAACTGCAAAAGGCCTAACAGAGCTTTGCTGCTTCTTTGAACATTGGTGGAAGGTTGTGATATTTTCTCAAGGCTTTCCCAATTAACATCCCTGTAAAACGTTGTAACATTTAGCTCCACATGTTGAAGAAGGTTCTCTCTTCTCTAGCTGCCATTCTCAGTAGCTCTGCCTGCTTCAGTGCAGCTCCATGTGACTATGGAGCCAGGAGGTGACTTTTTTTTCCAAAGTTCAGCCACTTGGAACGTTTAGACATTTTAGACCCATTTAGAACAGGGAGATATTTTAGAATTTTTGAGATTTTTGAGACAATTTGGACAATTTGAAGATGGCATTTGTTGGTTTGAATGAAACACTCTATTTTAACTCTCAAAAAATGTATAACCAGGACTGGAGTGATCAAAATTCATGAGTGATGAATGACACATTGCAAATTATTTTGCTTTTGCCACGTCTCTCATGCAAATGATGAACTACAAGGTTCTCTAATACTTGACATGAGAAAGCATTTAATAAAGTGTTAATAACACACACAAAAAAGCTTTGTTATAACACACAAATGCCTGATTAAAGTGTTTAAAACACACAAACAAACTTTCAGAATTGGGTTAGAAACCAGATTTAAGTACTGCAGGTAAATAATACAGTAAAGAGATGAAATATCAAGTGAATATCAAATGGGAGTTGTCAAGGCCAAGTTGGACAGGGCTTGGAGCAACCTGGTCTAGTGGAAGGTGTCCCTACCCATGGCAGGGGGTTGGAACAAGGTGGTCCTAAAGGGCTCTCCCAACCCAAACCATTCTCTGGTTCTGTGATTCCCTCATATATTTTGCATAATAAAGGAAAAAAAAATCTGTCAAGCATCTTATAGACCAATCAGAACATGAAAGACCTTGTTGCCTGTTGTGATGTGGTGACATCAGAGAGATTTGGACACTTTTCCATTGTTAAGAGCTGGTCAGTAGAGGAACAGAGCACGAATCTCCCAGTGCTCCCACAACTGGCTCAGTGTCCATCAGAGCTGCTCCCATGAGGCAAAAAGCATCTCCCAACACCTGACTGTGACCAGCACCTGGTGGGGGAATTCCTTGCTGTAAATCTCTGGCCATGAGTCCAATCAAAAAGCTGGAAAAGAAGAGGAAAATCTCTAAAGGTCTTTTCTATATATACTTCCCACAGAAGAGTAGTATCGTAATTCAAACTGCTGCCTGCTTTAGTGCCTTCCCTGCCAGGATTTGTGTCAGCTGAGTCTTCAAAGCTGACAACCGACGTCACTGGAGAACCTACAAGATTCCCACTAGTAAAGTGTCACAAGAGGGAACATCTATTTTCACAGCAAACCAAATTCTGCTCCCTGACTAGCATATGAGAAAAATGAGTGCCTCACTCTTCACATCCTTCTCTCATTGTAAGGTCACACCTTTCTTTAATGAGTTTCCTCAAAGTTTACAGCAAGTTTCCTTAGTGACACAGGTAGGGTTTCACTGATCTCAAGCCAGGGCTGTCATTATAAGAGGATGGGGTTCCAATTTCTGATTAATGAAAATTATAATTATGTGCAGATAATGGAAGGAGAGAGAGATGTTTCCATGTTACTTTAAACAAAGAAGAGTTAAGGCCTTATCTTAACTATGCATTGGCACTGCAATGCGAAATGGTCATGCAAAATTAATTTTTAATGTGTTCAATTTATATTAAAAATTTCTGCAAGTGTGTGAATTTTTTTTCTAAGGCTGGAGTGCTACTTCATTTACAATATTCCCTGAAGGTGTTTTTTTTTTTAAAGAGACTCTTAAACTGAAGCCATTTTAAGGGTTTTATGAGACATTATGTGAGCTTTCATATGCAAGTTAGTCGTTAAGTACCAGATATTATATTCTGTAATATGCTTAAGTGATATTAGAGGCTGTATATAGCCTGCAGTAATGGCTATTGCTGCTTTTTTAATTTATCAAGAAAATGCTGCTTAAATAAGGAGCAAATCAGTGCTTGGGTGTAGAAAATACAAATGTAAAGGAAGTAACAATATTGTTGTGGTGTACTTTGCACTCTCAGCTTCACTGGGGAGTGAAACCAGGATCTACTTTCTCCTATTCCTATTGACACATGAGACAAGTCCCACATATGCAGTGCTGGACATATTTAAAAAAGAGAAATTTCACTGAGTTTCACTGAACTGGTCATTGCTCTCCAAGACTTGCTGAGAATTAATATTATGCCCCTGGAAAGTGGATTTTTTCTTTTTTTTTTTTTTTTTTTTTTGTAAAATTTCTGGCATTCAAACAAAGCAGCAGCTCACATTTGGACTTAAACGAGTGATGCCTTTGAATGTTCAGCCTACAAAGGGAAATGTTTTAGTTAAGCTGGATTCACTGGTCAAGCTATAAAAGACAGGATAAAAAAAAAAAAGAACCACAAACAAACCAACCCTCACATGGTGAACAAACTTGCTATTTTTTTCTCCTCCCTCCCTCCCTTAAGAACCAGAGGAGGGAAAAAAAAAAAAAGAGAAAGCTTTAAGCTGACAAGCTTGTAGAAATATAAAAGTCACTTGACTTTCCTTTCAAATGTGCCTCTTGCTCCATGTCCTGACACAGAAATAAAGCACGTCTGTGGTTGTGCTGCAGGGAAGTGGGACACAGGCGTGTTTTAGACTGACAGCCCTTGGCAGTGACACCTCGAGTTGGCCACAGAGTCCCCCACCTGCCCCGACCTCTCCGTGGATCCCAGCTGACTGCAGAGCTCGTTCTGCTTAAAATATTCCTCCTCTAACCACCGACCCCTCTTCTGTGCCCAGCTGCAAACTCCCGCTCTCATGCAGTCTTGTGATTGAAGAAACGTATCTCAAATGAAAAATAATCTTTTCCATTTTCCTTCCCTTTCCCAGCTGTTGATTCCCACCCTGATTCCTTCTCTGGAGCTGTGATTAATTTTTTTTTTTTTTTTAAATTTTATTTTTTAAAATCACATCATCCTTCTCTCTCTGTCCCTGCCTCTCCTCCCCCTCCTCTTCCCAGTCCTCCTCACAGCTGTGGATCCTCACTCCTCCTTCCAGTCGCCATCGCTGCCGTCCCTGCTCTCCTCCCTCCCTCGGCTCACTTAAATATTTCAGAGGAAAGTAATCCAGCTTCATCCAGGCTTTATGGCACTGCCTCTCCTCTTGTCTACACTTATCCTCACTTGCTGCCTTTGGGAGGAACGAGGCCCTCGGCACCCTCGAATCCCTGGAATCGGCGTCTTTAATGAACCCGCGCGCAAACGAGCGTCAAGTTAGGCCCCAAATGGGCCATATGGACCCCAGCAAGTCCTCAGCCAGGGGACTTGAGGACTCTCCATTGACGAGCAATTTTGCAGGGAACACTCGGGCTCTCCAAAGTGACGCAGCGAAAGCCCAGGATAAACATCTCCAGGCTCCCTCTGCCTGGTCTCCTCCCGCTCCATGACCTCACGTGGAGCGCCTGAAATGTGGTTAATGCAAAAAGTCGGTGGCCCAGAGGGATCTCCCTGGCAAGGAGGAGTTGGCCGGTGAGCAGCGGGTCTGTGCTCGGGGGGAGAAGAGGCCAGGATGGGGTTATCCGCTTTCCCTCGCAGGATAAACCCTCCCCGGCGCGTTTTGTCACAGTTTGTGACTACTCTGAATTCTCTTCATGGACCAAAAAACCTGGCCCCAGCTTCCCAACTCTACAGTGGCTGTCAGGAGAACTATATATTCACCAGATGACAAAAATGTTCCTCCTTTCATCACGAAATGCTCATTGATGGCTCCCCAGTCTTAGGATGAGGAAAACACAGTAGTCTCCGAGGGCAATAATTTTGGTGTCAGCAGCCCAGACTCTGGAGATTTCTCGTGGTAAGGGGACAAGCTGATGTGATCTGCCCATCGTCCCTCTGTGGAGGTGGCTTTTGCTTTTCTCTGGGGATGTCCCTGACATGTACTGCCTCCTTTTATGGCTGAACAATCTCAATGCTGCCAGATGAATCCAGGTTTGAGCCTTTCTGGGGTAAATTGAGGAGACTGAGGGGAGACCTCTACAGCTTCCTTGTGAGGGGAAAAGGGGGAAACACTGGTCTCTTTGTGGTGACCAGTGACAGGACCCAGGGAATGGCTGGAGCTGTGTCAGGGCAGGTTTAGGTTGGATCTGAGGAAAAGGTTCTTCCCCCAGAGGGTGGTTGGGCACTGAACAGGCTTCCCAGGGAAGTGGTCACAGCACCAACCCTGACAGAGCTCAAGGAGGGTTTGGATGATCCTCTCAGGCACATGGTGTGACTCTTGGGGATGGGCCTGTGCAGAGCCAGAAGTTGGACTCGATGATCCTTGTGGGTCCCTTCCAACTTGGCATAATCTGTGATTCTGCAAAATTCCTGGGGAGCTTGGAATGAAAACTAACAGAAGAAAACAAACCAAACAGATTGACAGCAGTAACAAACATAATAAGTCTCTCAACACCTGAATCACCTCCTGCCCCTTTACTCTGTGCTCCCACCCCTTGGTGACCCCCAGATCCCTCTGCTCCACTGCAGACCCTCTTTCCCAGCCACGCCTGTGCTCTGATTCCAGGAGCCAACTTTTATCCGGTTTAAAGCTCTCTCATATGGTCCAAACCATTTTTCCTTTCCCCAAGGATGTCTCTGCACAGAGGTTTCCTGTTAATGTCCGTGTGGTCAAAGGGTAATTAGGCCTTTCTACAGTCACCAGCTTTGCTCCTGCAATTTGGAGCTTGGAGTGGCTTCATCCTTGATAGGCAACACAAGCATCTGCTTCTCTTCTCCCTCCCACCCTCTTTGCACGCACAAAGCCTCATTATATTAATAAAATACTTTCCCATTCTTCACCTGATGAGCCTCTGTGCACGTGCCTGTGAGCCTGTTTTGCATGTCCTATGTGTGTGTGCACATGTACACCCATACATGCTCTTTGTGTGTGCCAATGTACCTTCCCCTGCTTATATACAAACAGATGTTTATATATAGAATGCATATTATAAATTTAAATTGATACAGGAATATAAATCTGAATAAATCACAGCTAAGCTGCAGCTTAAAATAAACATTCTGGGGAAAGAAAAAAAAAAAGGCAAATAAACTTTTTTCCCTGTTTTTTTTTTTCCTTTGGCAGAATGTTTATTTATTTAACAACAGCGATGCAGTTGCTTACACTTTCTACAAATGTTTTATCTCTTCTTCCTCCGCACCTGTCCCTGAGTGAATAGAGCCACATCTGTCTCATCTTGGCATAACAAGTACACATCTACATCTGTGAAAGATGATTCCATTTTTGAAGGAAACACTGTCTACTTTTACACTCCTGCAGTCTGCTAGAAATTATTACACAATGGATTTTGTGTCTTGCAGGAAGGCTGCTAAATAGTGAATAGCGAGTTTTGGAAATGGTACAACAAAAGTAATGCCCTACTTTAACAAATAGATAGCTTGATATGAATGTATATTTATTCTAAACTTTATGGCTAAGAGAGACCCACTGATTAATGCTACCTTCAGTTTGGTCTGTCTAGTGTAGTGGACTCACTTAAAAAGCTCAGGAAATGGGAACTGTGGAGTAGAGGGGTAATAATGGGATATAGATGCTTTGACACATCAGCTGCCGTGTCAGAGCCAAGATGAAGTTGACAGTGACTGGAAAATAGATGGAAAAAAATTCTTACCTGTGAAGGTTGGGCACAGGTTGGGCAGAGAAGCTGTGGCTGCCCCTGGATCCCTGGAAGTGTCCAAGGCCTGGTTGGATGGGGCTTGGAGCACCCTGGGATAGTGGAGTCAGTACTGACAGAGGGCTCTTGGTTGGAAGCAGCCACGTGCTCTCCAAGGTTATGTCATTAATGACATTCAGGAGCTCATTAAATAAATGAAGAGGTGAGATCTAAATGATGCAGTTAAGGGTTTAATGAGGTAAAATAGTGAAATAGCCAAAAGCCTCTCCAGTGATACTGAACTGATGAGCAGCACTTGTTTTGCTGCTCATCCTTCTTTTATGGGCTCAGCTATCAAAACTGAAGTAAAAATAAAGCAAAGGTGAAGTGTCCTGAAGCTCCTCTTTGACTGCTGCCTTTTCCTCACCATTGTTACCTCCACTGCACACAACAGCTCTTGTAGAGATGTACTAAAAGCTGAAAAAGCAGTGCAGGAGGGTGATTGATCCAGCCAGGCATCCTCAGCTTCTCACCTGGAGGGATTATCCAACCTTCCAAGGCATTTGCAGGACCTCTGCTACCTGGTACAGGCTGTGCTGTGCCTTGTGCCAGCAGGTTGGTGCCTGCTGACCAGCAAGATACCCAGGATGACAGAGAAATTTCACTGAAAAATAAGGCCTGGCCAAGAAATAGAAACTTTTTTTCTCTATGGAACAAATCTGCCAGTAGTAAAAATTTCATTCACCGCTTCCCATCTCGTCCTGACTGTTTTTCATCTCTTGTCAGCCTGGAGTTCTGTGCAAACTGAGAAGCCTTTTTTGCTTTCTCAGCCACTGAGAGCCTCCTAAATTAAAAAAAAAAAAAAAAAAATTTAATAAAAAATAGTAAATGAAGAGGTGACAACATTATTTTTAAAGGCAAATGTTATTTCTCTCCTCAGACTGTCTATTGCTTTTCCTTCACTGTGTTTCAGGACGGAGAGACAGACTCACTCCTCTGTGATTTCAAAACAGCCTAAAACATGTTCAAATCAGAAAGAAATCAGTAAGTGTCCATGAATGTGATTTCAGAGGTGAAATATTTTATGGAGGAAAAGAATCCCAGTCAGAACACATTATAAATTGCAATTAATTTAAAGCTTTCAGACATACATTTGAAGATTTAAGGAGAAATTATCCTGCTTGCTGTATCATTCTAGGAAAAGATCTGTCCTTAATAGTTCAAGAAGCAGGACTGAAAATTTTCTTTAAAGGCAAGTTTGGGAGGCAGAGCACAATTTGTCCTTCTGTGGAGCATATCGAGGTATTGACACACAGGTCTCAGATGCCACGATACCAACCCTCTTCCTCTTTTTTTTTTTTTTTTTTTTCTTTTTGCAGTGTTTCATGTACTATCTTTAGGCTTTCTCAAAATCAACTGCTTGATTTACCCATCCTTCCTGGGAATTTATGATTCATATCTTTCCCTTTTTTCCCTCCCCTCTCTTCTGCCAGACCTTTCCAACTCCCAACTGCTGTTCTATCTTCTATATTAAGCACCCCAGGCTCTGATGTACTTGACAGTGCCCTGTACTTTAAACACACACACAAAGGCACACTGGTGATCGGAGATATTTTCTACAATGTGACACACACACACCAGCCTCAGACTCCAGACCTTTCCCAGTCTTAATAAATACCTTACATTTAATTTTTTTATTGTATTTACATTTGGGGGTTTATATTTTTTTTTCCTTTAAAAGGGATGGGGAAAAAAAAATCATTGACAGTTATATAATGTGTATTATTTACTTAATAGCTGTTCTGGTCTATTGGGTAAATATATAGCCAGGCAGTTTTTAAAAACATGTATTATGTACCCAAGAGACCAGAGAGACTCTGAAGCAGCTGTTCCAGTCTATTGGGTAAATATGTATTTAGGCAATTTTTCAAAATATGTTAAAACTCCTTCAGTGCCATTCTGGTCAATTGGTTAAATATGTATTTAGGCTTCTTTTTTAAATGCCTTTTATGTAGCCGATAGACTGAAGAAACTGTAAGTGCTGAATATGTTTTCATAATTTTTACCTGTGGGTATCACTGGGAGTTGTTTCCTGTGTTTCAGCTCCATGTCCAAGGAAGAGCTGGGTGTCACTGCCACTGTCACCAAGAGCAGTGGCACGAGGGAGAGCTAATACAAACATTTTTATACGTGAGCCACGTTATGAATGACATTAGTCCTCCTGATTGTCATCCTCGCCCGCTGCGAGTGATGCTCGACATCTATTTTCCCTGCCTTTGCCTCTCTGTCAGCGGACTGACACACTTTGCATTGTGCTGTGCTGGTTGCACCGACGCATATTTTTAAACCAGCCGCATTTTTCAATATTCAGAGGCACAAAAATGGCATTTTGAAACCCTGCTGTCAATTCTGGTGGTTGTTTATACGAGCGAAGTTCGGCACGTGCTTAAATACGAGCCAGATCAAGGCTCAACCAATAGGGCTTATATGACTTTATGGTTTTTTTTTTTTTAAAAAAGCATATATGTGCCTCCAAAATCTTTTTAGGTGTTCAAGGTGATAGGAAAATCAAATCTGATGGCTGAGCTATGAGACAAGTTTCTGAAAATCTCAGTGTAAAGTGGCTGTGACAGATGCAAGCATGCTGGGGTTTGTACAACTTCTGCTGTGTTTCAGCTGAAGATTTATATTTACATCTACTTCTTTCAGAGTGGGAATTTTATACGGTGAGGGAAGCAGGGGCTGGGCTTAACACAGTGGCTCAAGGAAGCTTTTCCAGGCTTGTTTCTATTAAACCACATCTTTCTAGACAATTATATTTGTTGCCTCTTTGCCTTCCCTCCCTTTGTGGAGCAGACATCTCCATTGAACTGCTGTTGTAAATTAATCCAAATTTTATTGTGAAAATGGGACTAACCAAATATCTCCTTTTATCCCCACTGCATGAACTGACAGAGTAAATTCTTTCTCAGTTTATTCCTTAATGATAAATTATTAACTCTCCACACAGAATCGATCACGTTCAGCCTATTCATCCACACAGCATCTTCATTTGCCTGTGCTGATAATTAGTCCAGGAAGGAAATTTTAATTATTTGAGGTGTTTCCTTGGCTTTCCTTGCAGTCTAAGTTATTACTGCTAGTAAGTGGTTGGTCTTGACCTATGGTAGAGCAAGTGATGGTGTTTGAAACCCACCTCTTTTTCCTTCAGGATGGATTTGGGTTTTCCCATCGCAATAAAAGTGTGTTACTCACCCATCCAAGTATTAGACAGTTTCTTCTGGTTTTTATTTTTTCTATTTTTCAGAAATTTTTAGATAAGTTATTAAAAATTCTTAATAGTTTTCAGTTCTCTCTATCACTTCTAATTTTTTTTCTTTAATCACTTCCCCCCTCCTCCCCCCCCAATTTAAGTGATAATAGAGCTGTTGGAAATATTTCCCTCAAATGTATTTAGGAGGTTGGAACTGATGATCTTGGAGGTCTTTTCCAACCTTTATGACTCTGCTGTGGAAATGGAAAGGCAAATAGACAGAAATAAGCATGGGGAAATGAGGAATACACAGGTATGTTCACATAGGCCCAAAGACAGGTATATATACTTGTGGAGATGGAAATGAAAGTTTGGTGGGTTATATGTATTTTAAACAGGCCCTTGATGAATTAGAAATGTTCTTGTTGAAGTCAGCAGGGACACTTAAATTCAAGCAAAGTGTAAACCTTTACAGACTGGAGAAAAATGATGTCACCATTTCAAATAAATCAACTGTTTTGCATTAATACAAGTTTAATACAAGTTCAACTCAGAGGATTCTAAAAAGAAATAACAAATATGGAAAAATATCAGTAAGATTTTCTGACAAGGAATATTAATAAATGAAAATGTTGATAAGAACTCTGGATACATTTGATGATTTATTGCCAAAATTAGTAACTTTATTATCCAAATTATTAGACCAGCTGTAATGCCAGGATAAAAATAACAGTGATGCTGTGTCACTCACATAATTTCATAAACAATGATCAAATCCCATCAGAATAAGAAACATCTTGTCTGTCAAAGATTACAAGATGCTTTCCAGATCCACCAGTATATCCAGGCTTTTCCATTAATCAGCACTACATGTAGTTTTTTTGTTTTGTGCTTGTTTGGAAATCATTGAACTGGATGTTGGGAGATGTTCCCAACAGGAACTGCTGCTGTGTAAGATACTGAAGCCTGAAATGTGGTTCTATTTTTACAATACAAGTATCCCTTTCTAGGTCCTATGTCTAGATCTGGGTGTTGAGTTTACTCTGTAAAAAGAGTAAAATTCCATTTTTATTAATATTCCAGATCGTTGGGGTTGGCAAAGGATGGTGGGGTTTGTTATTATTTTTTTTATTCACCAACTTATTTCAAGTTACTGGGGAGGTTTTCCTTTTCAAAGGATGCTCAAGCCCTGCCAGGCAAGATGTGGGTGAACTGTAACTGGAGATTCTAAAATAGCTCTGCCAAACCCCTTCACTTCTGCCCCTTTAACTGTGTTCATGTTTCTCTCCTGGATACAAAAATGAAATTACTCATTTTTGGACAAAAAAAATATATTACCTAGCCAAAGTGCTTAAGAATAATAATAACAAAAAAAATACAAAGAAGGGAGGGGGAAAGAAATAAAATCTATATGTATATTAATTATCTTTACAATACACCAAGTATATAAAGGAACAGACTCTGTTGCTCCATAGCAGGAGGTTTCTGTGCTTGTGTGTGGCAGTAACTCTCAGAGAGGGCAGGGTACTGGGTTAACCTGCCACTGCCATAATTTGATTTGGCAATTTCAGTGATCATAAGAATATTCTTATTGTATCAAAATGTGTGACAGCTTTGTGATGGGCACAAATGGGGGATGAGATCAGACCCTGTTTCATTAGATTAAATGGAAATGTGATGTTTTCTAACAGTCAAAAAACACTGGAGACATCATCAAAGCTATCAGTGCCCATCTCTCCACAATCTCTGCTATGATCATTTTGTTCCCTTACCATTGATCTACTACAGAACTGAAAATTAATTTAAAGGAGGAAAGATCTTCAAATATTTATGTGTGAATATATGTGTGGGCAAAATGCAGGCTGAGCTAAAGGCTTATTACACTCACACAGATGAACTCTAAACCCAGAGCACTGGCCAAAATTCATAAAGATTAACAAGAAGACTGACTGCAGTGGACAGGAGGCTCAGCCCAGATGTTGAGTTCTTCCAAATCCGTGCCCACACATGTTCTTTTTCCTGCTGCAAAACTTTTTTGCCTCTGTGGTCAGGAAAGTTTGCACATGATTTGTGAAGGAGTCCTTTGGCCAAAGCGACTGGAGCCGAGATGGGAAAGAGAAAAATGATGGCTGTTGTGGAATTACAGGTAAATACACACAGGCACAGAGGAGATACAGCACACTGGGCAGCACATTTGCCAGCTGAGCAGGAACCCAGCCTTTTCTAACAGACATTTACTTTGTTCCATGTGATATTAAGTAAACTTGATATCATAAAACCGATAAAAGGATTTGATCTATTAAAACTGGCTGGACTTGAGCCACTTCTGTGCTCTGTCAACTACAGGCAAGAGAAAAAAAAAGGGTGCTGCACAATACCTGAATATACCAGTCCTGGTGTACTGGCTTTCCCCTCAAAAGCACACACCAGCATATCCAGGGTCTCCTTTGCCTTTGAAATATGAGTCGTTCTTTGCTTAATCTCCTCTGGACACCACTCACCAACTGAAATGGATATTCTCTGTTACCACTAAATTTGGGAGTTTTCCTGTGTTTCTCTGACCCCTGCAATGCAGCAGTGGGAGCAGAGACTCCTCCTTGGGATTTCTCTCCCTGGGCCAAAAGAAAAGTCACTCTCTGTCACAATTAATGTGCACACCATCAGCACTGCCATTGCCTCAAGAGGAGTCCAGCACTGAGTTGTCCACTGGATATGGAGACACATTTTAGGTTGTGAGGGCACCGTGGTGGGAACGATGCAGCTCCACCATAGACAGTGGGAGCAATTCAAAAGGGAAAGAGAAAAGCCCTCCTGGTGCCAAAAACTGCTCTCCCACTCCTGTCTGTGGCACACATGGCAGGACTGAGCTCAGCACATCTGAGCACAAGGCCTCTCTCCCTTCAGGAGCTGGGGAGCCCCAGGCTGGGCTCACAACTCATCACCTCTCCTTCGGGGAGCAGAGACTCCACCCAGCCTTGTGGGATGCTCTTATGCAGATCCAAGAGCATGGATGTGGTTCTGGCAGGATTTTTCTCTTTCTAATTTTAGTAAAATATTAACAAAAGAGAGGTACTTCCTTAGAGTCTATCAGGCATTAGTCACTGATGAGAGATAACATAAATTCTGGAGTTTAATCTTACACCATAATATTGTGAACCCACTTTAACAGGCAATGATACCTTGTAATATTGAACTTTAAAAAGCCCCAGTGAGCATGTGTTTATAGGAAATGGACCATCAGACTCATGATGCTGACTGGCCTAAAATTAGGTGACATTGTTTAACATACCTTCACAGTCCTTCATTTGATTTTTAGATAGAGTTTAAGCACTTGAAAAAACAACGATAAGCATATTTGTATGATATATAAGAATTTAAGTATTTATCTCTCTAAAAGGCAAGTTCCCCTGCTTTTTGATAAGTTTTCTGGCTGGGAAGGTTTCCAAAACCCCTCTCATGTTGCTTCATGGAATTTTCTCAGCTCTTGTGTTTGCTCCTTCTCCACACCTCTTCCCCAGTGCAGAGAGGCACATCTGTCTGTTTTCTGCCTTATCAAGCAGACATCTACATCTGTGAGGAAAACTCCACTTCCTCAGCTAAAAACCTGTATCTGATTGTGGTAATAAAGCACTACTTCCTCAGTTCAAAACATACATCAGACAGGACCAATTACTTCAAATGACTCATAGCAACAGGCACAGCAATAGTGGTCTTTTCAAAGCCTTTGAACTTCTGCTGCTTCAAAGGTGTTCTAAAATGTGGTTATGAGGCGATTGTCTAAAATTGCCAAATTACCAGTTTCCAAGCTTTGACATTCTTTATTTTGAGCAATGAGACAAAGGAAAGCGGTTCATTCACCCACTGAGAAGCAGAGAGAGAAACAAAAATATATTTCTTAGGTGAAGAGAGCTCTTAAAATGATGAATTCTCGAACACAAAACAGAAAAAATATTTGGGCCCTAAATTAATAAAATAATACAATTAGCTTATCAAACAGTACACAACAATAATGCAAAATGCAAACAATGTGATCCAGAGCTACTGAGGGAATTTAACAGGCTTTTAATCACATCCTGGAGGTCAGAGAGGCTCAAAGTGTTATTAATGGGAATCAAAGCTTTTCACCTTTAGGTCACCAACTCGAATGTGGCACAGGTTGGTTCTGACTGACCATCATTACCATCTGATAATTTCGGGGGGGGGCATCAGACATGGGCTTGTGGTCTCAGCAGCCCCAAAGGGGAGGAGTTTGCAGAATACAGCGTGAGAATGTGCATCAGTGGGCAAAAGGGTGTCCAGCAGAAGACAGATGATCCAGCAGAAGACAAAAATATGTGCAACTCAAACACTAAACCTTTCAGAGTTCTCTACTACTTCCAAGCAGTATTAAATAAAGGGACAAAGTTATTGTCTAAGATTTCCAAATTAATTGTTTCTAATGAATCAGTTTCTAACTTTTCTTATTTGGATAGAGTATCATCTATGAATTGCCCCAATGGTTGTGATGTTCTCCTGAGAAGCACCATGCCCAAAGCACCATGCAACAGTCTAGCTGGTTAAAACTTATTTTAGGATGGACTGATCCAGTCATGAACCTTAAATTAACTTTGAAAAATTAAGTTAAAGAAGAATCCAACATACTGAAAGTCAGAAAGCATATTATTTTTACCTAGTGACCCGAAGATATCTGGACCTTCATGATGCAACTCTTATTTTATCAAGAAATTCCAAAATTAAGGCATCATTTAAATAAATATAGCTCTAATTCAATAATGTATTTCTGCTTGTTCCACTTTCATACTGAAACATCCAGTTTTAATTTTGTCATTTTGTTGAGTTTTTACCTGTTTTCTTAACCCTGAAGGAGATCAAACACATATTTGGAGGACACATGGTAAGTGACAAGGGAGATTTGGCTCATCAGTATTATGGTATCACTATGAGATGACCATGAGAGCTGAATTTACCCATAGAGGTGGATGCTTTTCACAAGGTTCTAAAGAAATAAAGGAGAGTTTTCACCCTCACATGTGTTTTTGCATTGCATTTGTATGACATAAAATGTGGTGATGTATCCTCTGAACTTCTTTGGCAGAGCTCTAAATTCATTCAGGTTTAGGTACAACTTCCACCACAGCCCTTTCTGGTTCCTCTAGGACACATTTACTTATCCTTGAGCACTGCTCCTCAGTACCAGAGGAAACTTAAAGGTTTGGTCTGGAGATTGTGGGTTCTCTCTGAACCCATATAAAGACCAGAGGAAAGATTCCAACATAAAAACCCTGTTGATGTTTTTATGTTTTATTTTGTTTTGTTTTGTTGGGTTGTTTGGTTGGTTGGTTGGTTTTTGTGAGAGGTTTTTGTTGTTGTTGTTTGGGGTTTTGTTTGTTTGTTTTTGGTTTTTTGTGGTGTTTTTGTTGTTTGTTTGGTTTTTTAGAGTTCTGGGTAGGAAGAGTCTGGATAAATCCAGGTGAAGAAATGCTTAATAAAATACTTATTATACTTATTTTCCTTTCCATTGGACCAGATATTTATTAGTTTACTTTTAATAAATTGCTGGGGTTCATTCCCAAGAAAGTTCACTGTCAAAATTTAATGATGGGACAGGACAGAGCAGACAGGATATGATCCCATTCCCTATTTGGTGTAACTCTTCAAATCCATCTTTTCTTGTAAATACCTATATGTAATCAAGGAAATTAAGGTTCCATTAATGTTTGGCAATATGTACATTAAAACTACTCAATATGTCTATGGAACTATTAAAATGGAGAAATGCAACAACAGGGAGGCAGAGAAAATGCACTTAAAAATTCGGGTAGTCACAGTGGAGATCTGTTCAGGGCTAGAAGTCACTTCTGGCTTTGGTGGGAAGAAAGCCTACAGGCACTTCTTTTTATGAGTAAGTTACATCTGTTCAGGCACTGCACTTTCCTAACACCGCACTTTTGTTTTTTAGGCTGAGGATCCTTCGAGTCTAGCAGCTCAGATGCTTGCATCCGTCTGTACCCTCTTGGGTAAATACCTGTCACTTTAGGCAGTCTTATCTCCTCCACAGTGAGACTCAGATTGTCCCACTAACACGCTGCTTTCTCTCCCCTGGCACAAGTGCCACCAACCCAAGACCTTCGGCTTCACTCCAGTTAAGGAAATGCAATTTATCTCTAACAATTTCTGCCTTCATTTGCCTATAAAGATCAAAGGATCCATGATGAAGCAAAGAAACATTGGATTGTCTGGTTGGTCTCCAACTAGTTTCTCTGCCTGTCTCTTTACTGGGCAGATTTGGATGTGAACTGTCAGCAGAAAGAGCCACACCTGTCTTTGTAACCTTCTGTGGTGAATAATGTTGTGCACACAACATGTATTTTTAATGTTGTGAAACCTTTGAGTTTGTTGCAATTCTTTCTGTTGAACAGAAATCCCTTCACTCTACTGTGAGGAGGCAAAGGGCAAGTACTTTTACACAAAGTTAGAGCTTCAGGTTAGCCCTGTGCCAAAAGACTTCAAACTGAAAGAGAGGAGGTTTAGATTGGGGATTAGGAAGAAACTCTTGGCTGTGAAGGTGGGGAGGCCCTGGCACAGGTTGCCCAGAGAAGATGTGGCTGCCCACCCCTGGAAGTGTTCAAAGCCAGGTTGGACGGGGCTTGGAGAAACCTGGGCTAGTGGAAGGTGCCTCTGTCCATGGCATGGGGGTGGAATGAGATGAGCTTTAAGGTCCCTTCCCACCCAAACCATTCTGGCATTCCATGATTCCATGGAATCCCTCCATGGAAATAAATTTCAAAAAGCAGTTGCTTTTAATCAAACAGTGGTCACTCATCTGGAAGGACTGAGGAAACCTAGTCAAGGTCTGTGTCAGAGGTTTTATATTGTCACTGCAATCTGGACCACTATTAACTAATTTTTTTTTTCCCATGCATTATTCTCTATGTCAAGATTCAACCTATATTTTTCCCTTCTCCCAGCACACACACATCCACACACCTAGAAACATGACTGGTGACATGCTTGTTACTCCTGAAACGTGTTCTAATGCCACTTTCCTAGGGAAAAATTAACATTATCGTTACTCCGAAATATTGGTAGTATCTCTGAAAAAAGCATCACCAGCCTGGAAAAGATGAGAAGCATAGATTGCCCATAAATCCCCTTTCATCTCAGGACAACGAATGTGGAGAACCAGAGTACAACCAACCATTTGAGGGGAACTGTGTATGTTCCCTTCACTTGGATACAACTCAGAGCGATGTTTCCTGTCATCCGCTGAGGATCTGGATTTATGGGCACGTCAGCACGTCCATTTGAACTGAGGATGCCCAGATGGGGAAACCCTCTCCCCAGCAGTATGAAATACCCATCTGCTGTGTGTTAATACTCTTGCAGGGATTATTGTTTCATGCTGCCTGGCTGTGGCAGTCGGTGTCCGGAGGCTGGAAATGTGGGAGCACGTCCCAGCGTGGCTCTGGAGTGAGGATCAGGTTGAGCCACTGAGTGTCAAATTAGGGATGTTTTTTGAAAGCTCTGAGATGGCCCATTCTGAGCAGAAGGAATTTTGAAAAGCAGCAAGTCCCCTCACGGTATCAATTTGATCAAATAATATGTTTATGGCAGCATTATTAGATCAAGAGAAACAGTTAACTGAAACATGACATGTAACTGTTAAAAATTACCCGCTATCAAACATCAGCTGGGGACAAAGACAGGAAGAGTTGACGCTTATAAATAAAAAATGATGTAGAAATTAAACAAACAACCCATGGAGACTCTTTCAGGTTTTCTTCTTTCCCCCGTTTCTTATGCTAAACCACACAATAAACGGCCTTTGAGTTGGAGAGGTTTCATCTGTGTGCAGAAAGGGAATTAGAGGCTGATTCAGGTTTTTTTTTTTCTCTTTCCTTTCCTTGAGGCCTCTTTTTTATTTTCTTTCCAGGTATTGATTGTGAAAGTGATATCACACCAGAAGGTGCATTGATATGGTGTTGAGTAACAGAAAACTGCAAAGACTCCTTACAGTATAATCAAAGCTTCTGTCCAAGCCCCACACTCTGATGAAATCCAATCAATAGGGACGATTAAATGACACATACAGAGCCATCAATATTAAATACAATCCATTTCCTGTACAAGAGCAGTGCAATGTAAAGTGGACAAGATAAAACTTGAATAGGCAGGTTATTTACGATGCCTGTGCAGTATTTAAGCAGTGATGAAAGTTGGGGCCACACAGGATTTGCATATTAATCAAAAAAGCAAATAAGCTTTTTAATGTACATAAAATATAGTTTGGTGGGTTTGCAATGTTTCCAAATAATAATAACTTTTTTTTTTCTATTTAAGGTAATTTTTTGGACAGGCAAAGTTAGAGAGGAGTCGACTCCAAAATGAAAAACTGTGGATTCTACAGTCTATGATTTTAGCAAGACATTTGATTCTTACAGAGCTTATTCAGAAGTCCAAACCCTTTCCCTGATGCCTGTGCAGTGGAATGCAGGTTTGTGATTATTCCCTGCAACTTTAGTCTGTGTTTTGCCTCCAGAGGTGAGAAAGAGACCTCCAGGAAGTGTCACAGTTTTTCTCCACGAGCAAACATGCATTGTGTTCCAAACTCCAAAAAAACATATCTAATAAATTCCATGACTTCACAGTATGCAGTGGGGAAATGAGAAAATTAAGGATCTGCTGGCAAAAGCAAGAAATTGGTAAAAATATAGAAAAAGGATAAAAGTATGGATATCCAGGAAATCAGGTACTGATACCACACTGCCTTTTGTTCTGAAAAAGTAAGTGAAGAGGTGAATGAATTCACCACAGAGAGAAGGGCATAAAAGGAGCAGATTGGTAGGAAGGTGCTCAGCTACTCCTGAGCTCCACATTGTGTTTTGCTTTTCACACATGAATCATCATATTGATTGATAAATACGAATTATTTTCTCCCTTTTTTAACCTCAATCCATTCTTTTTAAACATTCAACTTTTACAGTACCTTTGAAGCCAGTAGATAAATTTCCTTATCACCCAACCTAGAAGGACTGTTAACAAGTTTAAAGTCAATCATACATTTATGTCCTTTGTTACACTGGGCCATAAATGTTTGGTATCTTCAGGATGAAAACCCTTCATCTTAACACAATTTTCAAGGATTTTTTTTTTCTTTAAAAAAACTCCTCAATAAAAGTTTTACAGAGAAAGTGAGCCTGAAAAATGTTCTTGGAGATGACACTACTCTCTGCCAGGACACTTTCACAAATACTGTGGGGACAGCAGGTTGTTTGCCAATGAAAAGCTACTTTCTCTTGACAAAATTGAAAATTGATGACAAAGTGATTGGGTATTTCTCAAAATGCTGTCAAATGTAATGACATTGGGTGTGTTCCAATTAGTTTTGTAGGCTCTCGAGATACAGCTCTCTCTCCTTGCCTTCTGTGTTAAAAACTTTGTGGCGTGAGTCTGGTCCTCTGAAGGACAGCCAGAGCTGCTACAGCTCCCAGAATTTACCAGGGAATAAGATGCACTGACATATCTAGTCTTGGTTAAATAATCGACTTTCAACTTTGCAAAACCCGAGCTTCCTTCAAACCCATCTTTCTGGGTTGGTGGGGGGTGATTTGCACATAGTGCAGCTCTGCAGGTCACGTTGCTGGCAACACAGTATGGAATAGGCTGTCGATAAAATAATCAAGTTAATTTCGTTTGACCAATAATTAACTGCATTTTTATGAGATGAGAGGTGCAACGAGCCCTGGGGGGGGGTGCTGAGATCCCACCTCCAGGAGCAGAGGGGAGAGGGAAGACGGAAACTACAGCATCATCAACATCTGTCCTCTTCATGCTGCTGGAGCTGGCAACCAGAATTTCCCCCTCTCCCTCACTATCTAAAGTACAAACAACGTGAAGCTGGGATTGGATTGATACGGAATGCTACATAAAATGTTTGCTTATAATTATTTCTAGCACCCTTTTGAAGCTTAGGGATAAAACATTTCTAATTATTCACCAGGCCGTTGGAACTCCTAGGCCTCTGTAATAGGGATTTAGCAGAACAACAAATAACATACAGGGATCCAGATGAAAGGAGTGAATTTGAAGGGATTATTACCATAAAAAAAGCAAATGACTATTTGATGGAGTTGCAACAATACAGAGAGTCAGACAGGGATAGAGAAATAATGCTAATTGATAAATACATAGCTGCTTAAGCTTTAATTTGAGCTGTGGAAGAGTTGTAAAACGAGTGATACCTGTAATTTCCTTTTTAAAAGATCACTCTGTTTGAAATGCATACATGAGGAAAACCCCTCAAATGCGGCTTTCCTACCCCCCTCCTCCCATTCCCACCACATTACAGTCACAATAAGTAATTCTTTAAAAGGCAGGACCAGGAATTTTTTATGGTCTTGGCTGGCTTACAGCTGCAGGAAGATTTGCACCCCAGTTTAGGATGGGAGCCAGGACATCTTCTGCAGGATCCTGTGATCTGCTCATATACAAACCCCATGGGCCGTAGGAAGCAGCAGACATTCAAGGAATGAAGACTGGATTTGCTGTTCATTGGAATATACTACAAAATCCCTGTATTATCTTTATCAGATTCAAAGCATCGCAAAGTAAAAAAGCAAATCAAAAGAAAACAACAATGGAACCACCCCAAAACAAAACCCAAAGTCAGTAAAAGCAGGATTTGTGAACAATTTGAGGGGCAGCCACCCCTGCTCCCTCATTTTGCAACAAAACAGACAACCTTTAGGCAGTTTGTCTTAAATAAGGACCCACAAAATGTATAAATGGACACAAAATAAGATAAATATTCTATATTCGGTGCTGTTCTAAGCAACATCACCACCACCACCACACCAGTGATTCCCTATAAAGGTAGTTTTTTTGAGGATACAGAAGCTGTCCTGCCTAAAGAGGAAAGGAAATAAATTTGACTCTGTATATACATGCAAAAAAATCCCCCCAAAAAACACGGATAGGAGACTTACCAGCTACTCTGCAAGCTGTGTGCTTCTTTATATCACAAATAGGGGTTTAAAGGGCAAAGGTATGCAAAGCAGATGCATTGTGACTATCTCTAAATCAGAATTTCAATGTGAGACTGCTCTTCAACAGCTCAATAGAGTCTCTTAGAAGCCTTTTTTTCCCCCCTCCTTAATGAAGGTAAAACGTTAGCATTATAAATTGCAGCTTAGAGAAATTATATTCAGACTTTAGAGGGGGAAAAAAGAAAGGAGACGGAGGGAAACCGTACGCAGTAGATTAGCAGGGGTGGATCGTCTTGTTGAGAGTTGTGCTGCCAAAGCCTATTAAAGTAATTCACATTTTACACACAGACATTACCATTTTCTCTGAACTATAACGTCCTTGGAGCATTACTCTGCAGAGACATCCAAAATCCACTTTAGAATGGGGCACAAAGGCACAGTTTGAGATTTACCTGTGTGACTTGTCTCGCAGGTGACAAGCATTAAGGAGGGAAAGCCACACTTCTGTCAGATAAGCAGGAATTCTTGGTTTCTTAATTCACTTGGAAAGAAAGGATAATTACCTGAACTAAATTTCTGCGCCCATCTCAAATGGACTCTGGGGACAATCCTGCAGATTAATGCTCTAAGAACATAAGATTCAGAAAGAGAACATAGGGATGTATGAAATAGGATCTCTTTTAACAACCTGGATCAAAAACTGTATCCTGAACTGAGGGGAGGGAGAGGTGGAGGAAGGGGCAAATCCAGTGCAGCATTAACACACTTTGCTTCCTCAGCAGAATCAGATTTTGACAATAATAATAATAATAACGATGATTTTTATAGGTTGACTTTTTTCACCCTTACATTCTGATGGATTTGAGAGATTTCCATGACCTGAATGCTTCAGGCAAGATCCTCAGGTGATGTAAATCAGGATTGCTTGTCTGGAATATGGACAGATTCACCCTGCTACAGCTTCTCTGCTCATCTGCAGTATCATAATCATCTAGTAACATTAATTAATTTTCTGGTGTTTTATGCAATGCTGCTTCTGCCTCCTCCCCGCCTGGAATTGTTTTGATTTTGTTCTTTTTTTTATTTTTATTTTTTTATTGCTGTTATTGCTCCATGTCTGCTGTGTAAATCCGTGGCATGTTACTTTAAAAATGAAATAAAGCTTGTGTTCATAGTGACAGTCAATAACACTACAGCATTATAATCAATTGCTATTTGTAGCAGCAGGACTAGCAGTGGGGGCAGATCAGTGCAAATTACTGTCACTGTGTGCTGTCGTGTAGTGCAGCCAGCCTGGATCACAGAAGACAAATGATCCCGGATTCAATGGGAGCAGACAGTACTTAGTCATACCTGTACAATGGCAACATGCTCCAAATACAAGGGGGAAAGTGGTTATAAACCTGCCCGATTGATAGGGAAGAGAAATAAATTAATCCAGCAAGGAGCTGCGCCGCCGAGATCCCAGGCTAAACGCTCCTGCTTTCACCACGGGCTCGGGAGTGGAGGGTTACAAGTGTCCAGGGATCTACAAAAAAGGTTGGATGGCTCTTTAGTGAGCACCAGTGACGTCTCTGTTGTAGTTTAAACTGATGGTTTGTACAGACGCCTCAAAGCCACGGGGGTCTCAGTTCAAAACACCTGTTATGATCAATAATAATGCCAAAATGAAATATAATATCCATTTCCCCCCCCCGCCCCAATCTTTCTAGAGAAACAGGAGTGTTTGTTACTGCTATAGATCACAGCAGTGCAATTTTTTGTCTGTGTTTCATTTGAGAAAAGAGATCCAGGCTCTGATCTCAGTGGGGGACAGAGCTGTTATCTCAGAGCTGGGGTCTGGAAGCAGCAGGTCAAACAGGTAATTTTAAAGGCAGAGCTGCCCAATTCTTTGTGCTTTGGCACCTTTTTCCTCTATGAATCAGGCAATTTATTTGGAAACCCACTGATTAGCAAGAAATGTAAATGTTGTTTACTAGAGAGAGGAGGAACCTGGTGCAGATCAAGACCACATCCTTTGGAAAACCAAGCCTTGGTTATGAGAGTTATGCTTCTGAAATTCCATCTGATCACCTGGCTAAACGATTTCTTATTGATTTGGGAAGACTGCACTGCAAAGTCTAGTCCTATGTTTCACCTTCCAGAAGGGCAAACTCACCTCCAGGACCCCCCAAGCTCCTCACACACCCCATCCCAGGGGAAACCCATCTCCTGGAGAGGGTGCTCCAGCAGCAAGGCCAGTGCAAACACTGAGCTCATTTCTGGGACTGCTGTAAAGGAGGACAATTTATTGCCCATTTTAAGGATGGAGTTTGTGATATGCACATTTGCCAACTGGGAACTGGAGTGAGATCAATGAGTTATTTTACATAGGTCCCTGAATTCTGGGCCAGAATGAAACTGCTGACCTAGAGGTGAAAGTCTCTAAGTTTATTTCTAGTCCCTCTGAGTCATGTAGTCACCAGAAATAACACTGACAGCAATAAAACCCAGCAAACAAACAAAACTAAGCAAACATCAAATATTAAGGGAAAAAGATTTTGCCAAAGAGGCTCAGCACACGCTTTTGTGAGATGGCATAATCTTTGACAGGGGAATCTGGAACATAAAACCCCCTCTCTCCTGGAGCCCAGCATTCTTCTCTGAAGACAAATGTTTTGTAATAAATATTTCTGTGCCTGTGGAGCTTTGAGCAAAGCTGGACATGATATTTTTGGCAATATCTGCATGTCAGTAGGAATCTGAGAAAGTGTCACACACTGTACCCGAGCTGGCCGGTTGGTGAAAGCCATGGCTTTGAATTTACATGTCACATATGTGATGGGCTGAGCAGAGCAGAGCGAGAGAAACAGGAGCATTTCTGCTCTCCAGCCTTTTTTATTCTGCTTCAATCCATGAGCTGAATTACAGAATTCACCCAAAGTTGTGGTATCTTCACCTTCCCATTGCCAGTTCTCTCCACCTTCCAAAGACAGAAAGGTGAAGCCCTTGTATATTTTTCATTCCGATGTTTTTCCTGTTTAGCAAGATCATAATTATTCCTGTTTGTTATTATTACTATTAATATTATGAATAATATTAATAATCCTAATGGATTTTTCACTACCCCTTTAGGAGGTAGTTTCCAAAGGAAATTTCTATGTCTATTCCTGGCTAAGAGGCATAACAGTCTGGGAAAAATAATCTTCCACTCAAAGGTAGTTTGACTTCAAATAAGGACTTTTTGGCTCAGAGTTTACTAAGGAAAATTGCTTCATTTTGCAACCATAATTCCTATATTTAAATGAATGGGATTTTCCTTCAGAGAGATTTGAACTATGGAATTTTCCTTTGTTGGACAAGAAGCAGTAGAGTGTTTGCTGCTAATTAAGCCAAATAAGTTACTTGAAAAGGAAAACGAGTCGATTTTTGTGGGACCTTCATATTAAAATTACAGTTTTGAGTATAAGAAGAGAATTTATTCTGATTTGATTTTTTTTCTTTAATTTCAGGTTTTGTGCTTCTTTATTATTTTGAAGACTATTAGGAATCACTCCCTGTTGACACAAGTAAGTCAACTTTATGTGATCTGTGTTTAGGATCTAATTCAATTACCACTGAAGGCAACGGGGTTTGGATTAAACCTTCTCAGCGAGTGTTTTTTAAGGTCTCAGGAAGCAAAGATTCAGCTCTCCAGCACCCTGAGATCAACCACTAATTTCAGAAAAGTGGAACACATGCAACGAGATCACCACATTCTGTAGTGACAAACTATTCTGCAGAAGCGGGGCTGTGATGCCGTTGGTGGCTTGGTTTGACCTGATTTCCCTTTACACAGACACAAAATGTCAATGGGAGACGCCGACAGCAGATTTCGTGGCTTGGGAATTTGATTTTACTGGATTTTACTATGGATTTTGAAACATGAGGGGAAAATGCATAACATCAAGTGAATGAACTGCCTTATTCTTCACCTTTTTGGTAACGTGGTGATTGTAATATTGAAGTATTGTGGATCACTGCAGAGCACAAGCACTGAATTCCTAATGTTTCTATACGTTATATATCCCTAAACCCATAGAAATTGACAATGATATGAAATAAAAAAATACTGTTGTGCTTGAGAAAGACTTTTGGGTTAACTATTTTGTTTTCCTGGTGTTTGGGGAGTTTTAGTCGAGTGGCTGGAACTGCAAAGTTAACAAAAATCAATGTGCACTTTGCTGCAGTGGATGAATCTTTTTTCACCCATTTTGAGGAGTGTAACCACCAGGATACACAGCCAAATACTATCCCTAACATTATAAAAAAAACCCCAAACTATATATTTTAATTAGCTTAAAAGGGTCAAATGGCAGCAAAAAAAAAAAAAAAAAAATCAAAACCCACCTGCAACACAAAAACTCTGGCTATTGTAATGATACAGTGTGTAATTCAATATATCTGTTTAGGTATTGACCTTCTGCATTATTAATGGCTTTGAAAAGGGTACTGCTGTCTTGCAACTCCTTAACAGGTGGAAGCCACTGGAAACCTAACATTTATTGGTTTCAATATGCCAGATTACTTTCCAACTAAAAGTCAATGCAAATATGTTTGTGCAGCCTGATTGTAATGGGGAGTCCTGATTTTCTGTGGCTTGTTTGTTGTGCTATTTTTGTCTAAAGCTTCTTCTTTTCTCTCTCCCCCCTCCAAAAAAAGATCCTATTGTGAAAAAAAGGATTTAATTCCATTACATGTAGTAATTTTTTGCTATTTAAAGAAGTTCATTTGGAAGTGAAACATGTGGAAATCCTTGTGCAGCCTTCAGCTTCAGAAAAATCCTAATTTGTTTGACTGAGATCTTTGGTGAGCCAAGGTAGCTATTAGATATCTCACAACAAACAAACAAAAAATCTTCTCTTTTCTGCATATTCACCTTTAAACAATATTTTTTTGTGTCAGATACCACGCTTAGGTGTGATCCCAAAGCACAGAACACGGCTGCCCACACTCAAAGACACCAGAAAATCTATAAAAGGAAATTTTAGCATATTTCATTTCCCTTTCCTTGTCTTTCACCAACAATTAAATTCTGTTCTGTCAATGAAGAGATAAATATTCAGATGGCACAAGGTATATCTCGTTAGATATTACTTGTGAACTTTTCTATTTTTAGTTTCATAATGCTGTTTTGATTAATTCATATATAAAACATTGAAATACATTTCTTGTCTTCCAGTATTTTTAAAAACACTTTTCAGTTGAGTTAAATTTGAAGTAATTTTTTTCCCTACCTTCATCCTTTGTGTAATAGAAAGAACTAAAATGACCATAACAACATTTTTTTTTTTTTTTTGTTCTGCTGTGGAAAAATCAGTTAAATATAAACCAATATTTTACCAAATCTCTTGTGAATATTTCCCCTAAGGGTCAGATCCCGTGTGACTTTCAACATAGCAGAAAGAATTTATGTGCAAATCAACCATCAAGCATAAAACAACAATAGAGACAAGAGGAAAAAAACACCCAAACAAATAAATAAATAGAAAAATCTTAAATTATATCAAATTATATCAAAATTCTAAACATATTATAAGAAAAGATGCAATAAAGAAGTATTGATATAGCTTTTCCTGTAGTACTTTTACTCATATTTTGAGAAGCAAATGCACAATTTTATGAGGAGAAACCATAAAAAATAGCCATGACCCCATTTGTAACCACCAAATATTAGCATTTCTCTTCATTCTAATTGTCAATCTATTTACATACATTATGCTATATTCAGTGTACAGTGATGTTCAACTGATTTGGAAGTGCTGACCTACAATCAGGAAACAGATAAAAGGAGATTTTAATTTTTAAAAAATACTTGTTCCCGTTTTAGAGGTCTGTTTGTAATTAATTTTGCTTCCTTAAAAAAGAGAATTTATATATTCCATGTATTGTGGTGTTCTCCTGGCCGAGGAAAAGCGAGAGAAGACTGTGGGAATTCCAGATTAGTGTCAATTTCCAATGATATCATTATATCAGGATATCATTCCTGTCCCATTACCCAGCATTTACTTCCAGTGAATGATGATGGAAATTGCATCAGGGAGACAAGTCAGTTTTGTGACTTGTCATCTCTGGATCTTCTCCCTGTCTGTTGGTTGATCCAGGGTGGCACAAGTTTTCATGGATCCAGCCTCTTCCTACCCCTTGGGATGGACAGAAATAGGAGGCAGATATTTTGTGATCTGCTGTGACATAAGAAGGAAGATATTTTACCTTCCCAGGTTGGAGGAAGAGAAGGATACCTGAGCTTGGGTCTGCACAAGGCTTTCCTTTCCTTTCCTTAGGTTTTCTCATGGGAAGTTGCTCCAGCCTTTTGGCCAGGGAATTCCTGAGTTCATCACAACCATAAATTCGTCTGCAAGTGTTCTCATCCTTCCCAAATGAACCACAATTGTCAACTGAGCTGAGAAACACAGGCAACCTCTTGAAATTTTTAGATTTTTAAATTATAGTTAGACTGAATTTCTGGCATTTTTGTGCTTTTTTTTTAATTTTTCCTAAAAATAATATGCATGATAACGTGGATTCATCCATCCTTCTCCTCTGAACTGCTGGGAAATGCTGAGAGTATTGAAGAAAACCTACTGATGGGCTTTTGAATTCAAGAGCTCTAGGTAAGCACACAGATTCCTGTTGTTTCTCCAAATTAAATCTGGAATCTGATTTTACTTAGGTTTTCAAAATTACTTTTTTTTTTTTTTTTCCCCCAGAACCAAATAATAGCATTGCACTCCCGGGTTGATTGAGACACAGGTTGTGATTCACAGTTTACACAGAATTGGCACCAATTTACACAGCCCTTGCACGCATTTCCAAGAGTTGTGACTGAGAACATACAAGAGAATTTGACTCAGTAAAAATCTGTGCACGTGTGTTAAAATGGTGGTTCTCATTTTCTTGTAGTGCCACGTGTTCTAAGGGGGAATTATTGCTGCTGAGAAAAGCACTTTCTGGTGACTCACCATAGTCTCCAGCCTTGACTTGAACAGAGAAGTTCTCTCATCAGATTAGGAATAATTTTGTGCTTCACTTGAAATGTGCTGACTGGACTGTAAGTCTTTGAACAATGCGTGTAAATTTACCCCTAGGCAGATGCTACATCATATCCATAATGAACAATTTGTTTGTGAAACTGAGATTTAACAAAAAATCCTGGTGTCACGGGTGAAGGCAGAATGGGGTGGAACCAGGAGGGCCTGGGTTGATCTCTCAGCTTTGCCAGCTTTCGTGTCCCATTCTGAGCAAGAGTTCCCAGAACAACTTGCCTTCTAAGATTAGATGAAAATTTACCTCCAAATCTCATTGCCACTCTTAATGACATCTGTAATATTGCACTGATTGATAAGTAGGTTGAAACTACTGATGCCTCATGGCATGGACCTGTTGGAGCAGTTCCAGAGGAGGCCACAGAGATGCTCCGAGGGCTGGAACTCCTCTGCTCTGGAGACAGGCTGGCAGAACTGGGGCTGCTCAACCTGTGGGGACACTTGAGAGCCCCTTCCAGTGCCTAAAGGGGCTCCAGGAGAGCTGGAGAGGGACTCTGGACAAGGGCATGGAGTGGCAGGACAAGGAGGAATGGCTTCCCAGTTCCAGAGGGAAGAGTTAGATCAGGGATTAGGAAGAAATTGGCTGTGAGGGTGGGGAGGCCCTGGTACAGGTTGTCCTGAGAAGCTGTGGCTGCCCCATCCCTGGAAGTGTCCAAGGCAAGGTTGGAAGGGATTTGGAGCAACCTGGGCTAGTGGAAGGTGTCCCTGCCCATGGTAGCAAGTTGGAACCAGATGATCTTTAAGGTCCCTTCAACTCAAAACATTCTGTGATTCCATGATTCATTTCTGTCATCCCTCATGCACACATGTGCATGTATGTAGTGCTTAAGACAGCTAAATTTCCCCCTTTTCCCTTAAATTCAGCACCAGGAGGTGGGAAAGGAGAGCAGGACCACCTGCTAGACACAGCTGCAGTCCTAACTCTGTGAACCTACATGGATTTACCAGTTGAGGTTATGGCCTTGACACTAAGGATCAGATATGGTGGCTTCCAGTCACGACAACAGATGATGAGAGCAAAACATTCTGCCTCCCGCCTTCCTGAATCCAGGCAGTCAGGATGCCTTTCCCCCACTCAGGAGCTATTGGAAGTGGCAGAGAGGGGGAGAAGAGGCGTTTTGCGACTCGTAGGATCATGGCTGGCAGGAGCAGGGAAAGCAGCCTGTGCGTGTGTTTCTCCTAATGTCCAGAGACAGGAAAATGAGGGATCTGCAGGAGAATCTTCTGCACCCTTATAAAGAGGAGTAATAACGCCTGACACTTAAATCACTCCCTCCGGCCACAAGCGAGCGACGAAATACTCGGGGAGGGGGTCGGGGTGGGGGTGTCGGATCCTGCCAGTGGTACCCAGTGCCAGGAAGGTGGTGCTCAGCAGGGGTATCTCTTTCAGCACATCTGTGTTAGGGAGATGTCTCTCCTAAGTGTCTTTCCCGGTGTCCCTGGAGGACGTGGGAGCACCTCAGCACTTCGCAGTGCCCTGGGCAGTGGCTACCCGAGCGTGGTACCTCTCCCCCTGCCCTGGGAGGCTCTCACTGCACAAGCCACAACTCACCCTTTAATATTTTGATGCTTAACATGACAGATTTCCCTCTTGGTGCACGTTGATTTGATCTGATCAGGGCACGGAGCTGTGCGGGTTTCCCGCATCTCAGATGATTTCAAGTCTAAATCATGCAAATCCCACGGTAAGTCCCCCTCTTTCTCTGGCATTGTGTCTGCGGAACGGTGTCAGGAGCGATGACACCTGTCCACGGAAAATCAGAGGGAATATCCTTCTGCAGGATGTGAGATTTCTAAGGAAAGCCTCCCTGTGACACGAGCTGTTGAACTGTCTCCACAGAGTTCTGGTTTAATTTGAACTACTCCAGCCACTCCACAAACAGCACGGTCCAAAATGTGAGGCAATAATTAAATTTCACTGGGAAATAATAATTATTAAGGGCACAAGTGAGCTGCCTCTTCATTTAAAAATATTTCTTTGCCATTTATGTTTAGTTCTTCTGAATAGCCCATGAGTTGGGAAGATTAACAAAGTATATTGAATTCTCCCACTTCTGAGGTATAACTCTGGCACAGTTTTACAATTCTGCGTTTTTAAAATGCATTATGAAAATGTTATCTATCTAAAATATCATCTTTGAACTCAGCAGCTTTCAACTTTGTTAATAAGATGGTGTTATTCTGATGTATTACTCAAACTGCCTCTGTCTCAAACCTCTGGATTGAACATATTTTTAAAAATATATTAAGGAAATAAAAGTCAGAGATGAAATGGATGAAGAGGATTTACCTTCAACTTAAAGAAACATATTAATGTATTTTCAAAATCTGTGTGGTTTGGATTTATTCCAGACCTTCCTATGGCAGGATAAATATATTATCTTTTTTCAAAATATATTCTGATAGCTAAAGTACATTTGAGTTGCCCTCTGTCCTTCTCTCTTGCCCACAGAATATGGGCTGTACACATGCATATTTATTCAAATTTCTTTTTCTTTTAGACATTCCCGCAGCTCTTTTGTTGGCCAACTGTAAACTGATCACTTACAATTGTACTTGAGTGTTTAGTGACCAGAAAATGTACAAATGCTGCTGCTGCCAGAGTAACTGAAAGTGCAGAAGCAGATTGAGGGAAATACTACAGGCAAAAATTAGCCATCATTAGTTACCCCTGCTAATATTGCAGAAAATTGAAATGCTTGCCTCACTGAGAATTGAAGAGCATTTCTGAAGTTTATCCAGAACAAAATATCTGACTTTTAAATAGAAATAAGATATAAAGTGTCTCCATGCATTGCTGGGCTGCACGGTGGCAGTTTGCAGGAAAATCTGCCGAAGCCCCTCCGTGGGAATCAATCCCAGATAAATTCAGCCCCGTTAATTATAATTTTAACAGCTTCAGATGCCACGTTAGGAGCGGGGAGGGCGAGAGGAAAGGGAGCAAACTGGGTCTCTGCTCACAATGATAAACATAAGACCATAAATGTCAGACAAAGGCCAAGAACGATGCAGAGGACAGATTGCCGGAGTCCCAGCCTGAACACAGGGAATGTTTGTTGGGTTTGGTTTGGGTGGGGGTTTCCACCCTGAGAACACTGTAGTAAGTGCAAAATGCAATAATAATCATACAAAATACCTTTGCCCTCATAAAAGAGCCTAAGCTCCACCACTCTTTATGGTTAGGTCATGGTGTGTTTTTATGTTTCTTCTATATTATGTGTTCCTTCCATATTTAACATTTATTGTCTATTTTATGTTTTTAACACTGTTGTACTGGAAGAAACAGATTTTCATGCAAGAAGATGCAGAGCAGCAGCTCCTTCCATGTCCAGATTGTTCAGTTTAAAGAGATGCCCTCCTGAAGGTGTCTTAATCCCCTTTTATCACTTAGCTTTCCGAGCTCTCCTTCGCACACACTCCCCGACTCCACCCTTAACCTTCCTCCCCAGGCACTTTTTGCCTGATTTACGCCAGGAAAATAAACAACACAGCACCTTTTGGGTGCCACAGCACCCCAGCCGTGCTAAGGTAACCTCCCAGTGATATTGGGGGTGTTTGTTTTCGCAGATGACCTTCCTGTCGATATCTCTGTCAGGCGCGTTCCGGCAGCACCTGTTAGAAGCGCTACGGGCTTCCATGGACATGTGGCACCATATTGGAATGCTGCAGTTCATTTGGCAGGATGCAGGAAGGTGGGGTACATGTTGCCCAACATATTTAAGCAGCGTTACAGTTCGATCAAGGAAAAGCTTTCGAAATACTTTGCGCGACGCGGAGGTTTGGGCACGATAATGTATAAATTGCAAAAGGTTCATTTTGGATCCTCATTACCCAAACCAACCAACCAAGGAGATAACACAGAAAAAAACCCATTCCATTCCATTCCCTTTCCTTTTTTCTTTTTCTTTTTTCTTTTTTTTTTTGTTCCTTAAGATAATGCCATTATACACAAGGAAAAGTTAATAATTAACCACAGTGAAGACACCTTTTTTTTCACAGTCATATGAAAAATAAAACCCACAGCAATTCTGATAGTTCTGAAGTTGTTCCACTTCTTGTGAAATATTAAAATGCATAGAACTTTGTACCTCCCCAAATGCCAAGGCTTCAAAATAGGTACAAGAAACTGCTAAAATAATTTCCTGAACAAACAAAAAGCTCAACCTGCGTATCAAAGCTCATGCATCTTGCATGTTCTCTTGTCTCTTCGTGTTTGTATTAGGATTTCAGCACCTGACAGTACAACTGGTGCATTATTTTGTGCCTCTCTCACATTACAAAGGTTTTTATTATTTTTTTGTAATGCCAGCAGAGATGTCTGATTATTATTTCTATTAAACTTTGGTTTGGAAGTGCAGGGAAAAGAAATACTAAATAAGAAAAGCCACTTTAATCTTGTCTCCAAAGGTAATTACCGATTTGGGAACCTTTTGTAAATACACAATATCCACTTTCCCTGAGCCAAAGGAACAGAAGATGTGCACAAATGATACAGAGTTATTTGTATATCATCCTAAGGCATCAGGTAAATTGGACCCAAATAAAAATTAGGGAACCACAAACAAATCAACAAAAACCAAACCCACCTCATACTAAAATAAAGAAGCAAGGTTAATAGGCAAATACAGTGCTGAGGTATTGTTTATCCCTGTAAACTGTGCCTTTTGTGCACTCCTAGACCCACACAGCTGCAACAATACAGTTACTAAAAGGAAGGAAACACTGTGCAATTATGTATTTAATATTTATACCTGGAAAACACCAGGTAATGACTATGGGATTTTCAGAAAACACTTTACTGTGAAAAACATTTTCATCCTAATTTCATCCCAGGGTGTATTTACAAAACTAGCAACACAAAGAGCAGGACTAATCCTGTACTGCTGTTGCTGCTGTCTCACCTCTGTGGCCACTCGGACTCTGCTTTACATCTTTAGACTTAGTTTTGTCTCTGACCTGAAACAACAAAGCTGTGAACTCTTAACCAGAGGGGGGAACCTCAGGCAGCCAACTTTTAATCTTCCAGCGTGGCAGTTCTTATTCTGTCAATAACAAACACATTTGTTAGCTATGCCTTGTGCATCCTCATATGTGCATCTACCCATTCCTAAGAGATGTATTGGCACCAGGCTGTTAACAACCAATGATTCTATGTGAGTCCAGTATTGCTATTGCCAGGGGGGGGAAAAAAAAGAAAGCAAAATAAGACCAGACCTCACATATACAGAGATGAGAGTCAGAGATGCAGTCACCAGCTGATGGAGGAGCAAGTGGAGGAGCGCAGAGTGGGAGGAACTCTTTCTGCCGTGGTTATATTATTGTGCTATTAAATCAAGTTATATCATCACTTTCTCACTACCCAGGAGCGGGACAGATGGGAAAGCGTGGTGGGAGTGCACCAGGAATAATGTTGGCGAGCGTTCCTGGTGCGAGGTGAGGAGAGAGGACTGAGCTCCTTGCAGGTGAGCAGAACAGAGAAAACCACTACAGGGACAGAGAGACGCCTTCCACTTCCTTTTCCCAAGGATATCCATGGTGGCCACGTGGTTTGCTCCCCCGATATCACCCTGCCACTGAGCCCCTCCATGGCCCCTCAATGAGGGCATACTCTTCAAGGTTAATTTTTTCATGCTTCCTCTGTCTATTTTTTAATCTCCAGTGTGATTCCCTAGGGGTAGAGCATAAGAACTGATAATATTTTTTTTTTTTTTTCTGCACAGCTCTCTACACTTTTGAATTCATCTCCCACATCCCAGAAATGAAGGGGCCGAGCCTAAAAAACACTTTCTCAACCCATTCCTTCAGGAAAGGTCTCTGCTGTGATGGCTTAGGAAAATAAACCCATGTTTTGTAGAAAAAATATAGGGAGAAAAATGGCCAAGGGCCCTTGAATCCACATTAAGAATCTTATTGAAGCCAACTGGCTGAAGGATGCCAAGTCAAATTGTGTTGTTGTCCACAGACACTACTTCAACCAGCTTTTTTTTTTTTTTTGAAAATACACTTTCCACTTTTCAAAACAAGCAACAATTAGACTAAATCAGCTTAATCTCCCAGATCCACGCAGTTCTGATCTAAACCACAGATAAAACTGAGCTGATAGGTGCTGAGGATGTTTCGTAATATTAATATGTGGCACTAGACTATAAAGCTTCACGGGAAAGTTCCTGTAATTGGGATTTTTATCCCCTGGAAGTCAGAAAAAATTATTGACAGTTTCTGGGTCCTAAATGCATCACCGTTTCAAGTAAAATAACAAGCTTTGCCCGGGGCTGTAGTTCATGCTATGTGATCACTTGATACTTTGTCTACGTGGCTTCCCTTGGTAGGAGAGAAAGGGAGAGAGACAGCGAGGAGCCTCTGTCGGAGGAGGAGGGAGGCACCAGATCGCTTCACAAGCCATTATTATTTTTATTATATTATTTCAACATCACGATAATTAACGGCTGAACTTCCAAACATGTTTGTGTGAACTCGGCGTGCTGATAAGAACGGCTGCGTAGTGGGTGATTTATATTTGTCCCTGATTTTTTTTAATTTTTTTTTTCTTTTTTTTTCTGCCTGGGTGCTTTAGCAGCAGATTGCTGTTCTCTAACTGCATTACTGTGGGGTAACTGGAAATGTTTTACAGGCAAGTTCTACCATTTAGCATACAGCCGTAATATGGTTCTATTATCCATTTTCAATCAATATTTAACCTTTTCAATAAACAACTTAAGTGTACTAAGCCAGAAGGAGGGAAGCTAATTGCCACATGATATATTTGGTTTCCAGGTATACTCAGCTGGCTAAAGTAAAGTTAATTAGGTTATAGGTAGCACTGCAGCATTTAGAAAAATATATCTTCTGCCTCATAAACCTTTTGTTCAGTCAATAGCATCAACAAATACTTGTGGATGATGCCTGTAACATGATGACCACTGCCTGAAAACCCAGATCGTGCATTTTGCCCTTGCAAAGGGCATCTGTTACCAAATGGCATTATGGAAAATGATGGGAGTGGGTCGTGGACACCACAGATCTCCACATCCATTGTTTTTGTGTTCAGGATCACATTTGTGAGCCCAGCTGCAGGAAAGCCAAGTCCTTGGTGACTCTATAATGTGTAGCAGGGCCCTTTTTTTCTTTTTTTTTTCTTTTTTTTAGAAGATAAACCCCAAGAAATTAAGAGGCTTTATTGTTACACTATAAAAAGCTCATTGTTTATGGTAACTTCACTGAAGCAGCATAAGCTTGAAAATAATGTTGTTCCTAATTAAAGGATGTTATTGTCCACTGTTCATATATGATTTCAGTTCCACTGTACTACTGAGAAACCTTTTTGTTTTGCTATTGTAATGCCCAAAAAACACCAAGTAACTTACAGAGTGCAGTCTGTCCTGGAAAGTCCTACTTTCACCAGTAAACACAACTCTCTTTAAGTAGGTGTTAAGTAGGTATTTTTAATTGAGAAAAATAACATTTAGAATTCACAGTATCAGGGTTAATGAAGAAAGCTCCCCCCCCCCCCAAAAAAAAAAAAGAAAAAAATCTATTTAAAAACAAAGTTAAATTTACCTAGAAATTGTTTCCATACAGTTATTTTATTAGCATTTCACCCATTGCAGATGTATATTTTGTATTTGTTCATCTGATATAATTTTCACTTCCTATAAGGTGAATTTCCAATTTTTTAAAAAAAACCTACTGCTAATAAACTCAGGAAAAAAAAAACATTCTAAGGACCACTTAGAAAATCTTGATAAGAACACCTCTCTTTACTCAGGTGAGCAATTCTGTTCAGCAAAAAAAATGAATGACTGCCACCCATTTGACGGGTGGGAGTCTTTCCCTGGATCAAACTTTAGATCCCTTTGCTGATATGCCAGTGAATGGTGTACAACAGGGATTCCAGGGAAGTCAAATGGCAAGCCAGGCAGCGATTTCAATGAGCCTCAAACTGGGCCCTGAATGATCAACACTGATCTTTATTATTTGAGGGTAATAATGTGCCCCTCTAGTTTACCAAAAGTAGCAGCTCTGAATATGCTATAGTCTCACGAAGACTGAACGAATGCATCTGTCTTCATGAATGGTGATTAAAAAAAAAAATGCAAATCTCCTTACATCTTTTCTTCCTGACATTAGGTCATTGCTTTATGGCCTTCTTTTCATTTGCACATCCATAGTAATTTCTATTTTGGGCCACTATTGAAAATATGAGATTCGCTGGATCCAAATAGACATTCTTATAATAAGCAGATTGTACTGAGCCACAAAAGCTGCAGTATAATAAAACAAATTGTATGAATGTGAGAAGAATGTGTAAAGAAGTTTCATCATATTAAAAAAAAAAAAAAAAAAAAAAAAAGACCAATAACATTAAGATGTTTTGTGCGAGGAAAACACTCCAAGCACTGTTCTTTGTTACTGTATAAAAAGCCTTTTTTCGCAATGGCTGTTCCTTGACACAGAGTCTTTATAGGGGGAATAATTTATTGCCATACCTGTAACTGAAATAATGACTAAATCATTTTAAAAAAAGTCTCATAGCTCCAACAGAGTAAATCTTCTACAACTTGCTGCAGTGCTAATCGTAAGCATGTTATACAGTAAGTTTGCCTGAAGCTAAGTTAAGCAGGCAGATTAGGACTGTAATATAGTATCAGGGCTCATAAATCAAGTGTGCTTGCAGATTTTCTTTCACTTACTGCTCCTTCTTACAGTTCAGACAAGTCATAATTACACATCAGTAGGCATTGTGAACAGAGGAATGAGCTACAACATAACGCACAATAAACCCTGTCATATAAAAGCAAACTGGATAAAATAACAGAAGCAATACTCCATTTTACAACATCACACTAAAGAATTACACCACGCCATTGTGTAATATTCTGATCAATCACCAGCCCATCCACAATTGGCAGTCCCAGGAGGCTAAAATTTACCATTCAAAGAAATTTTCCGTTTGTAATTATTATTATTATTACCGTGATTATTATGATTATAATATATGGTGAATGAGAACTTTAAAAAGCCAGGGGTTCAAAATAAAAAGTGCTCGGCGCAAAATACAATTAAAGGTATTTTCCTGAAGCTTTGCTATGCCTGCAGTCTTTTGACAGGTAATGATGGGGGAGAGGTGAACGACTTTTCATTCATATTTTGTGGGCATTATGACACTGAGCACAGGTACTGTGAGCTATCTCTTTTAAACCAAAGCCATGCTGACTGATGTCTCCTAGTTATTTCAGGGCTTAGAATGAGATCAAAGGTGCTGTGGCTTCAGCGTATGACATTAGCGGAACACTGAAAATGGGATTTGACGAAATGAGAAAATATTGGTTATTTTAATTCTAATCAAATACTCTCAAAAGAATCAGGAGGCAGCAGGTAAATAGCAAAGCCCTGCACAGAGGCCCATATGGGGTTCCTGCTTTCTCCCCCAGAAAATTACCCCACATTTTTCACTTTTTGTACAAAGAGAGCAGATAGCTGCCCCTAATTTCACTCATACAACTGCGAGGCCCTTTTGTTGCCAGATGACTTGTATTGCAGCCCTGTGGTTTGTCCTTTGCTGGATTCCACCTTTGGATAATTTCTCCACATGTGATTATCATCGAGTCCCCCTATTTGTGCCTTGGTTGGAGGATGTTGTAGGTCTGTGCATGGGGAGGTACATGGAGAGGGAGAGGACAATGCTGCTTCCAGAAAGGCAAACTCTTGGAAGACTGGCCAAGGATTCAGCTTGGGTTGTTCAGATAAGTAAAATTTACCCCTGGTAATTACCTCTCACCAGCCTTGACAACATAATATCAACAGAATTCTTTTTTTTTTTTTTTTTTTTCCAAATTAGGTTGTACCCATTAAGATTTACTGCCCTTCTTTTCTGTTTGTGTTGGCATTTATAATCCTAACCAATTTCATGTTTTTTAAAAATGCCCATCCATGTATATGTCTTTAATCCTATTTGCTCCAAATGCTCTAAGCATGGGCAGTATGGCATCTGGAAAAAGAGAGTACCATGGTCCTTCTCTGGTTTACTGGGGAGGGAAAGAAGGGAAAAGAAACCCAGCCAAAAAGAACCCAGTAAATTGAGACTTGAAGATGCACCTCAGTCAGATGGAACCTCCCTTTCCACCTGGTCCTGATCTTTGCTGCATCTCCCTCTGGCTCCCAGTGGCTTAGGTGTGATTTTCCCCAGGACCTGACTGGGAAAGCGTTGATTTTTTTTGTAAGAGAAAGGGTAAACATTTCAATTACATTTTGAGTAAAGGCAGGAAATAGAGGCTTACTTAAGGAACTTTTTATGCCTATAATTTTTCCTTAGAAAATGTAAATGTTAATTTATTGTTAATTTAGAGAAAACAAATTTCTGACCACAGTGCCCTTCTGTGTCCTCACCATCCTTCTCAGGCCACCCTTGACTCTGCATGGTACCCAAGAAGTGCTGTTATGTTTTAACCTCTGCTGTCTTGTCTCTGCAAGTGTAACAGTAATGATTTTACTACTCTGCAAACCATCCCTGTCGCTGCTCTCAAGCTGCAAGTCCCCCACAAGCTTTCGGGCAGAGGGTTCTGGTGGGACAGTGACCACCCTGGTACCAAGTCCACCTTCTGCATTAGAGACATTTGCTTTTTACAGGCGTCAACTGCTCTGTCAGAGCTTCCCACGCACCTCCCTCCATCAGATCTCAAATTCCTGACAGACCAGAATCGATGGTGTCACGCAGCATGAGGGCTGAGGAGCACTGGGATATTCATAAGCCACAGGAAAAGTCATATATTCATAAGCAAATTGCCCCAAACCGTCAGGCTGTTTTCCCCCTAATTTGTAAGATGTATGTTGAACATCCTACTCAATCAACATTATTAAATTATTATTTCTGGAATTATCTGGGAGACGAAAGGCAGGTTTGAAGCTGTGTGTGCAGCAAGTCATTCCAGTGAGGAGGGTGGGAGCACTTTTCCCACTGTGTTGCAGAAGCACCTGGTACCTCAGTCCACTCTGGAGTGCTTGGCTGTGTCCTCAGAGCCCTACTCTATATCCCTACACACATAAACTGCACACATACACTGTATAAAATTCTGCAAAGTTAAATTTAGAGACAAAATTGTCTTACTGCAAGTCACCGTAGTAGGCAAGATTTTGAGTCAGCGTTTCATTCCTGGAGTAAGTCAGTGAGTCTTCTGTGCTGACTGAATTGATATTTCCTGGTGAAGGGACAAGCATTTGTGAAGTACATAAAGATTTGAAAAGACTAAAAAGCAGAGACCAAGTAATTTACTGTTTAATGCTTCTGCTTTACAGACTAGAAGAGGGCAACTTAACCCTTCACAGCAGGGTCACAAATTGTATGTGAGGTGCTAACTTGCTCAAGCACCATTGTTCATCCCTGGAAGTGTCCAAGGCCAGGTTGGATGGGACTTGGAGCACCCTGGTCTAGTGGAAAATGTCCCTGCCCATGGCAGGGTGCAGGAAAAGATGAGCTTTAAGGTCCCTTCCAACCCAAACCATTCTATGATTCTCTGATTATGATCTTTACATACTTCAGTGCAATTTTTGAGGGCAGATGTTCCAGTGTGATGAAGCACAGTGTGTTTTATCCAGGGTGAGGAGGTCACCCAACCAGTTTTTTCTGTGCATTTGCCAACAGAGAGGATCTGCTCGAGTTTTATGATAAAGACAAACATATTAGCAAGCCCAGGAATCAATATTGTTTAAATAGTGTACCAGAAGGTTCACTGTCAATCACTAGTTTCTGAAAGTTGTTCATCCCAACTGTTAGGTGAATACTGAATATATTCACAGAAGTTTGGATCTGTTCATGAATAATTTATGGCGAAAAGAAAAAAAGCAACTGATCAATTTGCAATTAATAATGATTCAGCTTCTCCCACCCTTACTCACACAAAACAACACTTACGGGGTTTACCCTTCTACTGAATCCTTAAAGGGGGTGGAAGCAGACTCTGGGCCTATCTCTGCAATAAATAACGGATCATCTTCTTTTCTAGAAATGCTCTGTGGAAATTTCAAAATGCTTTAGGCTGACCTGTGAAAAATCAACCCCCCACAACAGCCCAAACCTATTGAAATGACTTCATGAGGTACAGTTCCTTGGAAAATCAGACAGTTCCCCTACATGCATCACAAAACTGTTCAAACCCCATTTTTCTTCTCTTTCTCCTTCTACAGCACAAAGAACTCCAGCCTTAGCAACATTCTGACCAACATTTCTCCTCAAAATTCAAGGAAATTAAATTATGTACTTTCATCAGGTGCTTTTGCTCAGGTTCTAAGCTCACACTTTCATGTTCAGCTTCTCTCAAGTAAATTTTTTAAAGCCACTTAAAAGTTTAAATCAGTAATACTATGTAGTAATTCCATTGGGAAAGAGAAAACAATGAATTGCCTGAATTTGGATATTCTGCTGGTTTAGTCACTCTTGAAGGAAGAGAACAGGCGAAATTAAATCAAACTGAACGGGAATTTAAGAATTTAGAGAACAGCCTGCTAAATTGCAGCTACACTCACCAATGAGAAGCAGATTTTAGCCAGGGTGAAAAAAAAGAGATAAGATATTAAAAATCTTACTCTGTCACCGTATTAGAGGACAGCAGAACCTGACTGTTCTGTCAATCTTGCTCAAAGAAAATAGCAATGTTAAACAAATCTGCACATAAAGATTACCACTCCAACAACACTTTTCAGAAACTTGTTCCAAGTTTCTACTTCTTAAGCAAAAATTGTAATTTTCTATTTTTTACATATTTATCTTCATTGAATTTCAAGAAATAAAAATAATAGCCAAGAGAAGCTAGATGATCTCTAACTTCAAGGCTTTTAAAGAATATGTGAGTTCTGCTGTTTTATTCCAGACATTTAAATCATTTGGGCTCTTTTTATTTTATTTTGGTTTGTTTTTTTTTCTTCCACTTTACATTGGGAACAGTGCTGATAGATCCGTTGCTATAAGGTAAGACAATCACCTTCTGGTTGGTAGATATAAACCTACCACCCAACCTGTGAAGAATTAATCCCAAATGGAGTAAAAATTTAATCCAGTAATTCAGAAATGCTAAAATGGAATGGAGAAATTATCCACCTGTGCAGGTTTTCATTGCACGAAACAGGTCAGGTTCTCAGCAACACCACCCATTTCCATCCCATTCCTGGACTCCCAGGCACAAATAAAAGTCCTTTTTTTTCCTCTTCAGAGGACGAATTCAGACCCCACATGTCTGACTGGGCTGAGCTGAACACCTTGTTGGTGCTGAGATTAATGGCACAGATCTCTTCCCTCATTGCCCCAGATGACGTCTCTATGAAATATTGTCACCTGGAAGGATGCAATACACTGCTTTGTGCTGAGATCCCTTCTGTCCTCAGCAATGATCCATCACACAGCAGTTCCTGCTGCTACTGAGTGAAACTTGGCGTTTTCAGTGTTTTCCACCAGGCCTCTTCACACGAGGGCTGCCAGATCAACCCAGCAGAGCTGAATTTCACTAGGCAGGGAAGATTAACCAATATCTCAATTGCCCTTTTGCATTGCAAGATCCCAAATACCCCATCTATTATCACTGCAGAAGGGCATGTCTTGCCACAACAGGTGGTCCTCCAGGGTGATGTTTGCTCAAGCTACAGCAGAAATCATTAGCAAGCTGAACCTAAGCCTTCAGAAGTGAGGAAGGATGCAAAGTTTCAGTAATGAAGTGCACTAGCACAGGATCTCCTAATTCATCTGGAGCCAGAAGTCTGTATCACGTTTTTCTGTGTGCCTATTTTTCATCAAACACCATACAATCTTTACTTGACTATACTGTATATCTTTTCTGCCTAGTGGGAACCCTAATTTGCTTTAAATTGCCAAAGTGCTCATTATGGAATGCTTAGTAGCTAGAGTTTGTACATAATATTTGAAAATCAGCCTTAATTTTTCTGCCTGAGATGAACACTTGGATTTCACAGTAAACATAATCAGAGATTTACACAAACTCGGTGAACCCTGTTTATTATATTTGCCTGGAATAGCTACAAAAGAGGTCAGAGGTCCAATGTCTTCCTGCAGAGACAGATCATGTTCTAGCTGGTACTGAGGAGGAAAAAAACAGTAGGTGATGCTTTAATGAATGGCTTATCATGTGGAACACACCATGTGATAATAGCAGTGCTGGTAAGGAAAGAAGGAAATAAAAAATAGACAGGCTTTTTGCTCAGTTTACATTGCCTGAAAGCTCCCATTTCAACAGGAGCAGATGAAGAGGGTTTATTAAGAATATGCAGTAGAATCTGCAGCAAGTTGAAAGGAGCTTTGAACTTTTTGTTTAAACATTATTTTTGGAATTGCCTGTGAGATGGCATTGCCCTGACTACACAGAGACACGTATCGGAATATTTTGATTTTGTGTGTCAATTTTTGTTATCATTTTTACTGAAGTGACCTTCCCCTAAGAACTCAGTTCTGAAAAAAAAAAAAAAAGAAATGAGGGTCACTGACAGATTATTCCAAACACTAAAGGGATAGTCAATGCACTGAGTTACAACTTGATTTTTGTTTACCAGAGGTTGTCAATTAGGAGCTGTGAAAATGCTTGTTCTCTGAGGCTAAAAATTATGGGGATAGAATGGTCCAGCTCTCCCAAATAAAGCATTTCATCTACATGGCATGGGCCAGATCCACATCTTAAAACTAGGCTTTATAAAGAGCTTACTTCTGAATTACTCTTGTCTTTTGAGAAAGAAGAAACAGGTTCAATACTGAAACAAATCAGTGCCTATCCCCAACTGTGGCTCTCCATTTATTATTTTTAAGCAACTGTTCTGAAATCTTTTTTGTTTGTTTGTTTTTCAAGCAGGAGTCACAAAATTTTCTTTCCACCATTTATCCAGACAAAGAAGGGCTTTGAAAATGCCAAGAAAAATGAAAAATGCCAAGACATGATGGCTCTAATTACTGATAATTTACTGAGCCTGGCCCTGGGATCTCACTTTAAAAAAACCCATAAAATTATGGAATGATTAAGGTTGGTAAAGACCTCCAGGATCATCAGGTCCAACAGACTGAAGAAAGACACAGCAGCTAGTAGGATATTAATATATATATATGTATAAAACTATATCAAAGAATGTTTAGGAATCATGGATTTCTAAGCCCCCTTGAAACCTGAGGACATAAGGTGTCTATGTTGATACAGGTTTGTATTTATTAGAGGAAAAAACCCCAAAGTTGGTCAAATTTAGTATTCATTTATAGAAGTTAACCTCTGGGAAACCAGAACATTCAAATCCCAAATTCCCATGGCCACCTGAACCCTGGTTGCTTGGCTCAGGCTGAAGTGTCACTCCTTCCACTCCTGCCTTGCATCATCAAGAATGATAAGAACTAAATGCCTGAGTTAAGAGCAATTAATTCTCGTTTAGATGGGATAATTCTCATGCAATTAGAACCTCTGGCTGAAGTCTGAATGGAGTGGAGGATATCCATGAGGAGCAGGGGAAGAAAGGGATGGGTAGTGAATCTCCGAACTGCAGATGGGCACTGCAGCCGCCTTCCCTCGTGTACAGGTATCACATTCTTGGTCACCTCTTCCTGGGCCCATTTTAACAGACTACAGCAAATCCTCTCCCTGCTGGTGTACAGGCTGATGGAGAAGCCTCCTCTTTCCCTACTCTTTTGCAAAATGTTGGGAAGAGGCATGATCCGCCCCTAAATGATTCTGTGCTGCTCATCTGTTCCCCTGCCCCTGCCCAGGCTGGGGACACTGCAGAAGGGACTCATCCCAACTTAGCCCTTGGTTACTCATAAAAAGGTGCATTTTTGGTCCTGACCCAACCCTGAGAAAGCAAACCAAACCCCCAGGGAACACAAAGGAGCAGACACAACCTGAGCCAGGGAGCATGGGGTGAGTACAGCCTTGCAAAGTCAGATAAAACACACAACTAAAAGGTAAACTCACATCACCGTTTAAGCTGGGGTTTGATCTGAAATATTCTTTGTGGCTTTGATTTCTGAGACTTTCATCTCTTGCTCAGCAATAAGTTCTACATGAAAGTCTGGTGTTCTGTGTTGTTTTAGAAAGTCACCTGCCAGGATAAATTATTGAAACAGCACCTGCTGATGCCTCTGGAAGCTGTTCCCTGCTGGCTGCAGCTCACAATGTGCAGTGTTATCTTGGGGTAGACAACCTCAGCTCCCCAGCAGTCTCTGGGGGTTGTTGCCATAAAAACAAAGATTCAATGATCCATGTTTATGCAAGGTAAAGCTCCATCAAAAAAAAAAAAAAGGAAGAGGAATGAATCTGGCCTTTCCTCTTTGCAGAACTCAGTAATACAAGTTATGCTACCATCAAAGTCCTCTTACAGGAGTGTCTACAAGAAGTTGACCTCAGTAATGAGTGTAATTAAGATAAATATTTAAAATTCTAGTCTCCTCTCGGTATCAGCGGGGCAAAAGAAATTTGCATTTGGATATCACAGATCAATTAAGAGCTCTTACAACAGAATGTTCAGGTGTGCACAGGTTGTGAGAGCACGTGGCTCTGGATGTGGGAAACAGGCCTTCCAGGTCATTATTTGCCTCCAGCACTTGCTAGACCTGCACATGATCTACAGGGCAGGGGCCACAGAGGAGCCTTTTTCATCCTGCACCAGCCTCCAGGTCTCAGAAAGAGACAATCCAGGAGTTGGTCTCTGAGTTATTTTTTATGTTCATTTTTTAATGGGTGGATTTTTGGAACCCAGCCCTAATTTTTCCTCAAGCACCAGGATATGCACTCAGTCCAGGACTTATATAGCTGAGTGCAGTGCATATTCAGGCAAACACTTCGGTTCACAGATCCAGCACTTGTGGCCACAGCTCCTGCTGCCCCTCCACTCACTAGATTTGGCCTTATGAGGACTTATAGAGATAAACTGAGCTTTGCAAATGTCTTTTAAGCAAATTTAACAAAACAGGAAATAGTTCCAGCCTGTGCAGGTTGGACAATCCTGAATTTGAGGTGTACCTCTTGTCAGCTGGAGTGAATATTTTCAGCTTTCCTTGGAGAGATTCTGTGTCCGAGAATGTCACACCCAACCCCAGGAGGTACCAAAGGGACATTTCCAAAGGAAAAAAAAAGGAACTATGCCATTTTCCTATCCAATTCCTTGCACTTCATACACATTCACATTGATGCCAATATTAAAACAACCAAAGATGTTGAATATTCCCAGATGCCAACGCAAACACTCCCAGATTTCTTCTCTGTGGTCTCCCAAACTGCAGCACTCACACCATGCTGCTCCCACCTGGCTACACCTGGTTGGTTTAGACTCCAGCAGTTCAAGTGTCCCGGGTGGAAGATCAGCCCCAACCAAACTGGAATCACCAACTCCTACCAAACCTTCTCAAGATCCGCTGTGGTCTGGCCTTGAGGGTGGTCTTGGAATCACAGAGAATCATTTAGGTTGGAAAAGACCTCTAAGATTACCAAGTCCAGCCCTTTCCCAGAACTACCAAGACCTTGCTTGTGTCTATCCACAATCCTGCTGTAACACTGGAGAGCATTCTCCAGGAATGCCTTTCTAAGCACTTTTCTCTTAGGCCCATCGACACCCAATTTATATTTTCTTGTCTTGTATTTCGGGGTGAGAATTCTGGGACAGGGACCATCTTTTTATTAGTGTGCCCAGGGCAGTGAGGTCCAGGTTTGCAAATCGGCTTCTGACAGCTTGTTCATATAAAAAATAACTGCAACTACAACAATATATCACACCACTGCTCTGACATAAACTTCTGCCACATCTCAGCTGAGGTTTTTTCGGAAACTTGAAGCAGTAGAGAGGAATCACAGCGCTGAAAAGCAAAAATCTTAGTGGTGATAACACCACACTCAGCCCAGACAACTTTTCACTGAGTTTCCTGTGATACCAGACAGGATTTTGGGTGTTTTTTCCAGCAGATGATCAAGGGCCTGCCTACAACAAATAAATAAAATTCCTCCTGTTATTTACGATGGACGCTTCTAATTTGCTTATTACTTTGCTTATCTATTCATTGAGATAATTATCTGACACCTGCCAACAGCAGATTGTTCTGACAGATTTTTATTGGCTGAGATCAATTTGTTACTTACCATCTGTCCAGCTAAAGGTGGTTTACAGGTCAACAAGCTGGTGAGCTTTGGAAAATCTTAAAATGATCTTGAGCAGTATCCTTCCTGAACTAATTTCATTTTAATCTCCCGTAAAGCACATGAAAGGATGGACTTGAAAATTAGCTTCCAAGCAGAGTGAAGAGAAAATAATTTGCCTTTTTTTACTGTGATCTTGCAGGATCTGTTTCCTGTGAGGTTTTCTAAAATCCCAGACGAACCCACGGGCTGATAAGTTGCTGCATGACACTAAAGACTCTAAAGAATGCAAAGGAAAAGGTTGTATTTGGTCTAACCCCTATGGATGGTGGGAGAAATAAATTCCTCCCAACAAGGCAAAATTTTGATCTATAAGCAGTTCAGGAACTACTCTTCATGGTGACCTTACTTCACTGATGGTGGGGAAGGACTGACTTCCCTCCCACTTAATGTTGGTAGCTGAATATACTGAGAATAATTCCTATGCTGTGTCTTGTGAGGTGCCTCATAAAATCTATTTTGGGTTTGGGTTAAAAGGGACTTCTTTAAAGATCATTTTGTTCCAACCCCCTTCCATGGGCAGGAGCACCTTCCTATAGACCAGGCTGATCAAAGACACATCCAAGTTCATGCTCCTACTCCCAATTCTATTCCATCATTTAACCATTCTGGGAGCTGGGCAGAAACCTTCCCCAGAGTCCCCTAGCCTCTTCTTTCCCCCCTGCAGAATTTCCAGCACAGGTCTGCAAATCCACCTGTGCCACCTGGCAGTGTGTCTCTGCCACACACAGCTCTGATGGATTTATCTGGGGCATTTGTGCTTCACTAACTGAGTCTCTGGGAGAGCTGAAAGGCCTTTACTGTCTGCTGGGAAATTACAGGCCACTGGATTTCTATTTTATATTAAGTGCCAATACTCTAACAACTGTGCTCTCAGTGTTCTTTTGGATCAGAGTTTCTTTTTGCTTCTGTATCCAAAAAGATTTTTTGCCAGAATATGGTGAAAAATTATTTGAATTGTTCATACCAGAAAAGTAACACTCAGATTTTGCTCTAATTTTACTCCTGAGCTGTCTGTGGTAAAACATGAACACTCCCAATACTTTCTGGAACTGGAAGAACATTTTTGATGGTTTTTCAATCCGTTCTGAAAAGGGGAGGGAGCTGACAGCTACCACTGCAGGATGCTTCAAATGAAGCCATTCTAACTTTAAACTTCTCAGGGCTCCAGAAGTGAAAGCGAGCTTTAAATGATAGCACTGGATTACACAGGAGACTTCTTTTCCTCTAAGAAACTCATCCTAGTAGTGCCAGGAGACCTTCCTAATGACTATGGATCATTTAAAGATAATGGCACTGAAGGTCCCCAGGATAGTATTTTGTGTCAGCACATCCTTCTCCAGAACCTTCCCGACTGTCGTGCAAACGCTCAAGATAGTCCTGTTGTGCCCAGATCACTGCTCAGAGGGTAACAGGTCTGTCCTGATAATGGGGTGGAAGGGAAATATCCAGCCAGGGTTTCAGAAACATCCAGAAGTCCTGAAAACTAAACCCCTTCTGTTGGATATGTGGCGACTGTGAACGCCGCAAAACGTCAGTCAGTTTTGTGCGTTGAATATTGCAGCCATTTTAAAAAGAAACATAAAATCATCTCCAGAGCACAGCTCTGTAAGTCAGTCAGAGAGAAAAACTGTTCTGCATTCTGGTGCATGATTTAACCTGAAGTATATATGTATGTTTATAAATATATATTATGTATGGGTTTTCTTTATCCTGAAATTTTCAGATCATGTGGAGTGTCAGGCTGAAATATTATGTGTTAGAGTTGTAAGCTGGAAATAAACTGAAAACAGGTTTTAATGAAAAGACATGAAACAGAGGACAAACTACTGCCTACATTTGTGGCTGTAAAAGGTGCAAATGTAAAACATCTTTCCAAAAGTTGCTCTTTAATTATTTCTGAATGAGTATACCACGACCTTCTTCAAATAACCATGAAATCATCAGTGATTTTTTTCTGAGCTGGTCCTCCAAAAGCCAAGAATTTCCCCAGAATTTCTAAAAGCCTGGTGTTACTCATTATCAGTTTGAGGGAATTGATTCCAGTGGAAATCCAATATGCTCTCTCAAAAATGCTCAGCTGAGATCTTAGGAAAACTCTTGATGACACCTTGTGCAGAGATGGATTGCAACAGGAAATGAAGAGGCCTGAACCCAACTGTTGGAAATCAGTGCCTGTAATTTGACATCTGAATGTGCATTTGGAGGCAGTGACAGCTGTGTGTTCCCAGCACCTGTGGAAACCAGGCTACCTTCCTCGTTAAGCATCCAGAGTCAAACCCTGCTATTGATTTTTTTGGGCTAGGATTTCAATCTACACAAGTGGGCTTTGAGCTTTTTTTTTTTCTTGGCCCGAAGAACTGAGTTAAAAACTCTTTCCAGAATCTCCCCCTGCACGTTTATCATAACCTACTCCACCTCCTGCGTGCCAGCTTAATTTCATTTCAGTTTCCAGTTTGATATGCACCACAGGGATCTCCTTCCCAGGCAAAAGGCAATCTGAGGTGAGAAGAAGAGCATGCTGCCAGCACAGGTATAGACCTGCATAATGGAGCTGTGACACTCTGGAAGAGGCTTTTCATTTTAACAACTTTTTCCGAGTGGGGAGCGAAAGACATAATGCAGATGGCATAATTGAAGTGGGAGAATGAAACATTAAGCATGCACAGAAGGGATTAGAGAGGAAGACTTTTGGGGTTATTTAATTTTGGCTCAGTTGTTATCTAACAGTTTTGCCAGGGAAAAAATGTTAAAGCTCCTTGCAGGTCCAGGAGAAAAAAAACTAAGGGAGATTATTACCTGCCTAGGAGTACGTAAAACCTTGTAAAGCTATCAGATTTGAAAGAATTTATTCTTTATTACGTGATATCATGTTCTACAAAATATCTCTCCTTGCACAGCTCTCACAGGTCCCCTTTCTTCATTTTTATAGACTTGTCAATTCTGGGAATGATCTAATCATGATGAGGATTTAAGGTATGTATATGCATTGTACTGAATGCTAATAATTCATGAGCTCTTGGTTTCAAAGATCTTCTCTGTGAAGCCGTGCAGTTCAAAAAGGAATGTCTAACATAAAAAGGATGCTAAGCCTTATATTTAACACCTAATGAAATCATTAAAGAGCGATCAGGCATGATTGCAAATGTTAATTTATCAGATCTCACACCTGCCACAAGTATGGTGAGCAAAGAAGGGGGTATTTAAATACCTATAAGGTCTCATTAATAGAGGCAGAAAATACAGTGAAGATATTTTAAAGGCTGGCCGTGCTCCTTCAGGGCAAAGAGACCAATTCTGCACAATCTTGCTCAGGGAAAGTCCTTCTAAAATCACAGGGAGTTTTGCCAGAGAAAAGGCTACAGGATCTATTAAAAAAAAAAAAAAAAAAAATCAGGGAAGCTCAGAGCTTTTCTTCTGGATGAGGAGCCCTAGTGTGTGTTACTGACACAACCAAGAGCACGGCGGCTCCCGGAGAGCGCCCCACGCCTGTGGTATCGGTTCCCTCCAGAACTCCAGGAAGAATACATATGAGGATAAGGAACAGCCTCTCTTTATTCCTGTCAGTAGGTTCTGCCTTTGACTCCGCTGATCAATATCAGCCCTGCATTGGTTACTATGGGAATGAGCCTTTCCTGCACTCAATAAACCCCAAGTTCCTTTTTTTACAAAGGTGAGCAAAATACTTTTAAAAGAAGGTTTTATCTGCTTTGTGCCTTGGGGGACTCTGCAGCCATCACTTTAAAGGTGCTTGGACACTTTGAAATGCAGAATATTATGATCTAGCTTTGGGCAAGTAAAGACTTAAAACCATTTGTTTACCCCAGAAATCAATGTCAAATTCATGTAGAAATCCATACACCCCGTGTGCCTCTGCTCTGTGTGTCGCTGGGCTCAGGCCTGTGTGCACACGAGTGTGTCTGTGCCTATGTGTGCTCCACATCAGCAGATACACACAGATAGAAACCTTAATTTGGGTTACCTTAAAGGCTTGAAAACAAGATGCTGAGATAAAAAATATCTCACAATACCTCAGACTCGGCTGAGCTAATTAATCCACCCTTACAACATTCCTGATTATAATACTGGGATAAGGAATAACCTACTTTCCACTTTTATTTATGGTAAGACACTGTTTGATTATAAAATATTTATCCATGCATTAATACATGTTTCTGGTGGCATGGGGTGCCAAGACTATTTGAAATAACGTGTATGGTATTCCCTAAATGGAATGCATTTGAACAGACACAGTGATAGACATGAGCTTGGACCTCTGCATCACCAGTTCAGAGATGTAACCTCTTTAAAGACTTTCCAGGTGAAGCAGAAGAGTGGTACAAACTGCCACAGAAAATGCTGCCAATTACAGCCAATCTGTCATATGTCTGTTCTTGAGACCTCTTGCTAATTGGCTTGAAGGATGTTAAGAAATAGTGAATTAATCCTTTTTTACCCTTTTTGTTCATTTATGTGTAACATGATTTTTTTTTTTCTCATGTGCTAGGAATAAAAATAATGAAAAGTAATGATGATGAATTTCTCAACGTGGAAATAACCATAAAGGACAGAAAGATATTGCAGAAAACTATCTGAGTACCTTCTAGACCACTTCATGGACCAAATATGTTTAAAGGGTAAATGAATAGAAAATTAGTGAAGTCTGTATAGTCAAAGCATACCCTGAGAAAGTGTTCCCTCCTGGGCAAAGGAAACGTTTTCTTGAGCAGAAAAAATTAAATAAAATAAAGTAAAAAAGCCCAACAAACTAGAGATGTTCTAAAGAAATTCACAGCTGAAGTTGTGAAAGAGTTTGTGCAAAACCAGCTTGGAAAGGATGCTCACTTTTGTTTCACAGTTTGCCAAAGTAATGGGACCGGAGTGAGTGCTTAATCAAAGTCAATATTGGCCTGCTGACTCTCAAGAAACGATCTAAAAGTGCTTTGGGGGCTCTTTCTGTGTTCATTATCTTTTCCTGTGTCACTTGGTGTCTCTAATGATAGACGAAGAAGCACTTAAAATGTCTCTGCTCAATTCTCTTCACTACTCAAATCTCAAATTAAATACTTATCAAGACAAAAAAAAAAAAATCATATTTAGGATGAGACTGTGACACGAGGATCTTTTGCAAAACAGCCCAGGATAATTCAGCAGCCCCACTGGATCTCGCATTTAGAGCAGCCTGAAGTATTCAAGTGACTCAGCAACTCAGTGGTGGGTAATTTACAGCTCACTCCTCATTGGGAGCAGAATTTCAAGCTCACCAACTAAAGTGCTTTGCCATCAACCTTTGCTGAATGCAAATGCAGCGTGCCCAGCTCGAGCAGCCCGTGTCAAAACTAGAAGTTGAAAATAAGGGCAAAGCACCCAAACACTTCTCTTTTGGTGGATTGAAAGTAACCCCATTTAACTGGTTGGAATCATCCAAGACTGGAGTCGCTCAAAGCAGGCAGCAACTTCATTTGCAGAGGCAGAAGATGAGGAACATAAAGTGAAAAGCATCGTGATTTTCTAAGCTTTTTAAGAGTGAAGATATCAGATTAAAAGAAATCTTGCCTCTAGACAAAACAGAAATACATATCTTGGAGAAAAAAAAAATCTAACATATCTTGAAGACAAAAGGTATTCATGGAATAAAGTTGCAAAAGATAACATTAACCAGTAGCTGTTTAATTATATAGATACTCACCATGGAAAACTAAAAAGCACAAAGTCTGATTCTCTTATGACAAAAAACCCTCAGTGTTTTAGTGCTCTGCTACACCTATTAGACCTGATTTTAAGTGTCTTACTCAAGAAATTAAATACTTCTTTGAGTATGACAAGGAGCAAAAGAATCCTGGCCCACATCTAAAAAGCAAAAGAACTAATCTGGAAAGACATACTTTTTTGCAATTACCAGTCATATATTACCAAAACATCTCTTTTTAAAAAGAAGTGGACGAATTTCTTTGTTCAATGAAAGCCCAAGGAGAAGATTTATTTCTGTGAGGAAGAATAAAGTTTAGACTTTATGGTAGGAAGGCAGGTATGGTATCACACTTAGGTCAATGGAAGGCTTATCAGGCTAAGAACTTATGGACTTGAACTTAAAGTATCATCTCATGCTAATGCAATATAGTCTGGTTTTGAAGCAAAATGTGTCTGTAATTACCTTTAAATTGATTATAAATTTTCCTCCTGGAAGTAAAACACTAAACCTCAGCGGCAGCAGGAAGACACGCAGCATAAAAACCTGCCCACAGACGTACTTAATCCAGCAGGCATAAAAATACTAATTAAGATAAAACATTATACCAGAGTACCTACAATAAACACAAATTAATAAACCAATCAGAAATGTGAGCACCTTCAGCATGCACCATATAATCCCATGGAGACAAGGAAGGAATGTCTAATGGGAATTTTTTTTAATGGGCCAGATAATTTGGGGCATAACTGGGAAAAGTCTCCATAAAGACCATGGCCTGTAAAAATGAATATATAATTTGTAAGAAATGGTGTTCTTCCATACAGAGAGACCATGGCCTGAGCAGCTTTTGGGCTCCAAGATCTTCCAGAAAGGGATGAGTTTTGTTGGCAACAGCTCAACAGAAGAAGAATTCATAACCATCTCTAGAGACAGTAGGAAGCAGTATTTTCTAAAATTAATTAAAGTAAATTTTCTGCCTTTAAAAATATTTAAACAGAGTAAGCTGTTTCACATAAATACTCTTTGACAGGCATAAAAAGCATTTTCCTAGGGAATTTCAATGTGTTCCACACCACAGTGACCAACCAAGGCTTTGCAAAACATCACCCATGAGGAACTGCTGGAATAAATGCAAAGTTGGATATCCTGACTTCAACCACCAGGAGAGTCTGAAGCAGCTGATGCAGTAAAGCACATGTCCAAAACTGATTTTTGTTTAATTTCTGTTTACCTTCCTGTGTTTATGTGTTTTAAATGAACACTGGCTTTACTTATAAATCCTGAAATTTACATGATTCCAGTTTTAATGCCTCTTTGGATACGCTTAAAGGGACTTCAGATAAATTTATCACATGTACAGAAGCTCACAGGAATTCAGAACTTATACTTTCCTCAATGAGATGCCTCATCCTCACAACCTGAGGGGTTTTTCAGTTCCTCCTTTGGTGGTGGAGGTTATTCTGTCTCTCTGAAATGTCTTTTAAAAGGATTATTTATCTAAATGCCCTTTCCTGGTGGGAAGATCACCATGCCATGGTTCAGACCCAGACTCAGAGAAACTGAAAACCAGAGACTGTCCCTCTTACATGTAGTTAAAATTTGGATTTCTGGGGGGAAAAAGAAAAAAAAAATATAAAAGAAAAAACAAAACCAAGTGGAAAGATAAAGGACCTTTGCTAGGGTTGTATTCACTGTTTGTTCATAAGTCTTTCAGTCACTTATCTTTTCCAGTAGGATAAAAGCTCGAACAGGAATTATGACAATTTTACCCTGGAACTGTTTGTGAGACATCCCGAGAGTGAACATGTGGGACACTCAGGTCTTTATTAGTGCAGCTCCCTGCCTTCAGGACTCTCTCTGACAGGTACATTGTAATCACAGGATAAGAATGACCTCTTTTTCATGCTGTTTCCACCTGCATTCTCACAGTATAAGGGCACCAAGAAAGCAAAATCCTTTTTAAAAATAGTGAGTAGTTAAAGTGTGGAGTCACTACATCCAAAAAGCGTTTATGATTTCAGTGAGCAAATTAAACAGAATATAGCTCTGTTGAAAGCTTAGCACTAACAACATACAAGATATTTAACCTCTTGCTACAGAATTTCTGGTGTTTAAACAGTCATAGCCCATCCTGAACCACAGAGTGAAGAAAGACAGCAGTTTAGTCAAAGTCTTGCGATTTGGAACCTCCTTTTTTCAATCTATGCTTGGATTTTGGGACAAGTTTTCATCTCTTTCTAACCCCTTCTTATTTACCAACTGAGGAAATAATAGAAAATCATCAAGTAAGTTTTTAGACTTGAATATCTGAACGAAAAAACAGTCTGGTGGTTGGACCCTGAAGCCATGCAGGGATTGTTTCTATTGAGTGTCCGATACTTGCTGCTCTCTGGATCCCTGTGCACTTGTTGTTCTGGCCAATATTGTTCATTACTGGGAAGAACTGAGATGAGAAACATCAAAGCATATCGAGCCACTTTAAAAATCGGTTTCCAGTCTGAAATCTCACCATGTCTGGAGAATCTGTGCCCACAAGTAGTCATAGGAGTGATAGAAGATACAATGCTAAGCTGAACCTTCAGCTCTTTAGCTGAAATTCTCTCCAGGTGACTTTCAGACAGCAGTCTCAAGCTGAATGGCTCTCCCTTAGACACCAAGACATTTAAATGAATATACAATGAAGAAAAAGGATAAAGGTTGTTGACTGAAGGAAGATGTGCTAAGAGTGTAGATTTTTTTTTTTCTCTAGAATAATAAAAATGAGAAATTAAATAGCCTTCTTGGCTAAAAACCAATGCAAACAGCCACTACAGAAATTCTTGCAAGCAGGTCTCAGCTCTGTTCTTGAGGAAAACCCCTGCAAGCTAAGAAGCAGTCAAACTTATTCAGAACCCATCTTGGCCAACATAGAAGAAGAGAGAAATCCAGAGAAAGAAGTGGCAAAAAATGTCTGTTAGAAGCTATTTTGGGATGGTCTTTATGCTTCTCAAAGGAATTCTCTTACACATGGCCCAGTTGCAGCTGTGTAACTGCCCAGTGGCTGGAGGTTCTCTTGGTAGATTAGAAAACATGACATTACGAGTAGAAATAATCTCTGTTGGCAGCACAGCAGCTGAGGACAGGCACATTTTGCCCCGTAACGCCCTATTTCGTGTTCACCAGATGCTGTGTCTGTGACCTTGGCCATGGTGAGCCCCGTGGCATGATCCCTGTTGAGTGTCCTGGGTGGATGGTGAGCGGCTCTTCCTCAGCTCAGGCTGGCAAACAGGACCCCTCACACCGCTCTGTGCCCACTCAGTTTCAATATGATTCATACTGATGTTGTTTCCAGGGTTTCCATGGCAAATATGTGTCTACATGTTTGGGTTCTTTTAATAACGACTTGGATCTGCCATCTAAAAAACCCTCCTCGATCCGCGCCTTTCCATTAAAATGTAATTTTTAGTTATTTTCTTTCTTTCTTTTTTTAAAGGAAAATAAAAGGAGAAAAGATTGACATGAAAGTGAGTGCTGGTCAGCTGTTCTTGGCGGGGTTATTTTTACAGTGACTCAGTAGAGCACTGGACGAAATGTCTCATCTGCGTTCCATCTGATGGACATGGGTGTTTTTTGGTGTTTGTAGGTGCTAAAGTTTGTTTGCAAAAGGAATTTAAACAAAACCAAACTAGTTTTCCCCAATATCCCATCCAAAAAACACTAATGAGTGTCGCTGAGGCCTTCAGACATTCCTTCCATGCTTGATTGCTTATGATAAAGTCTCTCCAGAATGAGAAGAGATTCGAAAGACGGATTGACTGGGAAGGCTTCTGTAGCAGTGTTTATTTGGGATATGTGAGGACATGCTCCAAGAGCTCCCTTTGGCTTCCTTGGTTATCACACACACGAAGCCCTGTGCTGACAAACTGGCTTTGCCTCCCTGCTGCTGCATCCAGAGAACCACCAGGATTTGAGCTGGTTTGCTCCATGACACACCAAACTATCAGCCATGAACCAGAATTAAAACTGACCTCCTGGTGGTGTCTAGAGCAGGTGCTACACAACCAGCACTTGGAGGAATTAATCCCATTAGAAATGGAAAGCTTGCCACTGAACCAAAGGAGTTTCTTTTAGGGCAGAGCCTTGAAAATTGCAATCAATCGTGGTTGATAAAAACCCGACTCCACTGTCTGTTCCACAACACCACAAAAGCTTCAGCTGTCAAAGGAAGCTTCTGCCACCCCAGAGGGGCATCCCACAGACTGCCTCCCCACACACACATCTGCAGCACAAGCCATGGGCTGGAGTCAGCTCCATTTCCATGATGTTGAAACAAATTGGGGTGTGGGGAGTGCAGGCTCACCAATGTTTTGTCGTTTTCCCGGGCTCAAGCAGCTGGAGCAGCTGAACACATCATTCTTTCCCTTGCCTGAGAAACATTTACTGCTTGTTACAAAAGGTTTCAGGATGGCATACTGTGTAATGGCTTAGATGACTGAAAACAAATTTAAATATAAGAAATGTGCTGGCTTATTTTTTGCGTGTTGTAAATACTCTTAGGAACGGCATGGGGCCTTATTAAGTTTGAACCTCAGGTCTTTCAACTTCCTCGAGAAAAGAGAACAAATGGTAAAAGCATGAGGAAATAAGTAACCTCTGTGATTTCCCACTTCAGTTCAAGCCCAGAGATTTCTGTCAGTTGTTATTACAGTCATATTTCTTTAACACCTTTAAAAAAGAAACAGCAAGAGAAAGGTTTCAAAGAGAGAGGTTGAGCCAGCTCCGAAAAGTTCTGATTTCTCCAAACATGAGGTAACCCACTGGGCAAGGAAGATCTGTGCTTCCTGCAGACCCCATTGCCAGCTCTTCACCACAGAGAACTTTTGATTATTTTCCAAACTCATATTGAAATCAACTGGGTTAGTCACTTTAAAAAGAGACCCCTCTGTGCTGCTCTGCAACCCTGCAGCCTTTTGTTGGGTTTTGGTTTTTGCACACTCTTACTGCTAGGTATTGAACTGTATAAATACCAACACAAATATTAGCAGAAAAGCTGCAGTAGGACAATAAAGAGATAACTATTGCTATTTTTTTTTTTGATGCAGTTCCACACAATGATACTGTCTTTGCTACAGCTGTTTCCCATATTTTGAAGAGGAAATTGATAAAACCCCTAAGAATCTAAAAGGCATTTATGCTTCAGAACTACCTTCAGAGCATTATTGGGCGGTGGGGGGGGGGTGTATGTTTAGGTAAGGGTGATTATTTTTACACAGAGAAATTAGTACTACTCTGAAAAAGGCAGATGACCTGTCTTTCTATTTTCCAGCATAGACTAATCTAGTAGTTCACTTCAAAAATAGGAACCTTGAAAGTGCTTAGGATTTTGCCAGTGAAATCCCCTTCAAGGTGGAGTCAGCCTGTGGGCAGGAGGTAGCTAGCTCAACCCTGCAGAGCTCTTGGTGTGTCCTGCCAGCTTTTCAGATGGCTTCCCATGTAGCTCAGAGCCCAACTGCAGAGCCTGACAATTCCTCACCCAGCACAGACCTCCTTGCTGGTGCCATGTCTGAGCCACTCCCTCAGGATCTCACGGCACAGGCACAAAGCTGTGAGCAGTGACAGCAGTGGTGAGCCCAAATTAATTTTTGTATATGTAATCATAGAATTATTAAGGCTGGAAAGGACCCCAAAGATCATCAAGTCCAACTTTTGACTGAATACCACCATGACCACCAAACCATGTCATGAAGTGCCACGTCTGCCCATTGTCTGAACCCCTCCAGGAATGGAATATACCAATCACAGAAACACAGAATCACAGAATATCCTGATTAGAGGGCACCCACAAGGATCATCAAAGTCCAACTTCTGGCCTTTCACAGGAAAACCCCAAGAATCACAGCACGTACCTGAGAGCATTGCCCAAACACTCCCTGAGCTCTGGCAGCCTTGGTGCTGTGCCCACTGCCCTGGGGAGCCTGTTCCAGTGCTCAACCACCCTCTGGGGGAAGAACCTTTTCCAAAAATCCAATAAACCTCCCCTGACAGTCATTTGACCATTTTTTTCAGTGAAGAAATGTTTCCTAATATCCAAGCTGAACCTCCACTAGCACAAGTTGAGGCAGTCTCTCCTCATCCTGTGCTGGTTGCCTGGGAGAAGAGGCTGATGCCCATCTCCCTGCAAGCTCCTTTCAGGTAGCTGTAGAGAGTAATATATTTATATATATAATACCTCTGAAAGTGCCTCATTGACATCTGCCTGCAAAAGGCTGTGTAACCCCACTGACAACTTCTCAGTAGCCTACAGGTTTCCACCACAGCTGAAAAAACAACAAAAGGATAGACTGTGAGGATCATGTACCTGGAAAAACCTCAGTCCCACTGTTGAATTTCTATGATACCAAGTTACTTGCCATTCTTTCTGCCAAATTTATGTAAATCCTTTGGTGGCTCAGTGCACTTGGAGGACTGGTCACAGGTTGGATCCTCATATGAAGCATTCACTTAGAGCTGTACTCAGTGATCCTTGTGGATCCCTTCCAACTCAGAAAATCCTGGGATTCTGGGATTCTGACTCTGGGTGGACAGGTTTGATGCTGCCCATCCTGAGGCTCTGCTGGAGGTGAAGTTTTACAGGATCTTTGAAATAATGATGGGGAGCATAGATATCATTTAAATATTGAACCGATAAATACGTTCATCTCAGTTTAGCTGCATAATTCTGCTGACTTTAGTCATGCCTTTTTCACAAAAAGTGAAAGTTTTCTTTGGATCCTGAGGAAGAACAGTGAGCAAAGGAGCACTGGGGATGGTCAAACACCAAGAAATAGGTCTGGGAATATGTTCAGCCACGAATAAACAACTGATAAGATGATTCATTGCTATGCACAGGTGCCTAACATTTGCTGTGTGGGAACACAGGGTGGTGACTGGGTTGTTCATCATGCCACTGAATACAGAAAACTTTCCTGGCTTAATGTTCAGACTGTGTTATCCCCTAATTTTTCATGAAGTGCCATCTCACATTGGAAACTATCAGTTATCCAATAAATGAGTAAGCAAAACCAACTGGCAGATGAGCAATAACTTTCCCTTAAGGATGATCAGCCAATCCCAAAAGTGCTAATCAGAAAAATAATTATTGTTTTTCTGGAGAACACTTACAGGTCCCATCCAGAGGCAGCTTTTTGGTTCATAAGGAGAGGAAAGCCATGCAAAGGGAGCCTGGATATTCTTCAGTAAAATACTGGATGAGAGGGGAGGCCCACTGCAAACCACCACAGTAAACATTGTGCTGGATAAGGATTAAGGCATGACCACAAGTGCTTAAAACAGAGCTGGGAAAGGCTGGGAATGTTGCATCCCCCAACATTACATTAGAAGATGGCAGCTCCCACCGCCTTCTGCATCACTATGGGATTTAAAGTGCTGCAAACACACAATGCACTCCCTAAAACTGATTTCATCTCACTACAAAATGGCCAAGCAAGTGTTGGTGTGCCCCTCACATGGCAGAGCCTGCTGCCTCCATCTCTGAGCACACAGCCGGCTCCAGCTCGGTGCCTCCAGCTCTGCCTCTCTGCTCATGTGTCCATTCTCCCAGACTGACTGTCTTGGAGACAGAGCTCAGTTTTAGTTCAAAACCAGGTAGACAACTCACTCCTTAGAAAAAAAAAAAAAACCAAAATCATCTGCCACTCATGAACATAAATGGAAACCCTAATGATGGGATGATGACAGTTTAGGGGTCTAGGGGCCAAATTCTGCTCTCAGCTACAGTGTTTAGGCTTGGGAATAAATCAGCTGAATCCAGCATGACTCAGAGCAGGATTTGGCTCTAAATATTTTAACTATGGCATGAGTTTGTTGTCCACATGACTGAATTGCCTTAAGAGAATCAGTGCCTCCTCTTTGCCTTTGCCAGTGGGGCCGCAGTGATCCTTGTGTTTGTTTAAGGAACAGGGCGTTCATGCCTCACCTCCTGCATCTGCACATCCTGGCCACTCACCTTCCCCTTTGTCTCGGGTGCTTTGCATGCAGGAGCACTTAACTCTTCTAACAATTAGATTCAAATCTCATGTTTTATTTCTCCGGATTTCCCAATCTCTTGAGGGCTAATTATAAATGTTCTCCAAGAGCTCCACATCAGATGCTGGGGAGTCTGCACGGACACGAGAGACACGAGGCAGGGCAGCTTCATCAAATGCTCTAACTGTGACTAGAGACAGCTTAATAGCAACAAATATATCTGGTTGTCCTTCACAAAGACCTTTTCCCCAGCTGCTTAGAGATACACGTTTATCTCTGGTTCTGCACTGTCAGGAAACAGGTGCTTTTCTATTAATAGACACGAAGCAGCGAGGCAAGGAGAAGGTGCAGCACCATCTGAAAACAGGTGGTCTACAGTTGAACAGTTTATAAACAATAACTAATCACTCAAGACCTGTAGCAGTTTCTAATGAGGACTATAATTACAAGCCAGGTGGCTGTAGTTAGAGGAATACATTGTTTTTAAACAGGTTACTTGACTCAACAGCAGTTTTACGGGAGGCAGGATTGTCTAGAACATATGTTCCCTCTGCCTCTCGTTTCCTTCTTTTTTTTTTTTTTTTTTTTCCTCTCTCTCCCAGTGTATGCAAGTAGGGATGGCTGATGCCTTCCAGTATAAAACCCTGGGTTCTGTCACTTAGGATTCCACTTAGGCTAATTTTTGGAAAAAAATCAGCATAAAAAATTGAGCTATTTTTCGGATTGATGGCAAGGAAAATAAGTTTAATATGTTTATATTTACTATGAGTAAAGTTTAAAATATTATTTCTGCATGTTAGAATATTACAGCAGTGATAGGGATGTTGCTGTGGCAGGTGCCCTACAGAGTTAAAAGAAGTTGAAAAGTGATGAAGGACAACATGCTCAAAGCCTGTTTCTTTAATTTAGTGTTAATTTTAATTTGTCTAATAACAACTCCTTTTCCTAAAATATTTTTAACACTAAAAAACAGGTTTAACTATTTTTTAAAAACCCTGGTGCCTCTCTCCTTTTACTCAAGATTTTGGATGCTGCAGAGACAACATTCTCAATGTCAAGGCAAATTTTACCATTCCACTAAGAATTCACCCAAATATGACCAAGCCACAACCCTTCAAATACACTGAGAATTTGCAGTGAGATTCACAAGAGGTTTCCCATGTAGGGAACGTTTTATTCACCTACCACAATCAGTGCCATTGCTGGAGGCTGCTGGAAAAACCTCATGCTCTGGCTCTGAAGGCTGAGTTGAGCTTATGGAACAGACTGCCCTGCTTGGAGGGGAATGAGGAGATGGAGGGAAAAAGAGGAGATAAAAGTTATATAGAGAAGGATTTGAGGAACTAGGAACAAAAAGGGAAAGTCTAGGTTGCCACAGGAAGGCAAGAGCAAAGACAAGACAGGCAGAGCAAAGGGTGATGAGGTTTCTAGCCAGTAAGGAATATTTCCCTCCCAATCTCAACCCAAAAGAGCTCATTACAATGTTATGTCCACACAGCCTTACTCTGAGGTTGAACTTGTCCCAGGTCAGCCTGGGACTGCTGCTCATTTCTTTGTTATCTGCAGACAACCTGCCAGTTTCTCCACCAGAAAGCAGCTGTTGGGATAGGGAGGAGGCCCCACGTGCTGCACAAGTTGCATTCCAGAGAGCACCTGGCACAACACAGCTCACAAACACAGTGTTGGTAAATCTCCTATTGCAAACTTCTTAAAATACCATTGGTGAAGAGCCTCAGTCTCACCAGCAGCTCCACACAGACAAATAGTGCAGCTACTTTAGAGTCCCAGACTGGTTTGGTTTGGAAGGGACCATAAAGCTCATCTCATTCCAAACCTTTGCTATGGGCAGGGACACCTTCCACGAGCTCAGGTTGCTCCCAGCCCTGTCCAATCTGGCCTTGAATGCTTGCAGGGATGGGGCAGCCACAACTTCTCTGGGCAACCTGTGCCAGGGCCTCACCCCCCTCACAGTCAATAATCTCTTCCTGATACCTAATCTACAAATACCTTCCATCACTTTAAAGCCTTTACCCCTTTTCCCACCATTCATAAACTCAGCTGTGCCACAGCTCTAAATCTTCCAGTTCTGCCAATTCAGAACGGTACCACACGACACAACTTGCAAAATTATTCTTACCCCTTTGTTTATTTGGCAATAATAAAGGAGATCATACAAAGACTACATTAAGGCTCCAGGCTGATTCAAGTTATGTCATTACAGCATCAAGGTTGATCTTGAAGCTTGATTTGAAATGACAGGCTGAAATTAAGCACTTTCTTAAGTGATTTGCTGGATCAGGGCATATGTGCTATGATATGGCAAATCATTCCAAGATCACATATTCATTTTCACAGGGCTTTCAGGTCTGTGCAACTAACACAGTTCCCATGTGCAGAGCCCCTGCCTCACCTGGTGCAAGTTTGGAAGGTGTGCAGTCAATCTGTCAGGGAACCATGAGAGGAATAAAGACTTGCCACCAGTCCTATCCGTGGAAGTGTCCAAGATCAGGTTGGACGGGGCTTGGAGCAACCTGGAAGAGTGGAAGGTGTCCCTCCCCGTGGCAGGGAGTTGGAACAAGAGTTTCTTTCATGTCCCTTTCAACCCAAATCATTTAATGATTTTGTGATTAGAAGACTGAATGACACCCTGGAAAACTGGGTTCTGAGATAGTAAGTGAAGACCATCAAGTCATTCAGGCCAGTTTCCATGAGGAAGAGGTGTGTACCCTTGTCCCCAAGGACCTTTCTGTGCTGAGATGCTGAGTGTCCCCCACTCTGATCATTTCCAGATTTGTAAATTCCCAGCTACACCGAAAATACCTTGATTTGGGCAGTTAATTTATGGGAAGGTTTCCATCCTAATCTTTCTATGCTTCAGCATTGCTGGTCAATAAAACAGGATGATTCATCACAAGGATATTGCACAGCAGATTCATAATTTTGTGGAAGCAACAGTGACACACTCAATAATTTTATATTCAATAATGGGTTTGGATAGTGCCATATAGCAAAGGATTATTGTGAAAGGAAACACAGGAGAGGACTACATTATTCTCAATATGCCCAATTTGCAGTCTATTCAAGCATATTTTCAAGTGATATCAATATCTGGTTCCTACAATGATTACTGGTTTCTAAAGATATACAGAGGGACATGTAATGACTGATGACAATAATACCATATAAAAATATTTTCAGAGCTTGGAAACATGGTTACAATGGTGGAGAGTTGTTTGTTGTTTTATTTTGGTTGTGGTTTTTTGTTGTTTGTTTGTTTGGGGTTTTTTTTAATAGCCTATTTCTAATCCTTACCCTCTTCTTCACCCTTTGGGAAATTCACAGTTTTGGTTTGGGGCAGTTAAAAAAAGCAGGAGACAAACATGGCACTTAACAATTTTTGGTTGATCCTGGAAGACATAGCATCAATTTGTAAGGCTGCTCTCAGGGCTGCAACGAGCCTCCCACAGCAGCACAAGTTCTGGTTTTGGAAAGCTCTTGTGCTTCCTTCTGAGTGCATACAAAGGTCAAAGAGCAGGTTAAATGCTCTATCTACTTTTCAACTTAATTTTTGCCCATTTTGACATCTTTGTTCTCAGAGCTACTACTTTACGTTTCCTCAGGGTGATGGGCATCATTTATTGGAAAATGCCATAGTCTCAAAAAGGACTTATTGGTTTATTTTTTAAAGTTCAAAGAGATTTACCTGTGAAGGTTTTCCACACTCAGGTAAAGGTCTCTTGCCTCAAGTGTGAGACTGAACTAGACCAACTCCAAAAGTCCCTTTTCCCAACTTCTCTATGAGGTTTGTCAAGTCTGGACAATCAGGACTTCTCATAATGATGGAAAGAAAGAAAACTGTGTGTCCATATCTGAATCATGGAATCATTGGAAAAGACCTCTAACATCACCAACTCCAACCATCAGCTCAGCACCACCACCATATTCACCACTAAACCGTGTCCTCAAGTGCCATATCCACACATTTTTGAGTCGCTCTGAGAGATCCTGAGATTCTGTCTCAGCCACTGTTATTTTTCCCCTCCTGCTGACACACAGTGAGAGATGAGTGTCTCCTAAATGTTCATCTGTGCTCCCTTTCCTGCAGTGTGTGCACCCAGTCAGGGAGTGCTGGATAACGCTCTGCCTCTATGAATTGTGAATTCAGGAAGGGCAAATTTGCTGCCTCTGGATTTTTGGATGGGGGTTGAGATGGATTAATTATATGTCAAGAGGGACTTGAGCAATAATAAGTGACTTTATGACTGTCTTTACCACTTGGTGGAAAGGTTACATTTAAAAATTGGCTTTACTGCACTGGATTTTAGGTTAAGTTCAAAATGCAGCTTCCGCTGTTAGAACTGAAGGGTCATATAAAATTCATTGCAATAGAATATTTATAAGTATCTGGGATATTTGTAGGAAACACAATAATGGGAGAATCAGAGCTCACAGATAGAAGGGGGAATTGTTAAATGGCAAATAAAAGCTCCATTTTTCCAGCACTTAACCCTACATATAATAATAATTATTACAAATCTGAGCAATGATTAAATTTCATTCTGAACCCTGGTTAAACGTATGTGAATGGAAAATGATTTTTGTGCTAATAACTTGTGCGCTGTGAGCACTGAGAGGAGGACTGATGTGCATGCACATCACACATCCCAGAGCCTTCCACACGCCAGCGAGGTGCAGGTATTCCTGGAGGAGCTTTGGGGATCGACACGCCTCACTTCCCGTGCCTGGGGAGGACTAAAGTCCTGTTTGTTTACAGCCTCCTCTTTCTAATCACATAATTACAGCTTGGAAGGCAGATATCTGACAAAAGTGAGCAAGGTGAACCCCGCAGCAGCTTTTGTTGCAGCGATTATCTCATCACCCTCTTCTCCTGCGAGGGGCCGGGTGTGTGTTTGTGCAGGGCTATCATTTGCCTGGCTGGCGTGTGCCACCGCAATTATCCCCCTGAAACACAAAAGTAAACCGGCTCTTGCAGAAACACAGGCCATTCAAACGGAGGGGAACAGAGCAGACCTAATTAGCTTTAAGTACCTGTAATCCTAGGAGATTTCACCGCGTGATAAAAGCCAGGGAAAGTCCCTCAGGTATGAGGAACAAGAGCCCGGCCAGGTTGGCGGTGGATCAGGTGTTGTGTGTCAGCTCAGCTGAATGCAGCCTATTGATCCAGAAGTTGCCTGTATTTTCTGCCACAAATTGAATTTAAATTGCTTACATGAAGAAGACATCTGGCAGGTTAAGGTTTACCTGTTTCATATTTCAAAATAATTTTCTCCGCCAGCAAATAGGCAGGGAAGAGCTCTTTTGGAAATAAACCAAGCAAAGCTTTTTTAGAGATGGAGATGTGGTTGTTTGCAATGCCTGAACTTGAAGTAGAGGGTTGACACATGAGGAAATATTTCAAATTATTAAAATAATAAAGCAACTGAGTTTGCACAGGTTATGTATCTGCACCCTACATTCATTCCTTATAAATAAAATGCCTTCTCACTGGATGAAATAATATTTAAAAAAAAAAAAGTATAGCTCTCCTTTGCACAAAAGACTTATTTGGTGGAGAGGAGTCTGTTGGTCATTCAGGGTTTCTTGTTGTTTGTTTGTTTGCCTTTTTGATTTTCCAATTCAAGGCTATTATGATCAATGAAATTACCACTTTATTTGTACGTGGTTACAATTTTTTAGTTGTTTCAGATAGGTCAGTAATCTAAAGTCCCCTGCCCATGGCAGGGGGTTGAAACAAGATAATAATTTTTAAGGTCCCTTTCAACTCAAACCGTTCTATGATTCTACGAAATGCAGGTCACTTACTGGAGGTTGTTTGGAAGAACAAAAACACCTTCAGAATAACAAGGGGCATGGCAGAAACCTCTCAAAAATGTCCTTACATGCCTACTAACTTTTTTTTTTTAATTGTTTTTACTTAATGTGCCTGGTAAACCCCGGCCACAGCTCGTACATCAGCCTGTTTGTCTTCCTCATAAGGCGCCTTAGCTGCTGTTTGGACAACATCCATTTGATAATGAAGCAAGAGGCAGGCTAGACAGCTGCTTTTTTCTCACTCATTTCACTCTGTTATTGGTTAACTTAGTGGAAAAATGTAAATTTTCCAGGGACTTTAGGTTGGAGGTATCCCAGCCAAGGTAGATATGTGCTTGACTTGAGGCCTAATTTAACTCCTGTGTAGTATCGACCGCCTTGGCCCACCGGGGACCCAGAGACCCTTCCTTTGCCAAAGGTAGACAATGGTATGAAAGTAAAGTGTAATAAATGCCCCTGTCCAGTCCCATGTCGATATCCAGCTGCTTTTTTCCCCCCCTCCTTTTCTGCTGTTTTGAGTGCATCAGTATTTCACGTTTATTGTAGTGTGATGAAACACCTTTCAAAATGGCCAGAGGGACACTCAGCAGTAAGGCATTTAGGCAGTACAAATTGGAGTGAACAGGAGGACAGTTAGCAGGGAATATTTCTGAGGTCAAAGCAAGCTGAATTGGAGCTGAATCAGCTAAAAGCAGAGTTTAGAGCTGCAGTACCTACTGCAAAGTAAATATAGATTACATTCCTTAGACGAATTGATCCACTGGAGGATGATAGGTCTTCCAGAAAAAGAGGTTGCTACAAAAGAATTAAGCATTTTACACTGATATATACACAAAGAACCCTTAAGCACAGTGCCCAGAGATGTATCAGCATGACAGTCCATACTTGGCCCTCACATGAATAATTCTCAGTGCACTGCAAGATTTAAGGGTCCAGAATCCAGCACGTTCTTGATTCACATTCTGCCCAGTAAACAAAACATTCAGTTTTAACTGCTCAGCTGAGAAACAGTTCTGACTTAGGCAAGTGGAAAAATCCTAACAGAGAAATTCAGGTGGGAAGGAGTTCTAAGAGATCCCTGGTCAGACCTTCTGCCCCAGCAGGGGCTGCTCTGGGGTCTGACGTGATTACTGAGGGCTTGATCCACTCAGGCCCTGAAAACATCCAAGGATGGAGACAGTACAACTAGAAAAGGTAGAAGGACTTCCAGCTCAAGTCTGTCTTTAATGCTGGTGACTCCGGGAAAAAAAAAGAAGCAGAACCTTGGGTATGAAACCATAGAAGTTTGTCAAGAACAATTTTCAGATTTCCTAAAGAAATGAATAAATTCTTGAAAGAGGGGATACAGTAAATGATTTTGTGAGAGCTCTCCTCTCTCTCCACTGGCCCTGCAAGTGATCTAGATGATAATCTTACATCTCCTGATAAAATTGCAACCATTATGTGCAGAACTATTTGGAATCAGTACTCATGGAGGAACACAGAATTGCAATTGCCACTAAAGGTGCCATCATCTAACAGTCACAAAGAATCACTTAAAACCAGATTATACCAGAAGATCAATGTGAATAAATACACACGGGTCCAAAAAACCTGCCAGAGATATCTCTTCTACATTCCACCACAGGGAATAGGGATCCAAAAGCACAGGGAACCATTCAGAACAGTGATCATGGTGAGGACAGTGGGGATGGCAGTGGCTTCAAACCGAAAGAGAGAAGGTTTAGATCAGAGACTAGGAAGAAATTCTTGGCTCTGAGGGCAGTGAGGCCCTGGTAGAGGTTGACCTGAGAAGCTGTGGCTGCTCCATCCCTGGAAGTGTCCAAGACCAGGTTGGACAGGGCTTGGAGCAACCTAGTCTAGTGGAAGTTGTCCCTGTCCATGGCAAGGGGTGGAAAGAAATGATCTTTAAGGTCCCTTCTCACCTATTTTATAATTCTATGATGATACCTTATGGGGTAAATAAGAAGAAATATAGATCAAAAATATAGACATTTATATAATATATACATTATATATATACAAATTATTATTTTCAAATGAAGAGTTTAATGAACAAATCTATAAAAATACCTTGAAACTATTTTTAAAAATGTCTTGAAAGTATATGTAAATATTTTTCTTTACAAAGATTATGCTAAACTGAGCAAACACTGCAGGCAGTAAGGAGAGGAATTAAACTCAAGGTTCTTCCCAAAGCTAAAGAGCTTGATGAACTTCTGCTGGGTTTATCTGTAAGCACCGATTACCCTTCTCTCTGCACAGTGTCTCACCTTTCTTGAGGCACTACCCAGATGCACATCTGGACTATATCGGGGAGTTCGATTAAACACAGCCACATTTAGAGGTGAATTCTGCCCAGAAAACTTCCCAGTCCTTAAAAAAAAATATTACAAATGGCATTATTTATTTATTGCAGGAGTGTGCAAGGCTACAAGAGTGGTGGCACCATTGCTGTGAATGATTCTTTTGCAAAGGAGAATGCCCAGGATAACGAGTGACACCGGGCTGGGGTTTCAGCAGCACACAGGCAAGGCTAATGGATTTCCACGCTCAGCACTCCTCTGCCAAGAAGCTGACTTTTAATATGGGAAATAGGCCCCTGCTCAGGATGGAGCAGTCCTGGGGAACCTCAGGGGGCCAGGCATCACTGCCAGTTATTTATTTTTTTTGTCAAGCAGGAGGTGTTTTGGAGGCATGTCCACAATGGAGGGTAACATTCTAGGGGGATGGATTTAGCTGGAACCTGCAACTATTTTTCGGAGCTAAACCCACTCACATCCAGGGTAGCACTGGCTTTTAAAAGTCACTGGCAAAACTGGGCTTGATTGGAAGTGGGAGAAAAATCACCAGGAGAGATCAGGTTTATGTTTAGTTCATTTGTTGGTTGTTTTCTATACGAACCTCCTTAGATTTCTCCATTCTGTCCTGAGTGAGTACCCTGAGTTTTCAAGGGTAGGTAACTTTGTGATTACAATACATTTTCCCATTTAAAAGCCATCAGTAAAGTGAATGGGGCTACTCTCCTAAGTGCTTAATGCCTGATGTAAGAGTTGCATGATCTAGTCCAGAAGTAACACAGTTACCTCAATTACTGCAGTCCCACAAGGCCATTCACAGCAGTACTTAGGAAATGTTGGAGGCTCCGGCTCTGGTATTATAAACTCCTCAGGGCAGCATGACTGCACACAGCATCTCATCAGGAGTTAACAAACAAGTCCTCCATGAGACACTAGCCATTTTTTTTTGTGTGTGCTAGGCTCTTATTTATTATTAATTTATTTATTTATTTACATCCAGGAACGATCCCAGCAGCATTAAAAGCTCACGGTCTCACCGTGTCGCTCTCCTAAACCAGCGGGGCACAGCGAGGTGCCCTGTGCACTTTTTGTGCCTTTTTTTTTTTTTTTTTTTAAACATTGTTATCAGGGGAAAAATATGTTTTACCATTTCCCAGGGGGTTCCCTGGGACAGTGTCTCAGTGTGAAAGGGCACCATGGGGCTGCCTCGGACAGTTTTCTTTCAATAAGGTTGGGGTTTTGTTTTGGTTTGTTTTTTTTTTTTGATGTTCCTATTGTAACCACTCTGCTCTGCTGCTTCACTGATTCCCCAGCTGTTCTTCTGCGGTGCCTGAAGTCGACTGCAGAAAATCTGCAGCTGAACAGCTCAGAAATAAGCAGCAGATCACGGTAAGCATGAGAAAACCATGAATACATCTTTCTCTTTGTACATAATGGTTTGATTCTCCGTTGAGTGCTGCAGGAACAACGTGCAGTGTTTGCACCCGTCCTGCACTGGCAGAAATCTCCCTGCAAGGTACCAGCTAGGGGATAATGATGAGACCTCGAGTATCCCACTTCAGAGCTGCTGCAAGGGCTGCAAAACAGTGCAAGAAACTTGCTTTGTTTTGCTGTTAGCAAGCTGTGAAACTCTCCCAGGTATAATTTAGGCTGGACCTTGGTAGAAGGAGTTAATTGTCCTGGGAGCATTGAGCTGTCCCTGACAGTGGTCGACCATCACTCTGTTCCACGAGGGAATGACAAGATTGAAGGCCCTTCCAATTGTTTATCTTTTTCTCTGTGCAATGCCCCAGAAGGCATTATTTCTTGTGTGGCTTCACATGGGGAAAACGAAGCAAATGAAGAAAAAACGTCTTTTCAATGACAGTTGACAATATATCTGCAATGTGCTTCTGCTCAGTTAAAAGTCCTTTTTTAAAACATATATAATAAAAATACATGTATCTCATAAAATGATTCTGCAGGAACGTGAAAGATGTCTTTAAAGTTACTGTGGAATCACAGACAAAATGGAGTGAAAATCCAACAACCAAAAAAAAAAAAATTTCAAAATATATAGAAAAGTCATTTTACCCAAGATGAAAGATTGCCTGCTCTTCCCAAGAAGTCTCTCTAGCTCCTCTTAAGTAGTTTTTCCTTCAAATGATACCAATAAACCCACAGATTTGATATCAGTAAAATTCTTTGCCAACTTTTGCCAACCTACAGTTCATAATTTCTTTTCTGGAAGAGGAGGAGTAGCAAGAGGAACATTTGAAAAAAATAAAAGCATAATGTATGACTACTTCCATCATCAACCCTTTTGATTTCTTCACTTGAAATATTGGAAGCCTGAAGTGTCATTCAGATACATTTGTAAAAAGTAATATGATAAAAATATTAATGACTGAAATATGTGATGAAAACTTGAAACAGGTTTGTTTCATGAAACTCTTTTCTGAAAAATTCGTATTTACCTGCTTCTAATTCTAAAACTAAAAAACTGAACAAGTTTTTCATCTGAATCAATTTTAATCAGTTTGTTTTCGTTTTATCTAGTTAAAGGAATGCAGTAAACTATGTTTCACCCTGTCTGATAACAATGTCATATACAATATAACTCCTGAAGAGATGTGTAAAGTTATTATTTCACTTATATGTTAACCATGTTGTGGTACACATGATCTATCAAATCTTTGCCATATCAATTTTATTGACCTTAAGATTATTTAATATGTATATATTATGTTATTTTTAACTACTCTTGAATATTATCATTTCTAGGTGCACTTCAAATTTTACAAACACCCTTTTTCCACGCAAGAAAAATCTACACCCTTTTTTAGCATCCCTAATGATGACAGGTATTGCCTACACATCTACTGATGGGAACTTCATACACCATCTGCTTAAAACCTGGTTGGATTCAGCTGCATCACTGCTCCACAGACAGGTCCTGCTGCAGCTCAGGGTGGGATTCCTGATTCCCACCCTACGGACCAACAAAGGGAGGCTCAAAGAAGTTCAACAAAATCCTTGAAGGCCCCAGAATGCAGAATCCAAGCAATGCAGCCCTCCTCTTTCAACATCCTGCTGCAGCAAGCAGGTTGTTCCTACCACCCTACAACAGCCCAAACTCACTGTTTCCATGAAAAAAAAAAAATCAATGAAAACAAGGAGCCACCACTTTTTGAGAAGTTTAGAACCCCAGTTTCAGTGTTCCCAGCACAACCACTGCTTCAGTCCCCATTTTTTCTCGCTCAGGGCAATGGAAACTGTAGTTTCTATATTTAATGTATTGAAACTGCCTGGTCTCCAAGGCAGCAGGGGTATCTATATCCACTAGTAGAATACATTTCAGGCTCAATCACTTTGAAAGCCTGGATAATAGAGGAGCGCTTGTACTTTGGATAACAAAGTTATTTCCTTTAACATCAACAAGCTGCTCAGCTAGTAACTGCATCAGGCATTGATTTTGTTAGCCTGTTTGTAAGCACTGTAGGGGCCTTTTTAACCGATAAAACTAAAAAATTTGCAGATCATTCTTCATGTGCTTTATTTCCCAGAGCAGAGCTGACAGGAGAAGCTGTATTAATTTCAGCATGGCTGTTTTGAATGTCAGTGGAACATCTGTAGGACCAGCCCTGGATCTGTCGACTTCAACCTCCCTGTTTTAAGATAGATGGAAGCCTGAACTTACATCTCCAGCCAAATTTTGTACCTGGTTCCTATTGGGATTGTAAATGTGCAATCGCTTCCCAGACTTGCTGCTTAGATCCATGCTAATGGTTTGAACATGCAACTGGATTCAGATGTGGGCTTCTTCCCTCTATACTCAACTTTATGTATTTCAGTGGGCCAAATATCTGCCTATTTACTCATTTGTCACTACCAAGTGCTAAATTAAAAGTACCAGAAGCTACTGGTTATATATTCCCTGGCCATATTTTACTTTTTCTTGAAAGAACTGCTTGATCTCCATTTTTCCCTTACATCATGAGCTCCCTCTGAACAGCAGCACCGCAGTGCTCGGCACACCCCCCCTCCTGCCCCTCACCATCTAACTCCTGTTATCAGCAACGGGAACCAGGCATGCCCAGCAAAATGAAAGCAGATCCCTCAGTGTAAACTTTTTTGACAGAAGTGTTTGTAACAACTTTTCAAAAAAAAAAAAAAACACCAAACCCGTGTCTCGTTTATTTTCCCCTTTCTTCCTCCCAGCTTTCTGTCAGTCATCAATCGAACAGGAGACAACTCATTTCATTTCTGTGACACACAATGATGGACTTGTGTTACAACCCTGACTTATTTTGAGAACTTCAATTTCTCAAGCTGAAAGCCTGAATGTCCCATGCTTGGAAGGGCTATTGATCTGATGTAGATGGACAGCTCAAGAGGAACTGATACATTCCTTACAGCAATTTTTTTTTCTGACCACTACATAATGTAGACTTTCTGCTTGTTTGTTGACATCTAAAAACTTTGATTCTGCGATTTAACTGATACTCTTTTGCTGTTTCTACTCAATATTTCCCTGTACCATTTGATGTAGGAGTTATTTATTATCTACTACCTGGAATGGAAAAGCTGCTTGGCTGTGATAAAATGTACGAATTCATGAGGCGGCGGGAACCTATAAATGCACACCACAATAGTGCAGCTGCAAATGTGGGGCGCTTCCAGATCCTAATCCTTCCTGGTGCCTTGTTCCTGAAAGGAACAACATAATGTCACCATGAAACAGGTGATATTGGCCCTCCTGGGACAGGAGGGACCGCCCGCTACAAGCAGCACCGACCACCTCATGTTTGAGCACAGATGGAACAAAAGCTCGTAGCACAATTTAATCAAAAAGAGGCTAATTTTGCTTCAAAGCAGGATAAATGCCAGATATCCATGTCTTTTTCCTTTATGTGTGTTTTCCCCAGCTTTGCCTCAGCTCCCCTGTGTTTCTTCTGCGTGGACAGCAGGTACCTGTCAAGGGTGGGGACGTCACGGCGATGGCAGAGCCCCAGCACCGCGCTCTTGGCTGTCTGCAGGTCACAGGAAACAATTCATTCCACTCCTAATGATTTATATAATTTCTTTGGACTCCCTCCTGGCTTATGAGGCTTTCTGCTTTTTCTATTATAGCCTAGAGAACCAAAGCAGAGTCTTTTACAAACCAGGGGGCAGCTCCTCAGCCAAGGTAGCTCTTTGTGGCAGAACCAGTCTGTGTTAATACCAGCCCAGAATCAGTCCCAGAGTTTCATTACCAGCCTTGCCTTTAAAGGAGGGTCTCCTTCTCCTCCAGGACTAATTTAGAGCAATGAAAATTAAACTGCATCTCATCTAATAGTCAAAAAGATCTGCAGAAATTGTCCTCGTTTAAATACCAGTTCGACCCTTTTCTGTCACAGCAGGGTAGTGTATCCATGTTTTTTTTGTTCTAAAAGCCAAATACTATTCAAACAAAAGAGTCACTTCCACGTTAATTAGATGAAAAAAAAAAAAAGAGGGGGGAAAAAGAGAAAGAAAAATACCACACAAGAAAAAGAAACTAAAAAGGATACTAAAGCATTTTTTGAGAACTTAGTTTGTGCAACCAAAGCATCATGTGGTTTTAAACCTTTACTCTGTGCACAGAGTCAGACTTCATTCTTTGATTTGGTGCACAGGATCACAGTTTGTTATGACTATAATGATTATAATTTTGTTGACATTTGAACAAAATAAGACAAGAATTAGGAATGGAGGTAAACAAGGTTTCTTCAGAAAAAGATCTGTGATTCAGCTGATGGGAAGATAATGTGAGCACCTAAGAGTGCTAAAAAATCCCTAAATTACTTGCCCCACTCCAAAATCTCTCTGTGTTATCAGTGGGTTCTTTATTTGTGTTAAATTCATGGTGAACTAAGAACAAAGAATATTGGGCTCTTGGGGTATTCAGGACAAGCACATTTTTAATCATAATTGTTTAGGAATGATGGGGGGAGAGTTCTCTGCTGGTTTAATCCTTGCACCAGCAAATTCCAGCTGCTCACAACTGGTTAGTCCTGAGTCCCTCTTGGGCATTTATGTGCCCCTTCCAACCTGGGCTGGGAGAATTTATTACCAAAACTCAATGTTATGGGGTAGCAAGGCCTTGGAAAACTGATGCAGTCCAATCTTCTCAAGCTTCTTTCACAGAGTGACCTGTATTTAAATATCTCTCCCTTTTCTTCCCATCACAAAACCACCACCTCATGCACAAAATCCCACATAGTATCTGTCACTGGCACCTCAGAGGAGTAAAGTATTTTGCAGAGAGTTCAGTATTTTCCTATTAATAGCTTCTTCCCTTTCCTGCTGGAAGATAGTGGGGGCTTGGGTCAAGGCAGCTTTGTAATTCCCATCTTGGAAGGCCAGACACATCCCTCCCAGCTGCTCATGCCACGAGCACAGTCACCTCTCAACATGAAAAACCCTTTTTCCCTGGTGAGAAGTAGCAATACTCCCAGCTTTTCCCCTTGGAGGCACTTTTCCCTTCTTCTTCCCACCCATCACTTGTTATCCTGGATGGCCAAGGTACGAAAGGAACCTTGGCAAGGCGTCATTTCTGACAGCCCCTGTGAAGCCATCCCTCCACAATATGGAAAAATAATAATAATTAAAAAAAATGAAAAAAAGGGGGAAAAAAAAAAAGGTGGAAATTCCTGGTTAAAGCCTCTGCCTGTACAAAAAGCATAACAGCTTGTCTGAACTGCAGCACGATGACTATTGCTGTTAATGCTTCCAATGACATCATTGTTTTCCAAATTACAGAGTGCAGGAGACTGGCTAGGGAAGCTGAAGGGAAGAAGCTGAAGGCAGGGAGGGTTTAAAGGACATCAGAAGCAAAAGATGTTTCTTTAGATCATCTTCCTTATTTCACTGATTCCTTTATGTACTCACATTTGGGGCTTTTTTACAGGAAAACATCCAGATAATTAAACCTTAAGTGCCACCAGACTCACCTCAGATCCCTCTGTAACTTTGCTGCTCCCATTTCTGTTCACCCACCCCCTGCACTGTTACTTTTGTGTGCCCAGTCAATCTCCCAGCTTTCAACCAAAGTGATTTTTGAAGTAAATATTGAGCCATGAGGCACAAAAAGCATTACTAAAGCACAAATGCATCACTAAAATACAAATGCATTACAGCTATTGCATTTTCACCTTACATAAATACGAGGAGCTTTTGTCAAGGTTTCTGTTTCAGAAATCCAGGCTGTTTACTGCTTGGGCACTCAAAGGGGTTTTTTTTCCTTCCTTTTAGGCTCTAGGAAGATTGACAAGCTGCTTTTCCAGGTGCTGGAATAGTGCAGAGCAATTGAACCGTACTCATGGATGGTGGCCATCTAACTCATGTGGCCAACAGTGTGTGTTTTCCTTTTTGGCAGTGCTTTTGTTCCAGGTGGAATAGTCTTTCATCCTCATAAAGGAAATTCCTGTTTGTCTCACTCTCAGGTAATGGTCTATAACCATATGGCTGAAGTAAAATATAGAACCTATATGCATATATATATATATATATATATATATACATGGTTACACTTTTTAATGCACGACACACACCCATGCTGCCTTCTAAGTTAATTCAAGAAAAAATAAGGGCATTTTTTCCCCTCCTGCTAATGCCAGAAAGCCCCAGCAGAGCTGCAGGAGAGAGAACTTTTACAACACAGACGCTCCAGACCAGGTTCCAGCTGTCGGAATTTTATGTCCTTGAGATACTTCTGGAATAACAAAGTGTCATGCACGTCCCTGCCAGTACACGAGATCAGCACATGAGATCAGAGGTACAGATGTTGCCTCCACATCCACCCACTGGCATCTTATTATCAGTTTAGTTCGGATCCTCCACCCATTCCCAGCCAACCAGGAAGTCAGGAGTTGTAATTTGTGAGAATGAGCTGTATAGCAACCATTTATCTGAAGAAAACAAACCTCTGCTGGCAGAAACTTAGGAGGCAAATGAGAATCTTATGAAGGTTTTCTGTCTTGGCACACGTAGGTAAGGAGCAGGGAATGCTGTGATTACACAGTCCCACGAGCAGTGGGACTTAGAGGTGAAGGAAGGGACAGGGGTTAGAATTGGACACACTAAAAATTGTTTTAATTGACCAACAAAGACGGTGATCGGTCAAAGGTTGGACTCGACGATCTTGGAGGACTTTTCCAGCCTTAATGATTCTATGATCCTATTTCCTGATTGTTTTGGGGAAGGGACATCACAGACCAATGCACCTCATTTCCTTCACCCTTTTCCCTGTTAAAAAACCAGGTGTTGAGTGCAAATTCAGGCTTGTGGGTGCTATTAAATAGGGAAATAGCCACACCATGGCTATTTCCACGGAGGCAGAGGGTGGTCAACCTCTGCCTGCACCAGCAGGGACCAGCACTGCCAGACAGCCAGGCCTTTCATTTAGGAACTGATGAGCATTAGTCACCAGGGCCAGGAAGGAGATCCCTTGATATCTCAGGCCCTCAATGGATTTCCAGCAGATGTGTTATTTCTACTCATTTAACTTGTCAATCTTATCAGCACCACGCAGGGCATATAAACTTATAGAGAGGGAAACAAGCTTGGGAGGAAGGACTGAGTCAGGATTTGTGCTGTATTGTTAATTACTCAGACAATAAATCCAGGAAGAAGGTGAGTTTGGATTCCTTGTCGTGCAGGCTGGTATTCTGGCAACTGGGGAAAGACATCTGCTGAGCCCAGCCCTGTGCTGTCTGTGTGGATGATCACACCTTTCTAATGAGCATCCTAAAGCCCTTCCTGAGCAGAATGAGCCTAGCTTAGCTCTAGTCCCCTCCCACGGCTTTGGGGACCAAGAGGTTAAACAGCTCAGAGGAGCTGCTGAGCTGGGTCTGGTTGGGCTGAGCCCTGGGATCCTGGTCCCTGTGAGGTGCTGGAGCAGAAGGTGGGCCCAGCTCAACCATCCCCACACCCCTGAACTCCCCAAAGGAGGAAGGACAGGAATCTGCCTGTTATGTTTTTCCTCCTTTGCTGCAATTATGATTCCTTGCTTAAGTTTCCAATCTTTAATTGGGTTGGAAAATTACAGTCACAGCACAGGGGGGAGAGAAAAAAAAAATCCTAGCTACTCTGCCTGACTCAAGCGTCTGTTTTCATTTACTACCCCATGCTCCTGAGTTACTTTGTTAGCTAGAAGAAAATAAGGATATGTTGAATTAAAAAGATGTTCTGCCCTTGCTGGCTGCTCTGCCTCTCCATGTGCATAGCGAGGTGCCCAGGACTGCCTCTGCAGGGGAGTTTGGCCCGAGTAGCTTCATGTAGGAGGTGATATAAATAGATAAAAGCCTCACTCATGGAATACAAACTTATTTCTGCATCTACCTTCCTCACTGGCACACAATGTAATGCAATCTCTGTGGCTCTTTCTTGCCAGGGAGGCCCACTCACAAGTTTTCTGTTGAGCACAGCTATTAATGTCGCACTTTTGTTCCCAGGGAAAAAAAAGAAAAAAAAAAAAGTGCCACTACAGAGAAAACTGCTCAAGTTTCTATTGCACAACCCACAAATTCCAAACCCTGTACTTGCTTAATCAAGTTCTCTGGTGCAATTAAGCAAACCAGGGAGGGTTAAATGTGGGTTCTCTCACACCTGCCTCCCCACTGGCAGGAGCAGAGAGAGAATATTTCTAATAAGGGAGCTCACTCTTGCTTGGAGTTCAAAAACCGTTCACCTGATGGTAATGAAGGAGGCCAATTTAGCTTAAATCCCCCCTAAAAGAGGGGGAAAAGGGTCAGGAACCTGCTCACAGAGCAGTACAGAGCAATCCTGTGCTGGTCTACTTTAAGAGGTTTGAAGTGCATCAGTGATGCAAAGCTGAATTCAGAAAAATGCAGCCTGGGACTGCTGTGCTGTGTGCAGCTCTTCCCAAAAGCAGCTTCAAAAATACCAGTTCAGACATAGAAAATTTAAGTTTAAATTAATAATAATAACAACAAGCTTCCGTTTTAACCTCAGAATCTTTCTCTCTTTTTTTTTTTTTTTCCTCAGTAAGTTCTGAGAATGTCACACCTTGGAGGGTAAATCCTGGAGTTTGCTAAGTGCAAAGGTTTGGACTATTTACAGGCTATCAAATGGAACAGGCAGGTTTTAGCACCTAAGCTGGTGCTTCTTTGCTGAGCAGTGACAGCACTCAAAAACAGAGCTATTGCCTGATCCAGCCCAAGTGCCAGTGAGAGCTGCTCACATTTAATGCCAAATCAGGCTCTCACTCCTGACCATGGACTCTTTCTGACTTCAGATGGCAGCATATGATCCATAAATCCTGATGGGTTCCTATAGTTTAACATATATCCGTGCTGATATCCATGGGCTGCCTTCTGCTGAAGCCAAAAGGATTCCATGGTTATAACCCAAGTCAAACCATTGCTTCATAAATATCCCACTGCACCCTTAAAATACACAGGCCATGTATAAACTGGCTTCCTGTTAAAAAAAAAAAAAAAAGAAAAAAGAAAAAGGCATCATTTACCAACCCTTTTCTCATTTTAGAAAATCACTAGACACGTTTGGGGACTGATAGACTTGGCTCAGCTACACAGATCTCTCAGGGAGCATCGAGGCTCCAGTGTGACTTCTAGTTCAGAAAAAAAAAAAAAATTAAAATAAGCCACATGCTTAAAGAAATTCAATTTAATTACTGTCTTATGGTGAAGTCTACAGTGGTAGAGTGAGAGGGATGTTACCTTTCATTCACGACACTCAAGCACAACAGTGGTAGCTCTCTTATTAGAGCTTTTTTGAACATCTTTCTCGTGGGAAAATTGTGCCAAAGCCAGAACCCAAATATCTCTTACCTTGGTCCCTTGGCAGACCAGGCAGTCCCAGGAGCAACTCCCCCATGCACACCTTTCACCTCAAAAATCAAGCCAGTGCTACTCTTTTTCCCTTTTATCATCATTAAAATCATCCTCAGTTAGGAGAAAATGCAGTTCAGTCCTGTGACATCCCATGAAATTATGAAGCACTGCCTCTGAGCTCAAAAAAAAAAAAAAAAAAAAGGAGGCACTCATTTATTTTCAATCTGAGGCCATTGATAATCACCTGTGTGTTAGGATTTGTTTAGTGCACTGAAAATCACAAAGTTCATCCTAAAGTGCCAGCACAGGCTTCCATTAATCTCCAGCTCAGTCCCTTAAAGGAGGAAGTAACAACTCTGTAATGATAAGGCTCGTGGCAGCAGCCACAGTGCTTGAAGGTCTGTTCTTGTAAAGAAAATTTTTCAATTAGTTAAAGAAGCCAGGAGCATCGGCTTTCAAAAAAAGAGCTTCCTTATGAATCTTTGATCTCTCTCACTGTACCATGTTTCTCATGAAAGACAGTCGTAGTGGCACTGTTTAAATAACATCTACAAAACAGTTCAATTTGCAAATCAGTAGGATTACAGTTTCCTTTGGAATCTTTATTTAAATGAAGCAGCGAGAATGAGCTGTTAAATTAAGGGCTTGTCTATGAGAGTTGTGGCCCACTAGAAGTGGCCAATACTTGAGAATAACAGGAGGAAAAAAAAAACACACATGATTCATGCAAACTGAAGGCAGGAAAAAAAAAAAAAAGCCAATTTAAAATGCCTGATCTCAGTTCTGGTCCTAGAGTCTCTAAACCAAATTGACTTGTTCAGGCAAGTTACCCACCTCCTTAAGCATCTGTAATTAGTGTTTTTATCTTGGGGGTGTGCTCTTTATTAAACTTTGATAAAAGTAAGCCCAGAAGCTGGGTATGTCCAGTTGTCCCTGCTGGAGAAGTGACAAGACTGGAGGTGTCCTGATGACTATCTGACAATGAGTCACCAAACCAGACCTTGCTGTTTGTAAGTGGTGTTGCAGGTCCCCAGTCTGGGCTGCTGGCCCCATCCATGTTCCTCATTCCTTACTCCATCCTAATGAAGTCATACAATCACAGAATGGTGTGAGTTGGAAGGACCATCTCATTCCACCCCCTTGCCGTGGGCAGGGACACCTTCCACTATCCCAGGCTGTTCCAAACTGGCCTTGAACATTTCCAGGGGTGGGGCAGCCAGAGTTTCACTTGTCTTGCCCTCACTCTCCTCCATCCAGGGTGATGTTTCCTATTGTCCCAAACCCCTTTCCAAGAGATGTCCCCAAAAGCCTGAAGCTTCTTCAGCAGGGCTTGTAAGGAGGCCAAACCCTGTTGTTCCCTGACTCCAACTTTTAAAAGCCCAGACAACCACGGATCCTCCCTCTCTCCCACTGCAACAGGAGCACATCCATCTGATCAGAGATTTAGGAGTTATTACTGCTACTGCAAAGTGTGATGGCAGAGGTTACATTCCAAAAATGTAAATGTCACTGGATTACATAATCATCACTTTATAATATATATATATATGTGTGTGTGAGATTCAAATTCCCAACATGCTCCTTCGGATTATCTATGTTTTCCAGTGCTCCTGTGGTTGGTAAAGTGGGAACAGATAGCTCCTGATCACTCAGTAAGGGGCAGAAATGCCTCACTCAAGATCTGAGAGCCAAGGATTTATTTTTATTATTTTTTTTAATGACAAAAATGCCAACTAGATGTAGGATTTGTCAGTGTTTATGGTAAAAATACACCAGAGCATAAGCGCATATTTCATCATAAAAAAAAAATTGCATCTTGAAAGCATTTTTGACAGGGTTCCACTTTACAAGTTAATGGCAACATCAGAGGTACAGGAGTCCTGGAATAAATGGAAAATTGGCTCCAAATATTAAAGACAGAGAGCAAGAAACCAAGAAAAGCATAGTCATAGATGGATGATACTGCTTTGGCAGGCAAGGTAAACAGTGAGGAAACACACTGCCAGATGCAAAAAGACTTAGATCATTAAAAGGGAAAGAGATGAAAAAACCATTCAGCACAAATAAATTAGAACAGTATCACCAATATTGTCTGTCAGCATTTCTGCTATAAATCCTGGTTTGCAGGAGTGTATTCCACAGCTGAAAAAAATATCTCCCGAATGGAACTTGTCCTGCCAGATTCCTGGCCTGGATTATCATGGATTTGTCTTCTCTAAGTTTTGTGAGACATAAATGGAAATTTAATTTGGATTCACAGTCATTCAGCTCATACACTCAGTGCAGCAACACTGGCTGGTGTTACCTGGAGTCTAAAGAAACCTTCAATAATTATTTTTTTCCCTTCTAGAAATAGCAATAAAATGTTAGAGCTTAATTTGGGTGCTTTACATTTTATAACAACACTTATTTCAAAATTATTCAATGTACCTTCAGTAAAAAATGTTAAGATGGGGCAAGAGAGAGCTGATGGTGCCTGATATGCAAATAATTTAAATTTGAAAGGGATGTCTGACCATATCCTACTTAAACTATCAACAATACATGTCCTTCATAATACTTGACAGAATAAAGACTGATCTGAAGTCCAACCTCCAGTGGATAAGTCTAAGGAGCAGCAAGTTTCAATAAATTTGTGTAGTGTTTTGTAAGAAAAACTAGTACTTAAAAAGAGTAAAATGAAGCAAAACAAAATGAAACAAAATAGAACAAACCAAACCAATATAAAATAAAAATAAAATGAAATAAAATAAAGTAACATAAAATAAATATAAAATAAAAATAAAAATAATGAAAATAAAAATAAATATAAAAATAAATAAAACAAGTGGCTAAAAAAACCCCAACAAACAAACCAAAAAATAACCAAACATAAAAAAATGTGATTTAATAATTCACACCATTTTAGTTTTTAATCTGACCATCAATAGAATAACATTTGACTTATTTTACTGCAGGAATTCTGCAGGATAAACTATTATCTTCTACTGAAAGCTGCAGCATTTTAGGCTGATATTATAGATTTTTCTTCAGCAGCCTGTTTTGATACACTAGACACAAAGGATTTCAAGAGATTTGTCAGTGTAAAATTGAATTAAGTACAAACTGTTTAAATAATTGTATGTGTACTGTAAAGTGCCTTTGAAAAATAAGGCTCCAGCTCTGGATGTGCTGGTAAAGATGAGAAATTCCGAGCTGGGAGCAGGTCGTGCCCTCTGGTCCATGGTGCGCATCGCTGCTGCCTTTGGAAATTCAGCTCCTTCACCTGTCCCCCTGATGGGATGAAGACAGTGGGAGGAAGATAAATTGCTCTTCATAAAAGAGATTAGGCCAGAAGAACAGAAGGAAAAACGAAGCCCAAACAAACTATCTGGGAGGAGAGAGGGTGTGTTTACTGCTGACTGTGGTACTTCACCGCTCCTCTGTCGGTTTGTTTTGTCTTCTGGGTGAGTTTTGTGTCCCTAAACCATCACCTCTTGTATAAATGAGGTCTTCTAGAGGGGGGTTCTTGTGTTCCTGTACCGGTGACTCAGCCAATAAGTGGTTTGGATGTGGGGTTTTCCTCATCCTGTCATTGTAACTCACATTTCTTAGCGAGGCTTTGTCAGAGATTTGACTCACAGGCTAAACTGGAACATGTCTGTAAATGGGTTTAATACACTACCTTTTTTCTTTTTACTTATTTACTTAGCTGCAAGAAAATACACACCAGTTCTCAGTAACTGAAAGAAATAAAAACCCAGCCTGCACCCTGGATCTTCCCAATGAACTGAGTGACACACAAAACCTGAGGAACCCCTAAGCCACCAGGCAGAGAGTCCTTAATCCTGGCATATGGATGTGCTACACACAGCAGAGCCACCAAGAAGTGGAAGTACTGAACTTGTTATGTATTTTTCCAAGGAATATTAATTTTTTTTTTTCCTGCCCATGTTGGGTTCCTGAAGAATGAGTTTTGCAGTGCTGCAGCTCCCAAGGAGGCTTCATTCCCTCCTGGTGGGCCTGTAACACACCTTGGAATAATATCAGCAGGCACTTAACGTTGGCACTGGGAGCTCCCACAGGTACAGAGAAAGCAGATGGAAAAATAAGCACTGAACTGCAATAAAATACTGGGGAGATAAAACATTGTTTTGAAAGTAGGGATTGAATGCACCAAAGGAAAGAGGAAAGGCAAAAGCAGCAGCTCACAGCTCTGAGAAGGGGGAAACAAACAGAAACAGGTTCTTTTCTTGCTTTCCAGCTCTTTGCTTCCACATAACCCTTGTTTTCCAGCTTCCACTCTGCCTTGTTCAAATGTTTCAGCTCTCCAGCTCTTTCAATGAACTCCACACACATCCACAGAGCTCTGTACAAATCAGGAAAGCCTGTTGCACATTCAGATCCTTGCTTTCTGCTGGGAAATGTGGCGTCCAACAGGAGCAAATCTGAGTGTGAAACAAGGTAAGTAAAACCTTCTTAAAACACTGACTTCCTCAGGCCACAATTTCCCACCAGGGTCTACCTGCTCAGGGATCTATCCCTGCTGTCACAGTCCAGTGGGTCTGGAGAATGGGTGGTCAGCCCTTCTGAGATGGCCCCAAACCCACAAAACAAGGAGTTTTCCAAGGCACCTGGGCCTTGGCACCTCGTTTGTTCCTTCCCTCAATGCTTTCTACTTTCATTATTCTGCTTTCTGCTTTTTTAAGGCATAGGCCACATATATCTGTGATATCCTATGATATCTTCTTAATCCAGCTTCAATGGACACGAGAAAGGAGTTAAACAGATTCACGCTTTGGAAGAATTGTTGAGAAAATTCCTACATTATGAAGGTGTTGACAGCAATACCTTTAAATTACACTCTGATTCACAGAATCATAGAATCCTTAGATTCACAGAATCATTAGAATCATAGATTTGTGCTGAACTGGCATGGTAATGCTCACTGCTGGACACTAATTTTTCTTTGCTTACTATTTATACATCTGAGAGGCTAAATAAGTTTTCTGCCTGCTTTTTTATCCTTTATTGGTAGACATTTATCCTGGAAGAAATATTTTTTTTTTTTCCTCCTGAAATCTCTTATCCAGAAACTGTTTTCTGTTTCTGTTCCATTACTTCATGTCCCCATAACATAAATTACAACTTAAAAAAAAAAAAAATCCCTCTTTGAATTTCTCTTTAACTCGTATTTGCTGTATCTCCAAAATGAGAAATTTTTTTTAAATAAATATTTTCCTTTAATCCATGATAACTGAACAGACGTTTGCTAAATGAAGCCAACAGACATGAGAAGATTCGTTAAGTATTTGAGTTTTCTGACACTGCAGATTGGAAGGGAGCAGCTGGGGGCTTTGCCAAAGACAGGACTTTGAATTTTATTTCTCCTCATACCAGCAATCTATGGAATTGAGGAGTTATAGCAACCATACATCTCATTCCAGACTTTTTCAGCATTACACTGTGCCCTTTCCCACCATACACATCACCCTCCAAAGCAGATAACATAGGTCATGGCTTAAAAATGCAAGAAACATCTCAAATATTAAAAATTATACACAGCAGTAACATTGAATTGATAACTTTTCTTTCAACAGTCCCTGAACAATAATAACAACTGGAAAACGATGGCACACATTCATTCCAGCTTCTTAAAACCTTAAGCTTCTGAAATCAGAGGCTTCATATTAGCATTGAATACAGCAACATTCTGATTTAAATTATTGACAGCCTGAACTAAATTAGTTAGTGTCTCATCTAGTTTCAACAGTCTGCTATTCATTGAGTCGTTCAGCTGTTGGATGGATTCCATCAACATCTCCTGAACACACTTTTTTTTTTCTTTTTTTTTTTTAAGCCAATCTGCTGCTCTCTGGTTCCTTTCTGACACTTCCACCCCTCTCTAATATGATGTTCCCTGAGTTATCACCCCTCATCTCCACATGCTTGTTCTCCATCATCTTCACTTTCAGCTCTTATTTTGCGTTTTCCTCCCATCTCCTTGTTATTTATTGTGTTCCCTATCGACTCCTGTGACATGCAACTCACCAAAAGACTGATGCTTATTGTGCTTTGACAGGTTTTAATTGTTTCTTCACGATCACAACCGGAAAGGATTCACTGTCACTGTCCCAAAATTGTGTTTTGACGCTCCAGTGACTTTGCACTGAGCAACTCAGAAGGAAAAAAGGCACAAGACTGAGGGAAAGGTACAGGAATTTCCCCTCATTCTAAAAACCTTGTAAAAATTGAGTAATTCCTTCTTGGTTACTCTTCTTCTCCCTGTACTTTGCACCTCCTGGTGCCTCCTCACGATCTCACCCATGTGCTGTGGCCCCCCACAACTTCACTACTCTGCTGGCAGGGTGTTACAGGGTGGAAAGGGTGGTTAAGTGGGGATAAAAGGCGAGGTGGAAGCTGGGAGAACACAGGAGAACACCTTTGTGAAGGACATATCGAGACATTAAGCTTTCTGAGCCCTGGTAAAAAAAAACCCCTTTGGAAAAAGCCTTTCCAACCAGTCCAAAGATCTGTTTGTGTACATGTTGATGTGCAAGAACAGCAGGACATCATGTTCTTCCCATCCCAAACGCATTTTCATCTCTGTTAAAAATTACGACGCCTTTCCTGCTCTTATTTCAGAATTACTGGTCTCCAGGTCCCCATGTATCCTCCTAAGTGACATTATTTCAGCTCCCACTCCCACTGTAACAGCTTTTCCTCTGCATAAACCCACAGATGCAGACTTCAGTGGAGGTGCAGAGGCTCAGATAACAAACTCCTACTCCAGAGGCTCAGATAACAAACTCCAACCCGAGGCAGCCTCCAGACCTGTCACTGTGAGTTCTGGATACCTTTGTCATTCCCAAATCACTACTCTTTATTCTAATTTCACTTATAAATCAGCCACCAGTTTTAGGCTGGGATAGAAGCTAAGAAAGGCAGTTTGAAAATCAGATTGCAGATGAGGAGGGAAGAGGAGGAACCAGCAAGATTGGTAAATTAATTCTTATATTCTATTTATCAAACAGGAAAAAAAAATCTATGTTAAGGACGGTGTATATGGCCAAAAAACTACCATCAATAATGCAGAACATATCAGGTTTTGCTGAGTTGCTCTTGTGTCCCAATCCTGTCCAACTGTTTTTTTCTGACTTAAAAAGACACACAGTTGCTGGTGAAGGAATGAAAAGGTGATTCTACCCCTCTTCTCCACTCTGGTGAGACCCCACCTGCTGTGCTGCCTCCAGCTCTGGGGTCCCCAGCACAGGAAGGACATGGAGCTGCTGGAGCAAGTCCAGAGGATCCCACTAAAATGATTAGGGAGATGAAGCAGCTCTGCTGTGGCTGCCCCATCCCTGGAAGGGTCCAAGGCCAGGTTGGAGCAACCTGGGCTGATGGAAGGTACCCTGCCCATTCCAGAGGGTGGAATGAGATGAGCTTTCAGGTCCCTTCCAACCCAAGCATTCTTTGATTCATTCTATGATTCTATGAAAATGTGATCTGTGGACTCTGCACATTGTGCTTTCCTTGGCTCTAGCTCTGGGTCATCTTCTTGATTTAGGGTCCCTCAGAGCCCTAAAGCAAATCTTACCCTAAAACTGCCTGATTGATACTCACATTGTTTAGAGCTGGACCAATATAATATGAAGAAGAACCCCCAAAACAGATACATCCATAATTCCAGTGCATTTCTGGATGGCTGAGTGAAGGTGTTAATCCCCTATGTAGAGCCATTAGAAAAGAATTCATTATTCTGCCCAGTGAGTTATCCCTCTATTAAACGTTAGGAAGAATTAGGTTAATATTTACAGTCAGCTATTTGTTATGTTAAAGAGGTATTTGCCAAATCTTCAGCACCTCCACCACATGCTCAAAATCATACTTTAAATGAAGTAATTCTGAATTAAACAAGTGTGCTGGTACTACTAGTGGGATTTATAGTAACCAATAACAGTCTAAGAATGTATTTCACAGATTGCTTCTTTATATTGCAAAATTAATAGAGTTTTATATCTGAAGAAACAAATCTGCACATTAAAAATCAATGTTTCTCATGATACACACTTGGTATTATTTCTGGGAATGCTACAGCTGGCATGCACAGCCTAGTTAAAATATTATAATTTACTTGACTGCATGCATAGTCGATTTGCAGTCAAAACTGCCACTTACTACATGGGAGGAAAAACAATGACTTCCATGCTACTGGAAACATCAAAAGGTACTTTTTGCACTACTCCCCCTCAAAACCTCCTGGGAAAAGCCCTGACTCATAAGCTTTCCACTGGTTACTAGAGTGCTTCTTAGGTTTGGATAGAAAAAAAAAAAAAAAATCATATTTTGCTACAGTACCTCCACTGAAAAATCCTCAACAAGCAGAATGGATTGAAAAATTCAAGCATGACTAAAAAGTACATTCCCCACTAGTCAGTGAATTTTGCTCCCTATTTGTCACTGCCACCTTGGAGAGCGGTGAGCATTAATAATGCATGGGTGCTAGGAATGTATTAGCAACTAACCTTGCGAAGAAAATCAACTGGGGACCCAGAAGAGCTGTTAAAAAAAAAAAGAAAAAAAAGGGAAAGAAAAAAGAAAAAAGAAAAAAAAAAAAGAAACAAAGTCAGAGCTCTCTGGTATCCTCTTATTTATTGAAGAGGTTTTGGGAGAAGTGTCAGGGACGGTGGGCTCTATGCATCACCGCAAACTAAGGCTGGAAGTCTCTGGAATGGGGTCGTAATTGAGTTCATTGATCACATTCAGGGGCTGACCCACCCCCACCCAGGAAGCTCCCCAGCACCATGCACTCTCCAGCAGAAATACCCCAGCAGGTCAAGGATATTTACACAAAGTGGTGGTTGGAGCAGGAATGTCTTCGTTAAACACGTGTTTTTAAGGAAAACCCTAATTCTGCTCTTAGAGGAGTTGCAGTTCTTTTGCATATGTTAATTGTGATCAAGTTTTCTTGGAAATTAATGAGCATTCCATGTTTGCCAACCAATTTTTTTTCTAGGATAGGGCCAGTGAGGTTGGTGGAAAAACCTTTACCTTCTCCTACTTCAACTGCACCATCCCAATCACTGGACTACAACTACAGCTCTTCAAACATGGTTATTTTTATCTTTGATTTTATAGTGACATGATAACATATGGATTCGATTCTGGTTTTGAAACTCTTCAGTCCTTTCAAATCCAAGTACCCAAAGATATCCAGTACCCCAGGAAAATATCCTGCTTCCTAAAATAAACCAGGTTTACCATTACATTTCTATAGTTTGAAACAATTTGTACACTAAGCTGATCTATCCTGCTGTTAGACTTGGCAGTAATGGTTTCACTTATATATTTATGTCCTGCCATCTCCTTTTAATATATATTGTTTATATTCCAAGGCCTATTTACTGGTATAACAATCATTACAAGTTTTACATGGAATACAGTTGCTTTTTGTGTTATTAGCCAAAACAAATATTGTGTTTAAATCCACCTTATTGATTCACTTTCCCAGTGAATGTACCCAACTCGTCGATAGAGATAGAGAGGATTGTTCATAAGGTATGCAAAAAAAAAGAGGGAAAATAGCATGATTTTCCTTTTCCTTTCTGCTGGAAAAAATGAAAAAAAAAAAAACAACAACCACATTTCCTCTGTTTGCCTTATGAAGAAAAAAAATGCCCCAGAATTTTCTGTGCAGATCCACCCTCCTTCTCCTGAAATAATCAGAACGACCTGATGCTCCCAGCAAAACTATTTGCTTTGTAACTCCTCAGTTATATTTTTAGTTACCCATTGCAGACCTTCATGCAATTAATTCATTAAGCTCATTATGACTTAATGTTGCATCCCAAATTCAAAGTTCTATATATACAATTTAATCTTTGGTCATTTTTTATTAAGATGAGCTTTGAACGAGCCATATTCCCCAGCAGAAGGATTGGGCCAACTCCCTAATTAAATGCTGCAGCCTGTGGATAAGCTGGAAACCTTACTGTGACACAATCCTCCTGTTTTTCACCTGCTTCCCTAATACTTATCAACTAATTCATGCCATTCTTCTAATCTTTATTTCATGTTGAAGACAAAATAAAGTTAAAAGACACCTGCTGGTAGATAGATTTTCCACTGAACATGCTTACACAGGCCTTTAGGAAAACTACATTCTGGCATCCTAAGAGGATCACATGATTAAGATCTGAAGATTGAGAAGAGAATTGGTTCAGTACCAGTTTCCCATTCTCATTACAATTGTTCTCCTGAGAAATGAGCAATTTTTCACCATTGTTTTCTTGATGCAACATCCTTTGTTGAATTTCAGTGTATTTTTTTTTGCCATCTTTCTTTCTTTATCCCTTCTCCTTTTCTTCTCCCTTCTAAACCTCCCTATGTATGCCACAGTCGTTTAATTTTTGTTATGGAAATGATTAAAGTTTTATTTTGTTTTGGTTTGTTTCATTTATCTCCCAGGAGTTTTTTTAGGGTGATAGTCACTCTGTAAATGAATGTAAAAATGCTTTTGTCAGATTAGCCTGCATATTAACTGGTAAACTGCTTGTTATTTCGCTCTGATGTTACATTCACAACAGGATAACAGTTTTGATCCTGTTATGCAAAAATTTACATTATAAATTAGGAGGCATATTTCACACTTTTTTATCTTGGGCAGATTCCTAATGTAGCCATTAGGTGTTAGAGGGAAAAAATGGAGATAAGGCAAATTCCACGAGCTCAGCTCATGTTAGATTCAGCAGGCACAAACTCAGACCAAACATAGTGACACCTTTCTTGTAAGAACTCAATCTGGGTGATGTCTGACCAAACTCAAGAAATTCTGAGCTTGACAAACCCTAGGAATAAAACTCGCTTGTGGAATGCAAAATATCTTGGGCTGAAGGCATTTTTTGTACTCTTCTTTTTTTTTTTTCTTTCAACTGCATCCTAATATTTCTTAGTTAAAGGCAGATTTTCAAGAGGTTAATGTCTTTCTCTTCATTCATTTACTTAGTTTCTGAGCAAGCCTGAAATCAGTCAGATAAACTGTTTGTGGGATTTGGTTTATATTATATCCAACAATCTTAGCACTGCAAGGCTTCTTTAATTTTACAGGTTTTTAGAGCATTGTCATAAACTCTGATTCTGAGTTGACAAATCAGTGCCTACTAAAGATATTTAAGCTCACTGAATATCACAGGTGACTTAATGGTGCAACTTTTAAAACACCTCAGAAGGAGTGCCACCTTAAGAAGATTCCAATTTGCTTTCAGAAGAACATTTTGTATCAACGTACCCAGCACAATCTGATAGGATCCAGCAGCAATCATCAATCAACATGACAAGCTCAAAGGGACGCTCCTGTAAACCAGACCCACGGGGGAGGAGAGGAGCTTCAAGTGAGACCAGAGAAGGTTTTTGGAGGTTGCGTTCAAAATGCTGATCCCCCTTCGCCATCAAACCACCACCCAACATCCAGACACCTGCCACTGGCACATGGCACACTTTTTGACAGTGTTATCCCTTGGAAACCTGCAGTTTGATTTATGTGCTGGTGGGGTCAGACCTTTCTCTGGCCAGATGGTCAGAGCTGGTCCCCCCCAGGACTTGCTGTGTCACAGCCACAGGGCTCGGTTCACAATTTAAATCCCTTGAGGGGGGAAAACAGGAGATCATTAAAGTGATGGTTTGCTATGGGAGTGGGGATCTGATTTTCAGCCCCTTGTCACTGCATCTTAGAATCACGGAGCAATTTAGGTGGGAAAACACCGCTGAGGTCACCAAGTCCAACTATCAACCTAACACTGACAAGTCCACCACTAAACCACGTCCCTAAGTGCCACATCTTGACTCTAAACCAAACATTACTGTGAAAAGGTAGGATTTCTTCTGCTAAAAACATGCTTAGTTGAGGAAAAAAAAATCAAAAACAAACAAACAAAAAACACCCCCCCAAAAATAAAAAAACACAAAAAAACCCCCACCCCTCAAAAAAAAATCCAACAAAAAAATTCCCAGAAAACAAACCAAACAAAAAAAACCCACACAAAACAAACAAAAAAACAAAAACAAAACAAAAAACAAAAACAAAACACAAAACAAACAAAACAAAAAAAAAACCAAAAAACCCAAACAAACAAAAAACCCCCCAAAACCAAAACCAAAACCAAACAAAACAAAAACAAAAAATTCCCCCAAACAAAACCTAGCCAATGAACAACAAAGAAAGGAAGGAGAAAAAAAAGGTCAGGAATTGCACCTCTTCAACTGTGTTTTGAGTTTTATCACAATGGGCCATAGACTCCCATGTTCAGTTTCCATCTTTTTACCTCCCTCTTTCTCCCCAGTTTCAGTCTTCTTTTCTATACACAACATTTTCAGCTCTACACGAGTCAGGTCCTGCTGTGGGACTCCAGCTTTTGGCCTCTGTGTTGATACACATATATATTAAAAAGTGTATTTTGAATTCCTGTGGTCTAAAGCAATGCAAAGAGAACACTCTTCCAGGTTCGTGGGGATGGTTGTAAGAGTCACTCTGGCCTCAGAAAGGGTTTTGCTCAACAGGGAACTTTCTTCTGGGTTATAAGGAATTTCTTTGAGAAGACCATCTCAGAATTTTCTCTCTACAATATCCTGATTTTGGCTTTTCAGGATAAAGTGAAGGGTGTTTTCACTCCATGGTTTTCCGAGGTACTGGTGATTGCTGGACTCACCATTCCAAGCCTGAGATAAGTCCCAGAACAGAAAGACCAACTTATAACTTTTCTTAGACAAGTAAGAATGAGACTTTTTTTCTTTTTCATAGAAACCTGGAATGGTTTGGATGGGAAGGGACCTTGAAGATTATCCAGTTCCACTCCCTGCCATGGGCAGGGACACCTTCCACTATCCCAGGTTGCTCCAAGCCCCGTCCAACCTGGCCTTGGACACTTCCAGGGATGGGGCAGCCACAGCTTCTCTGGGCAACCTGTGCCAGGGCCTCACCAGCCTCACAGGGAGGAATTCCTTCCTAATATCCCATCTAACTCTGCCCTCTGGCAGTGGGAAACCATTCCCCTTTGTCCTGTCACTCCAGGCCAATGACATTTTCTACTGTAGAAAAAAATATGTGAGCACATGAAAACGGTTTGGGAGGGAGGCACTTGAAGAAGGGAAGAGTAAAAGTGCAAGACAGGTGGGACAGGTATGAGAAAATGGGTTTGTAACCATAAAAGCAGCTTTTAATCACTTTTACTACTGCATTTGTGTACACACACCAATACAGAGTAAGTTGCTCCTACTGCAACAGGGCCAGAAGCTCCACCAACCTGGTTGCTCATACTGGAGCAGCTCATTGCTGAATTTCCCTGACACAGCTCTTGCAGATGTGCATGTTCACATAAAACACACCATGAAAAGCCTCCATACAGCTCTTTCTCCTCCCTGTGTATGATATTCCCTACACAAGTCCAGTGGAAAGACCCCAGATTACTCCTCTGGGACTGAGATCAGGGCTTTTATACCCTCCTTGCAGTATCCCAGCTACGTGTTCACACACATATTTACTCATTAATCAATAAAAAAGGAAAAAAAAAAAAACCACAACCAAATTTAAAACATTTGAAACAGCATAACATGGACCCATTCACAAATATTCACTGTCTGTCCCGAGACAGAGTCAAAACACACAACACTCTCTATTCTCTTGACCTCACAAAATCTTGCCATAGCCATTATAAACTCCAGCCAATTTTTTTTTATTTTATTTTTTTTGTAGGAATGGAATTTACAGATTACAAAAATGGTTTGCTCGAGTCATCACCATTCCTTTGAACTCTGAGGCCATTTGAATTTGATCCTGACCAGGCTGACCATAAACCATTCTGTTTGGATAATAGAGGAAATGGAACAGTTTGTCTCGAGTAACCTTATAATAAACTGTAGCTCAGTAGTTATGAATTACAACTAAAACAGCCAAAAAAAAAAAAAGATGTATCTATGTGTGTGTACTTTATATATATGTACATACACACATAAATACATGCTCAACTTCATGCCAACAGAAGTGAATGAGTGAAGAGCATTGGCAGTGCTAACATTATTTTTTTAAATTAACAAACTTCATCTACTTGTTCATTATATTTTTATTGTATTAATAAAATATGGCTCATTTAGATGAGCTTGATAAATAAAAACCTATAAACTGTCTGTTCATAATTCACTATAATCTACGTTCAAAGTTATGTGGATTAGTCACAACTAATAAAGTTCCAAAATATATTTTATTTGGATTTTAAAGTTTTGCAATGTATTTTTCATAAAATCATTGGAGAGTGGAGTGTCATGTACAACTTTGCTCCAAAGTCCTAAAACTCATCTGAGCAAAACCAAAATGTTTTTTGGTACCGCATTCAGCAAAAATAGCTGAGATTTGGGACTCTCAGAGAAACAGGAAAGGAAAAGGGGTATCTATGGGTGTTACATAGAAAATTCCCCATGGGTATCCCATTTGTTTGGTGCCTGGAGGGTTTCACAGCCTATGAGAGGACAGAAGGTGCAACATTTTCCCTTTGGAAGCAAGCACAGCAAAGCCTAAAAACATTACAACAGCTAAAGCCAGCAAGAACTGATTGAATTTACACCCAAAATTCTGAGTTTCACCAACATGGACTTAGATGCTTAAACCTAAACTCTGCTCCTCAGATGCTTAATTGACTTTTCAACACGACTTCAGCAACGTGAAGCTGTGAATTCAAAGAGGTAGAAGTGGAGGAATATGTCCAAGCTTTGGAAAGTTGTGTGTGCTCTGGTTTGAGGGTTCAGGGTTGTGCACTCTGGGTGGCTGAAGGATGAGCAGAAGTGGGGCAGGACTCTCTCACTCAGCATTTCCCATCAATTCCCTTGGAGACAGACAATTTTGAGCAGAATGACGAGTTTAACCTCTGGAGATTGTGATTTTTTTTCTATGCACACACTGTGCCAGGAGCTGGGCAGAGATTGGGGTCCCCTTGGTGGCCACATCCCTAAATTCAGCAGTAGTTCTGGCAGCCCTGGATGAGAGGACACACATCAATCCACTTAGAGAGTTCCCCCACACTGTTTAAGAGGAGTCTCGAGGAAAGGAGATGGGAGAGACCAGGTGGAACCCAGTGACCAAAGTTAAACCCTTCTGATCCTGCAAGGCTAACTATGAAAAATTTTGTGTGGCATCATTTGCCAAACAGAGATTTTAAGCCTTTCCAGTTCTCCAGCTTGCTGCACATCAGAGGAAATTAAAAGCAAAGAAAAAACAACCACCCAAACTCTGTGTGTCCCAAAGCAGGGATCAAGAGTCCATCAAAAATAGTCATCTATCAAAGGAGATGACTGTTAACTAAAGATTCAGGCAGAGGCTCCCAGGGAGCTCCCATCCCAGTGCTGTTTCCCAGATTTCCCAGCAACCACAAAGTTCCTGGACCTTGGGTACAGCACATGGAAATACCCAGTGGCTGCACAGCACGTTGTAAAACATCTTGTTTTAGTCCCTGGTTTTAGGTGATGATGGGAATAGAAGAACTGAGTCACCAAAGCCTAGAGAGAAGAGCTGGAACAATGCAACAGTTATACAATTTGAGGTCGTTTCTCTTTTTTCCTATAAGAAATAAGCTGATTTTTCTTTGCTGTCATTCACTGCCCAGCACCATTCAAGCCCTGCTTACACATGACGAGTTTATGAATGAAGAAATATCTGAATTCAAAACACTGCATCAGATTAAGAGATGATCAATGTCTGAAAATTTGTGCATTATTCATTAATTGCCTTTTGAGTTGATTATTCACCGATTGCTATTAATTATTCCCCTCTTGGAAAAAGCTTCAATGATCTAATCAAGAAGAGACAGGGGGAAATATGTTAGGGGATCAACAGTGTACACCAAGAACCAAGAATGAATAGAAATAGCCAACAGGAAAAATAAGTGAACACCTACAGCTACTGTTTGTGAAGTATCTAAAAATAACTGGGCATTCACAGAAATCAGGAATGGTTCCCAAACATAAAAAATGTTTACCAGAAGATTGTGTATAATGAGCAATTTTACCAGCTATTCAGCACTGATCCAAGGAATTCTCTGATTCAGAAAATGACACTTTGAGCAAAGGGGCATTTGAAGACTGAGAAAGACTATTTTGACAAGGAATATCTGGAAAGAAGCAGAATTTAGTATAAACTTATCTAATGTTAAGAATATTAGAAAGCTCAGCTGTCCTGAGTCCTGGGTGTCTGAGAACAAGACGAGAGGGAGAGGTTTGTTCCTGATAGAGAGAAAAGGCGGTTTCTGAGGCATCCAGAAGCTGATTCTAATCCCCACTTTAATTAAAGAGGAGCAAGTTCTTCACACTGCATCTGCTAGACTTCCCTGGCAGGACCAGCTGCTCATCTTCCTGACTTCCATCATCACAAGAATTTTCCCAGTGCCAAGAGGAGACCAAGGGGGAGGGCAGGAGGCAGGGAAAGGACTGTTTTCGTTCCAAACTGAAGCTTTTTATAAACTTCAAATATTGCAACTTTTCCTCTAGTTGCTCAGAAGCAGTTTTATTCCAAGTGCCTGCACATAACCATAATTCATATCATTCCATAAAACCTCATTTCCAGAACCCTGAACAGGGTGGGTTTTCTTTTTTTTTTTTTTAGTCTAAGAGAACTAAGCCTAAAGTGTCTAATAAGACGTGACCTAATGAAAAACAATATTGTTCCAACACAGCGTTTGCATTTTCCTGCAGACAACACTCATCAGGTAGATAATAACATTTTATGCTGGGAAATAAGAAGACTTTCCTAAAGTAAAAAAGCCTATAATCTTCCATAATTTGGTACAGAAGAAAAGACATTATACCAAGGAAATGCATCTTGGCAAACCAGGCTATGATTAAAGGTAGTCACTGGTACTTGTGATCATTTCTTAACCTTAAGCTTTAACTGTCCTCCAAGTTGAGTTTTTTGGTAACCTAGTAGTTTATGGTTAGAACATATCTTGATAGCAATCCAAAGTCATCCTGAAACACACAAGTGGCTCACATTCTCTAGCAGATAATTGAATTCAGGCACAAGCTTTCTGTCAGATCTCTACAAAAATAAAGTGCATCACGAAAATCTAGAGACAGGGCTGAGAAGACCATCATCCAAAATAAGAGCAAAGGGGTTGCTCCACAGAAAATGATTTCTCCCAAATTGTAGTCTATTTCATATTAAACAATTGGCAAAAGGACTCACAGTATTCTAGCATTTCTAGAATCTGTATTTTCCTAGCATTTATAATTTCATCTTAATTGGCCAGAAATGCTTTTTCCTTTCAATTGACACACACTGTAACTCTTCCCTGCAAAATTATCATGACAATACACCAGCACAGGCACAGAAACCCTTCCTGTTCCTGACCACAATGATAATGTTTGATGAAAGAATGAAACTATTTTACTTGCCTGTCCTTCCCCCTGCACAAAACCACCCCAAACCAGCACTTTTTCGTGGCAGCTGGATCAGCAGGATTTTTTTATCACTGATAAAATCATCTTTTACAGGACATGGCTGATATTAAGATATTAGAGCTCCCTGACAGATTTCACATGGAGTTCTGATCCCTCCTTAGTTAACAAACAGTAATTGCATATGCTCAGTGTCTCCCTGTGCCAGGGTGATGGTGTGTTAGGGACGGGGTGTTTCTGTTCAGATTTGCTGTCAGATGGATTCCTGCAGGACAAGGGGCTGCAACTGAGAAAAATCTCCTGTCTGAGAAGTTTGTGGCAGACCCAGAGCAGCTGAGCTGTGCTGACGAAGTAAAACACTCAACATAACTAAAGACTGCTTTAAAATTGCAATTTAATGGTGGTTTATATATTTTTTTATATATATATTTTTCTTTATTTAAGTCATGTCTCCCTGCCAGGGGTAGGAGCATCACATTTTTGCTACAGAAGTCAGGCCAAGGTGCAATGAAGAGCCAGCCTGCACTCTGCATCCCACTAATTCATATTCAATTTCCCAGAGCACATTAAAGAAGAGCAGAGTCAGAGCAGGGCTCTTGGTGCCTTCCAGCAGAGGTTCTTCCCTGCAGAGGGGTAATTGCCATCATTCTCTGCTTACTCTCATATTAAAAGCAATAGATGTGTCAGAGCTCTTTCACTCACTGTGCCAAGGACAAGAGAAAAATCTAAGAAGATATAAAGGGCTTATTTAATATCATGGTCATCTTTGTGTTTTCCTCCCCAGATGATGGAAGGAAATACCTTTTTTTTTTTCTGCAGGGTAGGAGATGTGATAATTTTTTTTTATGGGAGTGAATTGAGCTTGAGTTCACAGAAAAAAAAAAAGTAGTGTCATTGTGTTCAACAGAAAAGAAATCAAACAAAAAGACCCAGTTTTACCCCAGTTGCCTTTCTCCACGTGCTGACCCAGGCCCTGGGCTCAGGGAGGGGAAGCTCGTGACTAAATCTCTGTCTGCTTCAAAACCTAAGGTAGAGGCATCAGAAGAGACACTGATGTCACACCTCAGTGACATGAATGTTATAGAAAAGAGGAAGAGTGACTTTTTACACAGCCAGATAGTGATAGGACAAGGGGGACCAGTTTTAAACTAGAAGAGGGGAGATTTAGATAAGATGTTAGGAAGAAATTCTTTACTGAGGCCCTGGCACAGGTTGGGCAGAAAAGTTGTGGCTGCCCCATCCCTGCAAGCGTCCAAAGCCAGGCTGGATGGGGCTTGGAGGAACCTGGGACAGTGGAAAGTGTCCCTGCCCATTGCAGGGGACTTGAAACAAGATGAGCTTTAAGGTCCCTTCCAACTCAAACCATTGTGTGATTCCATGATTCCACAATTCTACGGGATGCCTTTTTTTTCCTTTATTTATTTTTTTTTTTGGATCATGTCTCACTTGACTATTCCTTGGTGTATTTGGTCTTTTCATTCCAGTCTCTCGGGGGCTGAACTCCTGAAAATGTGTCACATTTTGCGCCTGGCTGTAAAATCCACGTGCAGCCCCAGCAGTGGCACGTGCTGGAAATGGAGGGGGATGTGACTAAGCCTGGCAGGACAAGACAAAGCAGCTGCTGGGTCTGAGGTGCTCCCTAAGGTGCCAGGATGGGACATGCTGGCAGCCAGGCCACACTTCACACCTCCCAGTTTCATTTTGTCTGAGTCCTGGGATGCTGCTATTTTGCCTTAGCCAGTCGAGGGGCACATCAGCCTTTGCTGCATCCCGGCTTTCGGCTCATCCCCAGCTGGTGGCTGCTGGAATTATTCCACACTCCAAGACTGGCAAATGTAAACTGTTTTACATCCACTCTGCTTCCTCTGCATCGTGGGAAATGCTGTTTCTGGTCCCTATGGAAGCAGTAGTGACTGTCTACACAGTGCTATGAATCAAGGCCTTTCCAGCACTGGGGAACAAAAAAGCCCTCCCTTCTCCAGGAGCACTTTTAGACCAGATATGAGGTACCAATATAAAGCAGCAACAGAAAAATCTGTGTAGTAAAAGAGACTTCCCCCACACAGCACCCTCTTTGTGGGCAAAACTCCCCACTGACACCCTTGCCCAAGACAGGACTGCACTGTCCAACTGGCCCCCTAATTTCTTGCTGTCTGTAATCGCTTCTCAGATGCACAAACCTCTCCAAAGCCGCCTCTGTCACTACATGGCTCTGTATCTAATAAATCTCCAGCTCTTTTATTTCTGTAGAATAATGAATCTACAATAGATGCCGAATTTCCCCCTTTTTTTTTTAAACCCTACCCCTGCCTGTTGCTGCCGGGCTGGAAGAGCCAAAGTTCTCCCATCCCTCCAGTGCGTTCCTGCTTAGCCAGAGAAATAATCAGCATTTACACCCGACTCACACACTTTTTCGGTGCTCCTGCGAGCAATCCAGAGGCGACAGGAGCAAATTGATGGAGACAGAAATGGGAGAATCCCACCCTGTCAGAAGATGAATGAGCTGAGCTTGCATGATGTGAACCATGGCTGACAGAAGCGAGGGGGAATCAAAGAGTGAGCAACTTTTGACAACACACGCTTCACAGCTCTGACCACTGAGGATCTACATGATTATCTCCAGACAAAATAACTGTGAGTAAAAGGCTTACATACACTTAAATTAAACACAGCAGGGTTTTAGTAATCTCTGTTTGCATTTTACTTTCTGTTAAGAAGGAAATTGCTTGGACTGGGAACATTTCATTTAATGGCATTTTTAGTTACCTTTTGTACTTCTAATGCCATAGTCTAAATTCACCCCAAATTACCCAGGAAGGCAAAAGAAACTTTTGTCCTTTATTTTTAATTGCTGCAGCTTCCTTACCAATTTTACTAAATTAAATGTGTTTTAAAACATCACCGTATTTGAAACCTAATTATCCCAATCTCTGGATGAAGAATAGCTAACAATACAAACCCCATTTATGTAATTTATTTTGCAAAGGGAAATAAATGGAATGCAGTTGCAGTAATGATATACATGTTTGCAATTCCACCCTGGTTTTTCTCTTCCCTACATCAACTTAGAGAAGCTGCATCTTTTCTTTTTTAAAAAAGAAAAAACAAACAACAAATGCTTTAAAAGCATCTCTGCTGTAGCATTTGTTATATCTCTGTATTGCTCTTAGAATGAGGGAAACTCTGCATAATGTCATGTTCTCTCTCTAAGTAGCATGAAGGGCTTTTGTTTTGTGTGCTGGGTTGGTTTTTTGTTGTGTTTTGGTTGGGTTTTTTTCTGGTTATAGCTGGTCATGAATGAGGATTATGGCCCGTCGCCCACAATAAGTCATGAATGAAGATCATGGCTGGTAATTGTAATGTGCAAAATAAAAAGAGGGCGAGGTGCAGGGCTGAGATGCTCTGAGTGTTCAATCATTATTCAACACACCCCAGCAGAGTGGAGTTTAATCTTTTTGGACCACCTAGTCCTGAGAACTTAAATTTCGTTTTTGTTGGATAAGCCACCATTTGCTCACTGCGTTTATCAATTGCTCGCTGACTTCCCGGTACTTCCAGCTGTATTAAGCTCTATCCCAGGGAAGAAAATTGTTCCCAACTCACGATCCCACCAGTTAAAAACAAGAAAACAAGCAATCCTCACCCAAACAAACAAATGAAACATGGAGCAAAAAGTCATTAGAAGAGTTCACTTGCGAAGTAAAGAAAATTACTGGTGTTTTCCATGGCAAAGCATCTCACCAGGCAACAGAATTTCGTGAAATTTTCTATTATGCTTATTAAAAAAAATTACAGAAATTAATATAAAAATAAAATCCTATTTTGTTCTATGAGGGTTTTAATTTTTTTGTTGTTGTTGGAGATTTTTTTTAAAAAATAGCACAGATACCATGAATGCAGTTCACATGCAAACTCATTTGTTAGGAAGATGCCTTCAAGCTCAGTAGCCCGCTCACTGGGAGTAAACACTGGGACATATGTGGTCAAACAACCCCAAATACTTGGTGAAGATCACTTCTCCAAACATGCCTTGGAAATTTGCTTTGCTGTTTTCTGTGGGGTCATGTTATTTGCTCTGGGCGAGCGCTCAGATGAGCCCTGACTGGTTTATTCATCCAAATATTTGCAAGACCTTTTAAGTTCGGCCTAAATGTTTATTTGTTCAAAAATTCATATGAGGAAGGGCTTTGTTATTCTTCATTCACTTGCCAGCCTTGTTATTCCCCGTTTTTGAAGCAGTCAAATATTCAGGAAGAGAATGGATACAACACCCATGTGATTTTGATGACAAATTGTGTCTTATAAACAATGACTGCTAGAAATGATCAGGGCATGAATAAATCCAACACTTGTTTGCATAAACTATCCAGTAAATATTTAGAAATAACAAATACTTTCCTAGAAATCAAAATAGCTGTGCGAGCAAATCACGAGCAAGAAGGAACACAACAAAACTTGAGTAATATTTTGTTTGTCATAAATAATTGAACCAATTGTGCCTGAAAACTTCAAGTAGAAAAATGAAACTCAAGCATTTCTTCCTATCCTTTCCAATGCAACTGGCTATTAGCAACTTTTCCAGCTAAGGACACTTCTCTGGTATTCTTTAGAGGATATTTCTTAAATGAGGTAGATCATACAGCTATTTATATTTGCTCTTTGGAAGCCTGAAATTAATTTTTTGTTGTGGGTTTGGTTTTTTGTTGTTATTTTCTCTTTTCTCAAAGTGTTTCTTTCCTTGTGCACACATGTCACTCTGCTCACCTCAGTTCCTGCTACTTACTCGTATTCCTGCATCAATTTTACCCCAGAAGATCTCCAAAGAGCAATTTTTTAAGTTTGATTTTATTATTTTTAGGGGAAAGAAACTGCATTAAAATATTGAACACATATGGCCAGTGGATAGAGGAAAAATAAACACTTCAGTTGAGGTATCTTTGTAGCCCTAAAAAGAGCAGAAATATCAACATCTACTTCATGAAACAGAACAATGGTGACCAAAGTGTGACTTTAAAGTTAGTTTGCCCATTAGCTAGAAAACATTTATTTATGCAGTGCTGAGAAGAGCTGGAGCTGCAAATATCCTTTCGGGTTTACAGACATTTAAGCACATTATTAGGAGCTGTGGCACAGGTATCACCCAATTTCATTACTACCTGACTAATTAACCTGTTTAAAGTGTGAAAGTTGGCACCTTGTCATTAGAACCCGTGGGAATAACTAATGAGAGCCTACGAAATAATTTGTTCCTCAATTTAAAAAAAAAAAAAAAAAAAAAAAAAACAACCCTCTCCTGAAGGGAGAGGTTTTATCTCATTATTCTTCTTTCCTGTTATCACCTCTGCAAAGCCAAGAAGATTTTGTAAAACTTAAAAGGTCTTTCTTAAAAAAAAAAAAAATACACGATGTTACATCTAAGGAAACACTTCACAGATCTTTAATAAAATGTGGTGCTATCCAACACCAATAGGAGAGCCAAGAAGTTTTCAGGGATAATGTATTCAGCCGAGAGCAGGAATGGGAATACGAGGCACAGGATTTATTTGCTATTCTTTTTTAGCCTATCCAGAGGTCAAAGGGACAAAAAGACACACCTGAGTTACTGATTGAGAATAAATTCAGGATAAATAAGGGCCTTGTTTTCTATTAGCAAATTACCTGCAGATAGGAAATATTTTTTACAATCAGAGTTATTCAAGGCTTAATAATTTTTGGAGAAAGGTTGTTATGAGAATGGGTTATTAATTTTCATTGGTTTTTTTCTGTATTTGTCACTGTGGGAAATGTTCACCTTAATTCACAGATAAAGGATCAAGTTCAGGAAGCTCTTCAGGGAAGCTTTAAAGCCCAAAGTATCACTTGAGGTGTATCAGTCTGAAGTTGGGGTTCTCAAACTGACTTTTCAAAAAAAGCCCCAAGTGCTAAACAGTAAAAAAGTGGCTTAATTGAAAATACATACATGGAAAATGAGATACTTAAAGCATTATGGATTCTAAGCAGCAAGTCACACACTTGGGGGATAGGGATGTGAAATTATCTATAGATATCCAAGATTCTGACAGCAGGATGGGCGAGGGTGTTCCCCTCAACAGCAGATGGGCATTAATTGAGATAAATTGGCAGAGCAGTACTGGAGATTAAACTTTGGGCATTAGGAGGTAATGGGGAAAAAAAAAGTGAGAGATCTGAGGTGGCGCTTTTTTTTTCCCTCCCCAAAATAGATGTGGAAAGATTGAGGGTCCTGAAGAAGTGGGGAAGATGAAGGTTGTGGTCATCAAAGGGGAAAATTTAAAGCTGTAACTGAAAGTATGAGCTGCAAGTTTAGGAAAAAATGGTCCCAACCTGAGATAAATTGAGACATAACAGTGGATGTCCTTGGGAATCGTCTGGTTTGTGGGGAAGAAACCAAGAAAAGAATAAAAGATAATCTTCCCATTGTGTATTTACACGTTTTGTGGGTGTCTGCAGGTGTAATTTCTGAGGATAAATTTGGGACCAGGTTGAAGGTAGTGCAGCTCTGAGACAAGATCACTCCATCTCTGCTCCCACCATCCCTGGAGACTCGAACATCTCCCCATGGAGAGCTCCAGGCTGCCATGAGGACCCTACAAACCCTCGCACTCACTGCAAAGATCCCTGCCTGGCTCCAGTCCTGCTGCTCTGTTGTACCCTCAGAGTAGAATCTGAAGGCAAAGAGCAAAGGCAAAGCAGTTTCCTGGTATTTGTTCCAAAAATAAGCAGATGCTCTCCCGTGATTGGAAACCAAGAAGTAAAAAGAGAAGAGGAAATGAGGTAACTGAGGATTTGCTGACATCTCCAGATTTTTGTTACTTATTTGGTGGTAGCCAGTGGTGACAGGTGACACATGACTTCCTCCTCAAAAAAAAAAGAAACAAAAAAAAAGAATTCCTGTTTGTGTTTTTTCAATTGTTGTCGTGATTTATAGCAGGGGTACCAAAAACCCCCTTCTGTCCCACAGACATTTAGTTTAACTTTAAAATCCAGTTTGACTCTGGACTGCTTAAACATCTTCATATAATCTGTGTTTAGGAAAGAAATAAAGGAGATGTGGACTTAAAAACTGTGGCAGAGCTGGTTAAAAATGCCTTGTCCCAACTGTTTTGGGGTTTTTTTGTTATTATACATAACAGATCTTCACTGTAGAAATAGGCTTGTTCTCTCTTATTTCACTGAGAATCTGCACATATGAAAGATAAAATATTTCCTGTCTTTCCTGATGGGAGAAAAACCTTCCCCAAAGGGCAGAGATGTGCAGAGAAGCACTGGGAACTGGGAAGATTCTCTGGGCATCACCCAGATCACCCTCTTGTGGGCTTTCTTCGTTCACCCACATGCAGACAGAGACTCTCAGCCACCAGGAATGAAATATTTGAACTGCTCTTGTATCGGTGCAAAGAGGATCTGTTTTGTTCTGGGAAAGTAGAAACTGACTGCGATGTTTTGGCTTTGCAAGGCAAGAAAAGAAATCCAGATCACAGAACAGTTTAGGTTGGAAGAGAACTCAAAGATTGTCTGGTTCCAACTCCCTCGATATGGCAAGAAGGATTTCTTTACTTGCTCTTTCTAGATTAATGATCCAAAGAGAGAGTGAGACCAAAAAGGTAGAGAAAATATCATGTATGCCACCATTTCCCCTCTGCTCTTACACACACTAATGAACACACACACACACACAAACCTCCATAATTGATGAAGTCTGAAGTTTTTGTTCCTGAAACCCAGCTTCAGATGATCTTATTTATTTATTAGTACCACTGTTCAATTTATATTTTGGCTTGCTATTTATTATGCAAAATAACACGCTCATATTTTATTCAGCAGAGCATTTGATTAGTGTAAGGCTTTATTTGCTGGCCTGCATAGCAGCATTTTGTCTGGTCTGCAGGCAATGTAAGACATCCCAGCTCGTTCATAATTCTGACTGACTCCAAAAAAGAAAACTGTTAAGAGGCTGAAACCCTTTCTCAGCATGTAGATGGCAGCAGGGCCTTCAGTTATACCAAGTTACAAGTTAATTTTGGCTTTGATATAATGACTTGTTACTTTTAATAGTAAATAAATGTGGTTTTTTCCACAATAGATTGTTAATTGCTCCAGGTATTTCAAGATCCTGTGAAAAAGTCTTTAGTGTCCAGTCTCCTGGGCAACACTTCTACATTCAGAGTCTGTTTCTGGTTTTAAGAGTGATCTGCAGACTTTTTACAAGATCTTTTTAATCTAAATCCATCGCATCTTATTAGTTTTCAGGTATTTTATAGGTGTTCCTTTTTACTGGGATGAATATAAAACATTTTAGGATTTGTCGACATTAAAGGTGCTACAAAAAAAAATAAACGTTTTTGGTGTGTTCCCACAACCCAAGGCACCAAGGAAGACCAGATGACTTCAAAAGCTGCCTTTAGCTATCTGTATAAAGGTAATTCAAACCATTTTCATCTTCAGTATATTTCCAGAAAAACACTTAACTGCCAGGTACTGAATAGATTAAAAAAGGGAAAACAATCTAGGAAGGTGAGGTCAGGAAGGTACAAGTGTATAAACGTGATGTATTCACTTTAAATAACAAATTAGGAGCCTGATTCATGAGGAAATTATTGACTACAGTACTTGTAGGGAAGAAACACAGTTTGAATATTTTAAGGGGAAAGTTCCAGGCTAATTTTCCCTGAAAAAAAGAAGACCCTGAGTGAGGAAAACCTCAGTTCTTGTCTTCTGTGGTGCAACCAGGATCCTTTTCAGGGCAATATTTTAGGCAATCCTGTTGGAATTGGGAGAGCCATGCTCTCAGAAAGAGGGGAAATTTGCTGTTTTCCCCAAAAAGCTTTTTCTGGGAACAAACAGAGCATAAAGGGACCCCACAGACAACCTGAGAGAAATACACCTCTAAGTAAAAACACTTCGTAAAAGAAAGGAGAAAAAAAAAAAATAAAAAGGAAAAAAAACCCAACCAACCACCAAATATGAACAAAAAAATGTTCTTCTCAGGGCAAGGGAAAGCTGTCTCAGCAGCATCACTTTTAAAATGGATAAAAGCCCTTCTCAGTGCTGAAGATAAATCAGTGGCACCAGCTTTAACAAAGAGAGAAACCTTACTTAGGGCTAAGAGACAGCAGGAGTGGTAGGAGTACCAGCTGGAACAGAGATGCACATCAAAGAAATTAAAGCCCTATGGCTGAAGAAATTACATGGATACTATAAACTAATAATTTTAAATATTAAAAAACCCTTTTCAGGCTACAGCAGAGACACACGTTGTAAGCAGCCAGCCCAAGGTTAGCAAGCACTGAGTGAGCACAGCCCCTCACAACCAGAGACCTTCACCTTGATGCCTCCCAGGTAACAAAGTGAATTGTTTAATCCCTACTGGTTAAAGACACAGCTTGGTTTATGTATTTTTTTCCTCCCTCTCTCTCCCCTTTTTAGTCTCTATTAAAATCCGTTTGTTAATCATACAGCAAAGTTGCACACAATGTTCTGTCTCAGAACAGGGAGTTATACACAGCCTGTGTTTCGCTGAAGCAACAGCTTGGTTTTCAGCATGACTCTGGCTTTTCCCTTGCCCTCCACGTTAGGCTTTAGAGAGTTAAATTTAAGGTCTAATTTTCTTTACTAGCAGAATGTATCTCATTTGCTATCAGTGCATGCAGTAGACTTTTTTTTTTTTTTTTTTTGTCAACATGGTAATTCAAGGAGAAAGTCAGGCTCTCTTTGTTACCAGATTTACAATGGTTTCTTAAAAAGACAGCTTGTGTATACCTCCTGCCTCACTAGAATGCTTGCTTGCTTGGTTCCTAACAATGGCTCATTAAATTCAGTCAAACTAGTATGAAACTTACCTTCAAGCAGTTTCACTTGCTGAACCCCATTCTCAAAGGATTTTCTAATCTGCAATTTCTATTTTAGACTTTGAGCAGGAAATTGGAAAGAAAAGAGCACGGAGCACTTTCTGCAGAAACACCCAAACCAAACAATACTTGATGATACCGTTGCAGAGGCAGAATAGATTTGTGTCACTCCTGTTTGGAAGGCAATCATGCTCACAACATTTATTCTTGAAGCGGGAGCATTCACCGATCGTTTGGGCTGTAATTAATCTCATCTTGGAAGAGAAACCATAGATTCCAGCAAACTTTCCTTTCTTTTTTTTTTTTTTTCTTTCTCCCCCCTGAAATCTGTTATTTTGCCAGTCTGCACAAGACAGTTCAAACCATACACAGCTCATTACTGGCTAAACTTTTCATCTATACTTCCCACCTCAAACCCCCAAAATGCTGAGATGTAGCTGGACAACCAGCAGCACAAGGACAGAATTTTCCCCTTTATCCTGTGAGTGAGAATAATTCAGATTGGTAAACCTTCACAGGAATCTCTTGATACACATTCCCCTCGTTCCCTTTATTATAAGGTACCTCCCTCAGCATTGCATTTATGGCCAAAAAAACACTCAGATATTTCACATGAGCAGCTTAAGAAGGAAAAGTTCACAAATTAAACTCCCCCCCCCAGCAAAAGAAGAATAGAATATGATGAGTTGGAAGGGACTCACAAGAAGCCCAAGTCCTGGCCCTGTGCAGGACACCCCAAGAATCCCACCATGTGCCTGAGGGCATTGTCCAAACGCTTCTTCAGCTCTGACAGACGTGGTGGAGATGCTGGGGTTTGGTGACTTAAATCATTATCCATGGGAAATCGCCTGATTGTGAATACAGATAGATAGACAGATAGATGTATTTTGGTTTTTTGGGAGGGCACATGCATGTTTCAATAACCTTTTATTGCCTGACACATAGTCCATCACAGAATCCCACAGTATGCCAAGTTGGAAAGTTCTCACAAGGATCATCAAGTCCAGCTCCTGGCCCTGCACAGAGTCACATCCCTAAGAATCACACCCTGTCCCTGAGAGGATCATCCAAATCCTCCTGGAGCTCTGGCAGCCTCAGTGTTTTGCCCACTGCCCTGGGGAGCCTGTTCAATGCCCTCTGGGTGAAGAACCTCTTTCTAATATCCAATCTAACACAACTCGAGGCCATTCCCTCGGGTTAAAGCCACTGGAAAAAAAAAAAATCTATTTTTTTTTTAAGAGACTGGTCTGTTGCTCATTGAAGCTGTGTGTAGTAATAAAATCACTTTTATTTTAGCCATTTAATTGTTATTGTTGATGTTTGTTTTTTTTTTTAAGTCCAGCCAAGGTGTCTTAATTAAGCCACGACAGCGCGTGGCTTTTTTTTCCACCCGCCCCTGGAACTGCGTGCAAAGCTGAGCCTGTAAATGTCACTGCACAGCCAAACACTTCCACAGTAACCCCACTGCCTGTCCTTGTCCTGCCACCAGGAAGGCTCTGCCAGCACCTCCCAGCCCCGTGAGCAGCACATCCCTGCGCTCACAGCGGGTTTGTGTCCCATGGGCAGCTCAGACCACACGTGTAGCAAAGCAAAAGTGCCATCTGGAAGTAATTCCCCGTTATTACTCCTTATCAGGACTGCTGAGGGGGTTTTTATTTATCAAGTATAAATGAATCATAGGGCAAACTGATGTGTGCTCATTAAACTATGAAAACTTATTAGGCTATCCTTTTACTGCTCAAAATAGAAGCCTAATAGAGGTAGGCTGGATCACGCTAACCTACAGCATGAATGTGACATGCAAAAGAAGAAATAGAGTGAAATCTGTCTGAGTTATGCCAGGAAATTACATATTCTTCTTAAAGTAAAATAAACACTTGACAAAGCTGTTAATCATCCCTAGTGGAAAGGATTTACAGATTCAATATTAAGATGATGAGCTTCCCACTGGTCTTAGGAGCACTGTAGTCAAATGAATCAATTTTCCTCTGAAATCATTTAGATAAAAATTACATTCACATTGAAGAATATGAATGGTTTGAATGCTAAGATGTCACTTTAAAAATGTGTCGTCCCTCCAGTGAGCTCCTATTAGTCCTCAGCTAATATTTAGTATATTTTGAATGAAATATTCAAAGCCTGGGTCTTCTGTGTAAATATCTGTAATGTACCATATAGGCTCACATACTTTTTCCTGTACAGAAACAGTGTTGCATAAACATACATAGTCTGCAGAGCCTGAATTAAAAAAATATACATTTAAGATTGATTTTTAAATATCACTCCTACCTCGACATTTCACATCAAACCACACTAAAGATCTGCTTCAGAAAAATAAATTTGCACATTAAATAGTAGAAGAATAAAGAATACATATTTATCTTGATTAAGATGATTTCATAAAAGCTCTTGACAATTAAGGGGGTTTTTCTCTTTCAGTAACTCTAAACAATCCTTTGTTGAGAACATATTTGAAAATTTACCTGCAGTTAAAGACTGTCTGGGGACTCCAATAAAAAGAGAAAAAAAAAACCCAAACAATTTTTAGAAGTTACCCATTCAAAGAGAGAGAGGGGGAGGGGGAGAGAGAGAGAGAGAGGGAAAAAGAAAGAACGAGGCAGGGAGATTATAGAATTTAATGATTAAGAATGTGTGCAGTGCAGTATAAGTACATTTGTTTCCTTGGAAACAAACTAGTACTGTTGCACTGAAGAAATTTGTAAGCATTAAAAAATTCTGTAATCAGGCCCCGGGAGAACACATTAAATTTTTTAAAAGGGATAAATATTTGACATTCCTGGCCGTTCTCTGCCTGCACTTGTTGATGGGCCCTGCTGACAATGGGTGGTGTTCCCGATGTCGGAGAAATGGATACGACACAGAGACCTGCACGGCCACAATCACACTCTTAAATGGCTAATCCAACCACCAGGAACAACAACTCTGGCATGGGACAGGCAGGTTTACACCTTTTAAGTAGCAAATAGATGGGAAGTGCAGCTAAATGCAAATAAATGCAGACTACCAAGCCTGCAATAAAGATTCCATGGGGGAATTATCAAGAAGAGGGTCTAAACCCCTGCCTAAAGTCATCCTTGCATGCAGAAAGCAGCAGGCTGGCTCCCAGGGAAAAGACAGGACAACAGCAATCCCATTTATGTCAGGTACAAATTATACCTTTTGGAATTTGACTGATTCAAATTAAAAAACAGGCTCTAATCTCTTGAACTTTCTCCTGTTTCACAATCAAATTCAACACAGTTTTTTTCCAACTGCACAGGAACATATAGAGGCTTGTTTTAAATAGGTTTTGCTAACCAGAAACAGAACCAGAAGAGGAAAGGAATGAAACAAATTTCTATTTGTAAGCTGGAGAAAGAAAAGTATTCATAATATCATAAGAAAAAAATATATAAAGGGGCTCCAAGAAAGCTGGAGAGGAACTTTGGACAAGGGCATGGAGTGACAGGACAAGGGGGAATGGCTTCACATTGAGAGAGAACAGGGTTAGATTGGGGATTAGGAAGAAATTCACAGTTATGAGGGTGGGCAGGCCCTGGCACAGGTTGCCCAGAGAAGCTGTGGCTGCCCCTGGATCCCTGGAAGTGTCCAAGGCCAGGTTGGACGGGGCTTGGAGCAACCTGGGAGAGTGGAAGTTGTTGGGATTGGAACAAGATGATCTTTAAGGTCCCTTCCAACCCAAACCATTCCATGATTCTATTATTCTATAAAACATTACTTTGTTGAACTGTCCATTTGCAGGTGTAAATGAGAACAAGTTAGAAGAGCACGTCAACTCTGGTTGGGTGAATATAAACAACATCTATTCTTCTGCTCACTTATTGTACTGGAACCTTTAGCCAGGTTGCAGAGCTGTGGAATAGATGTCATTTGCCCTGGAAAACCACACAGCTTTTATGTGTCACAAGTTTCCAAATAAATATTCTATCTTTTAATGAAGGTACACAGGGAAAGGTGAGACTATTTGATCATTATAAAGTAAACTTGCTTCCTACCACCAAAGAAACAGGAAAATATGCAAACCAGGACTAAAATTATTAATACAGGGAGCTCATTTGGGTTTATCCCAGTTACATATGAGACTTTAAGATCTGGTGGATGAGGCTTTATCATTATGAGGAAATAATAATTGCCAAAATGACCCCTCAGTTTCTCCTGGATGGAAAAGCAAGACCTGGGAAGTTACGTGGAAAGAAAATGGTAAAAATGATTCTGGGTACAGGTTTTTCATGCAAGTGGAAACCTTGAAATTAGTTTCCAGGAGCAATCTCAGATGTGGAAGTGGAAGGTCTTGCTGTCAGAAGAATTAGAGGAATATAAAACTAAAGGTCCCGTTATCCTTCACTCCATCCAAAAAAAAAAAAACCAAAAAAAAAAACCAAAAATCTGAGTTACTTCTTTAACCTCATCCCTTAAAGTCAAGGGATTAAGACTCCAACTTTTACAAAATTAGAAAGGAGATTTTTTGCCTTCTTGGCTACTGAACCCATGGCAGCAAATGGGGTGGAGTTTGAAGGAAAAGAGAGCAGAGCTCCAAAGCCCAAATGCTTGGCTGGTGCAAGGAGGTGTTGCCAAGGCTGGAGAGGTGAGGGTGACCCTTGAAACTGAGCTCTGTTGAGCAGGATGGCTTCCCAGCCAACCTGCTCAGTGGCATTTGCAAATTCCCAGACTGCAGGCTACGGGAGATACTGGGATCCTCTTGGATTCCAGTGATATTTTCATTATTTCAACATATTGCATTAATTTCTTTTGACTCAGTGGTTCTCTGCTGCACTTCAACATTTCAGAGTGTTTCTGAAGAGCCAGAGCAAAAGCAAAGTGCTTTAATACTTTTGTATTTTACCTCATCATCATATAATACATTAATACTAAAATGCTTCTGTCAAATCAACTCAAAATTGTTAAAGATACCTCTTACTGTCACATAAAACCAAAATATTTGAGTAATATTTGTGTCTTATAAACAGAAACTAACAAGTTTCAAAGGAAAATTAAATTGTAGCCCACTTGAAGTCAGGAAATGTTTTGGAAGACCAAGACAAACTTTAGCTACATATATCTGGGTTTGGCATGGATCATTTTGTCATGGAATTATGAATAACTTAGCTTGGGAGGCCCACCTGGACCCATTTGGTTCAGTACCCCAAAAAAAGGGCCAACCTTAGAGCTAGAAAATGTTGCCCAGGGCCTCCTCAGCTGGGTTTGGAACATTTTCAAGGCTAAACTTTCCTAAGAGTCCCACTGGGCCCCTCTTCCAGTACTTAATCAGCCTCAAAGAGAGAAATTCTGAGCTTGATAAGAAATAATGGCCTTTTTATTATTATTATCATTATTATTTGTTTGGTTTCTGATCCTCAGGCTGATAGTTTGATGGGATAGGGAAGAAAGTTTCCTGTAGCCAATGGCAGAAAAAAAAAGCCCTTTTTCTCAGCTATCTCAGCCCTCAGCACAACCCTGCTCTCAGTGTAGGTACAAATGAGCTCACAGAATCACAGTTCTTTTATTTACAGGCAATTTGAAAGGAAAAAAAAAAAAATCCCATCCAACCCCAAACTGTTTCCGAAATGACACACCTGGCCATCAGACTTGGCTCAGGACTAACTCTTCCACTCTTGGAGAATCTTAATCAGCTGTTCCTCTACTTCTTCCTGCTTAAACGACTTGTAGGAAAGGCAAAGTCCCATTCCTCTTGAAGAAAAGAGATTATAAACCCCTGCTGCTTTCTCAAGGACAGATTCATGATTTCCCATCAAGCCATAAAACATCCCACAGAACACAGTGCAGTGTGTTTCATGCAGAAATTAGGCACTTACACAGCTTTTCTGCACCCAAAACTCCCTTTTATATCAATAGTTAGATAAAAGCATGCAGATATTCTAGAACTTTTCATGACACTTTCGTTTTACCGCTGTTATGCAGATTGGCACTTCCCCCTTTGGATCTTTCCTACCCATCCTGTATTTTGCTCTTCCCAAAATTCCTCATTCTCTGGGTAAATTTGAGACTGGAACCCCTGACTCCTGCGTCCTGTGATTATCTATGGGAAAAGTAAAACTGAGCCAGCTCTAGGGAGAGCTTTTCCTTTGGATCTCTGCAGGGACCCAAGGGGATTGCTCCTTTGATACTATTTTTTTTAGGAATCCTCGAGTCTGCATGCGAGCCCTGGAAAGTTTATTGTGATATGGCCATGTGGTAATAATATATCAAAGTCCAGCATTAAAATATTTCGAAAACATGAAAAATGGGCTGTTCATAGTGCTCAAGAAGGACAGGCAAATTTGCTGACAATGTGGGTGATTTCCTGAAATCAGAGTTCATCTTGTAGCAAACCCATGTTCTGGAGGCAACAGAAACAAGCAGAGCATAAATCACTCACTCACACACACTGTCTCCTCTGTCCTGATAATCACAGGGGTTTGGGATCACAACAAAGCAAACCATGCCTTAGAAGAAGAATAAGGGCCTGTTTCAGTGTCCATGGAAAACAATGGAAAGCCTCCCATTGACAGGGACTTCAAGGGATTTGTGCATCCACAAATGAGCTGCAGTGAGCTTTTTACCACAAAAAAAACGTATCAAAACTGGTTATGAAAGTGTACTTTTAGCTCTCTACAATGAATACACACATGTAAGAAAGTCAGAAAGCACCAAAAAAAAAAAAAATAGATGTATCCCTTTTTCACACCTTGCAAATGCGTTGTGGAAAGCTTCTCCTAATTTAATCCATAGTCCCACACAGAGTGCATTTGAACACTCTGATTTTTTTAATCTCTGTATGAGTTTGAGTAGGTTCAAAAACTTTGAGAACACAGATATTAAAGCTATGACCAAATTTGCATTCTAGATATATTAGTATTTTAGGAATCATTGTGAGGGTGTTATATTTTGAAGGGCATTTAAACTCCCTGTACCCTCTGCTTTGGCAATTCCACATTTCTAAAGCAGCAACGTTGTCTCACCCTTTATATGAATTTAAAACTATGTCATTTAAAGGTAGTCCCATTTTCTAGTTTAGTACACATCCTGCTCTGAAAAATTTTACAACTTAAACATCTTTTTCTTTTTTCAGCAAGAAAAGAATATTTGGGGGGGCTAGGAGCACGTCCACCTCCTAAATCACAACCTGGGATTGCATTACCACAAGAGAAAGAACCCTTTAACACAGGAAAAGTAAGGCTGGGTAGCAAATAAATTAGATACAGACATGAGATAATAGAAAGCACAGTAATCAGAAGAGATGTTTTATTATTACAGGTGGAGATAATGTTGGGGAAAAAAAAAAAAAAGTGTGGGAGAATGCCTTAGGCTTGTTTTAAGACCAACATAAAAATGTAATACCTATGTGTTTGCTTCAGCATCTTTTTTTTTTTTAAGTAAAGTTTATTTTTTCCCCAATATTTATTTACTCTTCACATGCAGAAAGAGGCCTATTGAAGTATTTAAATGTGCCAAATATTTAGGATTTAACGTGCCCCATGTCTGAATGTGAGGTCATTCTTTTCCTTACAGCCATATTTCCTACAGCCACATAAACACTTCCCCTTCCATAATCTTCAGTGGGTTCAATAAGAAATTCTTCTGCTGACCTACAGCAGGTTTTTAGGTTTTTATTCTCTTCTGTGAAACAGATTAAAACTTCAGGTAAGATTTTTGGTCCCCTCTAAGGTGTTTTTTCATACAATGATTATTTTCCTGTAAGACTGAGCGTGGCCCATCAAAAAAGTCTTGCAGGTGGTTCTTTTAGGTTCCACCACTTCAAAATGCAAGAGAAATTTGCATTCAATAATCCTCACCCATTAGCCTTTAGTTTAGAAAGAAATAAGTCTGGAAAAAAAGCGTAAATGTCCCCCAATAATTTGCTTTAATGAATTGAATGACCATTAACCTGCTGCTAATCAACATAAATAATTTAAAGTACGAGCACCACAACTAAGAATAATTATACAAGTTATGCAGCTTTTATTTTTTATATATTTCTAAATTCAAATTAGAAATAAGAGTAATATACCAGAAAGTCCACTATTTTTACTAACAAAAGTCCTGCTAATGCACATGTGAGGAAGAGGAGGTTTAAGCACTGGTTGCATTTTGTTGTTCCACAAGAGAATAAGAAATTGGCCATTTTATGAGTGCAGAGATAGAGGGCCCATTTTACCTGTGTGAAAAATATTTTTAAATATTGAAAGAGAAGGTAAAACAAAATGTGAATATTAATTACACCTCCCCCAATTTCTCCACCTACCCTCCAGTCATTTTTAGTCAGTTCATAGCAAGTCCACTGGATTCTCTATCACACTGTGATAAAACAAAATATTTCAGTAGCTTGTAATCTTGTAAGTCAAGATTGTGAAATCTTTGAAAAGTTGGTATCCAATACAAATTCTACCAAACTATCTTTTTAATTAGTACATGCTTTTAAAATATTTTCTGAGCACACCGTCCAGCAAATTCCTTTTTAAACAATACTAATAATTGTAATAATCATAGAATCATGTGATCTTTCTTTTTTAGTAATACTTTTAAAAGGGAATCTAAGGGGTGCAAATGCTGTCAGAACATTATTATTATTATTATTATTATTAATATTATTATTATTCAAATGAATACCTGTGCTGACTTTTTGTTTGGGCAAAATTGCCTGAAAATACCAGAGTCAGATCTAGTTCAGATCTGTAAGTGATTTTGTTCATTTAAAGTAAGAATTGCACCATGTGCTGTGGTTGAAAATAGAATTTCATCATCACCCAGTATCCCACAATGGGGAGGTACAGAAACTTCAGACAAAATTCCATTTTCCAACTCATATAGTGATAAAACACTGGTTTTATTGCATTTGTGAAACTCTTTCAGTATAAGCAAGAAAAAAAAAAAAAACAGAATAAAAGCTGATGTCATTAAAGGATTGCAGAGAAACCCCCCCCTCCATGCACCCAGACATGAGAATTTCTGTAAAGAGAATAATTATGAATAATCAGAAAACTTCTGAAGGACCTTTTACCAACTCATGACCAGTTAGGAGGTATCATTTGGTCTCTTGGTCACAGTCAAGACAGAGCTACACAAATACTGGAAAAAACCTGGTTTCTGAACCTCACAAAGTGATGTTTCTGGCTTTAATTGCTCCACAGCTTTGCCAACACTTAATTTTTAAAGGCATCCTTATACGTAAGAAATGGGTTTAGAATGAATGAGTTAATGAACTTACTGGGACCTAACTCTAGGTGGGTTATTTTACACAGGTTTATCCAACCAGCCCAGGAAGAGGAGCAGAAACTGTATTTGTCCACTCAAAATCATCATCTAACTTTTGGGTACTGAAAAAAAGTATCTTTTAACGCAAATCAGATCCCACACAGCCCGAGCTCAGGAAGCAGGATGGTTCCTTCAGCCTCACAGGTAGCACGACATCAAATGACAAAATAAATTCATCAGCCAAAAAAAAAAAGAAAAGGACTGTAACACCAGGAGAGCTGGGTCACCACTTACATCCCAGACTTCAGAGGAAGTAAAACAACTGCGAAGGAGCTGATAATGCTGTCTGATCTCTTTCAGAGGGAAAATTGGAATGGGATGTAGATAGCAATCAGTGCCAAGAGGTTTTTGTCAGCAAGGAAATGCAGACCACCGCGTCCTTTCTTCCTTTACATCTGACTTCACATCCCCCACCAACATCCCCTCTTTTGAAACTTTTCCACGTGAAAATGTTTAGTACCTGTGTGGGAGCTCCACGCCAGTGGGAGAAATTCAGGAGCAGAATTATCAGGTCGTTCTCTTGGGCAGCAACATCTGTCTGACACTGAACTCCAATGCTGAACCCAGGTTTTCTTTGCAAAATGTGTTTGGAGGGGAAACCCAACATATATAATTCCTGGGAAAGCTCCACCAAAACATATTGCTCGAGCAGACAATGAGAGTTTACCTCATCAAGATGCACAAAGGGAGACAGGCAATGTGTGTGCAAACAGCTTTTCTAAGTATCAATGGCTCACCCTTTACAGGAACATTTCAGGAGGAAAGACAGGCAGATATCAGCAAAGGAAGGTGTTAAGTTTCTCCTGAAAAACCAGGAAATGCAGTTTATAAAGCTAAATTTGAAAGAATAGATTTGTTTTAAAGCTTGAGGCTTAACGCTCTTGTTGAGTAGGGGAAAAAACAGCACCATTGATATGCTGATCACTGTAACAATGCAGAGCACAGAGACAACTGAAAACTTTACTCCTACATCTGATTTAGGGTATTGTTGAGTAGCAGTTGTTGGAATTTATACAAATAACTATTCTTCTAGTCTGTGTTTATGATATTTTATTAATCTTTCTAGTATTACTATTATTATTAATAATACAGGAGCAGGGGTTTTTTGCAAAGCTGCATTGTGTTCTTGCAGACACCGGTGCTTTGAAGAATTTCCTTTCGAAATTATAAAATATTTATACAATAAATCATCAGATGATTTAAAATTAAATCATTCTGGTTGCATTTATGTTCATGAATCAAATGTGACTTTTCTCGCTTTACATAGGCCTGTGCTGTTTTCAACCTCAACCTTTGCAAGTGACATTTTCATTTAGAATCTTATCATTTCATAATTATTACCTTTCAGAACTCCTAGGGAGAGAACAAAAGCTTCCTCTTTGTGTTTCCATTGTTATGTTTCTTTGAAGAGCAAATTAAATTTCAATCCCAGCCAAAACAAACTTTTAGAGCACAAAATAAATTAGAAATTACGTGAAGAAAATAGCAAGCTGTGAAAGCTCAATGTGGCCTCCTGAGCCCAGGTACATTCTAGATAATTTACTGCTTTGTTTTCTTTGTTTAACCAGTAGACCAAGCTCAGCCTAAGGAAACATGGCAAACATCTCACTGAAGGTGATCTGAGCTGCTCTGAAGTGACACCAGGACTTTTGTGATGTTAATAAAAGAGAAGGGTTCGTTTACACCCCCAGGGTGATTATTTACTATATTTCAGATCATCATTACCTTTTGATTGTCCTCTGAGCTGTCCAAAGAGGAGATATCTGATTGTTTCTCAGCTCCCTTGCAAAATGTGGAGCCACACTCTATAAAACACCATATTTACACAGTTGCTACTAATGGTGATTCTTATTATCATCAGATTCTTTTAATTTCACTCCAGTGGGCAGATTATTCTTTTCTAAGGTAAATGTCATGGCTGATTCATAGAAAAGGCACAACTGCAATTAGCAGCAAGAGTAAAAGGGAGCAAACAGAATATTTGCAGGCCTGGAAGGCACTTCTGCTTTTTCAGGGAAATTTCGGTTTTAATTAAGGAAACAAACAAACTTTGCATTATCAGACTGTGAGATGGGGGGAAAAAAAAAAAAAAATCAGGCTGGAAGTAGGAGGAAGGGGGAGAAATCAAGGGACCTGGAGAGTGTTCAACTCCCAGCAAGGGACAGAGATGTAAGTGGCTCCTGGCAGCCCTGTCCGGATGAAGAGACGAGGTGGCAGCACTCGAAGCCTGGCAGAGAGCGCGGCGTTGATGGCAAGGAGGGAGAGAGGCACTCACCTCATAAAACAGTGACACCTGGGTGAGGCAGAGCCTGCCTGCCCTCTCTCCCCGGAGCCTTGGGGTCACAGGTTGCCCAGCAGGCAGGGACATTTCAGGAGAGGTGCGCTAACACACCGGAGCAGGAGCCAGGAGGTCACCACGGTGGCCACACGCGCAGATCCCAGTGCCCCAACCCAACCCAGCGCCTGCTCTGATTAAAACTTGCGAGCCCATCGTGTTTTAACACGAGCTGAGCTGCCAAAGCTCTCCAAAATTCACCCGTTCCGAGTTAAAAGGAGCAGCGCAGTCCACGACCGTGAGCGAAACAGAATAAAAAAATATTTTGTTTGGACTCGGGGAAAAAAAAAAAAAAACCCACGAAAATTATTGAAAATAAACGCCACAAATCTATTTTATTTCCCCCCAGAGCCTTGCAAAGGGAACCAATATTCAGCTGATGTATTTTGTGTATGACCAGGGCTATGCATTAATCTCGGTGATTTAAGTTGCAGTTGTGCCTAAATGCCCTCAGCCAGCACAAGCTGCTCCTTGTTGCCACCATGGTAGAGAACTGGGACCATGAGGGGACACTGAGACAACCAAACCTTCCTCAGCTTGGAAGGACTTTGGGCTTGACTGCTTTGTTATTGAGGTCTCCAACCAACCTCGAGCGTCTCCAGCTGCTTGTTTTTAAATAGATCACTTTTTCCAATCCGTGCCCTTCCTAAATCCCCACTTCAGCATCCCATAGCACCTCTGCCATTGAAACCACCTCGCTGTTTTTCCCTGTTTTTTCAATCCCCATCCCTAAATTTCTGCCTGCTGTAGATATCAGCCACAAGCCCAGTATTACTCTGCTATAAATGACAAGGGAAATTGTCCCAACTCATGTCAGCTGGGGACATAAACAACTTAATTTTTAATCCTTTCCAGTGGTATCACCGTTTCAAGGAGGAAAAGAATACGATATTATTTCAGTCATTTGATCTTCTTATTTTGGATATACACTGGATTACTTAGGGGGAGTTTAATCCAATTAGGATTGCCTTTTTCAGCCTAGGTAAAATCCAGTGGGGAGATCCTTCTCGGTGAAGGACGTTGCTCATCCCAAATAAAGGGAGGAACTGGCTCATCAATATTCCTCATACAATTTTAGCTGAGTTACTCTTCTGTTTCCTGTTCAAAATCCTGCTTTTCAGAAAAACTGTAGTTGTTTTTTTGGGGTTTTTTTATCCCAAAGAATAAGATGTAAATCTACTGCCACCAACTTTCTGTTATTCCAAAGAGCTAAGAAGTAAAACCACCTGGTATTTTTCTTCAGCCCCTATATATGCATATGCAAATCCAACAGCTTCACTATCTGCCAAACTATTTACCAAGTTTGTCAGGGAAACAGCCTCTGAAACAATCTTCTTTTAAAATAATATTCTATGATTCTAAATTCTCCCTTTGAACGCTATTTTTGTCTCTCAAAGCACATTCACCCTCGCAGTCTGACTGCTCGTCAGGAAAAAAACAACCAGAAAAAAACACCGAAATCTCACTGTTGGCCTGTGTTCTAGTGCCAGTGTTCAAACATCAGGATCCCAACAGTATCCCAGCGCCTGAAAAACATCTCCTTTTCTTTGAAATCTGCCCGGGGTTGCGGATGAGAAATTGCCAGTAGGAATTACAACATTTGCCATGACTGAGATGGGGTGGGTTTTCGCATTTGGATTGAATGAAACCATGGAAAATGTTGTTACTAACAACTCCAGTGTTAGAAAAAAATCACCAAGTGACAGATTTCGAGATTAAAAGGAAATATTAAAAATCCCCTTCAATATTTAAAGCTTACTTAACTAGTAGCACTTCACTTGACACTGACTCGTGTCATTTTCTTTCATTCCTCTTTTGATCCATGCAAAGCAGTTACACGATTGCAAATATCTTATCATGTCACCTTCTCATATGGATGTGAGATGAAAGAATATTATCTCAGGCTGAGTGATAAGTCCTGCACCAAAACTACGGGTGGAATCTGCACAATCTGAAGCTGAACGGGAGCAGGGAGGCTCTGGGCATCTTTTTTTTTTTTTTCCTGATATTCTCTGTAGAGGATAGTTGAGAAAAAAAGGGTCTTATTTTAATGGGTTATTCAAGGCTCCTAATTAACCGTTGGGATTTTACACCAGGTTAGCTGAGCTTTTTTGTCAAGGCACAGGGATCATTCAAATCGCTTTTATTTGCATGATTACGAAGTGGCAAACCATCGATACCCCTTCACCTCTGATTTTAAACATGCAAAGGGCATCAAAAGGCCTATTAACATGAAATAAAATTGGCCCTCATCTGTTTTATTTTAAAGGGACTCTTCCCTCCCCCTCTTTCCACCCCCCCCTCCTCCCCTACTCCCCCTTTCTTTCTTATTTAGGGGACTGGGTTCCTTTCCCATACTTGGTATGTAGTACATCTTTTTTTCTCAGAGTTAATTCTCCAAGTCTGGTCTGTCAGCCAGTATAAACAACACTTGATGAATGAGACTCAAGGTGTTTAGTCACCTGAAGCAGCTGTTTGAAGTAACTCTACACACAGCCTGAGGCCCGTGTTTTCACAGCTGTGGGAACTCTTCAAAAGCTTTTCCTCTTGGCCTGCTCCTTTGCTGTGGCTTTAGACTCTTAGTGCAAAATCTGGACAATTTCAAAAGGGCACAATGAAACTAGAGACAGCAATTTTTGATGATTTTGAGCCAAAAAAGGGCCTAGAATAAATAAATGAAGTACATTTGAAAGTGCTTTACCTAGGTGGGCTATATATCTAAGAATTGCTCTCTCTACATGTGCCCATGCTCTCACTTAAAAGGGGAGATGGGGGGTTCAAGCCCTGCTCTCTGTTTACAAGTATTTTCACTTTCTTCTCTGATACAGTTAAAGCTTAATGTTTATTGGCCTGGAAATGCAGGTACCTGAAATAAACTCCACAAGTTTTTTCTAAGTTGGAAAGCTCTCCCAACTCATAAATAGACCTGCAATGATTAGTGATCTGTGCTCCCCGCTGGGAAGCTTTGGAGAATTGGCCTGGTGGAGGTCGTGTGATTGCTTCTCCTGGCTCAAAGTCTGTGCCTTAGTGATATGCCTCACTGTATCCATGTAGGTAGCCAAAGCAGTGATGAGCCTGAATAGAAAAAAAAATTAAAAATAAAATAAAATAAAATAAAAATTGAGCAAGGAGCTGAGCTGGCAGGGAAATTACAGTTTTGCAAATGCGGGACCCAATCGCGCAGCTGGGCTGAAATATTATATGCAGAATGAGGTCATGGATCAGAAAATGGATTTTATTTGGAGGTGGGAGTGGACTGCAAGCCTAAAGCATGATGATGATGAATTTGCTGGAAAATCCTGAGCGATAAATGGGCAGGTTTTGCCTCCCCTAAGATGAGCGGCACCGTCATCCTCACAAGAACCACTGCCAGCACATGAGGCTCCCCGTGGACCCAGACAGATATTGCTCAATGCCATGAGTAACCACGGTGCCATCAGAGCAGCCCAAGAAGGTGAGCATCCCATGGGAAAGGGAGCTGGAAAACGGATTCAGCAAAGGATTGACGCGAGCACCGGGAAGGGATGTGAGTCGCCAGAATTCATCGGTGGGGCTGCGTCAGGTGGATGCTCCGTTCTCTGAATAAGGCTTTCCATTTCTGAGCTCATCCAAACAAGGAAACACGGCTACATCCAACCTCAACTTTCCAGCGTGTCCAACAAAAGGCATCAGGAAGTTTGCCAGAGAGAGAGTAAGGATAGGACAAACTACTCCTGAGACAGTAGAACAAACATGCCCCAGCCGTAGCTGTTTTAACACCGCAGGCCTCCCACACATTACTCCATAAATCCTTCTTTTCTTCCCTCTCATTTTCTCCAGTTTACAAAAATTCTCGTGTTAACAGAAAACGTTTAGTTTAAATTGATCCTCAGCCATCCTTGGCATGTATTACACACGCTCACTCTTTTATGTTTTGCAGCTTATGTCATCCTGTATTTATCATTTGGTTAGGGCCTTATATTTCTGGCTTGCTCTTGCCCCTTATCAGATGATAAAATGTTCCCCCAGGAGGGAGAGAATTTTTATGAAGTATGATGATAGTATAGAAAATAAATGATTTATTGGCACTACAGTCAGGCTATACATGGAACTGTGTTCTTCAGAAGTTTATAGAACTAGGGAATCATAGAATCACAGAATGGTTTGGGTTGGAAGGGACCTTAAGGATCATCTGGTTCCAACTCGCCCACCATGGGTAGGGAGGGTCTACAGGAGAAAGGTGGGTGTGCAGTCACTGGCATTCCCAGGGAAGGAAATTCCCTGAGGAGAGAGTGGCCATGCAGTGACCAGAACAGCAGTGCTGCCTGGTCAGAGGCTTAGGATGTGCCTGTGCTGTCCTGGAGTCTCTGCACAAATCTCTTTGTCCCTTCATGGCTTACACTTCCCTGTGTCAGAAGGTGAAGTTTCCAGATGTTTTGAGAACAGCAGGGCATGCACATTTCTAGAGTAGATAATTAGGATTTGAACATAAATAATTGTCTTTAAAAATATATTATTCTATGTCATTGCCCACACCTGGATGCCACAGGTCTCGGTACCTGTGTGTTGTAATGATACTGAAGGTTAGGTGGTCCAAACTACGTCCTGGTCATTGCCTTCACCCTCCTGATGTTCTCCCACCCAGTTCTCCCTCTTGACCTACTGCTGAGAGGCTTCCAGCAAACCAACACCAAAGGACATCTCGTACCAGAGACACAGCTGGGCTGGTCTCTGCTCTGCAAAAACATGACATAAATACTGACACTGGTCACCCTACACGTCAAAGTTTGCTAATGGACCACTACAACATTCAAAATAAATAGACAAACCCACTGCTGAAGAGCAGATTTCAACCCTTTACACTATGCACACATGACAATTATGCATATAGAGGCTTCTTGTCTTTCACCTCAGCAGCAAATTAAAGAAGAGAAGTTTCAGTCAATTAAAGATGTTTGCTTAACTTAAACTAGAAAAGTAGTTTATATTGCCAAAGCCTAGAGCTACAAAAACAGCCCACAGGTAGCCAGGGGAGTGTTCTTCTCAGACAGGTACTCCAAGACAAAAAAATAGGTTAATTTTAACTTTTTGGGTAAATCCTGTTAGAAGGAAGTGAGGGCTCCCAGGCAGCACCAATGCAAGGCCACTCACTGCTAGAACCAGATCTACCTTTTGGTCTGCTCTTCACTGGGTAATTCCTCAACCTTTGCATAATAAACAACCAACTCCCAAAACAGATACAGGGTTTTGTCATTGCCATGGTGCTCTCCAGGGGTCATTCCAGGCCAAGCACCACAGCCAAGGAGGATATCAGCTGCATGGCCTGACATGGACTTCACTGGTCCATCATCTCTGAGCCCCTTGGGTCAACCAGCCCAAGGAGTGACCCACCTTTTGGGTTGGAATAGGTTTTAAAGGATGTAGGATTTTAAGGCTTATTTTTAAGGGGAAGCTAAAGATTTCATAACTAAATCCTAAGCCCCACATGAAGAGCAAGGTAAACCTTGCCTGGCATACAAAGTAGCATTTTCTGAGTTCTTTCTCACCATAAATGGTAGCATTTTACAACTTAATTTAAGTAAAACACATTCAACATGTCACCTATGCAATGTGACAAATATGGGATCTATTTGCTGTGACAGAGCTGTGCCCTTCCGACCTCATCAGCTGGATCATTTTTTTGGGTGATTTTATAGAGTTTTTGGATGAAAAGAATGAGATCTGGGAGGACAGACTTTAAAGTAATAATATACTTTTGTTATGCTATATTATACCCCCATTAACCAATATTCAAATTGTTGGACGTGTAGGTAATGGCAACTTTGTATAAAAACCCCATTTTATCCTTAAAGAAGTGAAATATACTGAACTTTATGTGATGAGATGTTAAAGTAAGAATTATTAAGAGAACCTTACTCCACATATGCATGTAAATGGTTTTATGGGGATATCCTGTTGGAGATGATGGGTTCCTTATGAGCAACGGCTCCTGAGCAAAAGGTTCCCTATCCTGTAAATACATAAATGTGAGACACAGCTGGGAAATCTGCCTCCAGGCAAGGCTTCAGGTGAGGAAAATGAGCTGCCAGAGTTTGAGGAAGAGAATCTAAGAAGACTTATCGGTGCTTTCACTGTAATGGCCCAGTAAGAGAAATGGAGAAAAAAAAAGAGAGAAAGACAACAAAGGCCAAAAAGAAAAAGGAAATAAAAAAAAAAAAAAGAAAAGAAAAAAATAAAAAAGAAAAAGAACACAATTTACTGTGTAACTTCTAAAAATGTGGTGTAATATTTCAGGCTGAACACGAATGTGTGTGCATATATATATATATGTATAGTATGGTGGTTATTAGAGACACTACAGAGCAAGGTTTTCCTTCTCTCTGTCTCTAAAACATTTTCCCAGGTTAAGTACAATTCCCAAGCCCATCATAACTGTTCCTCTGGCTCTCAGGCTGGATAGTGGTGCTGTGCGTTGTATTTGGCCGTGAATTCCAGAGCACCCAGTGATTTCCTTTTCCATGACATTTCTGAGAAACAAACACTGGACCTGATTCACATCCAGCCACAAATATGAATCAAAACCCAATACAAAATTGGATGCACGCTGGAAATTTGATAACTTGTGAATATGAATTTACTCCTGTAGTTGCTGAGCTGCTGGTGGAAATCTGGAGCATGCTTGGAATTACAATTTTCCCTGTCCAAAAACGTGCATAGTTTGTTCCCTGTAATCGTGTTCCCGATGAAGTCAAACGCAGAAATCCCACTGAAAGGGCTGGGGAGGAAGGACTTTGTTTTAAAGACCTGCACTTTATGGAACCTTTCCTAGTTGCTGTCCTTTCAGTGTAAAATATGAGTCAGTCTAATCCCTTTCTTCTTCTGTACATTAATAGAGACTTGAAAAAAAAAGAGGTTACAATTTTTATAAATTGGAATGAAGTGGCCTCTGTTTTCTAACACTTGCCAAAGCATATGGGGTCAAACCAAAACAGTCACCCACACCGGCTGCTTACATGTCTTATTTAAACAATAAATTAGTGTCAAAGTTTCCAGTAATTAATTTCTCTACCAATTTACATATTTCATTCTTTTCTTTTTTTTTTTTCTTTCATGTTTTGAGACTGTAACACAGCTAACATCTATTTAAAGCAACCTCCCCTGCCCAGTGATTGATGTTAGATACAACAATTACAATGCCAGTACTAGGGATAATTCCTTGCAGATGTTGTCAAATTACAGGTTAAATGAGGAAAAAAGTTCCTTTCTTCCGGCCACCCACTCTAGTTCTCTTGAAATAGGTGCACATACTGTATATCCTGTGCTGTAGGTGCAGTAATTCCCCTCTCAGTCACTCATCTGGTTTAAATGACTTCCATTTGCCATTTCAAAGGATGACAGAACACTGTGTTCAGATTGTTTCGCAGGTACCAAAAAGGCAGTAACTCTGCTTTGTGTTTTAGCTGGCAAAGAGAAGTGAGCTCGACCTGGCAAAGCTGTGCTGGTTTTCCCTTTAATATAAATAACATTTGCCATTGTGAAAAAAAAAAAAAAAAAAAAGAAGAGAAAAGGGAGGGAAAAAAAAGTGAGGTTAGATTGTTTTAACCCTTTGTAAACCTTTCCACTCTTTGAGATAAAACAGGATCCCTGTCTTCATGTTTTAATCATAACAGTGTGTATTTCGTGTTGACAGCACGAAGATTGAGGACGGGCCCTGCCTGGCTCTGTAGTTTGGGGAGAGGTGATGAAACCTCTCCATTACCCAGCCCTTGTAGCAGGAGCTACCCAGTGACATTCCCTGAATGCAGGGGTGGGAAGGTAATGCACCATAAACAGAATGTGGAAAAAATCAGGAACAAATTGAAACAACTGGCTTTGTCTGCCCTTGTGTGCAGATCTCGTGCTGTGCTCAGGAGGGGAGCAGGCTGTGCCTCCCCTGAGCTCAGCCACAAAACCTGCAGGGCTGGTGCAGCCCAAGGCCACACTCGGTGGTGGCACCTGGTGGGACATGCCATGGCACCAGTCCTAGGCACGTTTGTTCCCTGGAGCACTGGGTTTGTGTGGCCAGGTTTTGTTAGCAAGGGGCTGCAGGGGTGGTTTCTGTGAGAAGTTCCCACAAGTGGAAGCTGGAGCAGGTTTGCTGGCAGGACTCGTGACCCTGGGGGTGAAACCACACTGGAGCAGCCTGTTCCTGAAGGACTGACCCCATGGAAGGGATCCATGCTGGAGCAGCCTGTTCTGGAGGGAATGACCCCATGGAAGGGACCCACACTGGAGGAGTTAATGCAGAACTGCAGCCTGTGAGAAGGACTTATATTGGAGAAGTTCATGGAGGACTGTGTCACGTGGGAGGGACCCTACACTGGAGCAGGGGAAGAGTTTGAGAAGTCCAACCCCTGAGGAGGAAGGAGCAGCAGAGACAACATGTGATGAACCAACCACAGCCCCCATTCCCCGTCCCCCTGCACCACTGAGGGGAGGAGGGAGAGAAAACTGGGAGTGAAGTAAGCCCAGGAAGTGGGAGGTGTGGGGGAAAGGCATATTTTAGACTTATTTTTTATTTCTCATTATCCTACTCTGATTTGATTGGTGACAAATTAAACTAATTTCTCCAAGATGAGTCTGCTCTGCTCATGACAGTAACCGGGGAGGGATCTCTCCTCCCTGTCCTTATCTTGCCCCATGACACTTTTGTTATACATTCTCTCCCCTGCCCAGCAGAGGAAGGCAGTGACAGAGCACCCAGGAAGGGTCAACCCACCGTACCTGGGAAGTGCCTGAGTTCCCTCACCTGGAATTAATGGGATGAAAGGAGAGTGCCCAGGCACAGGCAGCACTGGGCACCAGACCCCCGTGCAGGACGATGGCACAAACACACCCCACTCCCTCCAAGCAGATTGTGGAGCTGCTTCTTGCATTCCCAGTGCCAGGTTCTTGCAGGCAGTGCCATACCTCAAGCCCTAAGGCTTTAAATGGGATTTCCATTTTAATTCTTTTCCCACATAGGCGGGGCTGAGACCGCTTCTCTCAGTGTACAGCAAGGAATTCCAGCCAAAAGGAGGAAAACAAGAACAATTTACAAATACAAGTTGAAGCTGAGGACAGAAGAGCCAGGCTGTCATACATCACTTTTGGTCAAGGCAGTTTCTTGCTGTGTGGCCTCACCCTCACTGCATCTTCCTTCTGCATCTGATTTACAACAGCACGGGGAGTAAAAGCACTAAGAACAACTTAGGTAGGACAGGAAGACAGACCTCTAAGTACCTGCAGTAAATAGATGTTACAGTGGCCAAAATGATCAGGGGTGGGTGGAAACACACTGCCAGTTATTTGGGTGATGGTGAACATCCCCACTGCCAACTTGTAATATCATCTGTTTTGTAATAAACCCCTCAGAGGCATCTGCACAACTGTGTGCAAGGTAACTGTTGCATGCTATTCCCTAAATGATTACAATCTCTAAATATTCACTAATTATTCCCTCTCTTTGCTTTAAATCTCCATCCCAGGACTCTTTCTCCTCCTGGCCAAGCCAATTTTCATCCTAGTGTATCACCCTCACAATGAAATGGGTTATTTATTTTTAATCTAGTAAGTTTAATAATTTTCTGGAGTGAGCTACAGGGTGGTTTGTGAGTAGTGAAGGCACGAGCATGTGATTTGTGTGCTGAGCCTCAATGTCTTGGCTTTGGAGAGGAAAGCACAGCTTGCTGATGAAGTTTGTGGTTTTCCTGTTTGTTGTCAGGAAAAAGAAAGAAAAGAGTGTGGAGGTGGGGTAACAATGGGCAGAGTGGGGTAAAAGAGGGAAAAAATAGGAAAGAAAAGACATAAAGATTTATTTCTAAAGTATTAAGATGCTCCAGCATCGTTTGCTTCAGGAGTTGAAGAGTTTGTGGTGTCCTAAATGGAACAGAATCAGATCTCCTGCTCTTTGAAGCACAGTTTTAAGGTTTAAACAGTCTTTGACCTGTGTGCAGTGGTCAGGGATGCTGACTAGAAACTAAAGGGTTTTGGTCTGCCCCAAACTGAAGCCAAAGAGCCTTTGCATGTAAGAATGTTTAAAGCTCTCCAGCAGCTTCTGCCCAGCCAAACAGGCAGTTTCTGTAAAAGGATCAAGAGTTTCCTGCCAGCCTCCCTCCCTCTGTTTGCTTTTATTGTACACTTTTGCCACATTAAGTGAGTTGAAAACCAAAGGCTTTGCTTTCCTGGTAAAAGAGGGTGGACAGGATTGTGAAACACGAAGGATGTCTAATCTCTGACTTTCAGGGGTGTAGGATGTGTAAGGCTTGGTTAAGAATTTGGTCACAGAGTGTATGTTCTCTCCTGTGAACAGACTCTCCCAAACCGGTAATTACTCAGCTCGTTCTTAAAAAAATAATGTAATAATTAACATGCTACTGATTTTATTTGTGGTATAAATTAAACACAACAGTTCAAAAACGCTTTGTGAGCACCACTACCAACTTAAGAGAGTCTGCAAACAGCAGTGGCATAAATATTTCATGGATAATCTGAAATTTTGCTCATATACCTTGACAACTTCCAAACCAGTTTTGCTGCCACTGCTTTTGCCAAGGAAACCCAGCAGTCCACAAAAAGGAAGAGTGAAACAGCCACAAATGTATCATCCAGAGCTAGAAAATAAAGATTGCTCAGCTGATAGAGGAAATAAATTAATATATACTGACATTATATCCTGAGCCTACAAAGAGGTGGATTCCTACACTAAGCCCAGCTCTGCAGATAAGCTCAAGCTCTGTCTCTACATTCAATAATATATTTGCAGCTGTTTGTATAAAAGTTACATTCCATGATATTTTTGTTAGCAGCTGCCCAATATTGATTTTCAATGGCAATAATTTTGAAGCCTTGACTGTGTAAAAATAAACCCCAGCCTTCCTCCACGGTGTAAGAATTAAGAAGCCAACACTGTCACATCAACGCTAATGCCATGCACCAAATCTTTGCTCAGATAAAGTCATTTTCTTATTCAAATTTATGGCAGAATTTAGGTTGCTACCTACAAGTAGATATCAATAGTTAAAGAGGTTTTATAGCATTTGGATCTTCACTATATTATGCAGGTTTAAAAGGCTCTGGAAAATGGATGAACTCCCTCAGCTGAACAACTTTCCCCTTGTAAAAATGCTTCTCGAAGTACAGAGGACTCAGATTGAATACTCAGTCTTGCTTGTTTAAGCACATGCTCAAATGGGGCCGGGCTTTTCATCTTTTAATCCTCACAGAACAATGCAGCCTCCTCAGAGCCAATGTTAAATTTAAAAAAAAAAAAAAAAATGACAGACATGTCTTATTAGGGAAGATAATTTAAGTAATACTTATTTTTAATGCTTCACTTAAGCAATACCATTTTATGTCTTCAAATACACACACAACTCTCCCCTTTCTGTTGTTGATTTATATTACAGCTTGCACCGCAAAGATTCTTATAAAAATAAGATTTTGAGATGATTTAAGTCCCTAACATGTTGTAAGAGCTCTATTACATATCCCCCAAACACCGTGTGATGGATCCTGTTTTTATGCCGTGCTTCCCTCTTCACAAGCACAATTTCCATTTGCCAGATAGCAACTCAGATAAAAGCCCTAAAATAAAAATAAACTTATACACAAAAACCTTTGAAAAGGATAATTTATCTTAAGGAATAGTTGGGAACCTGGAGAATAATCTGTGAGTGATACAAATAATAGAAAATTTCCTAAATAACTTTTGCTCCTGGGAAGCTTCCAAGCAAGTAATTCACAAAATATGACTTTCTTCATTGGAGAGGTTATAAAAATTTGTTTGTTAGAGGTAGGCAAGGAAATGTAATTAAAGGCTAAATTCAAGCTCACATTTCATTTTAACTAAAAGAATATGTGTGATTTGGATATAAGTCACCTAAGCACTTCCTTTTTTTTTATTATTATTAATATATATATATTTTTTAAGGCAGTGCACATTGTCAGCAAATGAGATTATCCAATAGCAGAAGTACATCTGGCTGAGCTGACTATGCCAGGTAACCTTAAATAGAAACTCTGCAGCACTTCAGCTGTGTTGCAACACTGGGCTTTGCTGGTAATACTTATCAAAAGTTCCCCTTTGTAGCATTTCTATAAAAAAATAAAAAGGGAAGAGGTGAAATGAAAACATAAAGCTTGTTGGGGTGTTCTGTGTTTATAAAAAAAAAAATAAAAATCCCTTTGCAGTTGGAAGTGCTTACAAAGGCACATATAAAATGCAGCAATTCCAGTTATTTTTAACTGCATATGGTCTGCATAAAATGAACCTAGAGATCATGGAAGGTATAATGAAGGCAAGTGAAAGACCACAGCAATTCAAGTACTTTAGCTAATCTTGAATTTATGATGTCTTCAGGTGATACTTCAACATTCAAAGGGCAAACAAACCAAATTTCTTCATTATTGGTCACAAAAGAAAATGTTAATTTGTTTCCCTGATAATTATTTGAATTATAAGAGTGAGATTCATTGCACACATGACCTTACATCAGTTCTGACTTTTATTTGCAGAGCAGTTGATTTGATGAGACATATTGTGGATATTTGCACTGTCTGCTACGTTTTAGATCAAACTCAAGTTCTGAATCCTCAGTTCCTTACAAGTCACTTTTAAACTGAGACAAAGCATTCGATTCTGGGGCTGAGCACTCAACTTAAAAACTCTTCTCTCCCCAGAGGCAAATACTGTATGAAAACAAATTCAACCCCAAATTTTGCTGGTCAGATATTTTGAATATATAAATAGGCAGTTTCACGTGAAGAGAAGCGACCTGAAATTTTGGTTCTCATCTTTGACAAATCTTGGAAATGCCCTTTTTTTTTTTGTCCTTTCTCTAGTAAATTTTAGCTCCATTCTGCCTTCATTGTATCAGCAAGGTTATGCATAAAACAAGCTACTATACATTATGAATAAAAATGGTAAAATCTCACCCCAGTGAATTACCACAGGGAATAAAAAAAAGGACTTGGAAAAGACAGTGCACCAAGAAAGCATGTTTGAACAGATGTGCCATCACATGCCCATAATTCATTTGCAAGCTAAACCATTTCTCCACACTTTTAAAGTCAATTGTGTATTTTGAACTGTTACATCAACTATCTGTTTGAATTTTCAGCTTGGAACAAATGCATCAATGTCAGAGAGAGCCACCTATTCAGGAATCTCCTTTTGCAAGATTCCCTTTGTCATAGAGAATTTATACTCTTTGAACACAGAGGAATTATATTTTTGGCACATGAATTTAATGCCATGAGGTTAAATCCTCCTAACAGTTGCCTGCCTTGATGCACCTTGGGGTTTTTTAACCTTAGATACTTTAACCTAAAGCTTGCTGTGAGTTGTGTAAACTAAAACTACGGATCTTTACTCATTTTTCCCAGTTATTTCTCCTCTGAAAATTCCCTTTTCTCTGATCCCGGAGCCAAAGACTAAAAATATGCTTGTATAGAAATAGTAGCAATAACGACCTTGGCCTGTGCTTTGGCCTGTCACATCCCAGGTGGCACCAGAGAACTCCAGTTAAGGTGAGCTGAAGGGCATCTGTGCTTTCTGAAAAGGGTTCAATAAGTTTTGCTGGAGCCACACAGAAACAGCAGAGGCCACGCAGTGCTGCACCCCCCCTCCCAAAAGTGTAGAATATTGATCAAAATTTGGCTGGCTAAGAGCTTAAATAAATGTCTGGTGCAGCTTCTTCTCGATGCTACGACAGGAGCCTTTTTCTAGCACGTGGTAATGGAGAGGTGGGGGCACAAATCCCTGAGAATCCAGGAATTCCCAGTCAGGGAACTGAGATGTGCTGGGGGACTGTCCCACACAGCACATTCCACGTGTGGTGGCTCAGAGGAATCATAGGATAACAGGATCACTTAGGCTGGAAAAGGCTTCTAAAATCAAGTCCAATGTTTCCCCCAGCACTGCCAAGCCCACCTCTAAACCACGTCCCCAAGTGCCACACCCACACAGCTTTTAAATCCCTCTGGGCATGAAGACTCCATCCCTGCCCCTGTACCAATGCCTGCCCACCCTTTTGGTGAAGAATTTTTTCTGAATATCCAACGTAAAGCTCCCCTGACACAGCTTGAGGTTGTTCCCTCTCATCCTGTCCCTTGTTCCCTGAGAGTAGAGGCCAAATCTCCCCCTGCCTCAGCTCCACCCTCCTGTCAGGGATTTGGAGAGAACCAGAAGGTCCCCCCTGAGCCTCTTTTTCTCCAGACTGAGCCCCCACAGCTCCCTCAGTGCTCCTGGTGCTCCAGACCCTTCCCCAGCTCCATTTCCCTTCTCTGGACACAATCCAGCCCCAAAATGTCTTTCACTGAAGGGCCCAACCCTGAACCCAGTATTCAACTTCACAGAGCAGTTAATTAACCCCAACTTAGTGACCACATTCAGAAGAGGTGGCATCCTCTGACTGTGAATCTGGGAATGGCCAACACTGACATTAGAAAACCTGGGCTTTTAACCCTTTGTGGACTGGGAATGTACACACAGCTGGAGGATGTCTCTTCAATCAGGACCATGGCATGTTAAGTCCATCTGAGCTAGACATTTCTCCTGGTTTATGAGCCTGAAATATCAGGGTTCTGACAGCTAAATGAGAAGAAATGTCAGTAGATTTGAACATATCCTGCAATAAAAGTCGATGCTTTTCTCAAACTTCTCCATTCACCTCTTATATGTTTTAAATCATGAAACACATTTTGTAAACCGTGGGCTCACGGTTTGTGTAAGAGGTGTAGTGATCCCACAGCCTGAAATTGGAGGTAACATGGACTGAGCAGATGAATTTGTGTTTCACATGGAAACAGGTAATATGGCTAAATTTCCATAAAATAACTTCTGCCTCAGTTCAGGCTTTTCCATGGGTGACAGTGACAGAAACCTGACAACAGCAGTGCAACACATGAGTCAGACAAGGGGGAAAATTTGACCACAGAGACTGGTGCACTGTTATTTCTGTATGAAAGGAAGGCACTGAATACCTACTGGCTCTGCAGAGGAGGAGTAGGAAGGATCTTGGCCTCCAAAGTCTGGTCCACAGGACTCCCACACGGTTAACTGGGTGCATTTCAGATTTGTCTACCTTAGATGGAGCTCTGAGTCACCCCGGCTTGGTGCTGCATCTGAGCCTGCACAGGCTCTGGGTGCTTTCAGGCTGTATCTGTTCCTCTCCTCCAGGCAGGGGATCATGAAATCAGAACTATCAGGTAGGGTACAGTGGGGGAGGATGAAGCTGAGTCACAGCAGAACTGATAAAACCCACTGGCTGCTGGATCCAGGGTAAACAGGGTCGGATAAGGGGGAGAAAAGCTTAACTCATTATTCTCCCTCCTCCCATAACCCACCATCCAGACCTTTAAGTCCACCACAGCAGCCAAGAAAAAAGGCAAGAACCACAGTGAGACCTGGATGGTCCCCAGGTTCCCTGCTGGATGTCCTGGGGTGAGTCTGCAGCTCACCAACCTCTTTGTTACACTGGAGCTGCCAAGAGCAGCAATCTGCACAGGGACAAGGGGTGACCACCTCAGAGACCCTGGGAAACATCCTCAGACCCCCTGAGTAGCACTGACCACCCTTCAAACAACCCGGTCTCACGAGTAAAGCTTCAGGCAATCAAGCTCAGCTTCTGCCCAGGTGTGTTTTCTCCTTCCAGAGGTGAGCAGAGTTATATTGTCATCTTGTGTGACCTCACCAATTAATTTGGGAATTGTCAATCTCCAAACAGACTGTTCTTCCATCCCAAATTGTCTGCTGATCTTCCTTGCCCCCTTTCCTCCACCCTTTGCCTGGGAAGGACCACGGAGCCCTGGGCTCTGGGGTTGCTGAGCTTTACCCCCTCTCACTTCCATATGTGCTCAAGGATTGCAGATTTATTTCAGTGAATAGGACCCAACATGTCTAAAGCTTTTAAACTAAGTCTTATTTTAAAAGTAAAAAAATGGGACCCACAGGAATCCGGATGACTGCACAGATTTGTGACCCAGCTTTGTTAAACAACAACTAACCAAAGACTTGAACCAGAATTGGAAAATATACTTTTTCCTCTCTGAGTTCTGAAAAACCCTGGTTTGGGTGTTTTGCCATGGTTTTTGACTTTTCTGTGCTTCTACATTCACATGTGTGAGTGAAGTGCTGAGTCACAAGAAAGTTTTCCAGCCCACTTCGGCGCCTCTGTGAAGTTCATAAGTCTAAAACCATCTTTATACAAAACATCTGCATATTTGGGTGCTTCTCTGAGCTCACTTTGGCATTCAGGTTTCTGGAGAGCAGCCCGGGACAACAAAGTTCTTCAGCATCTACGTGATCTGACCCCACCTGCCAGAAGGGCAGAGCAGTGCTGAGGTGCAGCTCCTGCTCCATCCCTGATGCCACTCACAGTAGGATCAGTAAAGGGGAGGTCCCTGAGTGGTGGCTGATTCCAGCTCACAACCTTGGGCAGGGAGACAGCCAAGTGTAAGCAAACGGAATCCTTCAGCTCTAAATATCCTTGCCTCTCTTGTTTCTTTTTTTTTTTTCCCCCCAAATCTTATCATGTGAGTGCAGTGTAGTTTCTTGGTTTAACAAGAATAATAATGGCTCAGGATGCAGGAAAATGACTCACATGGAGCTGGTCCAGCTCTCCTAGTTGGTTCTAGTCAGGTCCCAATGAATCAGATGACCCTTATCTCAGTTTAAGACTGTGAATAAAAACCTCTCCCCTCCACACACCGGCCAATTTTTCTTACATTACACAGTGTATCTCCTTCCCCTCTCACATTTCTAAGCTCTCCAGGTCTGCCTAGTATCTTCTCTGAAAAATACATCCCTCCTGAGTTCACCTCGGAGTAAATCCTCTGCTATGACCTGTAATTTCCTCCTTTCTTATTCCTTTTTCCCTCTCTTTGTCCTGCCTGAACCTCAGTTTTATGGCTCTTCCAGCTCAAGACGAGTACTGCCATATGCTTACTCATGACCTACATCCCACCCAAGCCAAAATTGCTTTAAAACCCTCAGTGGATTTGTACCTTGGGCACTTCAGAGATTTCAGCTGTATCTGAAACCAAAGCAGAAAATAGACCCTTCCTAAATTTTTTTTTTATCATGTTTATAATATAAACCATGACAACACTTTGCAAACCAGGGATGCAAACCTGCTTTTCCTTCCCTGACTAGACAGTTCATAAAGGTTTGGGTTTAAAACTGCAGTTTTTCTCCACTTCTCTCTGTAATAAAAAGAACAGATCAAATAATAAATGCCACATCTGTGACCTTTCTATTCCCTTGGTGGTGCCTTTGTGGACACCCTGGCCTATATTATGATGAAAGCAGTAACTGAAAAAAACAGATGAAAGGAAAAATAAAATTATTATTGTTATGAGAAAGAGAAGTCATCACAGGTCTGGCTCCAGAGCAAGAGCCAACCCAGCTTAGCTTGAAAAAGATGTTCCCGTAACAAGGGAATCGTTTTTGTTTCACATTTCTGCCTTTTTCTGCTCAGAGGCTGAGGAAAACAAGGAGACTGCAAAAGAACAATTAACCTGCGTTACACTTGAGTAAACTAAGATTAAGAAACAAAGTGGCAAAAAAGCACTGGTGAATCCAGAAAGGATTACACAAGCGTATGGATGATCAGCCGAAAATTTCAGTCGTCCCCCAACAGCCGCAAGCTCAGAAAGTCCCTAAAACACAACTTACCAAAAGCCAGGAAGAAATACCAAAGTCCTATTCTTATGCAGCTTCCCGAACTGGCCACTGCTGGAGACAAGGGGACTGGGCTAGAGGGAATTTTGGTTTGGCCCTGGACAGCCTTTCTTACATTAGAAGCTGAGGATCACTCACTAATCTTTAATAAAAGCAGTCTGGCAGCACCGGGGTAAAGCCACGCAGAGACATCGACTGCTCTGCTTTAACCTCTCGCCTGCACCCCCTCGCCCTCTGCCACGATTCTGCAAATCTGCCTCCAACACAGGGGAAAAAAAGTTACTACTGCAATATTCTCAGGAGGAAAACGAGGTAAAAGGAGTGCCACACCTCAGAATCGTTAAGGTTGGGAAAGACATCCAAGATTACGTGAGCCAATTGCAGCCGCCTGGTACTTGAAGGGAGCCTTACATGAAAGATGGAGAGAGACTATTTAAGAGAGCCTGGAGTGACAGGACGAGGGGGAATGGTTTAAAACTGACAGAGAGGAGGTTTAGTTTAGATATTAGGAAGAAAGTATTGCCTGTAGGGACAGTGAGGCCCTGGCACAGGTCACCCAGAGAAGCTGTGGCTGCCCCTGGATCCCTGGAAGCGTCCAAGGCCAGATTGGACGGGGCTTGGAGCAACCTGGGATAGAGGAAGGTGTTCCTGCCCATGGCAGGGGCTGGAACTGGATGAGCTTTAAGATCCCTTCCAACCCAAACCATTCCATGATTTTATGATCACCAAGTCCAACCTTTGACCTTGTTCTGCAGCCTCCTTCCCTTTCATTCACAGCTGTTTGGGTAAAGCTTGGCCAGTGCATGGTCATTCCCAGTGGAAATGGGTGAGCCCTTGCTGCTCCTACTATCAAGGGTGTTTTCTGCAACCAGCATCCCCAGTGCTCCCATCTCCCTGCTCTCAAAGCATATTTTTCAGAGCCATCCCTGAGATGCTGGCGCACACAAAAGCGCTTCAGAGAAGAGTGAGTGTGTAGGTTCTTTCCTATAATTACCATCTATCCATCCCTCTACCTGCAGATAGGGATGGGAACACAACAGCTTCCCCCTTTTCTCTGCAGAGCCTCCAATTTTCTGCTGCTCAAAATTGCGGGTAGCAGATGATCAAGTTGCAACTACACCAGTGTGAAACTGCCATTGCATCACCAGCTTGCAGACACTGTTACAAAACTGAGGCAAGACGAGGCTCTGGGAGGTTCATAAATGTTTCAACATAACCTGAAGAGAGTTACGAGGAAGCCGGGTCTAAATCTGGAGATTTCTGGATTTGACTATGTACAGCTTGAAAGTCAGCCTTGTCAACCCTGAGCACAGAAAGCCTTGTCAGCCTTTAGTTGATATGCACTGGAGGTTTTGTATTGAAGATCTTCGCTGTATTTTTAGGTTCATTCAGTCAGAATCAAAAGACAGCTTAGGGGAGACAAGGCTGCATATACAGAGTACAAAAACAGCACAGAAAAAAAAAAAAAGAATAAAATACACTTGCACGAAGCCCCTGTGAACACAAACTGCAAGCCATGGTTTGCTGAGTTTAAATCCAACTGTAGTTAGTAGTTATCTGCTGTTCTGATAAATATTCATGTATCATATGTTCATATCTGACTGCAGGAAAAGAAAAAGGATTCAGAGAGCTTTGTCTGCCCTGTGAGCTTTTTATCTGTGCTTTAGTAACCTTCTTATACTTTAGTAAATAAGAACATTTCTCTGTTCAGACTTTAACACTTTTATTATCCTTGCAGATTCAGCAAACCTTTGTTCTAAAATGCTTTGTGCCCATTAGGGCTTTTGATTATAGATTACACCACCATTTGATTTTTTTTTTTTTTTATTTTTTTTTCTCATGGGCAACATATTCTTCTTTCATTGAGCAATGTTCAGAAACTTGGAAATCTAACCTGTGTTTTAGTCTCAGGACAGGCACATTCTTATGGTAAAAACCTCCCCAATTGCACTTGGGATGCATTCAACTCTTGTATGGTTGACACTTGGCCAGGTTAATTATGCAATCACCCCAAGTAGGAGAGGACAGCAGGATACACAGGCATTTTTCAAAGACTTGTTTTCAGCACAGAGACAGTTTTCTGGAATCAAATAAAGAAAATGGAGAATGTCTGTGATTTGCAGCGAGCTGGCACTCGGAAAATGCAAGGATTTAAAAGATCAACGAGGCCAAATTTGCAGTCATTGAGGGAATGATTACAGCTACATGTGGCTACACAACCAAGCCTAATCAAGCCACCTTGGGTACCAGCAGCAGACTAGCTGGGCTTCAGCGTGAGATGTGCAGCCTGCTTGGGACCCTGGGTGTCTTCTCAGGTGGTTGCCCTGAACCAAAAGTCCGTGCTGCTGTGGCTCCATGGACCTTGGAATGCCTGGAAGCTGAATTGAAACCAGCTTGGTTGGGGTTACAGGTGCTGTGATGGCTCGTGGAGAAGAGGATTGGGCTTTTTGCACCTCCAGCCATGCCACAGCGCAGGTGGGGACACGTGGGGTCAATGGGGGTCTTTGTCCTTGGCATTCTGAGCGTGCAACAGTGAGAGCAACACCCCGGAGTGCCAGGATATGCCGAGCTGGAAGGGACCCACCAGGATCACAGAGACCCAACGTTGTGTGGCTCTGCAACGCAATATATGGCCCTGTGCTTTAGTTTGGATGATTGTCATGAGGCTGCCATGTGAAATGAAGACAGCTCAGTGCAAACAGGGTGCCAGCTCTCAGCATATTTAAAAATCGTGAGCCAGGATCCGGGAAGTCGGAAGACTGGCTTTAAAAATCCAAGAGGCGAGAATTGTGTCGGGTTTAATTGTTCTGCTCCAACAGGGTTCATGATTTTAAGCTTTTTCTTAATCAACACATGGGCTGGAAAAATGCTTTATAAAGGACTACATGTTCAGATTAACAACCTTACTCCAGTCATTGGGGCTTTAGGGAAAATAGCAAGTATCACAAGACCTGTGCTAAAATTGCAGAAGTTGCCAATGCTTAGAAAAAAAACCCCACAAATTTGGCTTAAAATGCACACTATTTATTAGATAAATCCTACACTGGTGATTCTGGATGCCTCTAAACAAACTACAGACACCTCCAAAAGACCTGATTTCTCAGAGGGCGTGTGCTCAGTTACAACTAATTTAGGCCAAAACCATTATGAAAAGAATGCAACAAATCTGATTCAACATTAGCCAGAAGGTTTGGAAATAATTTTTTTTCCTGAACTCCAAGATGTCTTCAGAGATCCTCACAAGTGAAAAAGAGACCAAGCCAACCAACAAACCCACAGTTAGGACTGAGCAACTTTAAATGCGTGTTTTAACATTTCCCACGGCCCATGAACGTGCAGGGTCTCTCTTTCCCCGTTCCTTCACCGTCTCTGCTGGTCAGAAGATAAAGCCATCCTTGTCATCTTCTACTGATACTAAGAAAGGCAGCAAGAAATGAAAAATCAAGTCCCTGTCATATCCCATCGAGCACGCTGGCTAGATACGGATGTCTCGCCCCCATTTACAATCTGAACCAAAAGATTTGGAGCCAAGAAAGCAGCTGGCACAATAAAAACAGTAAAAGCTCGAGCTGGCACCTCACGCTGACAATGACTAGCCAAATCTCCATGGGGAAAAATGCCAATATAGATTTCTGTGACAAAAACAACAAAATAGATTTTTGTCAATGTACATAGATTTGACAGGAAGTCAGACAAATCTATCAATAATGAGTGACATATATCTGCAATATTCCCAAACAAAATGGTGCTTTTGAAGACAAACTGAGAAAATCACTAATTGTGTTACGGGTGACACACGTTCATCTGGACTTTTTGATCACAACACTGCAATTCATTAATGCAGCAGTTATCCTGGGAAGAACTGACCAGATACAGATTTCCAAGTGTTTTCTGAAGCATCCAACAGAACACTGTTATTTCAGAAAGGGACAAATTACTCCAGAAGATCTTGTGGTTAAAATCAAGCCTTTACGAGATGGAAAGCTGGATTTCCAATCCAGAGCAAACTTTTTGACCAGTATCTTTAATTCCACACTTAGAAATAAGATAAAATATTAAGAAGTGGATACTGAGGAGTTGTTATATAGTCTTTTTCCTGAGCAATGATACGTTGCACTATAGAAACAAAAATATTGCTAGTGCTCTGCTGGCACTGAATAAAACTTGTAAGAAATTACCATTTACTTCCCAGCCAGATGCCTACTGTGCTGCATCCACATGGAGCCCATGAGAACTAAGTGTCCCTGCTTCTGGAAAGACCTCAGCTCTGTGAAACCTTCAACTAAGGAAATAGAATAAGGGAAAGAAAAAAAAAAAAAAGGAATTTAAGAAATTCTATAGTTGATAAACTGAATTTGACAATGTTTTTGTATTACAAGCCAAACCTCTTATCACACATACCATGGTGCACATGCTGGTGAATCAGGTAGCCAAGATCTCCAGGTACACGTAGTTTTTGACCAACCTTTGGTCAAATTTGGGACAGGTTCTAACACAGCTAAACCCATAAGATTGGGTTCAGAAGCCCCAGGGGATTGTTTAAAGTGAGTGTCTAGCAAGACAGCTCTGCAAACAGATGGTAAGACCCAGATAGAAAATGCTTTTTAAGTGAAAAGTCAGAAACTCACAAAAAAAAAAAGTCTTACTCATACAAATCCTATAGAGCCTCCAAAAACATCTGAAGTAGTTGTTATACATAAATGAACTAGATGAGCCAAAGGAGTCTTTACTTGGGAGGAAGTGTATGAAACACACTGCTCTGATTTACCATGAGGTGTGCACTGCCCTGAATTTCTGCATAAATTAGAGCAGCATGAAAGCTGAAAGAGCCACTAAATCTCAGACATTTATTGCAATAATTAAAAAGCTCCAAAGATTTGGGATGTCCCTTTCGATACACGGTTCACAGACCGCAGCATCTTCCGTTCTTGTATCCCAGGAGCTCCCAAGTCAACAGCTAAACCATGGGAGAGAATCCTGAAGAGGCTCCCTGAAATCCACAGCTCTTCTGTAACAACTCATTAATATAGAACATTCCTTTGACAGTCATGATGTTTACAGTCTGAATGTATTTGTTAAATTTAATGGGGATCCATAAGTAATAGAACCAGGAAAAGGAGGATGCAACACAACAATCACGCAGCAAATATTTTGGGGGAAATTAAGACCCACTGGTTGAGCCATTTCAAGCCAAGTCTACATTTTTATGTGGGCCAAGCAAAAGAAGAGGTTTCCTGAGGTCCCAAGAGTCTGGATGGTGGGTGGGGATCCACAAAATCTACAGATTTATTGCAAAAATAAAAATATTTTAGATCATCCTTTACTCTAAGCATTTCACTCCTCCTTTTTTTTTTTTTTTTAATTTTTAGTGGCATTATCAAAAACTATGTGACTCTGTAGTTTTGAATCCACTCAGTTCTGTAAGGTAATTTCCTCTTCAAAATGAAAAACGGAAAAGAAGTAGGTAATGCTTTAATTTGTTATTAGGAGTAATTACTGTCTGGCCTCGAGGGGTTACTTGTACATTGGTTTTAACAAGAAACCCATTTAACATATATTTATCTTTGTAAATTGTCCTGAATGATCAGCAAATACCTAATCATCTGCAAAAAGCTGCTTAAAACATCCTTGCCCTGATAAAGGAAATTATAACCTATGAGACCAAAGAAGCCAGAGTGGTGGTTTAAACCATGACAGACATTTGCAAGAAGGCAAGAAATAGGTATTTTCACATGTTTTCTTGGAATCTTTCTTGGGTTAGGAACACACCAGGGCAGATCTATTATGTTCTGCCCATGGCAAGACCCTGCATCTGAAGACTCCAGAAGTCCATATGTGGAACCACCCAGATGAAGCACAAACCATTACTCTGGATTTGGGGTGGAATTTAGAGCAGGATTAGACCTTACATGAGCCTCACAAACCCTGCAGATGAGCAAAACACCGTAAAATGTAGAGAAAATCCCAATACCTGTAGAGTGAGGGAACCCACTCAGCCTTTTTTTGTTTTACAAACAATTGCAAATTGTGTTTCTTATTTATTGAAGGCCCCGTGACAGGTTCAGAGATTAAAAACAAACTAAAACTGGACCTCGCAGCTTTGCTTTGATACATGAAAACAGACGTGTGTGTCACATCGTTCCCCTGCCCTGCTTTGTCTGCTCATGTGAGCAGACAGGGGATGGAAAAACACAATAATTTCCCTCTCTAGGGACTGCATAGCTCAAGGGATTGGTAACAGGACACAAGCCTTTCAGCCCTAAATCAATTACTCAGAATTGACTCAGGTTTTTAGTAACTGAGTGTGTTTGGCTGCATAAAATACATAAAATATATTCACTCTCACAGTGAATGTTGGGTTTAGCTCAGTACAGACCAGAAGCCAGAGAGGTGAAAAGACAACTTCCCACCTTTCCCTGCTTTGGAAGTCTAATGGAACCAAAATCAAGAAACAAAATGTGGAAGCAATCACTGCAGTTTGTATAGAGCTAAGAATTCTCACACTGTGGACAAAACACTCTCCGAAGTTGCTTTACAACATCTCTGAAGTTCAGCTTCACTCAAACTCCACAAAAAACCCTCAGATGAGCAGGTTTAGGGGGTTGTGTTAAGAAAATTTCAGCAGATCTGCTTCCAAGGCCTTCTGTTAATCAGGAACTGGTGTTTCTTTTGCCATAACAAAAGTAAATACAATTTTACACAAACGTAATTTTGCTTTTCATGAGGCTTAAGAGATTCCTTAACTCCACAGTAATTCCTGTAAGCATTATAATGAGCCAATAAATATCCAAGGGAAGGTAGTATTCAAGCTTCATCTAACAATAATCACCAACTCTGTGATGCTGAGCTGACCATGGTGCAGAGTAGGAGTATAAAAGGGTTGAATACTTGAAGGGAAGTGTCCCCATGAGAGTTACCAACAAATACCAGGCATTTCTTTATACACCATTTTGTTTTTTCCCTCTCCAGCCCCAGAGATTGACCAGGAAGAACTAAGAAATGTGAAAAATGTGTAAAACAAAGACAAAAAGTTTCCAAGGTTTTCATAAAGCTCAGAAAAGTTTATATTTGGTTTGAGGAGTGCAAGAAAAAAAAACGGGGGAAAAAAAAAAAAAAGAAAAAACCAGTTGTGGCTCCTATTCTATCTAAAGTGGTTCAACCATCCCTAGTTAATCTAAAGGAGTTTGCTCTGTGTGGGCATTTGGTAGCCAGGGGTTTTCATCTCAAGAGTGGATGTTTGTAAAACAAAAATAACAAACCAAATATTAACAAATCAAAACACTAAGGGAAATATTGTAATAGTTTTTTAATATATTTAAGTCACACAGAATTGCAAAGAGACATTTCTTTCTACACCTATAGATTCATTTCATGCTCAAGACTCTCCATTTTCCCTAAAAACAGCATTATTTAGGAGTTTGCTCTGCAGCTGAGCACTGTGCACAGAAGCAGAGGTGTCTGGAGCAAGACTCATGGGGATGGGGGCAGGTGGAAAAGGGTGATGATAGAGCAAGACTGATGTTTTGATACCCGAAATCCAGATCAGCCCCTAGGCCCAGAATCTGCTTTATCACAGAATTATTAAATTCTGCCTACCACAATGCAGACAAAGTCTATTAAATATCTGTATCACTCACAAAACTGCATGAGGGACCATAAACAATATAAATCTTTTTTAGCTGGAGAGATGAAAAGATGCTTTCTCTATAAAGTCCAGACACTGTTTCCAATTTTTCAAACAAAGCCACAGATGAACAGACACATGCAGACAATGACAGCACACTTTTTAGGTAAAATATATTTAGTAATTTTTAAATCTGTGTCTTGTTTCCCTCTTTTCAAGGCCAGATCTGTACAGCCCTAAACTAGTTCAGCAGCAAAAGCAAAGAAAATTGGTGTGACAAGTTTCAGGAGCAAGTTGGTGGCTGGGACCCAAAATCAGGTGGTGAAACCTGACTATGGGGTGGCATCACAGCTAAATGGATGAGGCCTTTAGGTAGGGATGGAGGTGATCAGCTTGGGTGAAAGAAGTTGGGCAGCAGTGACAATAAGGGAATTTATTAACAGGGTTGCAAGAACTGGCCATGGTTTTAAAAGCTTTTTTCACCCAAATGAAACTTTTCCAGAGGCTTTCACAGTGCTGCTTTTACAAAAAAAGACATAAAGGCTCACAGTGGTGCAGGGGCTCACAAAAACCCTTTAGAGAGTGACAGAGCTGGTGAGTTTGCAGCACATTCACAAGCACTCTTGGATAGATACCTTGAGAAATCAAAGAGGAACTTCCAGAAAGGTGGAGGGATTAGAAACAGCAATAGTCATAGTTTTGGGGAGATGGTAGATGGTCATTATCTTATGATTTCCACAACTGATCACCTTCAGCTCTGAGGAAAGGGCCGAGCAAGTTCTGAGAAGTCCAGAGTTTAAGAAACATTTGGACAAGCCTTTTAGGCACACAGTGGGATTCTTGGGTTTGAGGACCAAGAGCTGGACTTTGATGATCCTTGTCCCTCCAACTCAGGATATTCTCTTTGATTCTAAGTGTGGCATCCCTGCAGATGAACAACCCCCACTCTCTGCCTGCTGCCCACATTTCCAGGTCCCTTTCAGAGCTCTGCCCTGTCCTCTGCCAGTGCCACCCACCCTCCAAACCTCCTATTGCCCACGTGCACCCACGTGTGACAATTATTTTAAAGGATTGATGGTGAGCCTTGCCTTCACACCACGGGACTTGCCTGAGCTGCAGGACTGACATTCCAAGCTTTTATTTACTCCTTTATTCACCAGCCCCTTAACGTTCTCCCTCTGTAGCTTTTTGGCTCATGAATTTATGGCACTGTCTAAAACTCTAATGCTTTTCTTTGAATATACTTGTGGACGTTTCTGATCTCCCTTTAATTGGCCATGCTTTAGGCTCACATAAAATATTAACATCTTAGCCAATGAAAGTCAGCGCCCAAAGCTCAGATGCTTCTAAAATTAATATAACCTTGTTTCTTGCTCACAGAAGCCACAAAAGATCAATTCCAGAAGAATTTTTTTCCAGCATCTGATAGCTCATTTTATCTGGGCAAAACATGACTGTTTCATGACCTTCTGGACATGCTGTGATGCACATCTATTGCTTGTAGAGTTGAAATAAGGACAGAGTGAAGCTTTTGATATAAAGATTGTTCGGGGAGAGTTTGATTATTCCTCCAGTTGACTTATTCTTAGCTGCACTCACCTAACGATTTTTCCATCTCAGAAATCGAGAAGTCCATTATTATTTTAAAAGTTAAATAATGTTGTTATAACTCTTGTTTGTTAGCTTGGTTTCCCTCAGCAAGGGTGTTTGTGCTCCAGCACTGTCTGGGCCTGCTCAGCCTCAAGAAGAAATAAGTGAGATGGGGCCTCATCAATGTCTGTCAGTGTCTGAAAAGTGTCAGAGGACGGACAAGGCTCTGCTGGGGGGTGCCCAGCACTGGGACAAGAGGAAATAGGCACAAATTTATGCACAGAAAATTCCACCTGAACGTGAGGAAGAACTTTGATGTACCACGATAGAGCACTGGGACAGGTTGCCCAGAAAGGGTGTGGAGTCTCCTCATTGGAGATATTCCAGAACTCTCTGGACACAATCCTGTGCCATGTGCTCTGGGATGGTCCTGCTTGAGCAGGGACTTGGGACCAGATGACCCACTGTGGTGCCTTCCAACCTGACCCATTCTGTGGTTCCCATCACGCCACAAGAGAACCACATATGAGGGAAAGTCAAGGAACTCCCATTTATAAAGCACCTACAGCTTCCTAAATGTTGCCTGACAAGCAGAGGAATAAAACTGAGGAAGATGACCATGTGATGGAAAAGCAGGAGCAGGAGCTCAGCCAGATCACTGGGCAATGAGAATTGGCTCTGTTTGGGATGGATTCAACACAAGAGCTGGGATGATCTGGGCTGGATAACCCATTTCACTGAGGGACATCAGAGAGATCAAGGTTGCACAGTTATGCAGTTCCATTCTGCCTCAATTATACTAAATTTTGCCTTTACTGCTTTAATGTTTTTGCAAAAAGGCATGATCAATGCACCCTTTCTAAAGAGAAGCAGCAAGATACTATCAGCCAGGTTTGATATCAAGGCCATGTTGGATGGGGCTTGGAGCAACATAGTCTGGTTGCTGGAAGGTGCTGGAATGAGATAGTCCTGAAGGCTCATTCCAACCCAAACAGTTCTGGAAGTCTATGATTTGCTTTCACTGCAAACAGCCTTGGTTTTTTCTTTACTTTCTGCAGTACTGGGAGGAAACAGCAACTTGTAGTTTATGGTGGATTTCTCCATAACATGCTCTGATTCAGAGCAGAAACCAGCCACTTTCAACATTGAAAGGGTTAAAGGTAGTTTTGCCACATGACAAACAACAATTCCACAGTGAAGGCAGAGCTAGAAGAGTTTGGGAAGTGCCCTTCCCTGGATTTCAGCAATGTCCTCAAGCAGGGATGCACAGTGTACTTAAAACTATCTCCAGAACCACCATGTCATTCCTCTTTACCAACCCAATAGTAGAAATTAATTAACCTTTATAATTGCCTGAAATGTCTTTCCTTGGTTCTCCTCTGGTTTGACAGTTCTAGCTTTCAAAATAGAGTTCAGAAACTAAGTTTTTAAAAGTATAATATCGTCCTTTTTTGTTTTTGGAAGTTGTTTTTTTGGAGTGGAGTAGTGGTAATTGCTTTGTAGGAAACAGGACTTTTCCTAAAAAGAAAGAGAAAGCAGTAGCTGGGGAAAAAAAACAAACCAAACCAAAACAAAAATAATTTTTATCTGTAAGAGGAATGAGAACTCAGTAATATTTTCATTGTTATTTTGAATTTCCTCCATCTGAAACTCAGAAAAAAAAAAAAAGAAAAATCACTCTGGGAATAACATTCAAAACATGAAAACATTCATCATGTAAACTTCAGTTAACTCCTGACACCTCTCTTGTCCTCCCATACCACAAGAAAACCCTCCGAATAAACAAGAAATTAAGTCCTGACCCCTCCAGAGACCTCCCAAACTCCTCTGGAGGTTTTGCCATCGCTATTCCCTTTGCACAGAAAGTTCTCAGATGCCTTTGTGATGGCTCCAGCCTGTAACCCTGAGACAGATAAGCTCAGAGCTGGGGAACCGAGTCCAAGTCAGGAATTTATGGGAAAGCATGTGGAGCAGATGGTAGAGGAATGAGAGAGGAAGGGAGACACAGCTGAGAGAGAGTGAGTGTTGAGACTGTGTCAGATGGGAGAAGGAGGAAAATTATGCTGATCTAGAAATGTACAGTGGAACTCTTCGTTATTGAGTTAGTAAATAACTAGGCAAAGATATCCTTCCCTCTCAGGTATTCCCGGGCTTCCATCTTCACCAGGAAGGTACAGTTAGCACTGGAAATCCTCCCTACACCCCTAACAGGAGAAACCCACCATTATTGGCCTTTTACTTACTCATCTTCCCATCCAGCGCCCCCAAACCCCACATTTCAACCCAGTTCTCCCTAACAGGGACCTTTGTTCAGTTCTCCACCCATTGCTCTCCATGGATGGTGAACTCCCACCTTTTTCAGGTCAGCTTCCAAGGAAACTTTCCTTCTTTGTATTTTGGGTGAAAAAAGCACCATATCCTATAAAATAGCTCAAAATGTATTTGTAGTTATAGCAATTTTTAATGATGGTTAATGAAGCATTAGTTTCCCTCACTTCTCAGTATATCTGTTGCAAAAAGAGTTATTCTCCTTGCTCTTGTAAGGGTTAAAAAACCCAGTTTTCCTTGGTTTGCAAGTTTGGCTATTAGGCACAGATATACATTTCAGCACAGGAAGCACAATCTGAGCTGCGAATGAACATATATAACCTTTAAAAAGAGAAGGAAAAGAAATAAAAATAAATAAAAGGATCTTATGGCATGGTTGGTTTTTTTTTCAAATATGTCTACTTGTCCATTTTTTATATTCAGCTAATCTATAAGCCTGATTTCAGTGAAAGAAATTTCCTTTTTAAAACTGAGGCTGCAGATGAGGCCACACTGTAAACCTGAAGAGTAGAAGCAAAGAGAAACCCTTACACCTCACCCCAAAATACACAACTCCTGTCCCAGACAAAAGCAGCCTCGGGCTCAGGGCTGCTCTATTTTCCCCTGTGGGCAGAAATCCTTGTGAAATTCCCTTTTTAAAATTGAGTCTACATACGAGGCCACCCTGCAGAGCTGAAGAGGAGGAACAAAGAGAACCTCTTACACCTCACCCCCAAACACACGACCCCTGCTCCAGACCAGAGAAGCCCTCAGGGCTGCTCTGGTTTTCCCCCACGGGCAGAAATCCTGGTGTTCCCCACCGACTGGGATGCCCAAAAAGCACAGTCAGGTAGGTAGCTGTGATGCCAAGTTCCCATCCCACTCCCCTTTCTCACGCTTTCCACCCCCAGCCCGGTGCCAAGCGGTGGGCAAAGGAAGAGCCAAAATCCTGCTGCCGGCAACAAAATGTTGTCAGGGGCCGGGCACAGATCTCCTTTCACTACTTCAGACTGTGCAATCCCCCTCAGCACTCCCCAGCAGGAGCTGGAGGCATCACAACTGTCAATAACGCCACGGTCTCTGCTATTAAGCGTAAGATCAAAGTGACAGAACTGTCCTCATTTCCACCCACCGGAGTCTGGTGGGGAGAGCCGGTCGGGCTCCGGCAGGGAGGGCTTGTCAGGCGGCACCGAAAAGCAGAATAACACGAATAGAACCATCATAAGGGTTGAGATCTCGTGAAAAAAAAAAAAAAAAAAAAGAAAAAAAAGCACTTTTGGGAAGCTTGGGGAGCAGGAGCTCGAGAGCATCGGAACCGACGGTGCTGCAAAATGTTCACAACCTGAGAGGACGTTTTCTCTTCACACCGCCCGGGAATTCAGGGAATGTGTCATCGCAGGGCTCTGTGGCCAGATTTTTGATGGCAAGTGTGGTGCTTAAGGACACAGAGCAGTGTTACCTTTAGAAAAGGGGTTTTAGGCACCTAAATGTTTGCTTTGAGTCTGGTGGTGGTGATTACCACGAGTATCGTTAAAACTCTTTCATGTGGACGATGCTCTCAGGCCCACGGTGTGAATTCTGGGGATGGTTCTGTGCAGGGCTAAGGGTTGGACTGGATGATCCTTGTAGGTCCCTTCCAGCTCAGCATATTCTGGGATTCTATGATTCCAGCCACGTGCACAAGTGAAAACAGGCTTTCTGCTATTACATCTCTACACCTCTGGACAGAAAAAAAAAACCACATAAAATGACCCTAAAATTAGAAGGAACCCCATTCCACCTGTGAAACTGTAGTCGCTAAATCCCTTCAGTTCTGAGAATCACCCAAATCAGAGGAATTCAAAACAAAAAATGATGAGTTCAAGGAGCACAGCTTGATCCCAGTCTGAGGGTTGGTTAGAGCTGACCACAAATTTACACCCCACGCAGGCAGAGATTACTGGATGGAATTGTCCCACACAGAGGGCCAGACACCATGTCATCCAGGACACCCGCCAGTGATTCCTCATGATACAACACAGTCTTCTGGGAATATTGGGGAGTACACCAGTGACTACTGGAATTGCAGTGGCCATTTACCCTCCAGACTCAACAAAATAATAGAGAGTGTTTTAGAGGGGCAAACCAGTGAGTGGTGCACTTGAAAAACCTGATACGAACAGCAGTCTGTTTTTAAATTATATTTTCAAACCTTTGAGCTCTGAGCTCAACAACACTGAGCAGGAATTTCTATTTTCTGAAAGCACCATTTCTCCTGCTCTCTGCCCTGCCATTGCAGTGCTTTGAATTCAAAGCCCAGACAAAAGGCTAAAAAGTGAATTTTTTTTTTCAAAATAGCAAGATCAGGATGGGGAAAAAAAAAAAAAACAAACAGTCAAACAATCACAGCCCCTCATCAAAATCCCATGTAAATATCAATCAAAGTTTCCAAATGCATAAGAAAAAAATCATTAGTGTTTTAGACACAGTTTTCTCATGCCTCTTTTTTTGGGCACAATCCAGTTTGCCCATCCCTTGTACAATTTTGCAGTTTTTAACCTAAACAGAGCTGCCTTCTTGCTCAAGTGTGGCCACATCTGTGCCTGGTCTAAACAGAGAAACGAGAAATGGTGGTGAAGGTTAAGAGAAGTGTTTCCTTCAACTATGAGACAGAATCAAGATTTAAAGTGTTTTTCTTCAGGAAAAGCATCTCTAACCTGTGTAGGAGTGTTAATGCTCTTGGAAGAGCGAGTGCTGCTCTTCAGAGAAGGACTAGCAGAGAACAATGGTGGAAAAGAGAGACTGTGCTAAAAATGAAGGGAAGGTATTTGACTTTTTTCCCCAAAAAAAGAGCCTGCTGAGGAAGAGGATGCAGCTGTGCCGAGGATACAGCACCAAAGACAGGGATCATCCACTAAAGGAAGATGTCAACACAAGGACAAATGGGACAGGCAAAATTTGAGGTGGAGAAATTCAGATGCAAAGTAAACACAAGGCTGGGTGTTAGAGGAGTAAAAGGCTGGAACAACTAAAAGGAGTAGTTTTAGATCTCTTAGCCTTAAGACAGATTTTGAGAAACCCCAGAAATGGATAAGAGCAGGTGGTTGAAGAGATGGCTTGAGAGGTTTTCTCAAATATATTTGTACATTTATGCTGTTCCAATTTTTTACGTGTAGTGATAGGACATGGGGCAACAGTTTTAAACTGACAGAGGGCAGGGTTGGATTAGAGATGAGGGAAAAATTCCTGACTGTGGGGAGGCCCTGGCACAGGTTGCGCAGAGAAGCTGTGGTTGCCTCTGGATCCCTGGAAGTGCCCAAGGCCAGGCTGGATGGGGCTTGGAGCAACCTGGGCTGGTGGAAGTTGTCCCTGCCCATGGCAGGGGAAGGAATGAGATGGGCTTTAAGGTCTTCCAACCCAAAGCATTCTAGGATTCTATATTTTCATAACAATTTCAATGCTATCTCATATAAAAGACTGAATTTGCTGCACCCCCCTTCCATTCCTTTTTGTTTCCATTATCTACTACATTTCTCATTAACTCATATTTTAGTTTAAAATCAGAGTTGCTGGGGAAAGGTCATCAACTTATCTATTTACATGTCACAGTACCAATCTATAGGGACCTCTCTAAATAATTTAAAAATAGCAATAGCCATAATGGCTTTTTAAGAGCATAAATGAAGACACATTCAGAACCTTAAAGACCAAACACTCTGTATAAGAACAGTGCACCCAGTCTTAGGGATTAGACTGTTTCAGGTCTTAAGGGATGTTGCAAAAGGAAAATGAGAAAATGAGCATAAGGGATTTCAAGGAAGACAGTGAGGCTGAGACAAACCATTCCATACTCTATAGGAAGTAAGAAAGATGGTTGGAAGATAAAAATGGGACAAAAACCAGAAAATGAAAGAAAAAAACCTCTTTCCCCTTTCCCCCTGATATTTACAGAGATGAATAAAAATGTTTCTCCAAATTACTCGTATATCAGACCATCTGATCTACTTCTCCAAAGATAAGGTGGGCAAATATTTATATTCCTGTGACAGATTCAAAGTGTTCTGATGAACTACCTCGCTGTTTTTGTTGTCATCACTATTTTAATCAGTTTACAGCACAGCTACTTCTGCAGTTACATGTTTGTTTATCAGTTTTCTCAGTGCTTTGTAGACAAACTGCTTAAACCAGAAGTGAAAACGGTGGTGAAAGTGGGGTATTTTCTGAAGACATCATTGGTTGCAAAGGATCCACGAGCTGAGTTAAAAATCAGACAGCTGTTTTTGAAGCCATTTCTTTCAAAAGCAGCACGTATCACATACCTTGCACTTTACAAATGGAGAGATTTTAATGATTTATTTCCCAGAGGAGTTTTATGACCCCAGGGATAACAAATTTAGCTGTCTAATTATTAACACGCTTAAGTATAGGAATAGATTATTTTTCTAATACTCCAGTCGTTATCAACACATCAGGGCTAAGATTTAACACACTTGGTGTGGCAAAACTCTGCTTAAAAGCACTGACTGAGGTTGCTGAAGCACTTCATAGCAGTCATAACACAGTACAGTAACAGCAATAATCATGCTCTTATTTTAATTGTATCCATCTGAGTTATAGCCCAACACAGTACCACAGCCACATTAGCAGTGCTGAGCTGCTTTGAGCTATTAATGTCATATTCCACCGTAGGGGATTTTTTCTAAATGTACCAGATTGTTAAAACTCATTGTTACATGTTTATCTGCAAGTAAATAATAAAGGGACTTGGAGTTTTTTATAAAAAAAAAAACAACAAAACTTTAGCCATTACCGAGGTAGTCTGGTTGATGTTTAACAGATACTGTTATAATCCTTCCTGTGTCAAAAATTACAGCTAATGTTAAATAAGAAAGCCCAGAGTTTTACAAGCTCCCAAGTACCCTGCCTTTAAAGGTCCCCCCATGTCTCAGCGAGATGAGTAATTGTCCATCAGCCCATGGTTCATTAGGGATCAGAAATCAATTGAGTGGGAGGGTTCAGCATAGCAGGTTATACAAACCTTGGCTGTGCTGGATTCCTGATGAATAGAGGAGTCGGGAAAGGGAAACTTTAATCTGATGGCTCCAAGGTAGTTAGGCTACTGACAGCCATGCAGCACAAGGCTAATTGGGCTGGCAAGGAACAGAGGTACAGGACATGGTCCAAGCAGAGAATCAAATGCTCCTTTGGAGCTCTGGAGCCAGCAGAAAGCTTGTCTGGGAGGATGACCTACTGTATAAATGAAAGGCTCACAAAAATTAACCAAGTAGAGAAATGCTCCTTAGACGAAAAACATGTTTTATAGCCGTGGTTAAAAGGGTGCTGCTGTAAATAGAGGCTGTGCGTGTCACGGGCCAGTTTCAGCTCGGATTTTATCACCTATTAAAATTAAAATTATTTTGGCTGGATCCTTTCTCTCCGTGGATGATGCTGCTGCTTCTCACATTCTCCCTCTGCAGCTTCGCTGTTTTTGGGAAATGTAATGAATTATCAAACTGATATGATTTCTCCCCTTTTCTAGGAATCCCAGCTTTTTCTCTCCTTACTTCCTTAATTTTTATTGTAGGTTTTATTGCAGTCACCCAGACATAGGGTATGTGAGAAAAGCTCAGCATCCATTTTGCTGCCCTGTTCTGCACACAAGGAATCACGAAACAGACAAATAATATAAAAAGACAACAATTAAGAAAGATACCTGGGGAGAGCAGCGATCTCCAGCAACAGATGAGCTCTCTTCCCGGTGCCGAAAATACTTGATTTATACTCTATCAGAGGAATGAATAGGGGGAACTAAAGTGTCTACATCTGCTCAGGACTGCGTGGCTTTAATCACTGCATGGCCTTAGTGGTCTGCATATGCTTGCAGGAATTCTTCCAGTGAGATGAATAAATACATGAAAGCGTTTGCCTGCGTGGCGGCCCAAAGCAGAGGTCCTGAATAATGACGGATGAACCTCGGAGGAGACCATGGGTTCCATTTAGCTGAGTGCTCACACATTAGGGTAAGAGCCCTGACTACATCAGCCACTTAAGCCTGCACAAGTGGACTGCAAACTGCTGCTGGGACTACTGCTCCTGTCTGAGTTTGGGTGAGAATAACGAGGTGTCAACTTTTCGCTTGGTGTCACAAGTCCAGTTACACCAGGATTGAAGAGCTACTCCAAAAAAACAAACAAAAAGACTTTGGGGAGACTGGAAGAAACTCAGCTCAGTTGTTATTTTGTAGATCTACCTGGCATTTACAAATTTAGATATTTCCAGTGCAACTCCCACTGTCTGCATGAGGAGAGCTTTGGGGAATGTAGTTTCTGTTCCCTGTGGAGCAATGAGCCTGCTTTCTTCATGTTCTCACCAGCCAACACTGATCTCCTGTCAGCACAGCCGTGGAATAAGGGGAAGAGGGAAGTATGAGGGTGGGGAGGCCCTGGCACAGATTGCCCAGAGAAGCTGTGGCTGCCTCTGGATCCCTGGAAGTTTCCAAGGTCAGGTTGGATGGGGCTTGGAGCAACCTGTGCTAGTGGAAGATGTCCCTGCCCATGGCAGGGGGTGGAACAAGATGAGCTTTAAGGTCCTTTCCAACCCAAACTATTCCATGATTCTGTAATAAAAGTCATGGAAGTCTACAAGAACTTTTCCCAATGACACAAAAATTTTCTAAGATTGTTTTTATGGAGGTCTCAGGTGAGCTCAAAAGCAATCTTCTAAAGCAAATTTACTGAGTTCAATTAGCCATTTTTTTGAGGCTGGAAGTGTCCTGCTTCCATATGGGACGTGGCCAGGAACTTGATGATGATTACTCCATTCCTTTGAACTAATACTCCAGGCATGCAGCATCTTCACTTTGCACATACTTCACTTTCTATGAAAAATATCACTTGATTTGCTCATATGAAAAATATTACTACCTCCTGATTTGCAGAACTTAGTGTAGAGTTTGCATCCAAGAATGGATGGAATACTTTTAAAGCCTCCCTATGATTTCAGCAAGCTCTGGATCTGGCTTTATATGGGCTGTATCTTTATTACCCGAACATATACAGGAGTAGGTAGATTTTTAAGACCTTGTGTAGACAGCTGTGATGACAAAAAATGAGTCACATACAGTGTCCTTTAAGTAATTACTCAGATTTTCCTTTTCTCATTCTTAAAAAAAAATAAAAAAATTTAAAAGCACTAGAAGTGGTGGTGCCATTAATTTAGGTTTTTTCCTCTATGGAGAAGAATTTTCTGGTTTGTGTAAGCCTTCTTTGAAGTGACTCTTGGTAAAGACATGAATATGAGGGGCTGGAATGCTCCCTTCAGCACAGCCCAAACCTAGAGCTAGACAAAGACATTCCTGGTATTTAACCTTCTTTTTTTTTTTTTTTAAAGTTGTTGTTTTGAAACTTCCATTTTTATGTGAAGCTTCATGACATCCTGAGTCAAAGCAATAAATGCAGCACATTTTCTGGGTCATAACACTCCCATCCCCTTCAAGAAATCATGCCAAATAGCTGTGTCTGTATTCACTCAAAATAATACTTCCTCTAAAAATGCATGACATCTTATATGATTTACATCATGTTATGTTGAGGATTAGGTTAATGACTTCTTGTGCTTCTGTGAACCATTCAAAGCACCGTGGCCCAGATTATTATTTTATATAAAATATAAATAGAGTATATTGCTGCAGCAGTGGGTTATTTAACACATGTATTTCCACAGGGGTCTAGAATGAGGGGTGGGGACCAACGTGTAACGAGCTCCTTCTTCCTGTGTAAAAACAAATGTATTATTCTGCTTTTCTGAGCTAACTGGTCTATTTATAGAGGAGAATTACGTGTTTTTCTAGCTTTGTTCTGGGGGTTTTATTTGGAATGTGTGTGTGCCTTAAGTCCCGAAGTGCTTCATTTCAAACACAATGGCAATTGTGAGAGTAACAGTTAAGAGAAATTTTTGGTCATCCCTTCCAGCCCTCTTTGGATGAAATCCAGGAGAGGGATGATTTTTGCTTAACTAAAAGACCAGTGAGCAACCAGATCACAGGAGTGCCAAAGGCATCCTCAAGATAACTTAATAGACATTTGAACAAATGAAGTTATTTCCTGTGTGACACAAAACATATACAAATACCTTCTCTACACGATGCATTTAGGTAATAACAGCCTTTGAAACTAGAAAAGAGCTTTTGGAGTCACGAAATCACCAAAATGGAGTGGTGACATCTCAATGATCAGTTGCATTCTGGAGGTAAAATGGGGATAGGAATCATTAGGAAAGAAATAAAGAAGAAACACAAGCATAGATGAGACCTAAGGAAGAAATTCTTGACAGTGAGGGTGGCGAGACACTGGCACAGGTTGCCAAGAGAAGCTGCCCCATCCCTAGAAGCGTCCAAGGCCAGGTTGGACATGGCTTGCAGCAACATGGAAGGTGTCTTTTTCCATGGCAGGAGTTGGAACTAGATAAGCTTTAAGGTCCCTTTCAACACAAACCACTCTAGAATTCTATGATAATTCATGACTTCTTTTTTTTAATCTACTGTGTGCCCAAGTCTTGAATACTGAAATCACGGCTTTCTGATTGTCTCTCCTTGAAAAGTGCTTAATAGACACAGAAAAGAGACTAAGAAGGGAAATTAGAATAATCAGAGCTTATCAGTTGCCAGAGAGAAAGAAACCAAACAGGTCAGCACTGGGAACATCCGAGAAGAGTAGGACAAAGTTGTCTTGAAATGTATATGGTGCAATGAGTAATCAAAAAAACAAACAATCCAGTAGAATCTAATAAATCAAGAAGTTGGCAACACTCAGGCAGGCAGGTACTGAGCTGAAACCTCACAAAATCAAGTTCTTTCAACACACAGTGCAGAGCTGAGCTGTGGTGCTCGTTGGGAAGACGTGGAGGCCAAAGCACGAGTTTTAAATGGGATTAATTATTGCAGGTTCTATCCAATAAACAGGAACAGTTGAGTAAACAATTGATGATATGGTGACAGTCATGTCACCTCTGCTTCAAGAGGTCTCTAATGCACTGACAGGATCAGGGAGGGTGTGCCAAGGGGAGTTACTCTCTTCCTGGTCAGTTCTTATACTTTTCCACAACAATCTACTGTAATCCACTGTTGGAGACAGGTTATTGATCAGCTTGGGTTGATCTTTTTAGAGTCAAGTCTTACAGAGAAATGAAACAATATACTGACTCATATGTGTAATATAATCATAAAAATGACATATTTTCTTGGATTTGGTCTATTACTCCATTTGGAAAATATTTTTTGTAAGAATATTGGGGGAAAAAACCCCAAACATTTCTGAGCCAACCTCCCACAATTTAACATAGAATGCATCAAGCTTCTATGAAGCTCCTGCGAAACACAACGTGCACTACAACTGATTATTAGCCATATATTAAGTGGAGGGTGATACTTAAGCTTTGGCAATTAATGAAGACTGTTTTAATGCTTTTCTGAGCCCTTTTGTTGCAATCCATTGGAATTCACCGCAGGAATAATCCACTGAGAGCAAGTAGGGGCAATCCAGTCCCTGATCACTCGAAAGAGCGATCGGGTGATTTCTCCAAGATACTCTTCAGAAAAACAAAACTTGTTGGGATCAATCCAGAGGTAACTCGGTGAAATTTAATGGCCTGTGATATACAGGAGGTCAGACTGGATGATCTAATCATTCCCTTTGGCTTTAAACTTTATGAATCATGCTTGAGGTGGAACTGGTAATGGGAGTCATCTAATGGGAGTGGACATTGAAGCAACATCCCTGGTGCTTAGGGGAGCAGAGAAAGCTCACAACACTTGGCCCAAGGAAGGAGAAACCAATTAAGGAAGCCTCTCATAAGAGGGAGAAACTGCCAAGAAGGATTAAAGGGAGAGGTGTAGGCCTTGGTGATTTGGCATGAAAAAGCCGAGGCCTGAGTTGGCCCAAGTGAGGAGAGAAGTGAGCATGGCCAAAGTCATGCCTGACCTCAAGTCTTTGGGGCAAGAGTGATTTTTCCTGTTCTGAGCATCCCTTTACCCTCTTCACCCCTGAATGAGCCTACTGCCTCCAGCCCCTTTGCTGTGGGATGTGGGGATCTGCCACGTGGAAGTTGGGGGTCCCAGTCCTCCCGTGTTGCTGTGCCACCTCCTCCTCAGCTCTGCCTTTGGAAAGGGTTATGACACTCATTTTGACTACGACAAACCTATCCTTAAAAACTGCGCTTCCAAGAAAAAAAAACCAAACAAAACCAAACCATAAAAAATTAACCTATTCTAAGACAAAAAAAGGGTTATGACTTGCTTTTGCAGCCCTCAGCTCCCCTCCATCCCACTCAAACAGCCCGTGTTGTCATAAAAAAATAGGTTCAAAGCACCACTTGGGTTTGTTATTTTCCAAGCCCAACACCGATAGACTCCCAATTGATCTGGAGGTCTTCCAGCCACACCATGAAAAGGAAGATTCAAATTAAAACAAACTAAAAAATATGCATTACAACGTTTTCTTCTTAACACAACCACCCATGACACAGCAAAAACTGCTGCTTGGACGTGAAAGGGGAAGAAAATGTGTAGCTATTAGGTATAAAAGCTCGTAGCTCGTGGGCAGCTTTGTGTTTTAAAGAGAGTTAACACATTAACAACAACAGTGGAATTTGCTGCTCTGCATTTCTCTAAGTTTTGCTCCTAAAGGTTGCACATTATTTATAGAAATAACCTGGTTTACATGTGGCTCCTCCAAAATGGCTGGACAGCACATCCAGGCACTGCTACATCCCAGCTTATCTGCCGTAACTATCTGTTTGAGTAGCAAAAGGAATATCACTGTGATCAGACATACAAGCCCCTCTGCATGAAAATCAATCCTCTGCAGAAGACACAGTTTGAAGATTTAAGTGGGGTCTAAGTACTGCTCGAGTCCTTGTGCGTGCACACGAGTGAATACCACCCACAGGGAAAAGCATGCCATGGAAAAATTCGTAAATAACTTGGAATAACAAAGACATTTGAAAATGTCATGATCTTCTCCACATATTTCACACACAGAAAATGTAGTATAAGTTCAAGGGAAACATTAATAATTGCAAGTTATTTGCTCAGGCCTAACGATGGGCAGCAGCCTAAAATGCACTGGCAGATGTCTAGGCAAAATAGAGACAAACATAGTTGTGTTCAAACCACTTTTTAAAATTCTACAGTGAGATTTACAGGTGTTTTGGATCTTGTGACTTTTCAGTGTTTGTTTACAAGTTTAAAAATTTTAAAAGAGGGGGGAAAAAAATATTCTTTGCTCTGTGAACATGAGCCTTATATTTTCTTTTCAGTTTGGGTGCTCATCCAGATCAAAATATAATGTTTGAGACATTTTCCTTCTGTTGAACATACCACTGTCAGGGGAACTTTGCACACAGTTTATAGTTATTGCATGGAAAAGTGTGCTTTGTACCAGAGATAAAAAGTTACACTGCTTTTATTGATAGAGTGGCTGTGAAACAATTTGCTTTTATTTAAAAAAAAAAAAAGTTATATATTAAATATCCTCGGGGCTCCGACCTACACAACCAACTGTTGATTTTCTATGATGTAGGAGACTGAACTAGGAAGATATGGTTCATGAATTAGTAAGGTGTGACTAAATACAAGGGGTTTTATTTAACAGATCATTATACTGTGCCTTTTTTTAAATGTTCTAACCAGAAAAGTCCATCACCAGCTCAGCTTCTGATATGCCAGCATTTCTATCGTTGCAGAAGGAAGATATCACATATTAAAACAAAAAACTACTGCAATCATCAGAACCACCACATCTACTAAATCCACATTATTGTCTAAGGAATACTACAAAGGGATAATTTTCCATCTCTCCATTTTGACAGAAGCTTTAAAAAGATGGGGTTTTTTGGATTTTAAATTTTCTGATTTCACACCTTTTTTTTTTCCCTTTGAACTTGGATTATTTTCCCGATAATTCTTGCAAAGTCAGAATAGTGAATGTATTTCCCATCCCATTTTTTATTTGTAAAGTAATCCTCTGAAGGGAAATAAGATTTTTTTTATTTGTCTTAGATTAGGTTAATTTCTTATGATTTTTTTTTTTCTTAAAATTCAGTTTTTAAGGAAAGATTTGTTATAATTAAATGGGAACAGTCCAGAAAGTAGCAGGGTGTGACACCACATACCAATGACACATCAGGGTAATGATGAATATTATAACCTATAAAGTATCACATTTTGTTTGTTGCAAACAGAAACTTGCCAAAGACAGCGTGTTCTAGCAAGAGCTGTGGGAAAAAAAAAAAGAAAATCACTGATCTTTGTTTTCAAAGATCTGCATCAAGCCAATTTTTTATGAATATTTGCAAATCAAAACCAGATCAAAATTTTTAAAATCTAAATTTTTTTTTCCCTTGTTATAATGATAAATTAAATGTTCTCCAAAAAAGATCAGAAATTCAACGAGGTCTGAGAAATACTTTCCCCCCTCAGCAAGTCGGTTTTAGATTGAAAATAATTTTCTTAAATGATTTGCCTCTTTTCCTTTTTTTTTTTTTTTACTCCCTTTTGAAGAAAGAAATGCTTCCTGTTTCCATTCAGAATAAAAATAACAGCAAGGCCAATCGTATTCCAAATGTTTAACTTTTCATGAAACAGGTGAAAAGTTATTACAGGCTGGTGAGATTTTTTAAATAGGATCTTTATTCCTCGCTTAAGGGGGGCAGAGAGAGAGAAAGAGAGAAGAGATGAATGGCAGTGACATCTGAAAATATACAACTCCTTTATATTAAGAGAGTTTGGTCGTATAAACCTTCTGTCTTGTTGCTCTGAGACCCTTTAATAATGTTTGATACCACTAAAGTTTATTGTTTTTATTCATGAAAGAAAAGAAAAATAAGAATTTTAAATAATAGGCCAATCATAAACCTGAGCTCGATGAGTGATGGAGGAGGATTTTCCTCTGGGGACTTCCAGTAGTTGGAAGGGTTTGGTTGAATGTAATCCCATATTAAAAAAAAAAAAAAAAAAAAAAAAAAAAGAAAAAAAAAAAGAGAGAAAAAAAAAAGGATTAATGCTTCAGCAGGTTGAAGGGGAAAATTATTTTCTACATTAGTCTTGCCATGAACCATCCTGAGCTTTAGGTACTACTGTAATAAGTCAAAGTACTACGAGTGAAATAATGTTCTTACACGTAGTTTCAGGCTATTTTATAGCAAAATATAGTGGTCTTTTTAATTAGAAGATGTATAAGAAAACACAAAGTTCATGGTTCTGGAGTTGAGGGCTGATTTATGTTTTGCTTCCACGGAACAGATTTGGTGGTTTTTTTTTCTTTTAAGCTGCAATCAGAGAAATTATTTTCAGTTCTTTTTATTAAGCAGGTTATGGGGTTTGAGAGGCAAACAAATTATACGTACAATGGGAGAACAAACTATTTTATCCCATTTTTTTTCGTGCATAACTTTTAAAAGGCCTCCAAATTAGGACGCTGCATCATTAAGCTTTTGACATTTGTCCAGTTAAAACTATTGACTCATACTTTCATTTCTTCCCCCTCAAATTACTACAGTGCCACAGCTGATCTAACTATATTTTCCATTTCTTATAAATAGCCACAAGAAAAGTATTAATTATCCTTGTACGATTTAATGCACCAACTGCCTTAACCTTTCAGGTTTCCTTAAACGCCAGCATAACAAGGCATATCCATGGCAGCAAATGTGATTTATGACAGGAATCTTTAATTTCTGTTTTTAAATATGTTACCCACCGATCTGCATACATTTAAATTCGCCTGCAACACTTTTCTCTGTCTTGAGGCTGTTGTTTAATATTCAAGGATGATTTTTGTCCACATACATTTTGGTCTATGTCACCTCAGATTAAATTATTACTGTTTGCAGCCTTTTTGGAGCAGGCCTCAGGCCCTTATTTACAAGAATCAATGAAACAGTAATGAAAATCCATTTTTCATACTATCAGCTCTGGCCTGCTTTTATTTAGTTAGCTGTGTCTAAGCAAGCAATTCATTTTGTGCAAATGTCACGTTGATAAAACAGGACGAGCCACCAAAGGGTTAATCACGGAATAAAGCCCAGCTTTTGCCACCAATCCCCCCCTCCGCGAGCAAAGCACATCTGTAATGGCAAAATTAAAAAAATATTTTCTTAATGTATGCAAAGTAATGTATATTGACACATAAGCAAGCCTTTTCATGATGAATATTGAAATATATATGCAAAGCACAGGAAATGTGTAACATGTTATAGATCTTTCAGTGTACATTTAGAGGAAATGAGCCATTTATATTCCACAATTTAGTGAATACCTACTGTTTATTGGTACAGAGCACATAGGAGTATATTTGTCTTAGTAATTTATTTAGGTAAATATATTTATTCTTCTAGGGGTTCTTGTGCTTTTTCTGGTTCTATAGTACTAGACATAAATATTTAACAATGCATTGTCTCAAATGTTATTCATGTAATTTATCAGGGGGAACCGTGGAGCTGTAATAACTTTTAAGCCTGCACCTTCACTTAAACCTGAGATTGATTTAAAATGTGGGAAACTGGGATGTTTCAGTAAGAGCAGGGATGGTTTCCCTGCAGGAACACGGAGTGACTCACGGAGCTTGAACTCCAGCTCGGAGGGAGGGCAATGGCAGATGGGTCACTCCTCTCTCCTGGGTTGTCCTCTCTAATCTCCTCATAATAAAAACATGAGTGAATGGGATTTTTTCAAAATAATTACTCTTGTTCCAAATCACCTCATTTCCCTCTGCAGCCTCACTTGTTTTCCTGCTGCTGAGGTCCCTCTCACGCTCCCTCTGGCTGGGAAGTCAGATTTTTGACTTCTTCCCTCCATCAACAGCCCTTCAAAAGTCTCCTCAACCTCCATCTGTGGCCATGAGACACTTCAGGAATCTCAGGTGGGAGGGATGGTAGCAGCAAAGAGTATTTTTTACTCCATCAACTAACTGCTGAAGGCTTTAGCCAGCCAGTTTCCAGGCATTTCAGGACAATTTTTCCCTCCCTTATTCACTGATGGCTGAACACAGATTTTCTGAGTGGGCCTGCTCGTGTCTATTAACATCCTCTGGCTCAGCGTGTGATCCTGAGCTCCTCAGTGAACAAATTCACACCACTGAGAGAGCATTTCGCTACAGACTTGAAGGCAATAAGGATGTTACTGATTATCTCTTCTCCTGGCGCTGCTTTCTCCATGTCTGGAAGTCCCACCCTGGTAAACTGGGGAGGTTTGGAGTTGTTTCTCCCTCACCTCCTGTTCAGGCTGGCACTGCCACTGTAAATTCAGGAATATTTCCTTTCAGACAGGTACTGAAGCACTTATCAATACCTCTTTTATTTTTTTTTTGTGACCACTGCTGATGCAATGCTGACAGAGTTTGGTTTTATTTACTCACAGAAATACAGAATGATTTGGGTTGGAAGGAACTTTAAAACTCATCTACTCCAACTCCCCACCATGGTCAGGAACACCTTCCACTAGATCAGGTTGCTCCAAGCCCCATCCAACCTGGATTTTCTCCTGCCTCACTTTCTTTTCCTTTCACCAGTTGCAAACAAGTTGCACATCCCACCCATGGAACCTTAAAATTCCACCAAGAAAATGATTTTCAGCTGAAGGATGGCAGAAGGTACAAGTTACCCTGCTTGGCACTGAACAAATATTAGACACACAATGTTAGGGGGAGGAGCAGGTGGGAGAGAAAATAATGTGTGAGAGATTTGCAAGGCAAAAAAAAAAAAAAAAGAAGAAAGACTCTCAAGAAATAATTATTCCCAGCAAAATCTTGAAAATGCAATACTTATCACCAGACAGGCAACTGGCCTATCATTCCAAAACTAGAGATTAGGATAAAAAATACCCAGCAACTGAAGATTTGTGTAGAGGAAAAAAGAGAGGAATAAAATCAGCAGCAGCTTTCTGAAGAAAACACTGCAGGAACTGACTCAGTTAAATTTTGGGGAGAGACATGATCTCCCCAGAGATTTAAAATGGTAAGGAGGTGGTAGGGAAGATCTATATGGAAAAGCTTATGGAAAACTGAACCTTTCCCCCAAATCTGTGCAACTCTAGGGAAAGAAACTGAAGCTTAGGTTAAGTGTGGAGGTTGGTTCTTAGCACTGGGACAGAAAACATGGACTTTCTGGGTTATTGTAAAACCTCCAAAAAACATGTAATATTCCTGAATACTGTAATCACAAAAAACATTTTTTGCTTGGGTTTATAATGACATATAGTCTTTATTTTCACACGCTAAAACTCACTTATACATCCCCATCTCTCTCTCCCTCATTTCTGGGGTTGTAGGATGAAAGAGGAAAATGACTGAAGTCTTTTCACAATAAGAAAACTGGGGGAAAGTCCTGAAATTTCCATTATAGCAGAGCCTATAATCTTGAACTTCACAAAAAAAAAAATATATATGAGGGCACTAATAGCATAAAAAATGTTGTTACAAGATCAATATCATATTACAGAGGTGGTTTTGCTTGTTTTTACCAGGTCACCATTATTTGGGGATATACATGTGCTTAGTACATTGATCAAAATGTATGTTTTCCCATCTTATCCAGTATTTTCATTTCCTGTTGTTTTCTTCCTGGTTAAATATCCATTTCATTTTTTGTGTTGTACAATACACTTTGACTGGCACTGGCAAATTAATTTTCATCCTTTAAAATTCAGAATTCCAGTGCAAAGTTAACATCTCAATTGCAAAGAGCACTTGTTTGGGTTTTTTTGTTTGTTTGGTTTTGTTTGTTTTAATTTTATTTATTTTTCCTCTTTTGTACTTTTTTTTTACAAGTT